>NC_056511.1:35642145-35671724 GCF_014905685.2 Nematolebias whitei
ACACACACACACACACACACACACACACACACACACACACACACACACACACACACACACACAGTACATGTATATTGATGACAGTCTTGTTACTGACAAATGGGACTTTCCGTCTTTTCATCCAATGTGTGGTTTTTGACACGAAATTATCTTTTTTTTCTGTTTTTACTTCCTCTTTGGTATATTTAACCTCGTGGTGACTCATTTTTCTTCAGATGAAATCAGAATTGTCAATTATAGTATTCAGAATTTTAAAGCTATAAGTGTCCTGAAAATTTTTTTGAATTTAATTTTATCTAGAACCTCTTACAAAAATTTTCTCAAGAAGCAAAAATTTTTTAAACAATTACTGCATGTTTTTTTTAATTTATTTATTTTTTTAATCTTATTTACTCTATTTAAAAAAAAAAAATCAGTTTTCTTTCTCTAAACATTCTAATAAAAAGCTGGAATCCTTTAGCCCTCACCACTTGGTGGCAAGTGCATCCACACTTCTGACCTAAGAGCTCTGCAGTGACTGGTCTGAATGACTATCGGCCAGTGGCCCTCCCCTCTCTAAATTCTTTGAAAGACTGGTCATGACCCACATCGAAGCTACCAACAACATCAGCGAGGACCCACACGCATACTGCAAGAATCGATCAACAGAGGATCTCCTCTGTGGTCCACACTGCTCTCACCCACCTAGAGCAGAAGGACTCCTACATCCGTATGCTCTTTGTGGACTTCACATCTGCCTTCAACACCATGATTCCCCAGACCCTGATGGACAAACTATTCACACTAGGACTAAGCTCCTCCATTTGCAACTGGGTCCTAGACTTCTTAACAAGCAGACCTCAATCTGTGAGGATCCACAACTTCTTCTCCTCCACCATAACCCTCAGCACTGGCTTCCCTCAGGGCTGTGTGTTGAGCCCTCTCCTGTTCACTCTGCTCACATATGACTGTGCACCTGCCCATCCAGGCTGTCACATTGTAAAGTTTGCAGATGATACAGCGTTGGTGGGCTGCATCACAAGCAACGATGAGTCCAGCTACAGGCAGGAGGTGGAACACTTGGAGAGCTGGTGCAGGAAGACCAACCTCTGCATCAATGTGAAGAAGATGAAGGAGATGATTGTGGATTTCAGATGGAACAAACACACCTACCCCCCATAAAATAGGAGGATCTGCGGTGGAAGTGGTCTCCAGCTACAAGTACTTGGGTGTGCACCTGAATGACAACCTCAGCTTGGGCAACAACACTACCAGCCTGATCAAGAAAGCTAAAACTAAGTGACCCTTAGTGGCAGGGTGGAAACTGCAAAATACGTCCAAACTACCAGCCAGATACCAGTTTCAGAAAAAAGATGGGACTTATTACAGCAGTCTCCTAAAACATCATTCTTTCACATCTGCACCCAAACTGGTTGGTTCTTAGGGTCCAGTGTAAGGCTGGTCCTGAAGCACATCAGATCAGTGGTGGAACCATACCTGGACCCCCTACAGTTTGCATACCAGCCAGGCATTGGAGTTGACAACGCCATCATCTACCTGCTGCACATGCACCTGGACAGGGCAGGCACCACTGTAAGACTCATGTTCTTTGACTTCTCTGGTGCTTTTAACACCATAAGACCTGCTCTGCTCTGCAGTAGCTCCTGAACATGCAGGTGAATGACGCACTGGTCACCTGGATCAGAGACTACCTCCCAGGTCGACCACAGCATGTGAAGCTGCAGAACACCACCTCGGACACCATCCTGAGCAGCACAGGGGCTCCTCAGGGAATGCTCCTCTCATCGCTTCTGTTCACCCTCTACATCTTGGACTTCAGGTACAACTCATAATCCTGCCATCTGCAGAAGTTCTGGATGACTCTGACATTGTGGGCTGCATCACTGGTGACCAGGAAGCTGAATACAGAGGAGTGGTGGACAGAACCCCCTGCAACTCAATGTTAGAAAAACTAAAGAGCTGCAGGTGGACTACAGGAAGACTAGCTCCCCCAACCCTATCAACATCAAGGGGACTAAGGTGGACACTGTGGACTGCTACAAGTACCTGAGGGTCCACCTAGACAGTAAACTGGACTGGACAGCTAACACCAACACCCTCTACAAGAAAGGACAGAGTGACCTTTTTCTTCTGAGGAGACTCAGGTCTTTTAATGTCTGCAGGACCATGCTGCAGATGTTTTACCACTCGGTGGTCTCCAGCATCTTCTTCTACACTGTGGTGTGCTGGGGCAGCAGGGTGAAGAAAGCTGATGCCAACAGACTCAATAAACTCCTGAAGAGAGCTGGCTCAGTTCTGGGAGTGGACCTGCAGTCTCTGACAGACGTGTCTGAACAGAGGATGCTGAGGAAACTGCTCCAAATCCTGAACAACACGTCACACCCCCTGCATGACACCCTGGACTCTTACTGCAGCACCTTCAGTCGTAGACTGAGACCACCGAGGTGCTCCACAGAACAACACAGGAAGTCCTTCAAACTTTTCAACTCCTCCCTCTTTCTGCACATAGAACAATAAAATTAATCGTGCACCACAATAAACACTTAAATGTTTCTGTCTGCACCCGTTTTAGATTTTAATTGTTGTTGTTTTTTATATTCTCTATTATTTTTTAATATCTTGTGTGATCACTTGTGTATGTTCCTTTGTACGGAAACTCTGGCACAACAACTTCCTGCGGGATCAGTAAAGTTTTATCTTAAACTGCTTTTAGACTGGAGAATACTATCTGTTCTGCTTGAATAAACATCTGCTTCATTTTTTCTTGACCTGGTGTTTTGGGGTGAAAAATAAAAAATCCGATAATGATTTTATTACCATTTTTTTTAATCGCTTTTTTCTGGTTTGATTGACATTTCTGTACAGCAGGCTGTTACCAAGTCCCTCCTGCCAAGCAGATGCTCACAGGACACGGGAGGGTTTAGGGCTGCGTTCAGGTCCCTCTTCATCATATCACTCCTGCTGCTGTCATCTGCAGCAATTTGCATTTTCCTTCAAGGCCTTCTTTCCTTTAACTCTGCCCTACAAACGTCCAGGTGCATCGAGACAAACTGTAGAAATCGAATTGGGGGTGGGGTGGGGGGGGTTGGGGGGAGAAACACAGCAAACAGTAGCAGAAGAAACAAAGAAGAGGAAGTTGAGAAAACAGCTCTACTTTCAGTCCATGCAAATTCTTACAGGAGTTTTATTTTTATTTTTATGAGAACTAATTTTAAAATGTGTTGTTAAATGTTTTTATTTAAAACTAAAAGTGGTGTGTAAGTTTCCATTCTTACGTTACAGGTCTGACCAAGCTTGAGAAAAACCTCGTTATATTTATGAGATGTGAAACGTAGATTAGATCAAATTTGAGGGCTGTGTGCGCAATTGTGGTTTGTTCACAAATAGACGGTGACAGATGTAGGCAAATTTACCAGGCTGACTCAAAAAAAAAAAAAAAAAAAAAAAATATATATATATATATATATATGTGTGTGTGTGCGTGTACAAGACCATTCAAATCATCTGCAGCATGTTTGTTAAAATAGTTTATTACATGTCTAATTCTGTGCACTGTCACCGTTTTTAAAAACAATTTTCAGAAAAATAAATGGTTTAAGGTAAAAACTGTGAGCACTGACTGCAATGTTAAATTTCAGAGATTTTTTTTTTTAATTAACGCAGTCGCAAATAAAAGTTCACAACTCACATTAGTGCAATATAGAGACAAACTGATGGCAGAGCATGTCACCTTTCTTCACAGATGTTTTCATGACCATCGCGCTCGAGCGCTGAACAAAAACCACTTCCTCTTCTTAAAATAGTCCAAAGGGGAAAAAGACAGATCAAAACAGCAAGATGAGTGCGAGGCTGGTAAGGACTGATGTCACCGTCTTTCAGTTCCTACTGGACATTTCTCATCATTTGCTGTCAACTGTGAGTTCATTTACACCATCCTCCTGATATAGAACACCACCAACAACAAGGTAATCGGCAAATTTGTATATTTTTACAGATTCTGTTGTTTTAAGATGAGAGCATTGCTGCCTAAATTTGAGTTTAGCATATTTTCCATCAGAGCTGAAATTATAATGGCGTCTCAATAAAAATCAGTTTGGAGTGACTGTATAACATGGTACACGTTCCCGCTGACCACTTTGGAAAGCAATTTGTTTTTTCTGTTTAATCCGATATTTAAAGGTCAGCTGATGGTTTCCACACATGTACAGATGTAAAGAAATAAACTAACAGCAGGCTCAGCGTCATACGCTTTCTTTATTTCTTCATTCTCCTGTAAAATGACATTTTGTCCTCGTCTTTTTGACCAGGCTAAATTCCCATTTGTTTTGAAAGACGTGAAGCTATTATATCTTTTTATCCACTTATTTCTGGTGGTTTTCTTCTCTTTTTTCACCTCCCCTCTTTCAGCGCTGACAGGCCAGCCCGCTCTCACATTAATCTACATTTAAATAAAACTCCAAATGCTAACTCTGACAGAATAAATCGTCTTTGCGCCGCTGTTCCCCACACCTCTTTGTATACAGGGAAACAATTCATAAAGCTTAAAAAAATGTATCAAATGATCTCATATTGGATTTGCTGATGAGTGCATCAGAGTGCAAATAGAACGGCGCTGAAACTTTTAACAATGACTTTTATGTTCCGTGTCCAAATGTTCAAAATGAAAATGCTTCACACCAGTTTACCCAGCATGGGTGATAATCTGGTTTGGTTTTGCGGCTGCAGAATATGGATGCTCTAAAGTAATTAGGTCGACTATCAACTCCCCTGCAACATATTTTAGAAAGAAATGTGAAATCATCTCTCTGTCAGCTTAAACGTGGCCAAAAGTGTTTAATGCAAACCCAAACTCCTCCACAGTGTTTATTAGTGAAAGACTAATTAAGTCATAAATACTTTTTTAAATTTTTTTAGTTTTATTATTAATATCAGTTCAAACTATCTGACAGCTCAACCTGCTATATATCGCACAAATAACCCACATTTAAAATAACCTCTAAATGTTACCTGTGATAAATGAAATACGTTTCACGTGGTTGTTGTTCCTCACCTGTCCCTGCACACAGAAAAAAGCCAAAATTAACAGAAACTGTACAAAGTGAGTTTTTAATTTTCCCTACAAATGGGTTGAATTTGCTGCGTAGGACAAGCACTCACATTGTAGGAAATGAAGCAGTGACGCTCTCAACAATACTTTTTATGATGGTTTTTTTTTGTAACGTTCAGTCATGTTTTAGTGTGAAGTAGAACCTAAGGCGCAGTCAAAACTCAAAGGTGAAATACAAAAAATATATATATTTACAAAAACTGAAAACAAAGCCTGATACAGTAGCAAAATGCTGACAGGAATAATAAACTCGGGAAGACACAGAGGAACAAACTATGAACGGCTTAGTAAATGCCAGGACAGGTAACTAAAGACCAGAGATACAGGTGCTGGTCATAAAATTAGAATTTCATGAAAAAGTTTATTTATTTCAGTAATTCCATTCAAAAAACAAAACTTGTGTATTATATTCATTCATTACACACAGACTTATATATTTCAAATGTTTATTTCTTTTAATGTTGATGATTATAACTGACAACTAATGAAAACCCCAAATTCAGTATCTCAGACAATTATAACATTGTGAAAAGGTTCAATATTGAAGACACCTGGTACCACACTCTAATCAGCTCATTAACTCAAAACACTTAAGGCCTTTAAATGGTCTCTCTGTCTAGTTCTGTAGGTTACACATACATGGGGAAGACTGCTGACTTGACAGTTGTCCTGAAGACGGCCATTGACACCTTGCACAAGGAGGACAAGACATAAAAGGTTGTTGCTAAAGAGGCTGGCAGTTCACAGAGCTCTGTATACAAGCACATTAATAGAAAGGCGAAGGGAAAGAAACAATGTGGTAGACAAACATGTACAAGCAATAGGGATAACGGCACCCTGGAGAGGATGGTGAAACAAAACCCATTCCAAAATGTGGGGGAGATTCACAAAGAGTGGACTGCAGCTGAAGTCATTGCTTCAAGAACCACCACGCACAGACATATGCAAGACAAGGGTTTCAGCTGTCACATTCCTTGCGTCAAGCCACTCTTGAACAAGAGACAGCGTCAGAAATGTCTCACCTAGAACTGCTGCTGAGTGGTCCAAAGTTATGTTCTCTGATGAAATAAATTTTTGCATTTCCTTTGGAAATCAAGGTCTCAGAGTCTGGAGGAAGAGAGGAGAGGCACATAATCCATGTTGCTTGAGGTCCAGTGTCAAGTTTCCACAGTCAGTGATGGTTTGTGGTGCCATGTCATCTGCTGGTGTTGGTCCACTGTGTTTTCTGAGGTCCAAGCTCACGCAGCTGTCTACCAGGAAGTTTTAGAGCATGTCATGCTTCCTGCTGCTGACCAACTTTATGGAGATGCAGATTTCATTTTCCAACAGAACTTGGCACCTGCACACAGTGTCAAAGCTACCAGTACCTGGTTTAAGGACCATGGTATCCCTGTTCTTAACTGGCCAGCAAACTCCCCTGACCTTAACCCCATAGAGAATCTATGGAGTGATGTGAAGAGGAAGATGTGATACATCAGACCCAACAATTCAGAAGAGCAGAAGGCCACTATCAGAGCAACCTGTGCTCCCATAACACCTGAGCAGTGCCACAGACTGATCGACTCCATGCCACGCCACACTGATGCAGTAATCCAGGCAAAAGGAGCAACAACTAAGTATTGATTGCTGCACATGTTCATACTTTTCATGTTCACTTTTTCATGATATTCTAATTTTATGACCAGCACCTGTGTACCCATACACACAAGTGTCAGAAGAACTTCAGCTCTCAGTTTCAGACTGATATAATTAGCACAGATGCAGTAATGTGGACATCCTTTGTCAACCTTGCAGCTGATGAAAATACAGATAGTGCATGTCCTGCCTCTCTCTCCATCACTTTGATACTTCTGCTGTGACTACCTGCCTGCACACACACTGCTGCTGCTTGCCTTCTTTTCAACACCTCAACCACAACAACATACACTCATGGACTCCGAGGTCTATGAGGTCTAACCCTGACCCTCTTTGCTCTATGGCGTGTAAGAAACATGTTCAGGGGCAGAGGTGTTTGAGATGCTTTCATCACTCATAGATGCCAAACTACATTTTACAATAACGATTTTTAAACATTTATTTGTGATTCTGTATTAAACAGTTCTGTCATGGTTTGTTTTCCAGATCTCACTATGAGTGGCCCTCTGTACCGTGCAGAAGTCCTGGGCTTATTGCTGTTTATCCCATGGCTTGTGTGTGGAGAGTTGCATGAGATTCCCACCAGTACTGTAAACAACAAGACTTCTGTTGGTCCAATAGAAGATAAGCCATCTACACAGGCCACTACATCTTTTGTGGAGCAAAAAACCTCACTTTCAAAGTCTACCAGCACCTCATCTCATCCGTTCCTGAGGAAGCAGTGTTATCAGGAGCTTATGGTGTGTGGTGGGCTGATCATAGCCTGCACCTTTTTCCTGATGACCACCGTTCTGCTGACATGTAAGGTGTGCAGGCTGAGTAGACGCATCAGAAAGCTGAGCCGCAGCTTCGAACTAAACAGCGACTTTGACGTCTCTGAGGCCAAAAAGGGCAAAAGCAAATCAGGAAGTGAAGCTAAAGAAACAGCTGTGTTGATGTCTGTTGTAACTCAAACAAATCAGGAGGCAGACGGTGCTGCCACCGAGCAGGGCGGAGGCAAGGCTGAGGAGAAGAAAGAGGGAGATGCTCCCAAAAGTGAGGAAGCTTCTCCACCTGCAGCCGCTGCAGGAAGTTCAACCTCCTCAGAGCCACAGGAAGAGGCGGCCAGCTCTGAGACCACCCCAGCAGACGCAGCTGCAGCAGACCCCTCCTCCAAGGCCACAGAGGAACCAAAGGATCAGCCTTAAAGTTTCTGTTAACCCACAGTTTTACTTTCACCTCCTTTCACTTTTCACATAAAATGCTTCTTTTGGCAGCTTTTCATTTCCTGTAAATCCAAAAAGTTTGTTTCTAAACTTGTTAAAGTCTCTGAATGAAGGAATATTTTTCATTCAACCTTTATTTAGACAGGTAATCCCATTCCCCAATATCTCTACAATGTATTGCTTTTATGCCTTTTATATAAATAAAACATGTGAAAATGTGTGTTTCAGCCTGTTGTTTGTCTTGAGGTTAAGACAAGTGATGAGAGAGCTGCTTAGGCAGAGAATGAGGGTCTTCTAGGTGATGGCACACCGCTCAGAAACAACGCTCTGTTTCACTTCATTCTCAGCACAAAAGAAAGCTTTAAAAACATTTTAAATGGTTCTTTGTTCCCGTAGTGATGTGCAGATATTTGAGCTGTCACTAGAAGATCTAGTGTTTTCCAAATGGCAACCTACGGGCCAGATGTGGCCCATTTTTTAGGGTTTATTTTCAGACGGTGGTGTCGAAAGTAACGCTTCAATTTCTCTATCAGAAAAAAAAGGTTTATCTGTTTCTTAAAGACATTTTCCACCGAAAAACTGGAAATACATTTAAAAAAAACCTCTTGTCCTGACTATCAGGATTATATTGTGCCACCATGTTTCAACAATTACAGGTTGCTGTAAATTTTACAATGAAAATCTCCAATTAATTATAATAAACATACATAAAATGTCTAAGTACTTTTTTTCCCCCCCCATTTAGAGGCTGTGCACCTAAAGAAGAACAGAAACGCTTGAAGACCAAATTGTTCATATTTTGGACAGAGAAGACAGATGGTTTGAGAGGGGGGTTAAGAAAGCCATTCATGTCATTCATTTAAGTTTTATTTAAACAGATAAGTCACACTGAGCCTCGAAGACTCATTTACAAGTGAGACCTGTTTGGACAGACAATAAAAAAGTGGTGAAAAATCATCAAACAAGGAAAAACAACTTCACACAGGGGATGAGCTCTCAGATCTTAGCTTTCTAAAACTTATTGTAGCACTGATTTTGCTACCCAGTCAGTTTCACTCTAATTTACACCTTCATGCATGTGACTAAAGTATGTCTCTTATAAAGACTCTAATGTCTCTCCATTGTGAGGGTAGTGAGTTTAATCTGCATGTGCTTACATAATTCACCTTCTCATCCAGGTTAAAGGCTTGGAACACCTCTCTCTGCAGTGTTTGAATTGAGAAAGCTTCCCAGATAGAAAGATCCCAGATTTGGGGTCTGAGTGCATTGTTTTAAATATTAGGTATAAATCATGCAGCTTCCTTGTGTTTGTTTTATATCCAAGGCTTACTGCTGCAGGGTCTGCAAAAAAAAAATTAAAGTACTCTGAGTGTATTTTGTCAGTGACCCTGATTTAAGAACAGTGTTTCTCTGGGTTGGGACTGTTGGCAAC
The DNA here is from genome assembly GCF_014905685.2 of Nematolebias whitei. Lineage (NCBI taxonomy): Eukaryota > Metazoa > Chordata > Actinopteri > Cyprinodontiformes > Rivulidae > Nematolebias > Nematolebias whitei. The sequence goes on from NC_056511.1 coordinate 35,651,525, forward strand.
AAATTGTAGATGACATTCAGGAGGGAAGTTAAAAAATACCATAAAACATTCTATAGGATTTTCAATGTCCTCACGTTAATCCCAGGGCCATGCTCTGGTGTTGCTGGAATTTTAAATTTATGTGAAAAATCTGTGAGACAAATAAATTCTCAAGTGTATATAAAGAGATATATATATATATATATATACATATATATATATATATATATATATATATATATGTGTGTGTGTGTGTATTTACACGTTTGTGTGTGTTCAGTATGAGTAAAATGTATGTATATTACAACTTTTTTGTTGTTTTTTTGTCTCTAACTCTGCAACGTGAAATACTACCATTTTATCCTCTACATGATAATTTGTCCTGAAACAGCACAGACAGAAGATCAAAACAATAAGTAAGTAAGTACATTTTATTTATATAGCACTTTTCATATATCACAAAGTGTTTTACAGAAATACGGGCTTAAAATAAAACAAAAGCAGTAAGAACAGCTGATCAAACCAGAAAGTAAAACATTTAACTAAAAGCTTGTCTGAATAAAAAGCTGCTTTTTAAAGGACTCAACAGAGACTGAGGTGAGTTAAAGCCGCTCTTTACAAGTAAAACGATTGGACTTGGCTGTAACCATTATCACCCAGTTAGAGTTGTGTATTTCTCAGGAGCTTTCTTATTTTTCCAGAGGGTTTGGATGCTATTTGGAAACACGAGTCGGACCGACATCACATCGTGTTGCATCACGGCTGACAGTGGAGATGAGGGATTGATGTTGAGGCTTTTCTGGAAGGAGACAGAGTACATGAGTTTCAACGCTGGTGCAGCCGGCTACTGGAAGCAAGCAGCAGACAACACAGGAAAGCACAGAGAGAGAGAGAGAGATCTGGAGTGAGGAAGTAGCAAGCACATTGCAAAATAATGCTTTGTTTAGTCTGCATTTCCTCTGAGCAAACACAGGGAACTAAACAGAATAAAGGAATAAATGTGAACCTCAGCAGACGTGCTTGCATAAACCAGAAAAGTGATGCAAATCCCCATTGGAGCCCATCCTCTGATCACTTGTGCAGCAATGCAGTGCAGAATGGAGCGCTGGCTGTATTGCTGATGACAGGTGGGATGCTGCAGAGGAGGAGAGCCCCCCGTAATAAATCTTCAGGCTTTTTCTGTGGCAGCCTCTAGATTTACGCAGGGAAAAGAACAACCAATTACAGCACTTCATCGATTTGCACAGGGGGTACTTTAGAGAGGAATGATATAGATTAAGTTGATAACTGATAGTAATCTTTCTCAGCTGTTAAAGTAAACATAAATAGCAGTTGTTGGTTGAAAGGTAAATCCTAAAAGCAGGCACAAAATAAAAAAGAAGAGAGACGAGGAGTTCCCCCTTTGTGGAATTCTTGTTTGCAGAGAAACCCCAGCATTATGCGCTCCATTTCTTCTCCCCAATACCTCTCCCAGCCTCCCCCCCCCCTCCCCACTTCCACTGCACACTGTAAATCCAGAGTCTGCAGTGGCTGATCGCGCCAACCCCAAAAGATCTACAAGATGCATTAGTGAACTCGCAGCCTTCACGGAGGAGAAAGGGACTGAACCCTACATGCCAGGGAGGGCAGAGCACGTGCACTGGACAAGAGAGCTGGGGTCAAGTTCAAGAGGCACAGAGCAGGAAAACATCTGAAAATTCACCTGCAGCCGAGCATCAGCTGGTCTCGAGCTCGAGAGCAGGGCAGGAGGCAGAAGAGCTGCTGGAGGACAGGAGAGATAAGATGAGAAGGTGAGCTATGAACCCATTTAAAGGCTTTTTAAAACACGTCCATAGCCACACCCTGGCTCGCACAGAAACACTGCAGCTTCAGCACCATCCTGGCTGTGCCTTTGCTTTAGGAGCAGCTGATGCATGAGTTCTCCGTGGAGCCGTTAATAAAAGCCCATCTATCGGGCTAGTTTTCCTCCTCTGAGAGAGCAGGACTGACTCCACCGGCAGCCGCCGATGACTGAACACGAGCCGGTGCCAGGGAAAATCACTGCAGGGATTAGTCTCCCTCGCTGCTGGGCGATGCGTCTCAATAAAGTTTAAATGTTAATAGAGGAGCGCCTGCATCATGGTGCCTTTACAGTGTGAGGTGTACTTTGCTCATTCGGCACATTTATTAACGGGAGTAATGCTTGAAATATGTGTTTCCTGTGGTCACGGCGTGCAGGCAGAAGTCTGTCACACAGTTAGATGTGAGCTGTGTACAAAAACACTGAACGTCTTTCCTCCGTTCTTCTTTTCTCAGTAGGCCTGCTCTGCTGAAGCTTTGTCTCAAAGAGGCCCTTCTGGAACTTGTCCTCGTGCTGTGGTTGGGACTGCGCGTCTTGGCCGTGTGTCCCTCCACGTGCTCCTGCACCCACAGCCACAGGGAGGTTGACTGCTCCCGGAGGGGCCTGAAGCAGCTGCCTCATGGCCTGCAGCACAACATACGCTCCCTCAACCTGTCTCACAACCAGCTTCACAACCTGGACGGTGAGCTTGCGGCATACACCCACCTCCGGAAGCTGGATTTGTCCCACAACAGGCTGAGCCGGCTGCCCGAAGACCTGCCTCGCTCCCTCTGGCAACTCCACGCCACGTTCAACCGCATCCACCTGCTGGACAAAAACGACACGGCCATCCAGTGGAACCTACAAACACTGGACCTGTCCAACAACAACCTGCAGAGGGCCATCTTCATCAACAACACACTGATCAACCTGAGGACGCTCAACCTCAGCTATAACCACTTCTGGACTCTGCCCACCAACCTGCCCGCACACGTGGAGACCATTGATCTGTCGCACAACCTGCTTGTGAAGGTGCTGCCCAGTTCTCTAGACCGTCTGACGAGAGTAACTCGTTTCTACCTTCATGCTAACCGCTTCTCCTCACTGCCGTTTGGAGTTCTGGACAGCATGGTGTCGCTTGAAGTCATCACGTTGGGCAGCAACCCTTGGGCCTGTCATCTTTACGCTGACATGGATTACCTGCTCTCCTGGACCCAGCGTACCTCCACACGAGTCCTCGGCTGCCCCTGCCACACCCAGCCTGTCTGCGGAGGGGTACACCCCAACAGGACTGGAGGGTGGCACTACGCCTCCTACAGTGACCCGGATCTGAGCTCCACGGCCTCAGAAGCCGACGCCACTCCGTGGTGGTACCTGTCGGTTTCTGCTCTGCTCAGCACGCCTCAACCCCCCCACAAGACCTTAAACAAAGGGCAATCCGCCTCCCCAACCACGCCCATCAGCATTTCCACCTTAACCCACCAAACCATTAATCACCAGGCTGCAACTGCCGGCCCGGATAACATCGATCACCTCATCTCTGGCACAAAGGAAACCTCCCCGCCTGACTCCCCCCACACCTCGGACTCGTTCCATTTCTCGGAGAAAAGCCTTATTGCTGAAACATCCGAGGGGGACGGCATGGGGTTGGCCACAAATCGATTCTTTCCAACAGAGAGCTCCTCCGCCCAAACAAAGAGGATGACCACTCTTCGTACGAGAAGCGTGAGGAGGCAGAACCAGTCACTTCCTGGTGATGGCAGAAACAGCAGCCCGTCTCTTCCGGTCTACTCTTTACTCCCTTTGCTGCACAACCTGGTGCTTCTGTCTTTTATCGTCCTCTGAAAGGCCTCTGACAGAGATGTACTTACAGCGAAAAATAAGATTAAAACAGTGCCGCTGTTTGTTTCTCAATAAAGTACAGACATTTAAAAAGCAGAGGTCAAAAATCGTTAACACCGACGCCAGCAGTTTCTTTTACAGTTGGAGAACAAGCGCATGTTTGTTCACGAACTGTATTGCCTCAGTTTGGGACAGCATTTTGAAAGTTTGAAAGTCGACTGATGTGACTTTTTTTTTTTAAAAAGCCTTCTTTGAACCCTTTGCTCTGTTAAAATGCACCAAATGTTTTAGTTTGTGAGAGTTTAGTTAAGCACCTGAGCTCATTTATGCAGTTTTAACCCAATCTGTGTTTGTTGTTTGGCAAATGATGTCAAAAGGAACGAGGAAAAATTTAACTCTTTTCATTTCACTCATCAAAACTGTGCCTTCACAGATTTTTTAAAGGAATACTTAAACTATTTTTAAGTAAGGCTCTGTAAAAGATTGTAAACAATTACTATCTTACCTGTTGCAAAAAGTTATTTGATTGAGCGCAGTGTGGAGGAACAGAGTTTAGATCTGATCAAACTGACGAGCTAATGGCTAGTCAGAGCTTGGTTAAGAACAAAGTGGAGTACTGCTGTTTTATTACAACTCAATTCTTTAAGGGACTGGTGTTCAAAGTGTGGCCCGAGGGCCATTTGCGGCCCTTGGAGTGATTTTGTGTGGCCCAAAGCTGCAGTTTAAGAATTGAATCATTTTGTCCAGCAGGCTTTAGAGGTCAAAGCAGATTTTCTGAAAATTAGTTGGTAATCCTTTTTTTATATAATATTTAGGTTTAACAGCAAAACGGATGAAAAACAGTTTTCTCAAATTGAGCAATATTAAACAAAATACAAACCTTTGGCTATAATCTTTTTATTTCTACTTCATGGTACAAAGCACCAAAAAACTTTACTGATTTCTACCAGAAATGAGACTTTTGAATAAAGATTCATAAAATTTGGCTAAATATTGCAGTTGATAAAATAAACAAAAGGGAAACTGGACATTTTTAAATGAATATAATGTGGTATCATCTGCGTACGAGTTGATAAACTTTATCAAACTTTCTATGAATCTGGTGTAGCAACTGACAGCTGGACGATTTCTCTGAACTTCTGGACCATGGACGGCCCAAAAGGCTGATCGACCCCTTTTAAAAGGACACTTACTTAAATTACGCTTTTTTTTTTTGCTGAGAACAAACAAAATTGAACTTTCCAAACACAAGAAAACAACAATCACAGACCCAACAAATCAAATAAATCCAATCATTTTTCATAAAAAATGTAAGCTTGGTGTTTATGAGGCTTTTAATGTTTTGGATATACAACAACTTTAAACTCTTTCTCCACCAAAATTAGTAAATTTTTGTCCTTTTGCCAAAATATTGCTCACGTTGAGAGTTAAATTCCCTTTTTTGTGGCCCACCAGTCTTTTCATCTGGATAGTTTTGGTCCACATATGAAAACATTTGGACGCCCCTGCTTTAAATGATTATTCTGACAGAAATATATCACGATTTGAAGTTTCCCAGTCTGCACTGGAAGTGCTACAGCTATCTGCTGCTTCCAGTATTTTTGCTAGCAAATAACCACATAAAGGAACCTCTTCAAGTATTTTAAGACTGAAGTTGTTTCAAGACAGGAGTAATCCACTTTCCTCTTGACTTTTGCTCCGACCAGCTGTTAGCTCATCAATCCTGTCAAAATAAACTCAATTTCTCTAAACTTGTGTTGTCTAATATCTACAACAGGTAAGATGTTCATTGCTCACAACCTGTCTGCAGAACCCCACTTTAAAACATCTGAACTGTCATTTTAAACCATTGGTGCTCAGAACAAACTCCTTCTCGTGTTTTCCAAAATCACGACTCAACAAACATTACATCATGTTGCATCATGTAGCAAGCGCTTTCATCCAAACTGATTTACAAGTGAGGAAATCAGACAAGCGATAAGCACATCAGGGGCAACAGGGGGTGGGGGTTCAGCGTTTTGCCTAAAGGACATTTTGACACATGGCAGAACTGGGGATTAATCAGATTAAACCCCTAGTTTCCCAGCTGGAAGAGGACCACCCAACCACTGATCCCCCCTAAAAGAAAAGTTCTCCCTTTCAACACATTTTCAAAATATCTCTTTAAATATCACGAGTCCTGAGAAGCTGCTAATGTTTTGGATTGAGTTCAGATTTAAACTGTGATTACTGAACGTTAAAGAGTTCTCCAGCCCAGGGTGACTGTCACAGATATTTCTTTTATAATATTTTATGTTCCTTACACGATATATGCCTTTTATTTTTTTGGTAGTTTTACACTGAGAACAAGATGATTTTTTTCTGTTTCCATCCATTGCACACTCCTCCACACTTCTCCAGGTGCTTCATGTCTATCAGAGCACCCCATCTCTTTTAAAACTGAGGAGTTTGAGCACAGTTAACAAAAATATTACCTTTTTTTTTGCTACTTTGCATAAAATTCTATGTTATTTTTATTAATATTATGTGTAAAAAAAACTGCTTTGATTTGTTTAATACCACTTTTAAAATGTGACAACTTGAATGTCAAAACCTGATGGAAATGAAGCCAAACAATAAGAATGTAATGAAGGAAGCTCTGCACACGATGGCACTGTACATTCAGCAAACAGCCTCTTATGTAACTGCTGCTCATCTGCAGCTCTTTCAAAGCTGCAAGGTGCTTTCATTGCACTAAAATCACCTGTTTCAGTTTTATTTACCTAAAAACTACTCTGGATTCATTAACCTGTTGTTTTTTCCTTTAAAAAAAAAGGCAGAAAATTGCTAAGTTTCTGGTGACTCTCACAGTTTCACTGGATGCTCTCGTCTGTTTTGCTTGTTTCGTGTAAGCTTTCTCTTCAGGAGTCGTCTTTTCTGCAGACAGGATGTGTACATTTGTTCCAACACAAGCACAACAGGAAGCAACAAGGGCTTTGCTGAGCAGAGGGCGAACAAACGGACAATGCCTCATCACTTTCTTTAACAAACTCCTAAGTGCTGAGTGCACCCCCTCCCCTTGTATTTTGATCACATCTCAGACTTAAGTGTCCTTCATGATTCACTGACGCTTGTGAAAATTATCTGCATGGTGACTGAACGCTCCAGGAATGCAAACTGACTACCGGATTGCTGCAAAGCATTAAAGAAGCACACAAGTTTAGCTTCTTTTTCTTCTTTTTTAAAAGTTTTTTTTTTTTACCGAGCCCTGCAAAACTTTTAAGATATTCAAGTCCTGATTGCATTAAACAGCTGTGATGCACCAGATATGTATTTTATTTTACAATTTACTAACCCATTTGCATAGGGAAGCACAAATTGCCAAAATGATAATGCGTTTTTCACAGCAGGCTGCGTTTAAAAAAAATTAAAGAGAAACTTGTGCCAGTTTATTGTTGGATGCGTCTCCGAGATAAATCCTGCAATGTTAAATAAAATTTAAGAATTTATACCCTCTGATTGTTGCTGGAATTTTTCCACAATTGCTTTTCTTAAACCAACAAATCAACTCAGAGCTCCATCCCAACTTGTTTTCCTGCTCATTTTTTGTTGGATGCAAGATAACTAAGCATCTATGTACATGGTTTTATAGTTTGTTTTGTTTTCAGGGAGTAATGAAGCCTGGGGATATCACAAAGAAAACAGCGACCACCTTATTTATGTTCAGTTTTGGTGAAAACAGATGAACCATGTGAACATGGATCAGGTCAGAAGAGCAGCTCTGAATAGACCTGAGAACATTTCCCAAACAGGAAGTCGTGTTGCGATCGCCAGCATGCTGCTGAGAAACGTGGGATAAAATTATCTACATTTTGGTCTATAATTTCGTTTATGAGCTATAAAAGTTTGAGGCGTAAGCAGAGGTTAAAGGTCATGACATCTTCAGTGCAGCGTTTTGCACCACGTGAGATAAAATTGCTAAAGATGAAGTTTTTAATCTACAAATATCTTTGATGGGTGGCATGATGGCTCGGAGCTGCCGCCTCTCAGTGAGAAGGTCGCCGGATCAAATCCTGACGGGACCTTCCTGGGTGGAGTTTGCATTTTTCATTCAACCTTCATTTGTGCAGATTAGTCTCATTGAGCCTCATTTACAAGAGAGACCTGACTTTTAACAAAGAATGATGACAACAGTGGATAACAACGACAACAACAGACAATCATTAAAAAAAAGCTTCTTAAATTTTCTGTCAATTTTGCGCTGCCTCACCAGCATTTTTTTTTGATCAAAATAAAGTTTCTAGTTGTTTCTTTGAGCTCATAGTGTCAGTCTGGTTCTAAACCTGAAGCCAATCATGACTTCACTGGAATCAGAATAAGCTTTATTATCATTGTACCGAGATACAGTGAGATTAGGTTCGTACAGTCGTCGGAAAGATGGGCGGAGTGCACGTTGCTGCTGCTACAGGAGCATGGCCTTTTATTCTTTATCAGAATATTTTTAGATAGAAAAAGATAAAAGGCCATAAGGATGGATAGTGGTATTACAAAAAAAAAAAGATCTCTTCACATCTTGTCCTATCAGGACACGGTTTAAGACATCAAAAAACTTTACCAGTAAGCACATTTATAAACACGTTATGCATTTGACGTCAAGACGGTGAGATTTGTCCATGAAGCACATCCAGATAGGCCATAGTCCCGATAAGATGTTGGGCAGCAGTCAGTTCTGATAAGCCTGCACAGAAGTTCTCGGGGGGACGGGATTGCAATAGATGAAGCTTTTTCCTTAGTTGCCCATGTCCCAGGAGAAATTTTATAGTTGGCCTGTGTTCGAGGCCAAACGGGAGTCAGATTAAGATAAGCTACAATTGTTGATTTTCTTCAGGCAGACTGTTTTTCTTGTCAGCCTTGAGTCCTGCTGGTACTTTCAAGATCCAAAATGGCTAGATTTGTGGGTATTCCACTGATCCGTGTTATGAGCCTCATCCAAGGTCGTCTCCAACATGCTGGCGAGTCCTAGAAGCTGCAGGTGGCCAGCAATGCTCATGAATCACTTCCATCTTACGGTTTAGCTCATAAATCAGCTGATTTTGAGTACTCGAAGCATGAACCAAACCTTCACACAGACTTGGCAGTTTTGTCATGACTGAAACTGCTGCTGATGTCTTCCTCAAAAGCTGATAACAGAGAAACTCGCCAATGCCAAAAAGCAGAAACCATGCTGTCATGTATCAAATTATATAAATGTCTTTGCGTCCTCCTGAGACAGAGCAGAAAGACACATCAGCTCCCACCACCTCCACCTCCCCCACCCCAGGGGTCCATGACATATCCTGCAGTGTGAGTCTCAGCGGGACACAAGGGCTCTCCAGGACCCTGTCATTTTGTTGAAAATATTTTGTTGATTGTGTTGAAAGTCCAGCTCACCAGATCCATAATAGTATTTTTTGTTCGGAATATGTGTAACAGGAGCTCCAAGACACAGACAGAGAGCAAAAGAAGCAGGAAGAAGGGAAGAACAAGGGAGGGAGAGGAAAATGTGTCCGCCTTGAGAGAGAGCTCGTGCTAGTACTTCAGAGTTTGGGATTTTTTTAAGTTTTTTAAGTTCTGAGCAGAAGGTTTTCCCAGTACTTGACACTCATAGACACACAATGTGTTTGATAAAGATGTATCCCTTAAAATCTGTGCCAGAGGATTTCCAAAAAAGTCAAACTTCTGGAGGTCAGAGGCAACACCAAGGGATGGTCAGAGGGGACCATGCCTGCCTCTAAAAATGTACTACTCCACTATACTTCTGGGCTAGATGGTGCACAACCTGTCCATCCATCCATCCATCCATCCATCCATCCATCCATCCATCCATCCATCCATCCATCCATCCATTATCTTTACACACTTCTTCCTTTTCGGGTCACAGGGGTCACTGTGCGAGAGGCGAGGTACACCCTGGACATGTCTCCAGTCCATCACAGGGACACAGAGAGACAAAAAAGACAAACAACCATTCACTCTCTCTCTCACCTAGGGACAATTTAGAGTTACCAATCAGCCTAACATGCATGTTTTTGGTCTGTGGGAGGAAACTGGAGTACCCGGAGAAAACAAACACATGCACAGAGAGAACATGCAATCTCCACCCAGAAAGGCCCCCCGACCGGGATTTGATCTGGCGACCTTCTCTCAGAGAGGTTGCAGCTCTACCAACTGTGCCACTGTACCACAGCACAATCTGTCTTTTAGCAAAATATTTCATAAAGTACTGAACAGATTTGAATAATTCTTGCAAAAAAAAAAAGATTAGACATACTTTTACGACTAATAACATTAGAGTCAGTCTGAGTCACGATGGACACCAAAGCTAATTCACCAAAGAATGGCTAAACCGTCTTTACAGACACTGAGCTCATATTTAGTGAAATAGAAGCTGACAGTCAATCCCAACACTTTAAGCTTGATCTGTAAACTGATTGATGCCGCAATGCAAATACAAAGTATTAAATTAACTTCAGTTTATTTATATAGTGCCAGGTCACAACAGAAGTCATCTCAGGGGACTGAACAGAAACATTCACATATATAAAAATTTGTTAACACTATTTATCTATTTATATAAATAGCAGGCGAGCGGGTGGGCTGATGAAGGGGAGGGGGTGTCTGGTGGTCCTCCCCCAGAAATTTTTGAATAAAGTAGATGTGATTTCCTGTATTTTGGTGTATTTTAACAAGTTGTTAAACATCTAAGTTTACCTACATTTGTAAACACTCCGCTTCTGTCAAGCATCCTCCTCCCTCCCCTTTACTTGACGGTTCCGAGCCTGACACTGTCCCTGCTCGTTGTTGTCCGACTCCACCTGTGAAACCTCCAGGCGCCTGTCTGCCGCTGCCTGTGGGCCCCTGCCCACGCACGACTGTCTGGTTAGCTCGGCACTCACCCCCATACACTTTTAGGGGCGGAGATTTTTTTTAAGTGTAGCAGCAGAAATGTTTACTTGAAGGGGCAACTCGTGTGGATATTAAGAAGCTCGTGAGTGGCTGTTGTGTTTAAAACGAGTGTTTATTAGGAAGCCATTTATTATTAGTATAAGAGATACCGGATCCAAGCAAACAGCTACCGGAACACTCTGTCAAAATAAGAGTTCCCAGATCCTGTTCTGGCAGGATCCGGCTCAAATTAGCCCTACTAAGAGATTATTAAATTTGCCACTTCTCATCATGTATAAAGTTCTGGCATGAAAGGGGACAGGCAATATGCATTCTTTCAAGGAGTGTAAGAGAAGTTTAGACTCGGGTATTCCCAAACTTTTGCATGCCCCACTGTATGTGTATATTTATGTTTCAGCCTCCCTCTCGCTGTGTGGAACCTTAAAACATCTCTTCCAAGTGCTTTAGGTGCCAGTGAGCCGGCCTACGAGCCAATTATTCTGTCTGTAGACAGCACAAAGTAATGTCAGCTTTCTCCTCTGGCTTCTCCTAATAACTGACAAGGTGTAAGAGGGCGAGCATCATTTACTGCTGCCATGCCTCCCCTCTTCATCTCGCCACCCGAGCTTGTTTGGAGTGAGTTTCCTCGCTTACATGCAAGCCTCGCTCTCGGAGTGCCCTCTTTTTACTGCTCTCTTGTGTTCTTGGACATTTAATTTCTCCTCACTTTTAAGTATGGCTGTGCTCAGACAACAACAACAACAACAACAAAAAAAGCCTTTTTGTACTGCATTAATAAAGCGCGCAATCATTGTGCACGAGGTGTTTTCACTTTCGACACATGTGCTGCTGAAAGGTCAATTTGTTTCTGTTTTCGAGCAGACAAAGCTGTCTCCCCAGCTGAGTTTGTTAGAGTTTACCTGGAGCTGCGCGTCTTCTCTGAGGCTTAATACGACAGAAAAAAAAAGAAGAGTCCATTAGGCAGCTCAGCATTTTAGCTCGTTCCACCGCAATCTGAGGAATACACAGTCCCCAGCTGGAGTAAGGCGGGTCACGGTGCCACGATGAACCCAGTGAACCTGGAGTGTACAGCTTGAAAAATACAACAGGAAACTGTGTCACATGAAGGTAGACAAAGACTACAGGCTCTGATCATCAGCTCTGCTTATGAATAAACACGCTTTAAGTGCCCTCTGCTGGTGACATTGTTAGTTTTCTTTAAAGGTTACAAAAAGGCCTTCAAATCCTCAGAGCACTGCAGTGACAGGGCGTTTTAACAACACAGAGGCCGAGTTTCAGCTGTAACGATGCACGGACACTAAAAGTGATGGTTTCAAATGATATTTGTGTCCAACAAAAAAAAACCCACCCATTTAAGAAACTATTGAAAGCTATCATTCCTTAAAGGAATGCATATCGCCCACTGGCCTTTAATGCCAGAGATTTAAATGAATTCTTGTTGAGAAAGAACGGTGCTGCAGCTGTTTTAAGTTACAATATGTGCAGTTCTGCGTGATTTCTTGAGAGCTGTCAAATTTTGAGTCAATGGCTGCAAAAGTGGCTTTTTTTGTGTTGGTTAATCTTGGTTGTCTGTGGTGGCTATCTTGAATCAGACTGACTCCAAAACCTAATCAGTTGGAGTTGAACAGCCATTGATAATTTTCTGAAAGTTTCATTAAAATCTGTGCAGTGGTTAATGAAGTATTTTGTTAACAGACAAACAGGGGTGATTCGAAGAGCTAATGCTAATGTTTAAAGCAAAGATCTTGTCCAATGAGTGGCACCAAAAGTATGTGCTGTTAATGACTCTAAGCTACAACTATATCAACATTTTTGCACAATATCTTCAAAATTGCTTTAACTATGACTAGTTATGTGTCTTCTATGTCAAGTTGACTGTGGCAGCCAACTTGAATTGGTTTGACTCCAAAAGTTTATCAGTTGTGAAGGTCCACTCAACGATCATCTCCCAAAAGTTTCATTTAAATCAGCTGAGTAGCTCGTGAGATATTTTGCTAACAGACGAATAGAGTTGACGGCAAAAAGTAAACGGCAACATTTTTATTTAAAATCTTACATTATTTGTTCATTCGCATAATATGTGATGGGGAGCAAATTAACTAGTACCACGCTTAAACTTTTAGCTCAGTATCTTTAAGATTCTTAGAGTTTTTGCCATTTTTGTGTTTTTAGCCATGCTGAGTTGATGCTAAAAGGTAAATAATTATAGGTGCACAGCTAATATTTGCTGCATGAAAATGTATGCAGTAGTTTGGGAGATATTTTGGTAAAAAGACAAAAACATGACACACAAGACTTACCTGAGCGAGGCCTCTCCCCGCCCCCTGCAGCATTTTTGTTCCTTTTTTTTTTTTAATTTTGGGCAAAAACAACGGCAACAATTTCGATCTGCTTTGATCCTCGGTCACATTATCAATGGGAGCCCAGAATTAGGCTGGTACCCGAGCAAAGGACGCTGCAGATAAACTTTATCTGATCAGCCCAATCTGTATCGACAGCCTGGGTCTATATGCCAAAGCTCAATATCTCTTTGAGCCACGAGCGCCGTTTTTCAGTCTGGGTCCTGATGGGCTGGAAAGCAAAAAAAAAAAAAAAAAAAAGGCAGTGGGATCTGGAAGGAATAACAAGCTGCCGCAAAAAGACTGATGAGACAGGCAAAATTCAAGCCCTGCAGCGTGGTGGGGGTGAGGTTGTGGTATCTCTCGCTCTCATCTCAATGGCACAGACAAGGCAAGGTCAGTGTCGAGGTCAGCGGCTGCAGAGTGGGAAGTGGTTGGCAACGGAGAATACGTCGTGGCAGCCGGTCAGGGGGAAAGAGGAGAGGGAAAATGAAACAAGGGAAAAAGGAATGATTAAAAACAAAACAAAAAGGCGAAAGGCAGAGAGAAGCACTTCGCTCGGTGCCCAGAGAGGCTCAGCATCTGCAGGATGTTTAAAATTGTGTGAGGCAGAGCGTCTTCACTCAAATAAACCAGCTCAAACTCTTTTAGCTCGTAGCTACCTCATTGTTCGGCTCATAGTGAGCCACTTTCGAACAATGGATTTATTTGAACACGCCTCTGAGAGCTTCAAGCATGTCTACTAAAATAAAAGGCCTAGCATTCCTTGAAGGAACGCACATCACCCAAAGCCATTGAGATATTTTGCTAACAGAGAGACCAAGTTGACTTTAATAATAAATACACAGTTTTAAACAAAGACCTTGTGCAAGCTGTTAGCCCTCGTTTTTTTTTTTTTTTTTCTTGCACAGATGGCTTCTCTGTCTTCAGCGTCATCACCTGTTCTCTGTCTGGAGTCACACAAACAGCAGCCGGAAAGTTCCAGGAAGCTGCAGGAGCACGAGCATGAAGCAGGTAAATGATGTCATCGTCCTCTTTGATTGCACTTTAACACTAAACGTGCAAGCATGAACCACTGAGGTCTGTAATGAAGTTTCCTGCAGAAGCTGCACAGCTGAAACTGAAACTACATTTTCTACAAGCCTGCAGAAGGAGCGCTGCGTGCTAAATGACGTTGCTGAAATTTGCTTAAGAAGCTGAAAATGAGCTGAAGCAGAATACTAGATAAAAGTTAGAAAAGCAGACTAGCTTAAAGTCAAAACTAGCCAAACCTACAAGCTAAAAGTAGCAAAACACAAAGTAAAACAGGTCTCTCTTGTAAATGAATCCTCGTGTCTCAGTGAGACTAGCCTGTATAAATAAAGGTTGAATGAAAAAAAAAGCTAGACGTAGCAAAAGCCTATAGGTAAAAGCTTAAAACCCAGAATAGCACCCACAAGCTAAAAGCAGCAGAAGGCTAGTGAAAAGATAAAATTATCAAAATGTTAGTTAAACTTAAAATGTAGCAAAATGCTAGATAAAAGCTAAAACTAGCAGAAAGCGTCCAGTGTAACAAAACAGCTAAAAGTAGCTAAATACTGGCTAAAACTACTAAATTCAGTACTATAATACAAAATCTAAAAGTAACATTTTAGATGTCCCCTACCTAAAAGTTAAAAGCAGCAGAAAGCTAGCTCAGTGTAGCAAAACAGCTAAAAATACACTCTACAAAATGTATGTAACAAAAAACTAAATAAAGGCCAAAAGTAGAAACAGGAGGTTAGCCCAAAATCTAAAAGTAACATAATGCTACCTAAATGCTAAAAGTAGCTGAAGTAAAAAAAATTAAGAGGATACAAAAGCAAAAGAGAGCAAAACCCTAGCTAAAAGCAAAATCAAAACATTTTAAAACAAAGCCAAAATGAAATTATCTAAAGGGATAATTTAAAGCAAAAAGTAGCAGAGTGTTGGCTAAAAATAGCCAAAGGCTAGCTAAAAGCAAAATAAAAATAGGTACAAACAGAAATAAGCAAAACACTAGATAAAAGCAGCAAAATGATAGCTAAAGGATCAAAAGGCTTGCTAAAATCTAAATGTGCTAAAACATAGCAAAAATTAAATTAGATAAATGGCTAGCTTAAAACCAAAGGTAGCAGAATGTTAGTTAAAAATAGCCAAAGGCTAGCTAAAAGCTAAAAATAAAACCTAGGTACGAGCAGAAATTAGCAAAACACTTGATAAAAACAGCAAAAGGCTAGCTTAAAGCTAAAAGTTGCAAGTCAAAAACAGAGAAAACACACTGAAGCAGATTTAAATGATAAATATGTTTTTAAAGGAATTTTTTTTTTTTTTAAATCTGCTTTTTTTAATGGGGAAAATTTTGTTTTTAAAGCTAAAAATTCTTAAAAGTATAAAATATACAAGAACAAAATATCATAGCATCCATTTCGATACATTAAGGAAAAATACCTCGACGTATGCAGATGAATTTAGATAGCACATACAGAAATACTCCCAGAAAGCAGGAAATTTGTGTACAGAACCTGGTTCTTTTCAGAAAACTTACAGTATCTGCTTGAAGTACTTTAACAGACTGTGAGTTTTTGTAATCCTCCACGGAGCGATTCCAGGGTCCTTGTGCTGATTTGTCATAGCCTGAGGGTGCATTTGAGCACTTTAGTACAAATGAATATTTTGTGAACCCTCCATGCAAAATTAGCCCCTTCTGAGAGGAGCCTTTAGGATAGCTATCTCAAATTCAATATTACAGTTTCATTTTCCTCATATGTAATGTGGAATAATGTCTGAATATCACAGTGGTCCATCTACCTGTGCACAGCCTCGGGCACGGTTTAATTAACTCGTCTGTGTGCTTACAGAAGGCATAATGAGGGAGAGAAATCACTAATCATGAGGAGATCCTTCCCACTGATCTTATTTCAGACAGTTGCACTAAAAGACAGACACGCAATCCCAGTAATCCTCACAAATCACAATCAGTTGACGGGATTTAAACACAGCCACCCTCGAGGAAATGTACAAATCAATGGTGGGGTAGAAATGTTATTTGTTAGATTCATCGCAAATGTTAAATTGTTCCCAGGCAGGATGAAAGAGCAGGTGAGTCTGCAGGATGGGTGACGGGCTAATTCCTGAAATAGGGCTGTCAATTATGCATGTTTTCAGCCTGGCCCCTTTCCCCTGCAGCCTGGAGAGGTGCTTTAGCTCGGCAAAGAAGAAGAAGAAGAAGAAGAAGAGAGGCAAGGACACTAGAGGGAGACAATTTGTTCACATCTGCAGCCGTCTTTCCTCAGGCTTTGGGTTTTTACTGTAATAGGCCCTCCTGAGAGCAGCAGAGATCACTCAATCTGCTGTGGTCAATATGAAATCATTCACAATTAAAGGCCCCGGAATCCTTGAAGGAAAGTGCATCACTTGCATGCCGCCTTTCATGCAAGAATTTTACACTGGGATCATCTCATGTTCACATGCACAAGCTCACGCAATACATTGCATGAAGCGTTAGCGCTTAGAGTATGTGTTGGGGATGATTCTCAGCTACTACCACACCAAACTTTAAACCAATATCTGTTTAACTGAATTAATTATAGACATGTTTGTGTTTTCAAGATTCAGTTTGCTTTGACGGCTGTCTTGCTTTGGATAAGGCTCAAAAGCTAATCAGTTGTAGAGACACCTCCAGTTATTAGTTCCTGAATATTTCATTATAATCCCTCCAGTGGTTCATGAGATATTTTGCTAACAGACTGACAGAGATAAGTGCAATAATTAAGATCTGTGTTTTTAAGACAGATCTTGTGCAATCAGTTAGTGCTCAGAGCATAAGTTGGGGATAAGTCTTAGCTACTAACATGCCAAAGTTTAGCTGATATATTTAAAACTGGCTGAGTTATACTAAACTTCTGCTCCACCTTCGTCTGGCAGGTGATCTAAATCTGAAGGAGAACTTCATCGCATTTGAAGAGACATTGATTCCAAATTAGCCAAAAGTGACTGAAATTGTTTCCTGCACGAGTGCACTTTGAAAAACACGTGGTTAGAATAAAAGAAGAAAAAAAAAATCCCCTTAGCAAGTTTCACTTTAACACACACATCAGCCCTAATTGTGCACATTTCCAGATTGGAAGAGAAATCTGGCTCCAGATTAGATGCTGCAGATAAAAAAAAAATAAAAAAAAGAGGAAGAGAAGGGGCAAGTCATAAAATAAAATCCGAGCAACAATTTCCACAAGGTCAGGCGTAGACTGTGAGGTTATAAAATGATCACTGCAACAGGAAACAGGATGCCTCCTCTCAAAAGCAGCATCTCATATAGCTGTCAGCCAGTTTGTCGCTGCTCTCGCTTTCTCCCTCTCTCAGCTCCTTCACACACTATCAAGTTTATTTCTTTCTCCCAATCCCCACACACCACACACACACCCCACACTCACCCCCAAATCCTCCAGTTTTCATGCAATGAGTCAGTTAGCAACAGACATTTTCATGCATGCTGAATTTCCTCTCCATTCAGAAGCCACTCAGGTTTCTCTGAATCAAGGGCTTTCAGTCGCAACAATACAGCTCCGGGCTCGCGGGCACCTGCCTCCAAAATTTTAGGTAAATGATCACGAGCATCAAGGACACAATTGTGTCTTTCTTGACATGGTTTGTGCCCCAATTAATCAAAATGTTGTCAGCTGCTGTCACCCTCAGAAGCTCTGGTGAGAGCACAGTGTGCCCAGCTTCACACTGAAAGGAAAAAGAGATTCCTCACATCGATTTCTTTTCTGAAACAGGACAAATTTAAAGGCTGGAGATGTCTGTAAATCATGAATTTCCCCAGTTTTAGACCAAGATCATCTTGTGGTGTGCATTGTTTGGATCAGCATTTAAAAATAAAGCATTTAGAGTATGCTTTGTGCACTGGTGGGATGTAACTGAAGTATATTTTTCATGTATCTGTACTTTACTTTAGAGTTAAACATGGGTACTTTTGACTTTTACTACACTACATTTTACATTAAGTATGCGTACTTTCTACTACACTACATTTCTATAATGCGTTGCGTTACAAGTTACATTCATGTTGCAGTTTTTTGATTTGTTCGTTAGTTTTAATGTAACCAATGGTGAGAGGGGAGTTGGTCCATTGAATCACTGCAAAGTGGACAAGTAATGTTAGACCCCCCTTCAAGAAGAGCTGGGCCAATTATGTATATTCTAGTATATATGACATATATATGACACAGTATATAGTGCCTTGCGAAAGTATTCGGCCCCCTTGAACTTTTCAAACTTTTTCCACATTTCAGGCTTCAAACTTAAAGATATAAAATTTCATTTTTTTGTGAAGAATCAACAAGTGGGACACAATCGTGAAGTGGAATGAAATTAATTGGATGTGTCAAACTTTTTTAACAAATAAAAAACTTAAAAGTGGGGCGTGCAATATTATTCGTCCCCCTTGCGTTAATACTTTGTAGCGCCGCCTTTTTCTGCAGTTCCAGCTGCAAGTCTCTTGGGGTTTGTCTCTATCAGTTTTGCACATGGAGACACTGAAATTCTTGACCATTCTGCAAAACATCTCGAGCTCAGTGAGGTTGGATGGAGAGCTTTTGTGAACAGCAGTCTTCAGCTCTTTCCACAGATTCTCGATTGGATTCAGGTCTGGACTTTGACTTTGCCATTCCAACACCTGGATATGTTTATTTGTGAACCATTCCATTGTAGATGTGTCTTTATGTTTTGGATCATTGTCTTGTTGGAAGATAAATCTCCGTCCCAGTCTCAGGTCTCTTGAAGACTCAAACAGGTTTTCTTCCAGAATGGTCCTGTATTTGGCCCCATCCATCTTCCCATCACTTCTGACCATCTTCTCTGTCCCTGCTGATGAAAAGCAGGCCCAAACCATGATGATGCCACCACCATGTTTGACAGTGGGGATGGTGTGTTCAGGGTGATGAGCTTTGTTGTTTTTACGCCAAACATATTGTTTTGCATTGTGGCCAAACAGTTTGATTTTGGTTTCATGTGACCAGAGCACCTTCTTCCACATGTTTGGTGTGTCTCCCAGGTGCTTGTGGCAAACTTTAAACAACACTTTTTATGGATATCTTTGAGAAATGGCTTTCTTCTTGCCACTCTTCCATAAAGGCCAGATGTGTGTAGTGTACGACTGATTGTTGTCCTATGGACAGACTCTCCCACCTCAGCTGTAGATCTCTGCAGTTCATCCAGAGTGATCATGGGCCTCTTGGCTGCATCTCTGATCAGTCTTCTCCTTGTTTGAGATGAAAGTTTAGAGGGTCGGCCGGGTCTTGGTAGATTTGCAGTGGTCTGATACTCCTTCCACTTCAATATGATTGCTTGCACAGTGCTCCTTGGGATGTTTAAAGCTTGGGAAATCTTTTTGTATCCAAATCCGGCTTTAAACTTCTCCACAACAGTACCTCGGACCTGCCTTGTGTGTTCCTTGGTCTTCATGATGCTCTCTGCGCTTTGAACAGAACCCTGAGACTATCACAGAGCAGGTGCATTTATACGGAGACTTGATTACACACAGGTGGATTCTATTTATCATCATCAGTCATTTGGGACAACATTGGATCATTCATAGATCCTCACTGAACTTCTGGACTGAGTTTGCTGCACTGAAAGTAAAGGGGCCGAATAATAATCCATGCCCCACTTTTCAGTTTTTTATTTGTTAAAAAAGTTTGACACATCCAATAAATTTCATTCCACTTCACGATTGTGTCCCACTTGTTGATGATTCTTCACAAATAATTAAAATTTTATATATTTATGTTTGAAGCCTGTAATGTGGCAAAAGGTTGAAAAGTTCAAGGGGGACGAATACTTTCGCAAGGCACTGTACATACGGTAGGTACATTTAATGATATTGTAGACCATTGCATTAGGTGTAATACATTCAGTAAGTACTTTTACGTTTAATACTTTAAGTATTTTTTTTAAAAAGTACTTATTTATTTTTACTCAAATGCTAATGTGGTGCTTCTACTTTTACTCGAGTACATTTTTTGTCTTTTTATTTGTACTTTTACTTAAGAACAGTGTTTGAGTACTTTCTCCACCACTGCCTGTGATACGTACGTGCTCTGCCACGTCAAATTTATGCTCAACATCTGTAAAATTGACCGAATTATAACACGTTTTATGTTAAGGCCACTTGACTGTGGCAGCCATCTGAACTGATTAATTTCTGGGAGTGTAATTAGAATCTGTCCATTGGTTCATAAGATATTTTACTAACACACACACACACACACACACACACACACACACACACACACACACA
>NC_056511.1:35671734-35679373 GCF_014905685.2 Nematolebias whitei
CACACACACACACACACACACACACACACACACACACACACACACACTCACACACATAAACAAAAACTGTATTGTCTGCCTTCACCTCTGGATGGTTAAGAAGCCCTTCCTTTTGTACAGCAGTAAGCGCTCAGCTGCTCCAGCCAGCGCGGCTGTCAGAGAGAAGTTGCTTAAAGAGGAATAAACATTTCAGGCACTTTCATCCGGCTGTGGGGGCAGCTCAGATTAAACAGAGAGCACAGCTTTATTTAAAAATCCATACAAGTTTCTCCCTCAGTCAGTGTTAAAAACACATCTCAAGACCCTTGTGCTCCACTGGAGTTTTACCCACAGCCCAAAAGATAGTTTTTGTATTGCTGCTGTGTGATTTTTATCACCCTGAACACCCATATTAAGAATATTAGAAGAATAGCACATGCATGTTGGCTGTTCACACTCTTAGGGCATTTACAACTGTATGGTACATTTTATACTGACAAAATTATGATTATGACTTCATGCTAATCTGAAAACAGTTTGTGGGTTTCGGGCAGTTGCAAAATGTTGCCCTTATAAATTTGTTGTTGTTGTTTGACTGCCGAGTCAGCGTTCATACTATTGTTTTTCTACTTTGTACTTTTTAATTTGTTTTTCTAACTTCTGCATATTTTGTCCTATTTTAGCCACTCATATTAAAATCATTAATCAAGCTCATGTCTTTTTCCAAATATTTACCTTTATTTCTAATAGTAATGCATTAAAATCACTTTGTTTTTCATAAAACATTGTGCTGTTTGAAACTTGTTTCATTATTAACTTTTAGCTACAGTTACGCTGGGGTTAGCCTTTAGCTACCGTTTTAAAAAGTTTAATTTTCAGCTACAGTTTTGCCAGTTTTAGCCACTGTTTTGCTGGTTTTAGTTTTGAGCAACTGCTTTAGTAGTTTTGGGGTTGAATACCGTAATGTTTCCCCTTTTCATTTTTTGCCTTTGTTAATTTAGTTTGTTTAGTTAATGTTTGCTTTTGTTTAGTTTTACTTGGCATTCACACATTTTCAATTAAAATACCAATCTTTCTATGTAACAAGAATTTAGCCAATATAAAATATTGAAATTTATTTGATTTCATTAAAAACATTCATCTAATTTAAATCTGCCTCAACATACTTTCTCTGTGTCTTTTTATACTACATGTAGATTTTTTAGCTACTGCTCTGCTACTTTGAGCTTTTAGCTATCATTTCATACTTGTGGCTTTTTTTTTTTTTTTTTTTGCTATTCTAAGCTTTTAGATATCCTTCTGCTTCATTTAGCTTTTAGGAAACCTTTTATCTTTAATTTTAGCTTTTATTTAGCCTTTTGCTGCTTTTAGATTATGGCTAAACTTTTGATAATTGGAGTGATAATTGAAGTTAGCCTTTTGCTAAATATAGCTACTAGCTAGTTTTACCTTTTTCTTTTTTTTTACAGTTTGTGTCGTAGTTTTTTTCAACTTTTAGCCTTTAGTTAATGATATACAGTAGTCTCTCGGTACTTGGCGGTTCGACTTCTGCAGATTCGCTCTTTTGTGGTTTTTCAAGGTAAGATTGGACATGACACACAGTTGGCTGAATGACGGATGAGCCACACGGTTGGTATGGATTTTTTTATTTAAAACAATTTTTTTTATTTTATTTAGCACCTGCTGCACCTGTGTGCAGCCCACATGTGCAGGAGAAGCTCCCTCCTGCAGCATGTCATGTCTTCGCTCTGCAGTGGAGAAGTGGGCGTGGCCGAGAGCGCTGGCAGGTGGCAGAGAGTGGAGATCATGACATTCTGTGATCTTTTAGAGCATTTAGAAACATTGTTTAGAATATTGCAAGAGTGTGGGAAAGGTTTAAAATGCCTTTGTATACACACACACACACACACATATATATATATATATATATATATAGTTCTTTTTTCCTCTCCCTCTCTTTTCTTTCAGCTGCTACCTTCGTCAGGGGTCACCACAGCGAGATAAAGGCTCCCACAGACTCGAGCGGACCTTAGTCCGCGCGGAAACTGCATGCCCTGTCTGCAGACTTCATACTCAAGCGTCCACCCTGAGCTGATTGGTCATTTGCTGACCCGCCTACTGGATTGATTGACAGGTCGCAAAAAACAAAACAAACGAGAACTGTGAGCAAGCGGCAGCAGTGTTCTGTGTTTATATGTTGTTAATTTTTTAATTTAATTTAATTTATTTATTCATTTCAAATTAAAAACACAATAACAATTTCAAAACAAGAGAATAAAATACAAAACATAAAATGAAAGGCAGCAGAAGAAGAAAAACAATCTTATTATTTCTGCCCCTTCTTAAACAAAATCAATTCAAACAATCAATTCAGTCAATAATCATCTATAAATAATACAACAAAATTACATAACTGATCACAAATTTTCCATTCATACTTCGTTTGAGATTAACTAACTTAAATGTATATGTATCTATTCAACAATATGTTCTTAATCTTCTTCTTAAATATAAACATTGACTTTGATTTTTTTACATCATCATCCAAACTATTCCAAAAACCTATTCCCTGTATTGAAGTAGACCTACCCCTTAAACTAGTCCTATACTTTGGTTTCACAAAAATATCTGTTCCCTTTAGATTATAACAACTTTTCCTTTTCACAAAATATGCTTGAATGTTCGAGGGTAGTTTGTAATTCTTAGCTTTATACATAAGTTAGAGAATATTATAATCCACCAGATCATAAAACTTAAGTAATTTCAATTTATAAAATAAAGTAGTTGTAGGATGACAGTAATGTTTTCTTGTTATAATTCTTATAGCTCTTTTCTGTAACACAAAAATAGGCTTAGTTATAGTTTTACAAGCTGTTCCCCAAACATCAACACAGTAAATTAAATGCGGGACTATACAAGTATTATACAGCAAACACAAAGCATTATCATTCAAAAAGTCCCTTACTTTATACAGTACTGCCATGGACTTAGATATTTTATTTTTACAAAATTTAAGTGTTGTTTCCATGACAGTTTATCATCAATAATTACACCAAAAAATCTTACCTCATTCACTCTACATATCTCAACACCATCAATTTTGAAAGGAAAATCCACAATTATCTTTTTTTTTACTAAATATCATAAAATTAGTTTTAGCAACATTCAATGATAATTTGTTTAATTTAAACCAAGTTTGTTTTTTAACAAACTCCATCTTCATCAACTCAAACATCTGTTCCAAGTTTTTACCCAAACAAAAGAATGTGATATCATCAGCAAATAAAACACATTTGAGGATACCAGACACCTCAATTAAATCATTTACATATAAAATAAACAACTTAGGTCCAAGTACTGAACCTTGAGGTACTCCACATGAGATACTGCATAGATTAGAGCTTACATCATCAATCTGTACAAACTGTTTTCTGTCCCTCAGATAACTAGATATCCACTGTAGAGCTGGACCTCTAATACCATATTGTTTCAATTTTTCAAGTAGAATGGTGTGGTCAATGGTGTCAAATGCTTTTTTTAAATCAACAAATATGCTTATACAGTGTTGTTTTTGATCTATCGCTGTAGTAACTTGTTCTATCAACTCCATAAGAGCCAAGGATGTTGAATTTTTTTAATCTAAAACCATACTGACTATTACTTAAAATATTATGTTTATCAAGAAATGTATCTAATCTGGTCACAAATAATTTTTCAAGAATTTTTGAAAATTGTGGCAACAAAGATATAGGTCTATAGTTGCTAAATATACATTTTTCACCATTTTTAAAAAGAGGAACTACCTTAGCTATTTTCATTCTGTCAGGGAATATTCCTTTTGAAAATGATAAATTACAGATATATGTGAATGGCTCAATAACATGACCCATTATTTATTTCACAACCATCATAACCATGTCTTCACAATCTTTAGATCTTTTGTCAGTAAATTTTTTAACTACCTTCATTATTTTTTCTTTATCAGTTCCATCTAGAAACATACTGTTTACACAACCATTGATTAAATAACTCACGTTTTTATTTAATAAAAAGTTATAAAAAAAACAAAAACGGAGCGCTGGTCCTGCAACCCACACATCAGACCACCAGGAAATCTCCAGACCCTCCAGCAGCCACGCTGGACCTGATTTTAATTTGCTCGTGACAAATTCCTTTGTTTCTCATCATTTCAGTCATGGTGTCAACAGATGAGGAAGAAGAGATCTCTTGCCTTTTGGGAAAAAAAACAAAAACAAAAGAAAAGACAATTAAACCAGTCCATGGATGACGAAGGGAAATTTAATACATTGGTGTTGCATACCAAACAGTCCGTCGTCGGGCAGTTTATTGTGCGACACCAAGTATGCGTACGCATTTGTAAAAATTCATATTTGCGCGGACATTCCCTGTGGGCGTCAGCTTAGACTCTAATCCGGTATGTGCGGACCTCTGTGGACTGACGTCCGCCCGAGTCTGTGGGAGCCTTAAGTTGCACAAGGACATGGCAATTATTTTTTCTTCGGATGTCCTTCCTGACTCAACCACAGATCTCTGAGCTACCACAGCTCTCTGTGAGGAGCAGAGAGCTGCTATTGAGCAGGACACCTTATCCCCATTTGCTCCCCGGGCACTTTTCATAGTTGCCCACTGCTCCACCTGGTGGTGGAAGGGTTAAAAGCAGAGAGCAATTTTGCCATTGTATGGGAACATACAATGATGTCAATACATAATACACATTATTTATCTAGGGTGTCTGGAGGAGCAGATGGTGGGGGTTAAGGGCCTTGCTCAAGGGCCCAGAGTGTGGCAAATGAGGGTGGAGGCAGGTGCGGGTGTTTCACCTTTCCCACCCACATTTTGAGATGTTGTCGGTTCTGGGAGTTGAACCGGCGATCTTACACACACACACACACGCACACACGCACGCACGCACGCACACACACATATACACACACACACACACACACACACACACACATACCGGTATATAAATACTAAAATAAACTACTAGTACTTGGTAGTACTATTCCTACTTCGTGGTTTTTTACTTATCACGGGGAACTGAGAACGTAAACCCCGTGATAAACGAGGGTCTACTGTACTACTTATAGCTTTTGGTTTATATTTTGCTACTTTTTGCTAGCTTTAGCTTTTTACTCTAGGTTTTTTGGTTGGTTTTTTTAGCTGGTGTTTAGCTTTTTTTAAGTTTCAACAACTCTGTTTCGGCTTCTCCAACTTGTTTTTCTTTTAATTCCTTCGACATTCAGTATACCTCCTATATCATTCTTCTAGTTCATATTTGCATGTTTTTTAGGTATGTATTTGAACAGGCATGTCCTCTGGCATCCATCAGGTGTAGTGTAGCACCCTCTGCACCCTTGGTTCCCAATGCCTTGATGATAAGAAATCTTAAAGGGGTGCTTGTCTTAAAAGTGGCTCATCTGGTTTCAAATGTCGCTCACAAACCCTTGATAATAAATCGTAAAATATCCCGCCAGCTGCACCTTTTCTAACACGTTTACCTTGGTCTGTTTCATAGTGCCGGAACAGTGACTGGAAAGACAATAATAATAAAAACAATGTTGAGAATATTTCACAATCCCACCGTGAAACTTGTGGGCCCTCCAGTGTTTTCATTCTGAGCATAAAACACAGGTTGCTCTTCACGTGTTAAATCCACTGTGATTTTCACACACTTTGCAACGTGCTTTAAAGCCTGTTGTTCCTCGGAGCTCGCATTCCACATCAATTTATTGCCTCCCTCACTTCTTTGAATCTGTGCAGACGGATGAGTGCGTGCGATTTTTCTTGCATTCCCTTTTTTTTTTTTTTTGGAAGGGGAGTGCATATAAAGATGCTGCCTCCCATCTGAGAACAGTAATGTAATCGTAGATGTATCCCAAAATGCCATGGGACAGAGCAGCAGTGCAAAAGACGGCATGATGCATAATGGTCTCACACGAGGTGTCGTGTTTCCATTTTCTATGATGCTTCAGTTCTAGGATTCACCACAGTTTGCCAGCGTATTTCTTGTTTGTTTGTTTTACAGCTGCTCAGGCAGTTTCATTGTGGACATGTCCCATAACTAATGACAGAATTTTAGCTGCAAAACTGACAAAAGTCTTGTTATTTGGGAGGTTTTATCTTAGGCATTGTTTTAAAAACATGCTGCCTGGCCAGATAAGAAATTCCCCCTGGTGGAACCTTCAATAGTCAGCACAGACAGGCCTATTCACAAGACGTCACTGACTGTGAATAATAAAACAGGACTCACAAGTCACATTTTATATGCAGAGCCTCCTCATGTTACACTGACTGAGACCTGCATTTTTCTCATATTTGTAAGATTTTAGACGTGCAACAAAACACATGATTTACTTTCCAGAATGTGTTATTTTCTTTAACAGAACTCAATGGTGGAATATTGTAAAACATTTCCCCCCTACTGCATTTGCCTTGTGCATTCAGTCATTCCTTATATAGCTTTTTTTTCAAGGTTATTAGGGGGCAGAAGCAGCTTATCTCCACACACATTGTGCTGAGGGGCAGGCCTGACAGCTCATTATAGGTCATCTACATGAAGAGATCCATAATTACACTGCTGTATGTAAGGATACCATACTTTATTGATCCCCATGGGAAATTTCTTTTTGTGGCCTGTTATAATGAATAAGGCAGTTGAAGGTGAGACTGCTGGGTCAGAGGTCGAGACTCAGGGACTCGTGAACAAAACCGAACATTTACTTCAGTAACTGTTTGAGACATTTTAAAACCACTGTCGTGTATATTTTGACCTTAAGCTTGGAAATGACGTCAGTATCCGTGCATTCAACTGAATTATAGCAATTTTTGTGTTAGCTATGGTTAATGAGTTGTGGTAGTCATGCTGAATTGGGTTGACTCCAAATTTTAAAGTAATGTAGACGTACATCCTTTGGTTAATTTGTGAGAATTTCACTAAAATCTGCCCAGTGGTTTATGAGAAATTATGCCAACAGACAAACAAGGGTAGCGCCAACAGTTAATGCCAAAGTTTTAAGCAAGTATGCTATACTATGAGAAGCTCTCAGAGTATGTTTTGTGAACGATATTCAGCTACTACCATACCAAATTTTAACTTAATGTTTGTAAAATTGACCGAGTTACAGTTATTTTTGTGTTTGCTACGATCACTTAGCTTTGACAGCCATCTTGAATTGGGTTAACTCAAAAAGTTGATCACTTCTATAAGAACATTCACTGAACACTTTCTGAACGTTTCATTGAAACCCATCCAACTGTACATGAGATATATGCTAACAAGCAGGAATGGTGGCGCAGAGGTTAGAGAAGGTGGGCCTGTAATCGGAAGATCGCCGGATCAACTCCCAGTACTGACAACATCAAAATGTGTGTGGGGATAGGTGAAGCACCCACACCTGCCTCCAACCTTATTTGCCCCATTCTGGCTCCTTGAGCAAGGCCCTTAACCCCCAACATCTGCTCGCCCGGGTGCCCAGCTCTCTGCTCCACACAGAGGGCTGTGGTAACTCAGTGGTATGTGGTTGCATAAAGAAGGGCATCCGGCATAAAAATTATTGCCAAGTCTTTGAGCGACTTACTTCGCTGTGGCAGCCCCTGAAGAAGGGAGCAGCTGAAAGAAAAACTATATATATATATA
>NC_056511.1:35679773-35751549 GCF_014905685.2 Nematolebias whitei
ATTGCTAACAAGCAGACAGATTATGACTCCAATATCAATTCATCCATCCAACTTCCTCTTGTTCTGAAGTTGGGTCGTGGGGGCAGCAGTTTGAGCAGGGAGGTCCAGACATCTTTTTCCACAGCCACCTCTTCCAGCTCTTCTGGGAGGACTCCAAGGTGTTCCCAGGACAACTGGGAGACATAAGTTCATGCTCAATAATCCAAGTAAAAATCCAACAATGTTCAGTCAGGTCAACTGGACGGTTTCTTTTTTTTTTCTGAGACGTTTCATATTTCATCCAAAGGACTTCTTCAATTCTAAGGAGCCACCAAACAAATTGAGTCCCACAGTGGGAAAAAAAACAGTTTGCTGGTGATAAGATGGCCTCCGGGGTCCGCCCTCTCTCCCGTCAACTCCTCGGAGGCAGTCGTGCCAAAGTGGTTCAAAATTAGAGAGAGACATATTATCTCCAGCGTGTCCTGGTTCTTCCCCGGGGTCTCCTCCCAGTCGGATATGCCTGAACACCTCCCTAGGGACGCACCCAGGAAGCATCCTTACCAGAGTTTGTGGGTGTGGAACACTAGACTAGCTCTTTACCCTCACTAGGGTCCTTGAGGGGTCATGGGTGTTTGCCCATCCAGTGTATGTCTTTTGTGGACTTGGAGAAGGCGTTTGACCGTGTTTCTTGGGGTACACTGTGAGGGATGCTCCGTGAGTATGGGACTGGGGCCCATTGCTACAGGCTGTTTGGTCCCTTTACAAGTGATGCAGCAGTAAATCTGACCCCTCCAGGGAGAGAGTTTGACTCTGCCAAGGCTGCCCATTGTCACCGATTCTATTCATAACTTTTATTGACAGAATTTCTCGATGCAGCCAGGAGGCGGAGGTAGTCCGGTTCAGTGGCCTCAGGAGTCCATGTCTACTCTTTGTAGATGATGTGGTCCTGGCGTCATCATGCTGTGGTTTTCAACTCTCTCTGGAGCGGCTCACAGCCGAGTGTGAAGCGGCTGGGATGAGAATCAGCACCTCCAGATCTGAGGCCATGGTCCTGAACCAGAAAAGGGCGGATTGTTCTCTTCAGGTCGAGGGTGAGGTTCTGCCTCAAGTGGAGGAGTTCAAGTATCTCGGGGTTTTGTTCATGAATGAAGGAATAATGGAGCGTGAGCTTGACAGACGGATTGGTGCAGCATCTGTAGTGTTGCGGACTCTGTGCTGGTCCATTGTGGTGAAGAGAGAGCTGAGCTGTAAGGTGAAGCTCTCTTTTTACCAGTCGGTCTACGTTCCTACCCTCACTTAAGACCATGAACTCTGGGTAATGACTAAAAGAATGTGATTGCAGATACAGGCGGTTGACTCCAATAATGAAAGGCAAATAAAAAAAAAACTGATCTTGAGTGATCAGTTAGTGCTTAAAGATAATTCTCAGAAAACACCAGATTTTAGCTCAACACTTGTAAGATTTACTAAATTTGAGCCGTTTTGTGTTTGTTACAGTCACTTAGTTGTGGTGGCCATCTTGAATCAGATCAATCCCTAACATTAATTCACTGTAGAGGTTCATCCAATTTTTACTTTTTTGCAAGTTTCATGATTCAGCAGTGGTTCATGAGATATTTTGCTAACAGACAAACAAAAAGATAAACACACATGCATGGGCACACATACAGACAACAACATTATCATCCTTTAGCCTTCTGCTGGGACAAATATCAGGGGGCTTTATCTCATTGAATGGATAATTTTTAAACCCTAACGTGACGCGGTTATTTAAAAATCCTCTCAAAGATGTAAGACTTGAAAAAATATCCTCTTGGAATGATGTTTTTAATTATCTGTAAAGCAACAGAAGCCCATATTATAAAAGTGATGGACAAAAAACAGATTTCATTCACTTGTTAGTATTCCAATTATCATTCAATTATAAACAAGATGGAAGTTTACTGGTGCTGCACATTTCCAGTTTTACACTTTGCTTCACACAGTATGGAGCTTTCACTTGGATTAAACTTTGATTATCTTCTAATAGACACTTTGGAGGCAACGTGATAACTTAAATGTTAACTAGAAAACAATAACTGACCCACTTTTTAATGTGATTTCAGTGGGGACTATATTGCGCCGCGGAAGAATAGAATGGAATGCCTTTATTGTCATTTATAAACAAGTACAATGAGACAGAGAGCCACACCTTTTTTTAGTGCAAACATGCTTAAAACATACCTAAAAATATATAACTCAATCTAGATATAGCACTATGAAAGTAATAAACAAAAATTATTTCACAATTATATAAATTTGAATATTGGACATTATGGATGCTAGTGAGTTAATTAAAAGGTAAGGTAATTAAAAGTATGAAATGTCAGTAGTATTGCACAATAGAAGAATTAGAATCATATGCAGGCAAATGTATTTTCATGTTGCTTTTAAAAACAACTTTTGCAAAACACATAAACTAAAAGTAAAACAATAACTCATAAATATTGTGTCCACTATAATAAGAAGCCACCGGCACCTCTCGTGGTTTATTGCTTAATTAAATGACAAATCGGAGGATTGGTTTGCAGATTGCCTGAATTGACGTCAATTGGATTGGTTAGGTGACAGAGCTAAGCTCCGCCCCCCTGTGGGCCAAGGTAGAGAGGGAGGAGGGAGCAAGGGGGCTGAGCTGATCCCACGTGTGACGCTTTCATTCCCGGCTCAGTAATATTCTCATAGCGGGGCTTTGCATATCTCCTGCCCTATCTGTGTGTGTCTGTCACTGTTACTGTAGTTCCAGCCGCGATAGTTCGGACTAGATATGGAAGGAGACGGGAGTCAAGCCACGTCCGGAAGCCTAAACGACTCACAACATGACCCGGGGTAAGAACCTTCTTCTAAATTTAAACCCGAAGGTGCGTTTTCTTCTTGGAGAGGACTTCGGCTCTCTCCGCCGCGCTGGGTGCTCGTGTCCTCCTCAGCACTTCACCGGTCCGTTCCCAGTTTTTAAAGACAAGCTTCGAGAGAAGTGCCCCCCCCCCCTCTCTTTTTCCTCCTCAACCCCCCCTCCTTTTTTCATGTAGACACAATTCCTGACTCGCGAATGCGCTTTCATAGTCTTCCTTTGATCCTTTAAGGTCGCTTTTAGAAGTAGTTAGTCGTCAAAATGGCCGAACTGACATCTGGACTGACTTCTGTTGTGTTTTCTCCTCGCAGTAAAATGTTTATCGGCGGCCTCAGCTGGCAGACCTCACCAGGTGAGTGTTCTTCTCCTCGCATGTGTTCCGTTCGCTCGTTTGGCCGCCTGGCGCGCGTGTGAACGCATGTATGCACGTCTGAGGCGAGCGGTTGCACTGGCTGCGTGTGCTCTGGATGGGATATGTGCGCGCGCGGCGGCGGCGGCGGTTATTTTTGATCTCCGTCCATCTGAAGTCCTCTATTCGACCCCTATGCGCATCGCGCGGGGTCTGCGTGCTTGTTTTGTTGTTGTTTTTGTCTCTTTTCCTGTCTGTAAAAGCATATGTTTCTGTCAAATAATGACCCCCCCCCCCCCCCCCCCCCTCTTTTTTCCCGACATCTCTCTCTCTCTGTTTTCCACACAGACAGCCTTAGAGACTATTTTAGTAAATTCGGAGAAATCAGAGAATGTATGGTGATGAGAGACCCCACGACGAAACGCTCAAGGTAAATAAATACGGGGCTCCCCCCGCCCCCCCTCCCCTCCTACTTTTGCCTTCCAGTGCTCGTATCGCTTTACTTTCGCCGTGTTTAGTGTTTAATCCAAGGCGCGCGCGCGTGTCCCCGTGCGCGCGCTCGCCCGCGTGTGGTTTCTCAGCAAGCCAGATAAGCTTTAAATGCGCGCTGCTGTAAAGCTGCGGCCGCATGCAATTTGACATTGACTTTGTGACTGCAGCGCGGTGTCTGCGCGCGCGGCGTCGTGCTCGCACGCGCGCACTCTCAACACGCCGAGGATCGATCCTCCCGCGTGTCCTCTGTGTCTGCTTATGACACATTTGTAAAGGAACACAACGCCAGCAATAATAAGGTCACGTTGCAGAAGCTTTATTAGAAGTTGCTGCAATGTTTCCAACACAAAGTGTGTGCGCGTGTGCGTTTTTAACACTCCTTGTCTGTTTTCTTTCTCTCTTGCAGAGGATTTGGGTTTGTTACGTTTACAGACGCTGCCAGCGTAGATAAAGTCTTAGCTCAACAGCACCACGAGTTAGACTCAAAGACGGTGAGTTAATGTTATCTGCACTTATGTAAGAGTTTATTCATGTTCTGTCCCTCTGCTCAGCTGTGACTTTTGCACACCCATGTCCCGGCGTTGGGCAAACTCCAGTTAAGGTGAACAGTCCGTCAAAGTCTAAATGCAAGTTCACAAATAATAATAATAATAAGAAGAACAGGCCTTCACTTCAGGTTGACTGTTATATTTCACTTTTACTTCTGCAGTTGAGTGAGGCTGACACGCCCCCTCTTCTGTGCTGCTGCCACATGTGCAGCGTGCACATATCTCATGTGGACACAGAAGGGCGTGCTGTCTCAGGACTGCTGCCTGGCGTCTGTTTGACCCAGCAGATATTGGACTGGATCGCTGCCGCTGCGCTGATAGTGCAAGCGGAGGAGAAACGTGGGCTTAAAACCATAACCGTCTCCACACACATCGCCGTCAACTTTCAGACTTCTCTAATTCCCACTAATCTGAGCCCAGTCCGTATGATCAATATGTTCAAACCAATTAAATGATTTATTACACAGCTACAGCGCAAGCAATCGGGGTAAATAGTTGCCGCCGTTCAAATCCACAAATATCCACATGCTGACATAAACTGAAGAATGTTTGGTGTGGTCTTCTTGAAGTTTGTAAGCAGATGAATAATTAAATGAGCTCTTCATATTGTGAGAGATATTTACACTGATGGATTAGATAGGATGCAGCCGGAGTTATATTTATCTGTAAAATCCAGATGTTCCGGCGTAATTTATTCAAATGCAGTGCACATGCGAACGATATCTGAAGAAATATATCTTAAAGATTATAAAAGGATTAGAGTCCAGGTAATCTGTGCAGGATAGTACAACTAAATGTATGTTTCTTATTGCGGTGTCCTTGAGCTTCAGTGTGTGTTGGCTTGTTGTTTGCTGGACAGCAGATGTTTTAGTTCTTTTAACGGAAAGGTTTGTATTAAGGCGGCTGCCCCCTTATTTATTTTTTTTTACTGGCAAGCTATGACCTTTCCGGCTGGTCTAGCTCAGTGTTGGAGGCTTTCTCCACTTTAGTGTTTCTGCTAGTCTACGACTGAGTAATTACCTTTTTTTTTTAAACAGGAAGCAATGCACGCTTTTCTATTATTGCAAATAAAAGTGCAAATTCATATTGGGGAGCAATTGCTCTCGTCATATCGTTCCTGTTACTGCTCTGAGTCCACCTCCGGTGTCTCACCTGTGTTTAGTGTCCCTGCGTAGATACGTTGTATTTGTTATGTCCTCAGCCGTATCAGCTCTATTACTGTGTTATGGGAATACGGGTGATAAGACCATGCAGTGGCTTCATTTTCTGCAGTGAATATGGAGGGAAGGCAAGGTGAAATGACCAATAAGTAAAGCTAACAGCGTCGCAGAAAACTCCCGGGCTTCCATACAGGCTGCTGGAGCCGTGGTAACGATTCAGACCCACTTTGAATCTGGAGCGGTTTGATAACTTCCCAGTTTGACATTTTGAATGAACAGCTTTGTGACAGTTTGACAGCATATATACTTACAGCAAAAGGTCGATGGGAGGGTGTGTAAGTGAGGGAGGGCGACGTATAAAAATACCCTCACACCTGAGCCGCGGCCTGAGCGGGTGGGGGTTCTGCGGTCTCGTTCACTGATGCTTGATAGAGCGGCCGTTGATTTGTTGCCTTGCCCGGAGGCACCCGTCGAACACTGGCAGTAGGAAACGGTTAAATTCCTGGTGTTGTTTTAATTAGTCTGTTAAGATATTCATTGGATTACACTGATGACCTGCTAACACCAACAGTCTCAAAGCAAGTGTTTTTTTCTCTTACACCTATTGATTGCTGAATTCTGCTTGCATCAGTAAAAAAACATCCTTATTTTGTTTTTAGCAATGCGGATTCTAAATACTGCCTTGGCAAAATATTAGTAACTTTTATTAAGAGATACTATGGCATGCTTAAACTACCCCGCAGCCACGATGGAAAGACACAGCTTCAGTCAGTTTTTCATCAACTGATGCGATCTCACCTGTTTTAGGCTTCAGGGCGTATTTGGCAGACATGTGTCCTACGTTTTAGATATGACACCTTGAGAGCCGAACAAAGACATTTTAACGTTTTACATCAAATCTTCATTGGCAATGAAGTCACAAAGTTCTGCAGCCACTCACACGTAAAGCTTATTGTGAAGTTTACAGTGCAGTTGTTTTCTTTCATTTTATTTATTATTATCACTATGTCAGTTTTTTCTTCCCTACGTTAAAATCAATGCATTTTTATTCTGACATACTAGCTGATAATAAATAGATTGCACTTGAAATCTCTTTAACTTTTCATACTTTGGCTTAGTTTTTAATGACCACAAGCTAAAGCGTTATAGAGTGTAATGTTTACAGAAATTTAAAGCCAAGTTACATTTTCATAGCCATGAATATTATCATTACATTCACAAACCAAATTTAAATTTGAAGCCCAGATAATGACAAGGTTAACTAGAGAAACTGCATTTCCTGCTTACTGCAGAACTTTGCTGAAAAACAGCTGAAATTAGTTAAAACATGCTGAAACGGAAGAACAAGCCTAAGTTAGTAGAAGGAAGCAAAAGGAACACATATTTGCTGAATTAGGTTTAAATGAGCAGAAATTAACATAAAAATTAGGACATTTGTTAAATAAGCTGAAATTAGGCAAAAGTAGCTGAAAAGTAGCTGAAGAAGCATAAAGAAGTTTAAACTACCAGAAGGAAGCAAACAGAGCTGAAATGAGCCCCCAAAATTTAGATTTATTTGAAAAAGATTAAATTAGCATAAAACAGCTAAATAGTTTCAGAGGTAGGAGGAAAAAATATGAAACTAGCAGAAATAACTCGAATGGAGCTTAACAACCTTAAATTAGTGGAGAATAGTTAATTAGGCTGAAAGTTGCAGAAATTACCACAAAAAACTCGAATTTATCTGAAAACAGCCGAAATTAGCCACAAAAAAAAAAAAAAAAAGTAGCTGAATAGGTAGAAGAAGCTTAAATTAGCAGAAGAAAGCAGGAAGAACATGTTTGCCCATTTAGGTTGAAAGAAGCCAAAAGGAGTACAAAAAGTGGAAATTATCTGAAAAAAGCAGAAATTAAAAAACAGCTGAAAAGTAGCTATAAAAAGCAGAAAAAAAAGTTAAATTACCAGAAGGAAGTAAAGAGAGCACTTTTTTTCTGAATTAGGATGAAAAAAAGTTGAAATGAGTGCAAAAAATGTGGAATTAGCAAAAAAAAAAAAAAGCTAAAATTAGCATAAAATGGCTAAATTGTAGCTGAAATAGCAAAAATGGCTGAAACTTGCATAATCAATCAACCTTTATTTATACAGGTAAATCCCATTGAGCCTCGAGGACTCATTTACAAGAGAGACCTGATTTCAACAAAGAAAGATGACAACAATGGACAACAGCAACAACAATAAGCAGTTATAAAAAACTCATACTACAGTTTTTTTTTTTTTTTTTTTTTTTTAACAAATAGGATGGCTAAAAGGAAAAAGGTAACAAAACAAACAAAAAAAAAAACAGCTAGATTCCAAGACAAATGTATAAAACTAAAAACAGGAACATGTCTGCATTGGACCCCGCCAGGAGTCCAACAGATTCTTAAAGCCACTTAGAGAGGTCAGCTTCAGCTGAAATTAGCTGAAATAAGTTAGAAGCACAGAAATGTTGTAGTTAGCAGAAAGAATCTAAAAATGATCACAAGAAAGCTGAAATAACAGCTGAAATTAGCTGCAAGTAGCTGATTTTTAAAAAAAAATTTACACAAGGAAGCGAAAGAAGCTAAAGCATAACAAGATGTGAAAGGAGCAGTAAAAGGTTGTAAATAGATCTGAAGAGTTGAAGGATGTAAAATGATCTCAATTCATTTCCTACGATAAAAAGAAATGTCAGAAAAGGCTAAATATTTCAAAAAGCTAAAGTTGCACCAATAACAAAAGTCATAGCAGGATTGTCCTGGAAGAGCTGAACTTTTTGATATCTTCATGATCAAGTTGTTGAAAAAGCACAACAATAGTGAACTGAGAAAGAGGCCGAAAAGCATACGAAAGAAAAATGGATCTCAATAGTGTGAATGCTTCATAAATGTTCACACAATCAGTGACTTCAGCTTTAGAACCAACCTAAAGCACCGTGTTTATTTTTAATTTGATGACCATTTTTTTAAACAAGTGCATATCAGTGCCTTTAACAAACAGACGTTTGATCAAATATTTGCTGTAATTTTATCTTTTCCTATTTGCTAGTGCACAGTTGTTCTCCCATAAGCCTGCAGCAAAAGATTTCTGACGTAAAGTAGCTGTTTGTGTTGCCTTTCTCACTGTTTGTCACCAGGCTTTATCAGCTGTGCTGTTTTGTGCCTTAACGCTCACACTATCAAGATCGCGCTGCGTTCAGATCTATCATATCTTTTATAAAGTTGCAAAGCAGTGGGGGGAAAAATGAATCGGGTTAGCAAAATGTGGATGGTTCTTGATGTGCTTGCAGATGTTGATTTGATGCAAGTCTTCTACTTTTATGGCGCTTGGATAAATCCTTATACGTTCCTTTGTCCTGTGTAACCTTGAACAAAGTGAGCGGCTGGAGGTGATACGACTGTGGACAAGTTGAGTCACGACTTTATGGCATATAGTTACTTTTAATAAAATTATTCTGGTCATTGTGAATAAATCTACAAAACTTTTAGATTTTAATAAATCTAAAGTTCGGTTTTGAAGTTTCCTTTTTTTTTAAAAAGCCTAAAAATGTATTGAACCATAATAAAAATAAGTTAAAGTAGAAAACGTTGGTTTGGAAAAGACAGTTTTAGACCTTTCTTTTTTGAGTTTGATGAATTACAAATAACCAATTGTGAATGTTTTTTCGGCTTTACAGCGGATAAAGCGAAGGGAATTGTGAAAAATTTTATTTCACAGTGTAGAAGACAGAAGAGTGGTCTGAAAGCATCAGAAATACTATTATCAACAACAGCAACAACAACAAAACACGCTTCTAAAGGCTACAAAACAAGCAGGTTTAAAGAGCGCTTACACAGAATTGTTACCATGTTCAAAGGACAGAGTGCCGAGAACAAACTGGGAGAAGTTTATTGAGGTTGATGTGGAAATTTTGGAAAAATCTACAGCTGAAGGGGTATTTTCAGCCCTTAGCATGCGCCGTTCACTGAATTAAGTTGGACTTGAATGGAAAAGATCAAGAAGGAAATTACTGTTTAAAAAAGGCACAAAAGGAAAAGACGATTTTCTGCAAAAGCCTTCTGCAGATCAGTTACTCAGCCCCTGATAATGTTTCATGAACGAAGGAGACCAAAGTCAGGCTTTCTGAATGCATTGCATCAGTTTGCATAGCATAGATAAAATGAAACCAGTGAGGGAAAGAACCCTCTTTATGTGGTAAAACATGGTGAGGGTTGTGTTATACTCTGAACACTGCTTTGCTTACCTCTGTTACTGATGGCACCGGATGTCTTAAAGGAGTGGTGAAATCAAAGAATTACCAAGGTGTTTCAGGGTTAAATTAGTGCTGGAAAACTAGTTTTGGGTTTCTCAGCTGGATAGAGACCCAGGGCACACATCTGTCAGTGGAGAGAAAAAAAATAAAAAGAAGGACAAAAAGAAAGTGGATGCTTTTAAACTGGCCAGCAACAATCATTCGCCTTAAACCCACGTAAGACCTTTACGAGTTGAAATCATTTGCGCAAGAAAGGGCACTTCCAAAGATGACATAGCTCAGTCACGTAGGAGTTGAAGAGGGTCCAAAATTAACAACAGCCTGACAAAAGACATTTCCAAATAGCCACGGTAAGAATAATTGTTGCCAAAGGTTTTGTAACACAATCTGTGTGAAGGTTGCCAGTAAGTGATCGGCACAGGAATTTTAAAGGTACTTACTGAAACAGTAAATTCTAATATACAAAGGTTACCCTGAACTATTTCAAATGGTGCCATTTATTTCAGCAGCTTTCCAGATAGATTGGTATGCAATTCTGAAATGTGGGTATGCGCTCAATGTAAATAAAGAACTCATCTCTGTATACTGTACTGAAAGAGTTTTAGCCAAAAGACATATAGTACAGTAGTGCCTCACTTATCGCGGGGGTTACGTTCCAGACACCCCCACAATAGGTGAAAATCTGCGAAATAAGGATTTTATATTTATTTTAGTATTTATATATATATTTAAGACTTTCTAAACCCTTCCCACACTCTTGAAATGTTCTTAACAATGCTCTAAACTCTCTAAATGCTCTAAAAGAGCACAGCAAAAAAGAGCAGACAGACTGATGCTACTGAGCCAACCAGTGCCAGGGATACAAAGTTCAAGGTTCTTTATAGTCATTTGCATCACATGTGGTGCATGAGGTAGGATGAAATTGTGTACCTATAGTCCCAGTTACACCCAAAAATAGTAAAAAAAATAAAGTATAAAAAGAAATGGTATACAAGGCTGTAAGATATACACTAAACACTAATAATGTAAAAGAATACAGTGTATTAAACAGCAACCTGAACATGAGTCTGTAGTGAGCAGATGGGTATGAATACAGCAGCTTAAAGGCAAGAAATCAGCAGCCCAGATAAAGTGACATGTCACCAATTAAAGTGGCATTACAGTGATTTTTCCAGTTAAGGATTTAACAGCTTCAGGGTAGAAGCTGTTCCTCAGTCTAGTGGTTCTACACTTAATGCTCCTCAACCTCCTGCCTGAGGAGAGCGGGGCAAACAGTGTGTGTGCTGGGTGAGTGGGGTCCTTCATGATGCAGGTGGCTCTCTTCCTGCATCTAGAGGTGTACATGTCTGTGATGGTGGGGAGGCTGACTCCAACAGATGTCTGTGCAGCCTTCACCACTCTCTGCAGAGTTTTTCTTTCTGCAGCTGTGCAGCCTCCATGCCACACGTTGATGCTGGAGCACAGGATGCTCTCCACTGCACACCTGTAGAAGGAGGTGAAGACTGAGCTTCCCAGAGCAGCTCGTCTCAGCCGTCTGAGGAAGTAGAGTCTCTGATGAGCATTCTTGATCAGGCTGGTGGTGTTGTTGCCCCAGCTGAGGTTGTCATTCAGGTGGTGGTGTTGGGGGGGGGGGGGGGGGGGGCACAAGGTGTGTTTGCTCCTCTGGAAATCCACAATCAGCTCCTTCATCTTCTTCACATTCATGTGAAGGTTGTTCTTCCTGCACCAGCTCTCCAGGTGTTCCCCCTCCTGCCTGTAGCTGGACTCATCACTGTTTGTGATGCATCCCACCATTGCTGTGTCCTCTGCAAACTTTACAATATGGCAGCCTGGATGGGTAGGTACACAGTCATATGTGAGCAGAGTGAACAGGAGGGGGCTCAACACACAGCCCTGGGGGGAGCCAGTGCTGAGGGTTATGGTGGAGGAGGAGGAGAACTTGTTGATCCTCACTGACTGTGGTCTGTTGGTTAAGAAATCCAGGACCCAGTTGGAAATGGAGGGGCTACAGAGCACAATGCTCTGGCTGGTCGCCTTCCATCAGTCAGCCAATCCTGTGTTGTGTTTACAATTTTATGTTGAAAACCTAAAGTCGAACCGCAAAGTACCGAGTGCATCAAAACTGACGGACATCTACTTACATTGATGTAACTATTTATAACTTCAAAAAGCGTTCAATACAAAAACTATTGACTTATTTACTATTTACCTATTTAACTATTTATAACCTATTTTCAGTCACTTTCTGTAGGTAAACAAGCCCATGTGGTAGTTGGCAGCTGTACACAAATTTTATATAAAGTCAATTATTTAAGGAACACGTAAGCTACTGATATGAGAAAGAAGTGTGGATTTGTTTCTTACTTCCTTTTTTTAAAATCAGTATTCATGGCATTACTTTACCTTTAAAAGAATATTCCATGCCAATTCCAAGTGCGGTTCTGTGGAAAACCTTTGATGAGTTAAAATCTTACCAGCCTCTATTTTGAAATAATGGAGTTTACAGCCCACAGGACTGACAGCTTACAGCTAGTCTGAATCCAACCATGACTAAAGTGGATTCCTACTATCGTATAACTCTAATCCAGAAGGTTTCTTAGCATTCTGTGAAACAGTATTTTAAAGAGATTTGTTTTTGCCACCATCAATTTTATATTGCATGATTATTTACATAAAATTATGTAATTATTTTGTCAAATCCATCACAAATTTTTGATTATTTTTCTCCAAAATAAACATGTAATGCAAAATTGACAGACGGGTAAAGATAAAAAAAAAAAAAGTTTGCATTAAAATAAAAGATAAAAATAAAGTGCTATGTGTTATCATTGTATGTTTCTATACAATGATGAAATTAGTTCTCTGTGTTTAACCTATCACACGTGAGATACACCACCCAGGTGGAGCAGCTATGTAAGCAGTTAGGGATTGGGTGTCTTGCTCAAGGACACCACGACATGTTGGCATGGCGGAAAGTTGACCCTGTGACATTCTGGTCCCAAGCCGGCTGCCGTACCCTCTACACCACAGCTGCTCCATCTGGAGTAGTTTTAGGATGACCAAAGGGATCCACT
Organism: Nematolebias whitei; assembly: GCF_014905685.2. Lineage (NCBI taxonomy): Eukaryota > Metazoa > Chordata > Actinopteri > Cyprinodontiformes > Rivulidae > Nematolebias > Nematolebias whitei. The sequence goes on from NC_056511.1 coordinate 35,692,512, forward strand.
TCCAAAGTGGACTGCTGTCTTCTTAAAACAAGTTTTCAAAATGTTATAGTAGGTGATGCAAACTCTAATATTTAAACTTTTCATCAATTTTGATTTACATTTATTTTGACTGGAATATTGCATTCCAGCTAGAGCTGACCCCAGTCTGCCCTTGATGTGCCGCACCTCTCTGCTGCCATTTTTGTCTCCAAAAACAACCACATAATTCCATCCATCTTTACCCGCTTCTTCCTTTTTGGGTCACGGGTTTCACTGGTGCCCATATCCAGCAATCACTGTGCGAGAAGCGGGGGACACCCTGGACATGTCTCCAGTCCATCACAGGGACATAGAGACAAACGAGACAAGCAACCATTCACTCTCTCTCTCTCACACCTAGGGACAATTTAGTTACCAATCAGACCAACATGCATGTTTTTGATCTGTGGGAAGAAACCAGAGTACCCATGGAGAATGCCTATACATGTGCAGAGAGAACATGTAAACTCCATCTAGATAGGTCTCGGGCTGGGATTTGAACTGGCAACCTTGTCACTGAGAGGCAACAGCTCTACCAACTGCGCCACCATGCCACCCACCACATACAGTAAATACCTGTGTATTGTAAAACTGATGGTGAAGTAAAGGTCTGTAAAACAGCATTTGCATTTTTTAGCTCAGTCTACATCAGGTAAGATATTAATTGTTCGTAGCTTTTCCATAGAGCCCCATTCAATATGGTTGGATTATCTTGTTAAGTGATAGATAAAAAGCAAATCTAAAAGCGCCACATCTTACTTTGATTTCTCAGATGCGTTATCAATCAAGATCATAATTTAATCATAATGAATTGAATCAAGTTAAAAGATTTTGTGTTCTTTTCAGCTTACAGTCAGGATAACCAGAGATAAAAGATGGGCACATCATCAATGCATTTAATTAATTTATTTTTTAATATTGCACGCTCTGCTTTTTGTCCGGTTCTGAAAGCACTCAGAGAAGGATGAATGTGAATGAGACATATGGGCATACACACCCCGAGGGCTTCTGAACACACATGCTGGTAATTCAGAACATATTTACCATTTTTCATGATGTTTTGTTGAATTGAGGAAAATGCATCTCGTAGCATCTGTTCCCGAAGATGTTTCAAGGCAGGCTGGGAGTGAACAAGGGAGATCATAGAACATGATTTTGCATTCTACAAGTGACAGCTGAAACATTTACTAGGCAGTAGATGGATTGCTGGTCGGTATACAAGTTCCTTTCGTATGTGTGTGTTTGTGTGTGTGTGTTATGCAAAGCAGTTTTAATAGTTCGGAAAACAAAACAAACAAAAAAATATCCGGGCTGGGTAAATCTACGAAATACAAAAGCTCCGTACAAATGCAAAACTGAACTTGTAAAACCATTCATCACACTTCAAATTACTTTATTATCAACCGTCAGTAAAAGGCCGGGGCCGGCGATAATGTTTCTGCCTGCGTTTGTGTGCGACCGTGTTTGTGTCTGTCATTTACCAAAATATCTCATGAGCCACGGGATGAATTTTAATGAAACTTGGAGAATGTAATCACTGCATGCACCTCTACAACTCACTCCCTTTTAGAGGTAAGCCTATTCAAGATGGCTGCCACAGCCCACTGACCCAATTAAACACAAAAATTGCAATAACTCATCTTTTTTTTCAGATATTGACCTAAGATTTGGTGTGAATGTAGCTGAGACTGAACCTCATCACATATTTTAGCACTAACAGAAGATGCAGGATTTTTGTATAAAATATTGCAATTGATTATTTGAAGTAACTCTTTGTCTGTTAGCCAAATATCTCACGAACCACTGGATGGGTTTTAATGAACCTTTTAGGAAATAATCATTGGATGTACATCTACAACTGATTAACTTTTGAAGCAAACTTGGTTGAAGATCAATTAACCTGAGAAAACAAAATGTCTCTAAATCAGTCAGTTTCACAGATGTTGCACTAAAATTTAGTATGGTAGTTACAGAGACTAATTCACAACTAATACTCCAAATGCTTCTCATTGTGCTAGATCAGGGGTCTGCAACCTGCGGCTCTGGAGCCACATGCGGCTCTTTGGTCCCTCTGCAGTGGCTCTTTCAAGCTTCGACCAAAACTGACATGAAACTGAATTTTACTGGTTGCTGTAACAACTTAAAGGGCTAGTTTTAGCAGTTTTCCTGTAGTTTATTTTGCAAATATATGAATAATAGAAACATTACAAGAAGTAAAACATACTTTCACTTTATGCTTTATTTCTTCAAAGTAGGATACGTAATTTTTCTACAATTAAAAAAAATCACATAAGAATGCATAGTTTATTGTTTTAGCTTTTAGAAACGGGGCAAAAACTATATAATGTTTTCCTTCTTTACAAGAATCTTGTCTTTTATTTTGTCTTCGAGTGTAAAAATATCAATAAATGTTAAAAATCATTAGATTTTTTTTAGTTTTATAAAATCACCCCTACTGTCCAGAAAAGCGCCCTCCAACAAACTTAAAGTGGTCCGTGGGTCACCAGTTGAGAATCCCAGTTGTAGCAGGTATTGTGGCTCCGGACACGTTTAATTTAGTGAACAAAGGGGCAGAAATGGCTCTTTTGATCATAAAGGTTGCTGACCCCTGTGTTAGAGGTTAGCTTCAAACTTTAGCATTAACTGTCTGTTAGCAAAATGTGTCTTGAACCTGTCTGGAAGGTATCATTGGATATACTGGTTAAGTTCTGGGGTTAACCTGATTTAACATCACTACCACCGCTAATCAGTATGAGACAACACAAACATGGGGATAACTCAGTCAATTATGCAAATACTAAGCTAATACTAAGCTAATCAAAGGTGGAAGTAGCAAAAAGTACTTTGGGTGTCCTATCGTGACACATTTTATGACATTATTTTTTATGTTTGACAAAAAATGGCTAAAATTTTAGCCTAAACCCTGGGTATGAAAGGAAGCAGGTGAAATGCATTCCTTCAAGGAACGCTACACTTCTAATGTTTTTTTTTTTTTTTTTGGTGTGTGTGTTAAATTCACACTACCATGTAGAGCCTGGCAGCATGTACTGTATGTTTGCATGTAAGGGAAACATATTTTTGTGGTCTAGGATGACGCCAGCTACAATCGACCCCAGGTCAGCTTGTGCTGGCAGTCCTGATGTTTCAGGCTGAGTCAGGAAAGGGCCCAGGAGGAATTCAGGAGGGGAGGCATGGATGAGCAGCAGCTCAATAGGATTTGGACATAAAGTCAAATCAGTGGGCTAAACTGACTTGCTCGTGTTTAAGTATAGGTGCTCCATCTTCTGCAGTTAATTAAGGGTGAAGGCAGTATTAGCACACGCCGTTTCTGTCGCTTGTCACATGCACATCGCCGGATGTTCGTCAAAGCAAGAACGTTGTATCTTGTGCAATATTGCATGTTTTCTGGAACAGACAAGGAGGGCAATTTGTCTGTGTGAGCACAGCGTTGGTAAAAATTGTACTGCAAATCTGAGTATCATAACAAGCGTTAAGTTCACGGCAAAACATAAAATAAAATCAGTGAAGATTGACAGCACAGATAGGGCGCATTTACGTTTTAATTTCTCATCTGTTCTGCTGCTATCACACACGCACACCTGTGGACCTGCTTGCACTTTTATAAGGAGAAGCTGCACGCTTTGATAAGGCTTTTCCTTTTAGCTTAAACGCCACATCATCACGGAAGTGCAGATATGTCTTAAGAGAGAGGGAACGAGTTTACCCAGGAGCTGCATTAATATATGAAATTCTTTTGTAAGATGTGAACTTAAGATATATGCTAGTTCTCTGCCCTGATCTCCCACAGCTGAATGCAAAAGCAGCCCTTGGAGACCCTCCAGTAAAAGACAGAGGAAGATAAAAAGATGGTGAGGTTGTTGGGGGATTCCTTTTGGTCTGTTCTCATTTATTATGTTGACATATCAGGTTGTATAATGTCTTGAGGAAATCCACTTTTTGCTCTTTGAGAGATCATATAACAAAGGTGTATCCAAACTTAATATGAAAAAGTCTTGATGTAAGGCACCGTATGTGCATAGTTTGAGCAAATACATAAAAGAGTTGAACTGGAAAGGCCAGTTCTGCTTTAGGCTACAGCTTCATGAGGTACCTCCGCAGCAGCACATCATTACCATGTCAGTAATCGTGCTCATGTGCTCCACGGGAACTGGACCGTGTAGACTGGTTAGATAGTTAAGATTTATCTAAGGCACTCACATTGCAAAAGGCGCACATACTGTAATTGCAGGGCTCTTTGAAAATGACATCACATTAGTGGTTGCCAGTCAATTGTACATAACAGGTTCTGCTAGCATGAGATTGCTGGAGTAATTGAATCAATGGCAAAAAGGACCTCATACATTGTATAGACAGCTGTAGATAACAGCTGCTGGTAATAATAATACCCTAATCTATGCTCCAGATAGAATATTTTCTCACAAGAAAGCGTGGCATTTTTTAAATGTTTGTATATTAGGTCTGGCTCTAGGTTAAAGTGGTCATTTTGCTCTTCATTACTGAGAAGAAAATAATAATAGGTAAACACATCGATGTTTATGTTTAAATTTGTACCCACTGCACCTTAAGTTACATTCATTTCTTTCTATTACAGTGTGATTTTATGGCTGTATCTTTCAGTACTACATATTTTCGGCCTATTCTGGTCAAAGGAAATAGTTCATTTAGCTCCCAGTCTGAATTATGCTTGTGATTTCTTTCTTTCTTTCTTTTTTTTTTTTTTTTTTACCAGTAAAGAAACTCCAGAAGAACAGAGTCAATAAAACATTTTTACTGCCATTACTTGAAGACCATAAAGCTGCAAATAAATTTGAGGTGCGGCTTTCTTCACTGGACTTATGCGTCTTTAGGTCATGACATTTAATACGTTCCAAGTGTTTTATTGTCACCTGTTAGTGCAGTCTTTAGAAGAATGCAATGTTCAATTGGAGAGTAGCACCTTTCTCAGTGCAACACTGTTGATATCCTCTTGATTTTAGACAATAAATTAATAATGATGATTGCAAATAGTAAATGAACTGTACTTATGTAGCACCTTTCTATCTTGTTGAGATACTCAAAGTGCTTTACACTACAATCTGTGTCCTGATTTACCCATTCATACAGCACTCTACTAGATCTGTACAAAGATAATCAGTGCTTTATCACATTCATACACCAATGGGACACACATCGGAGGCAATGAGGGGTTCAGTGTCTTGCCCATGGACACTTGGGCATGTGACTGCTGGTGGAATCGAATCCCAACTCTTGCATTGGAGGACGACTGGTCCAACCACTCAGCCACAGCCACCCTAATTGAGGCCTTTAGTTGTTTAAGTTAGCTTAATTGTTTTGTTAGTTGGCCACTAAGTTACTGTATAATCCACGTAACTGAATGGTTTGTCCACGTATAACTGATTTTTAACTTTTACCCACCTGATGAACATGAACAACTGCTTTGGGGAGATACTTTTTACTCCAACTCTTTTTGTTCTGCTGCATTTCAGACAAACAGTTTTTCAGATATCGTTGGATGCCTAATTTCACCTTCACATGATCATCAACTAATCTTAAAGAATCACACACCAGTCACCTTCATAGAAACTGCTACTTGTTTGTCACACTACTTACATCATTTTAAGGTATTTCTAAAACACTAAAATCTTTCCATATCTTGAAGGATGCATGTCGCCTGCTACCTTTCAATCCAGAGTTTTAAAGTTAGACCGTCTTATGTTGAGAAATGACAAAGGTGGACTTGTTTTGGGCAAACATTGAACTTTTTTTTTTTTTTTTACAAGATATACTCATCGTGTTGTGAATGAGTCTCATCTACTACCACACCAAATTCTAGTTCAATGTATGTAAAATTGACTGCGTTATTAACCATTTTGTGTTTACTAATGTCAATTGGCTTTGGTTGCCATCTTGAATCATGTTGACTCCATAATATGAATATTTGTAGATGTACATCCAATAATTACATTTGGAGAATTTCATTCAAGTCAGTTCAGTGGTTCATAAGATATTTTGCTAACAGACAAACAGATCTAACTCTAAAAGTTAATGGCAACATTTAAACTTGACCAATCTTTTATTGCTCTGAATATGTGTTAAGGGTCAGTCTCAGCCACTACCACACAAAAGTTTAGCTCAATAGTAGTAAAATAGTTATAGCTATTTTTGTGTTTTCAAGGTCAATTGTCTGTGGCAGCCATCTTGAATTGAGTTGCATTTGCAGATAAACGTTTAATTACTTTCTACAAGCTCCATTAACATCTGTTTGGTAGTTTGTGTGATATTTTGCTAATAGGTGCACACACAAGAGACATGGGCAAAAACATTATTCTTCACCTTTTGCCTTTTGGTGACAGGTGATAAAATCAAAATTAGTGGATTAAATTACTGGTAGTTGTTTTAGGATTCAAAGTATTTAAAGAAACAAAAATATGAACATTCTGTTCAGGCTTGAGTGCATTAATATTTGGAAACATACAAATGAGCTTCAAGGTCCATTTGGCTGCACCTAAAGCTTATAGTGAGTGTCTTACACAAGAAAATAAGAGTTAGGATGGAAGTATCAGATGAATCTGACAGTAAAAATTCAGGTTTGCTTGTAAGATTATCCAGTTTCTAATCCTGGCCACTCATACTTGAGTAAGAGTCATATATGAATTTAATACGCAACAAAGAACTGCTACAGATCTTAGTCTTCTAATTATAATTTGCTGTATTTTACTGTATGTATAATTGTGTGTGTATGTATGTATAATTGCCATATGTATTAAAATGAATAATTTCCAATTATAATTTGCTCTAATGATGCTGTATTCATTCTTATCCATCTACTCTCTACAGACTCAGGTTCGGGTTGCTGTTTAATGTCTTTTTTTTAAACAATATTAGTGTTTAGTGTATATCTTAGACCTTTTAGAGTATTGTTCAAGGGCGTCAGAAGCATCCGTAATGTGGGGGGGACACAATGATGTGTGTAGGTGTGTGCTCGTGCGTGTCCGTGCACGTACCATGTGCGCACGCGCAAAGAAGTGTACACTAATGTACCAAAAAAAAAAAAGCTGCATTTCACCTAGATTTCCTTTAATTCCATCCATTTAAAACATGTTTCTCACTAAGTTTGTGTAAATTCATCTGTGGGTTTTAAAGACATTTTAACTTTAATACACTTTAATACAGAGCGTCAGGTCGGCACTATTTGTCTTTATAAAGAAATAAAAGGACTTTTTAACTTGTGTTCAACACTTCTCTTCTAAATTATGTTTCTCATGAAGCTTGAGTTCAATAAGGTGTGGAGTTTTAAAGATATTTCTACTTTAATGCACCTGAACACACAGCGTCTCTTACACCTGCAGCGTCTTACAGCGTCACAGTTACTGCTAAGCTAAGATGCTACAGACGTTGCGCTCCTCTCAAGCATCCTCCTAACATGAATATATGTTTATGATCAATCCCCCTGGTCAACAACTGTCCACACTAAGCTGCTAAACTGGCGAGCGAGTAACACTGTAAGTGCAACAGAGGTGTCTCCATCTCCTCCACCTGTGCGTGTTTTCTGCCGAAGCAGGAGACTCAGCACCTGCACAGTTTCTGCTCTGTGTGTAGAGGTAGAGGTAACCTGGAGGTAACCTGGAAAACCTGGAGTGGAGTTTTAGTAGCTTGAGTATTCTCCTATTAATCAAGTGGAATGGATCTGTTCACAAAGAAAGAGAAACTGCGCCGCCTGAACTAATGTTTCATAGTAAAAAGGGGGGGGGGTGTCCAAATGAACATTTTTTTAATGTGGGGGGACTTGTCCCCTTTACATATAATGGTTGCGACGCCTATGGTATTGTTTAGCGTTTAGTGTTTATCTTCGTGCATATCTTAGGTCCTTATATACTGTTTCTTTTTATACTTTAAAGTTTTGCTATTTTTAGCTGTACCTGGGACATTGTGTACACATTTTCGTTCCACCTCATGTACCACATGTGATGCGAATGACAATAAAGAACCTTGAACTTGAATAATTTTCTATCTAGCCCCTTAAATTCAAGTGCATTGGTCTTAGTCTGTGTTAAACATGTAGGTGCATCATTTTAATGTGATTCTGTGGATGCAGTTATTTTGTTTTTAATACATTTTAATATGTTAAACTGACAGAATAGTGACATTAATTGCTGCTGTGTTTAAGTGTCCCTTTGTAGAAAAACTGAAATCTTCACAGTGAAAAGAAATTCTCAGCAAGACAGAAAACAATTAGTTTATGCTGTGTGATAAAATAAGAATTTGTGGGGATTTTTTGATATTAAACATAAGCTTACAAAATTAAGACACATTACCAACTACGGGACTTTGGTATTCAGAGCGTAATGTGTTGTCTTTGCTCAAACAGTGTGCACAAAATAATTGAGTTTGAATTGGTTATGCCTGGGGCTAAGTGCTAAAACAAATCTTTAAATGAAATTTATTACAAGCGGGGTTACCGTGCCCAGGTGTTATTGAATTCATTTCTCATTCTGACCTGATTTAGAACGATAACGATAATAAGTGAGACTGGCAGAAAAGATGACAGTGACATTGCACATCATGGATTCCCTTCAAACAAATTAAAATGCAGTCAGTCTCAATGGCTTAATTGATCCGTGCAGATGGTGTCTTTTCTTCCAATTGTTTTCCCCAGCAGGGTACATTATCATTTTCTTAAATAAATCCATCTGTGCTAAAGGAGTAAGTCTCACAAAAGCTGAGAATTCATACGATGATTATACGTATTTCACGGTGAAAAATGAAGAACAGCATTAACGAAAAGCTTGTTGTCCATCCTCAGATTCATTTGTATTCAGGCAAGGACAGTTCGGGGTGACATTGCTGTTTGAGGCAGTTCACTGCCTTTCACTGTAAGTGCAAGGTTGATGAGAACCCCCACCACCACCACATACCTTCATACCAGTAAAATTAATGAGGAAAATGAAGCTAATGAGATAACAAGCACAAGATGGAGAAACAGGCTGATCTGACGCATCCTCTCGGTTATTTGGCAATATCTGGAGGCGTCACCGGCCTCAGACTCTCATTTTCTTCCTGTCATATTCAATCAGCGATTCCTGCCTAAAATAAAAGCAAGTGTCTGGCATGACCATGGCCAGCAGAACATTGGCGTGGCTGGCCGCCTCACTACTTTTCTCCTCTCACCAGTGGGGGGTTGATTTGAATATATAAGGTTTCTTGACTACTAAACCATTTTGTATGGCTATTTTTATCTGAGGACATACTCTGTACTGTACATTGATGTAAATGTGGTTTATAAAGGGCATGTTTTAGTGGGATGAATGTGAGGTTTAGATAATTTACAAGTAAAAGTAATGAGGTCACTGATATTGACCATTTCTCTTAAAATACCTAGGCTCAATGTGTTCTCAATGTGTGACAATTCTCACCTGAAATCAAACTGGTTATGGGCAAATCTGTCTACCTGGATAATTTATAAGGAGCCGTGTTAGATAGTAGGTCAACAGTGAATTTAAATAATAGTCTGTTTGATTGTAGAAATTAATGCACCTGGTGCTGAGGTCTGTTACTACAATGTGCTTTCTAAGATTACAAATGAGCACGAGGCTGAAAGTGGATTTAATAGAATTAAATCCTGCAACATTTAAGTGCTGTTAGCCATTTGTTTTGTTAAAATGCTTGACTGCAGCATGGCTGTGTGGGATATCAAGCTACCCAGAAACCTGGCCCCAACCTGCTTTTTGAGAAAATTTACCATAACCCTTACCCGATTGTGGGAAATTAGGGAAATACACTATGTCAAATTGGACAAAAGCAAAAGAGAATGTCTGCTCCTGGTGTTCTTAATACAGCTTACTTGGCTCATTCATGTGCACTCAAAATGTAATTGTAATATTTCAGCCAACCTGAAATGCAGTGCTCATTTTTGACGTGGTTTTCAACTTTCCAAGACTGAATTACCTGCTGATTGTGTAGCGTTAGCCAATTAGTATTATAGTGGGTTAAATATAAATATTAAAAACGCAAAATTGCAAATTGACTATGCTTTAATAATTTTAAAGCCTGTAAGAATTTCTATTGGGCAGCACGGTGGCACAACTGGTAGAGCTGCTGCCTCTCAGCGAGCAGGTCCTTTGTTCAAACCCCGGTCCAGGGGCCTTTCTGGGTGGAGTTTGCATGTTCTCTCCATGCATGCGTGGGTTTTCTCCGGGTGCTCCGGTTTCCTCCCACAGACCAAAAACATGCATGTTAGGCTGATTGGTAACTCTAAATTGTCCCTAGGTGTGAGTGAGAGAGTGAATGGTTGTTTGTCTCGTTTGTCTCTATGTGGCCCTGTGATGGTCTTGCGACCCATCCAGGTTGTACCCTGCCCCTCACACAGTGATTGCTGGACATGGGCACCGGCGACCCCCGTGACCCGAAATGGAATAAGCGGGTAAAGATAATGGATGGATGGATGAAGAATTTCTATTAGTATATTTTATTCTTTCTGAGGTTGTAAGATTCCATTTATACGTAGATTTTTCACACAAAGGACAATACATTTATTAAATAACGTAAATAAGATATCTGACTTCATACAACAAAAAGCCATAGTTTAGATTTTTTGAAGTGGGCTTCTATAAAAATGTTATGACTATAATTATCTCACCTGTTGGTCTTTGAACAACCACAGTTTAGAGAAATGGTTTAACTGACTGGATTCATGAGCTAACAGGTCATAGTGGGGCCAAGACCAAAGTGGATTGCTACCATCTTAAAACCATTTAAATCTCAAAAACATTATAGCAGTTCATACAAAAGCTATTTTAAAAACCTTGACATGATCATCAATTTGGTTTTACACTGTTGTTTTGTAGAACTATGTCATTATTTGCAAATGCTATCAGTGGCAGAAGTAGCTAGTTGTAGCACTTCTAGTGCCTCTAGAGCACATACTGTATGTTAAACTCAAGGCCCGGGGGCCAAATGTGGCCCTCGTTGACATCTTATCTGGCCCCCAAGATGATATGTTAAACGTAAAATACCTTTTTCACTTGAATTGTTTCAGTAATCTTTGATTATGATGTCAAAAGTGCAACAGAGAAGGTCAAATGAGACCAATCAAACTCTTGTTGAGGAACATGCAACCAAGAAAAGATGTGTATGAAACTTGAGTTAATGTAGAAACTGGCTCTTAGTTTACAAAAAAAGATTTTAATTTTGGCCCCCCTTTGTAAGTGAGTTTGACACCCCTGTTCTAGAGCCATTCCAGCAGGAATATCATGTTTCTACCAAAATAACTATAATGCCAAACTGACAGCAATATAAAGATTTATAAATCAGCAAATGCATGAACAGCTATGGTGATCTTGTGATAGGAGTTCTTTTAAGTTGGCAACTATTCACTTAGGTCATGGCCGTGCTTGGATTATTCATTAGCTTATTGTTCTGGTGAGAATTAAACTCTTTCTCCACACTGAGTTTGTTCATAAAGCTTTCAGTGGCACGTAGAGTTACAGAACACCATTTCACTGAACAGTTTCTTTAATCTTTCATTACTTGTTCAATACTTTTGCTTGGAGGAATTTTAACCCCAACCTCTGGAACGTTTGTGTGTTTCTTCACATGAAATGTTTACTTCAATTCCTTTTTTTAAAGAAACAGTTATTATAATTATTGTACAATTTTTGGGGTAAAATATACTCTGTGTTGTTTTGCTGCCTAGCTACCTTTCTTTTAGTTCTAATTAACTTATGGATGTCCTGACATGGGGCATCAGTCCATTTTTAAATAATTTATTGGGATATTTCAGAATGTATAGTTCCATCAGTTAGGACAAAACAAGAACAAACAATTCAGTTTATTTATATAGAGCCAAGTCACAACAAAAGTCATCTCAGGGCACTGAACAGAAACATTCATATACATAAACAGTAAGATAACAACATTATTTATGTGAGGAGCAGACTGCTTTGTGTTTAACTCCATCACAGACTCTCAGCTTGAGCAAATACGAAGGCGACAGTGGAAAGAAAAACCTCCCTCATAAGGAACAGACCTTTAACAGAACCAGGCTCAGGACAAGTGGCCATCTGCGTCGACCGGCTGGGTTTGAGAGGAATAGATACACAATGGCAGGTCAAAAATCACATGTTAAGACAGAAATAATATCAAATGAAAACTATTCAATTTTAACAAATCATTTAAGGAAATGAGGTCAGTTTGTCCTCTACTAGTCTAAGCCTATAGCAGCATAACAAGCCAACCCTAACTATAGGATTTATCAAAAGGAAAGTCTTAAGTCCAGTCTTAAAACTGGACAATGTGTCCTTTCTACAGACATAAACTGGAACTTGGCTCTACAAGAGAGGAGCCTGATAACTGAAAGATCTTCCTCCCATTCTGCTTTTGGAAATGCTAGGATCCACAAGTAAACCTGCAGTTTGACAGTGAAGTGCTCTGTTAGGAAAATATGGAACAATAAGATCTGTAATATAAGATGGAGCTAGGTTGTTGAGAGCTTTGTATGTTAGAAGTAAGAGTTTGAATTCAATTCTGAATTTGACAGGGAGGCAATGGTACCATGATACTATGTGTTTATTTATGGGATTAGCCTATCATGCTGAGAAGTTGTTTTTTTTCCTCAACACAGCGTTTTTCATTAAAACCTAGAATGTTAAAATGATTTTGAGTTACTCAGAAACATTATTCAGTAGCTAGTAGCTTTTGTTCACAGTGATCTTCAGCAGGGTAAAAAATGGCAGCAGGCGCTCTTTTATTTCATATTTACCACTTTATTCCTGCAACATCTCCATGCAGACCAAGCATTTTTTGTGTCATCCTCTTAACGTTTAACCTAATCCAATGTGCGAGAAGCCTTAAGTTAGAAGTTACATAGACTATTCCTTGTACTTGAAGTGAAGTAATATAGACAATTCCTGACCACATTCAACAGATCGTGGTTTTGTAAACACTTCCTCTCTTGGTTTCTTTGTGGACGCCTGTTCGATGTTTTTCTCTATGTTTCTATCAACACCAATTGTCTAATTCTTTTCTCATTTTCAGATTGATCCTAAGGTTGCCTTTCCCCGTCGCTCCCAGCCTAAGGTAAGAATAAATTGGTCACTAACAAAGCTCTTAGAAAACAATTATGTTTCAGGTTGTTAGTTGAGCTTATTTTGCGAGCTCACACAGCTTTTACAAACAAATGCAAGCATTTAATTTGGGTCTGATTTCCTCACATTGACCATGTTGTTGTATCTAACCAGTTAAAGATGGAAGTGCTTGACTTGGAGGGAATTTTCAGAAATATTACAGGAGTTTCTGTAGTAATTTACTATTTTTTGTGTTGTTTTTGTGCTTCAGTTGTTATTTTTTTATTTGTCATAGTGGTTTTCAGTCGCAAAATTTGTAAAAGCAACTGCATTGATTGTTTCTTAATGGTATTTTATCAGTGGGTTTAATTAAATCGTAGCCTGTTTAATGCATTATCTGTGGTAAAAGCATCTTGTTTTGGCATCTCTTCCACATTTTCATTTGTGCATTTGCTGACAATGTTTGCGGTTGGTTGAAACGCATATTTGAGGATGAAAAGAACAATGTCTTTGATGGTACACATTATTGTATAAAGGCAAGTTTTATTTTTAAGTGATTAGGCAGATATTTGCCAGACTGATTTTTTTAACGAAATGAATGGTGACCTCCAGCTGACAGTGATAAATTACACTTACTGGCTGAATTATAAGTCCGAGTTCTTTTGTTGCGTTTGTCGTTGAATGAGCCTGAATGACATGAGTGATTCAGAAATATCTTTATTGTGTTGCATGCACGCAGAAATTGTCACAATTAGTCCTGAAACAATGGTGAATTAAGAAATAAGCCATATACCAATCATGCAGGAACTGTCGCACAAGCTCTTCATGATGCGTATTATCTTTTCTTTTCTTGATTGCTGGTCTTAAGCGCTTCTATTGACAATTAAATATTCAGCATGTGCAGATGGTGCGGCGGAGTAGTCAAAGGCTTTGTTGATGTGCCCCCAACACACACACACACACACACTATCCTCCAGCTATTAATGTGCAAGCTATAGCGCAGTGCACTGTAGCGCTATTCAGCATCGCTATCAGGGCTTTTTCTACCTAAACCAGGTGGAAATCGATAATAGATTTTCTCCTTTCCCTTGGATCACAGAGAGAGGCATTGTTAAAGACTTGTTCAGGTTTCAAATAAGGAATTGGCAGCACAGGCTTTCAGAAACCAGAGCACTCTGTGACTTAAGGATATCGGCGTATGGTTGAGAAACTACTAGTGTTTTTCCACTTTCTCTTACATGGCAAGTCGATCACCTTAATTCTTTCTCTTCTGAGCAGCGCTCATAAAAGTTGAAGGTGCAATATAACATCTCGGATGTTTGATGATGCCTGAAGTTATTACGCGAACAAGTGAGTCAGCTTGCTTTTCTGGTTATTGCTTACCATTTTTTCAGCTGTTTTATCCTTCCTTTTTAGAATAACTCAGGAAAAAAAAAAGTTTTTTAAATTTTTTTATTAGTCTTAAGTACTTTTCATATCTGAGCAAAAATAACGACAGCAAAACAAAACCATGTGACATGACAACAGACTATAGGTCAAGCTTGTTAGAAAAGAAAAACGGTTTCATTGAATGTGGATTACAAAGGTTCATAAAGCAATGGGCTTAAACCAGATATATGAACTTTTCATGGGTTTGTACTTTGTTCAGTTAATTCAGGACTTTTAAAAGAAGCCCCGTTCTGATGTTCCTATTTCTAAAGCCCTCTCTCTTCAGCTTGTGCTTTTCTTTTGTCCCTTTTTTGCCTCAGTTGTCTGCCTACTTGGCTGCTTATGCAGTCGTTGAATAGGTCGCCTTTTTGTTTAAGGAAGCACGGCTTGGCAGGTGCCATGGTGGCACGGGCTTCATGGAGCAAATCGAGACGAGGCCAACCAGCGTTAATTTTTCTCACAAGTAACAATGGCTTCGCTCGTAACCCTGCCAGTGACCTCTCACCGCTCACTGCTGCAATATGGTAAAACTATACAGTATGAACATCACGTAGAGTAATGCTGAAAACAGGCAGGAGGTGAAGGTGAACAAGGAGGACGTTTCACTGCAAACAAGTATGGGTGTTTGCTCTTGGATGACAGGATCAGAGAAAAAAGGAAAACAACGTGTATCAGCGGACGTGAACAGATCTACTGTCAGGCATCAAAAACAGTCATAAAGATGTTTGATAACTGTTGTTAGGTTAAATTAATACGTGCGCATCCCCTGAGTTCATTTACATTTGATGTAATTTCATTGATTTCTTCCATCATTCTATATTTGATACAGAACATTCTTTTGCAATGCAGAGGTCACAAAACATCATTTTCTTAATATTTCTTAACCTGCATTTGAAGATCATGTATATGTATGATTCAAGTTTTTTTGTGTGCTTTTGTGGCCATCTTCACGATAATATTGGTAAAGGGCACAAAGAGGAGATAACCTCAGCTCCCGTCAATCAAAGATTATAGGCTGAGGAAATGCAGACCGTCACACACATTACAAATGAATAATGTCCTCTGACTACATCTTATCTTAAAACCTAAAAGGAACATTTTGTGTTATAAATAGAGGTTGTGCCTTACAAGTCATGTCAAAGGTATCAATATGGAATGGCCAACAAATATTCAGGGATTAGTTTGCATCTGAGGATGATTGACAGGTGAGAATGAAAGGATTAAACAATCATGATGTGATGCAAAGTGCTTTATGCACATTCATTTATGCCTCGTCTCCTCCTAACCTGTCTGGGGATAGCCAGGCCTTTGTTAGATCGGCAGCTGAAGTCGCTTTAGAATGCCAGGATTTCTCTGTAAAGGTTTCAAGATTTTCACATTTAGTTTCACACCAAGAGGTTCTCCGTGTTTATTGGATGCCAGTCCTCGCAGCGAACGCATTGTTACATTTTTATCAAAGATTAATGTCGAGAAATGGAGGCAGACGAGGATAGGGTAAACAAAATTATTCAACAGCACTTTTTTTTTCTTCTTTCCATAGAATCGTTCAAAGTTTTATCCTGAGTTCACACCTGGAAATTGCTTAGCAGATGTGATAAGTGCCTGACAAGTGTAAAAACAGAGGGTTCACTTTCTTATGAGATGCAACACGCTGCTTGGATTAATAGCTGTGAAGTAATTGTAAGGTGTGATTGATCAGTCGCTTTTTCAAATGAATCTGACTGATCCCGATGTGCATCATCCAATTATTCAAGTAGATGCGTGAAACCAAACAAAAGGCTCTATCATGATTAAATACTTTAGATTGTCCGTGCGATGTAGGCCTGAGCTAATGTGTTAATATTCTGGTGAGATTCAAAGGTTTTCTGTAGGTTCTGATGAAGTCTAACAGTTGTGTTTTCAGAAACCTAATTTTTCACAACCTGATTTCTGGCTTGTTGTAAAACTGGCACTTCCATTAAAACATCTCTCTCACACACACAAAACAACCACCCACCTTTTTAGGGGTCCAAGCCCACGGAGGCAAGGCAGCAGCATTTCCATGCTTTCGGCAGCGCATGGAACTCTACTGAAACTGTAGGTTTAAAAAAATATATATATATATTTTTATGTATTTTTCATTTGTAAATAAAAGTCATACTGCAGCCTAATCTGCTTAGGGGTTTTGGATGATATTTACATTGCGGTAACTAGGGTTTTGTTTGAGGCCCAGAAAAATGTTCAGAAATGTTCCCTTATAGGGGGCACTATCATTGAGGTCTTTGTATTTATTCCTGTTGCTTCCAAACTGCAAGTGGCACAATTACAAGCTTTATATCTACGTGTTCCCCATACTTACTGAATCAGATGGCCATGCCTATTTGTCCCCTAAACTTTGCTTGCTATATTGTTGGCTGCATTGTGAAATTAGCTAAACCTATTTTGACTCTTTTTTTTTTTTTAAAGGTATAAAGTTTAGTGTTCTCCTTGAATATCACCATGTTAAATCTAGATCAGGGGTCTGCAACCTGTGGCACTGGAGCCACATGCGGCTCTTTGGTCCCTCTGCAGTGGTTCTTTCAAACTTTGACCAAAACTGACATGAAACTGAATTTTATTGGTTGTAACAACAACTAAAAAGGCTAGTTTTAGCAGTTTCCCTGTAATTTATTTTGCAAATATATGAATACTAGAAACATTACAAGGAGTAAAACATACTCACTTTCACTTTATGCTTTATTTCTTCAAAAGTAGGATACATCATTTTCTACAATAAAAAAAATCACGTAAGAATGCATTGTTTTAGCTTTTAGAAACGGGGCAAAAACTATATTATTTTTTCCTTCTTTAAAATAATCTTGTTTTTTATTTGTCTTAGAGTGTAAAAATATCAATAAATGTTAAAAATCATTAGATATTTTTAGTTTTATAAAATCACCCCTACTGTCCAGAAAAGCGTCCTCCAACAAACTTAAAGTGGTCCGTGGGCCACCAGTTGAGAATCCCAGTTGTAGCAGGTATTGTGGCTCCGGACAAGTTTAATTTAGTGAACAAAGGTTGCAGAATGGCTCTTTTGATCGTAAAGGTTGCTGACCCCTGATCTAGATACCATGTTGACTATAGGTTGGTAAGAATAAACAGCAGGGCCCTTCTTCAGAGCTGTCTTAAAAAGCCTTAAAGTTTTCTTTTGGATCTGTAAAATTATTTGCATATTTAGATTTTTTTTATGTTCATGCTACACAAGCATATCACTTCTATTTTTTATTTCAAAAATCGTCTACACCAGGGGGTTCTAAAAATGCAACAACCATGTCAGTGTTGCACCCCACCCTCTCAACAGAACCAAGAGCCCTGCCTACACCCCGTACCCCGTACCCCCTACCCCCTACCCCCACCCCCACGTTGATAACTGCCAGCACTGACGTAGCGTTAAGCTAGCTGCGTGCAATACAGATAAAAGCTACAGACATAGCGCTCCTCTTCTTTCACGCATCCTCTACGTTGACAAATGCCAGGACTGATGTAGCGCTATGTTAGTGGCATGCAATACAGATGTGTTAGCTAAAAAGCTACCAGACATAGCACTCCTCCTCTCACGCATATCTCCCCTAACCCTGTCGTCATCTGCCGGCAGCTAAGCCAGCAACACCCCCCCCCCCCTACCAAAAATCCCAGAAGAGATAAGCGTCCTGCCGATGCGCATGACAGTATAGGCAGCATGACGGCTCAGTGGTTAGCACTGTTGCCTCACAGCAAGAAGGTCCTGGGTTCAATCTCCCGTTTCCTCCCACAGATCAAAAACATGCATGTTAGTTTGCCCTTAGGCCCAGGCCTCCCTTGCAAAGGAGATCTGTGATCTCAGTGGGATTTGTCTGGTTAAATAAAGGTTAATAAAAATGCAAGTGACCTAGGGGACACGTTGCATACATTTAAAAAATAGCTTTTAGGAGTACTTCATAACACGGTGAAGGTAATATGGCTTAATTTAGGAGCTTCATCCATCCATTATCTTTACCCGCACCAACTGTGCCACCGTGCCGCCCTTTCTAAAACCCCATAAATGATATCTCTTTCACTGATCCAATATTACTGACATTAGACAAAGGAAAATAACCGTTGTTTGAGTGGGGGGCACTTTGCTTGTGTGGTAAGCTAACCTAACTCAGTTAGAAACTTGGGGACACAAATAGGTGTCAAGATTATGACATAAATCTACAAGCCAGTAGTCTGATCCTCTCAGATCAGAGGATTGGTGGGGAGGTATGGGTTGGTGGGTGGGGTGGGGGTTTGGGATTGGTGGTGGGACATACGTCTAGGGACCTTGGACCCTGTTCATAACTACTTGCAGTTTGCGTTAGTTTGTGTACAAAAAGTGTTAAAGAAGACAGGTAAGATAATGCAACATCATTGCTAGGTTGGAGCAGTGGGTGGGCATCACAGGGTCAGCCCTCAATTGGTTCAGATCCTACCTCACTGACAGATCCTTTTGTGTCTCCATCAAGGATTTTAGCTCTGCAGCGACAGAGCTTAAATGGGGGGTTCCGCAGGGGTCCATCCTGGGTCCACTCCTATTCTCTCTCTACCTGCTGCCACTTGGTGCTATTTTCCGGAAACATAACATACCATTTCACTTCTATGCCGACGACTGTCAAATTTACTTCCCCCTAAGACACAATGGTACATGCTCTATTCAACCTCTGCTCGACTGCCTGGCTGACATCAGGGACTGGATGGCTTTAAACTTCTTAAGTTTCAATGAAAAGAAGTCTGAAGTCATGTTGTTCCCTCCCAATGACACGATCACAAACCACTGCATCGACCTTTCCACTCTAACCCTGTCAGAAAAACAAAGAGTCATTAATCTGGCATTGATAATGGACCCTTACCTGAAACTTAACAATCATGTAAACATGATTGTTAAATCATGTTTTTTCCAACAGAGGCGGCTGTCTAAACTGAAGTCCAAATTGTCCAAAAATAACCTGGAGACAGTAATATATGCATTCATTACATCTAGGCTTGATTACTGCAATTCACTCCTGTTTGGTATCAGTAAGGTCCAGAATGCAGCAGCCCGATTTTTAACCAGTACAGGCAAAAGAGAGCACATTACACCAGTTTTGGCCTCGCTGCACTGGCTACCGGTTCACCTTTGAATCCAGTTCAAAATACTCCTGTATGTCTACAAATCGCTGAACAGTTCCACCCCCCCCCCCCCCCATCTCTCTGATCTGATACAACTGTATGTCCCACCATGTTCCCTGAGGTCAGCAGACCAATTGCTCCTCACAATTTCAGGAACTCGTCTTAAGCGCAGAGGTGACAGGGCCTTCTCTGTAGCAGGACCAAGACTTCGGAACGAGTTACCTCTGCTTGTCAGACAGGCCCCCTCCCTCTCGGTTTTCAAATCCCGTTTAAAAACTCACTACTATTCAGTAGCTTTCAACACCAGATGATCTGTGTTGTGAACCTGTTTGCTTCACACAGGTTAGTCGTCATATTTATTATCTGCATCGTTTTTATGTCTATATTTTTGATCTACTTCATTTTGTATATTGCTTCGTGTGTTGTCTGTTGTTCTGTCTGTACAGCACTTTGGTTGGCCTTGTAGCTGTTTTAAGTGCTCTATAGATAAAATGGTATGGTATGGTGTCTTGGTGTCTGTTTGGTGCCTTCCCACTAAGACATGAGCTGAAACACATAAACGAGGCCTGCTCTCAGTTTTGTGGGAAATCAAAGACAGTTTCTGCCGACATTGCTCGAGATTTACCACTCAACTGTCTGCGTCATTACCACAGCTGTGGCTGCCACCACTGCTTTTGTTTCTCACAGTGGAGTTACACACAAGCATAACATGTCCCAGCATGATTTTAATTGCCAGTGGGACTGTGGCCACTTCAGTGGGAGATGAGTTCTGATGGCTTGTTATGGAAATGAAAGGAGGGAGCAGCTTCGATTTACAGAGCATTGGGCGTAACCCTTTCCTTCCACCTTGAAAAGGGATTTGCCTTGTAAAGAGTCGCCTCAGTGACCCACTGCACGGACTTAGGGATGCAGAAAGAGGAATCTGTTGGACTTTAAAGTGATGTTTACGGCATAGAAGCAGCTGTGACAACACTTCCAGGAATCTGTTTATTGTGTTTGCAATGACACTTCTCATACTCAGCTGTAGGAAGTAACTGTGTTAGTACATCAGTGAGGCAATTCTGGACAATCAGCCAGAAAAATCATCAAAGCGCTGTCCCAAATATTTCGTACGCCTGTCACAGCTGTGACACTAGCTTCCCTTTGCATGTCTTAGTGTTGCTCTGTCTCCTGCAGCTGCAGCTCCCTTCATTCTCCTCGCCTCCTGCTTTGTCTCTCCCACATCTTTCCATGTCATATTCTCGTTTTCCCCTTGCCTTTTTTTCCTCTCCTCCGTCTCTCATTCTGTGAATGGCAAATTGACCACTACCCACCTCCTCCACTTGTCTGCATACCACACATTTCTCTCAAGGACTGTGTGCACTTGGCTGCAGAAAAACAATCCCAGGTACATCGAGTTTCTAGAGAGTTTAGGTTCAGGGTTTAAAAAGAGTTGCACCCCACTTCTCATCCCTTTTGCCATTTCACTCTGTGACAAACCCACATTGGACTTTATGTACACATAATATAACCCTACTTGGAGACAGAAGGTGTTTTATATACACATTTAAGACAATAGCATTGTCTTTTTGTGTTTTTCTTCTTGCTCTGTCTCTTGGTGCCTCTCATTGATCTTCCCTTTTTCTCATTTTTTTACCCTCCCTACACTTAGTTCTTAGTCTTTCAGGATTACAAGACCTTGTAAATCCAGTCTTACACCTTGCTCAGTTATTTGATCTAGATTTAGCTTTATGATATTCCCCTTCTCAAAATGATCCCTATTTTAAATGACACAGCTCACTGCTGGGAAAATGAAACCTCTGTAGCTGCCAGCCCCTTTGAATGTCCCTGTGAGTTTATTAAAAGCACCAGCTTCCCGTTCCAACTCTGATCTGCACAGCTGCACTAGTCTGAAAGAATATTCAAGGACAAAAGTCTATAATGGAATGCATCAGAATGCCGTGTCGTTATCTTTGATGAGCATCACAGTTCATGACAATGAGCCCTCCCTGATATTTCGACTATGATAAAGGATTCTTTCTTTATTAAACATTCCATTTTTCAAAGCATTTCTGGTGTGCAGATGGCTCACGGAGTGGAAGAAAAAGAGGGAATATGTTGTGCAGACTATTATCCAAACCTGACACTGCATTTTGAGACATGTTTCTTATTTTGGTGGGCAACCAAGATGTCCAACTAAAGAAATATTTTCTGTATTTCTCTATGAATGCACTTTTAAAAATGGGTTTTACAATTGACGCTAAATGCACTGACATCGTGCCAAGACAGTGTGAGAGACCAATAGACAGTCTGATTGTAACCAAGGACAACTTTGACAGAGATGTCAGAAAAGTGACAAGCAAGTTGATGGGAATTCTTCACTGTCACTCTCCTCTCAACCGTACCCAACAGGAAAAAAATAAAGTTTACAGCAACCAACATAAACAAACCCACCCTTCGACAAAGCATGACACAAGGACTTTTTCTCCCTATGTGGTAATGGCTGCTATGTCGGAGCTGGAGATGGGTTGAAATCCCTGACCCGCCAGCTCCTTTGCTTTCTGTGGCCTCAATGGAACTGCTCCAGATGAAAATGGGGCCAGAGCAGAGACATATGAATGACTGTTTGTTTGGTGGTCAGACACAATCACCAACTGAGTGACCCAGTTAACTGGTAGTCAAAGCGACGCTCAGTTTGATTCATGCTCATTTTATTTATTTTTTAAATTTCACACTTCGTAAACGTAGCTTGTGTTCTTTTCTTGTGCTCTCAGCCAATATTTATGCTTCAATGGAAAGATAAATGATTTATAAAAGTGAATGCTAGTGTAATTATTATTTTTTTGCCGCAGATATAATATGAACACACATTTCTTTTGTTTGAATAATTGCCACAGTGCTTATAAATGGAGGATACGTGTGTGTGAGATTCTTCGTTCCTCTGCCTCTTTTCTTTTCTGCTGCGGTCTCCTTGGTTGCGGGTGGAGAGTAATTAGGTTTTTTGGGGGATTGAGGGGCTCTTATAATGCTTACCAATGGCAGCAGTCAGGCAGGCTAGTGCTGGCAGGCCAGAAAGGACAGAGGGCTGTGCAGGAGCCTGGCACTGCTAAACCTGATGCTGACTGACAGTAATGAGGACAGCCTGCTAGCCAGGATAGAGAGGAGAGCACAGGAGAGGAGGGCATTGTCCTCCACCATGCTCCTCAAGACTTTATATCAAAGGCTCTCTGCATGTACACACATGTACAAAACAAACAACACATGCATGCAAAAGTTGAATGTGTACTTCAACGGCAAAATGAACCAAATGCATCATGGCTGAGTTGTGTCACTCTTGACTGACCTTTCAGCTTTATAAAAGCATAAAAAAACCCAACATTCATTAAAATGTATTGGCAGCTCACAGATATTTTTTCTGTTAAAATACAAAGAACATCTACATTTTTGTCCCCTGGGTGAAAGTCTTTTGCCTTTAAAACAGTATCCATGTCACTGTTTTACCACCTTTGCAAAGAAAATCACACTGTTTACAGTATGTCCATGATATTGATCTTTTAAGACTGAGCAGCAGTCAATACCTAGTCTCAGTTCAATATTTGCATTTTCCCAAGCTACACTTTAAAATGGGACTAAGCTTATTAAGGTCAGAGGCTCTGGTTCCACTATCCTCTATCAAATCTTTTTTTATGAGCTCTTTTCACACATTGCTTGCGACTGAACGGCCGTCCTTGTGAAGCCAGTCCTGGTCCTTCTTGGTAATTCACACATGCCAAACAGAGGGGGCTCAGTCTGTGTCCATGTGCTTAGACATATAAAGCTTGCCTAGCAAAATCAGATGAGTGACAGCAGCGCTGTTGTTTGGATTGAAGGACTGCACACACTGTCCCTTACTTCACACTTAACCGCCAACTTGGCTCTGTGACTACCTCTGTTTTGGGCTCATAGGCATATCAACAGTGGATCATTTTCCACCCTCCATTACACTTTGGTCATTCCACACGATGCATAATGCAGGCAGGAGGTGCCTCATACCCGTCCTGAAAATGTTGCGTGGAAGAAGTTGTGGTTTGTGTTGATGTAGGTGTATCGGCTATAAAGGGCAAACTAAAAACAGGTTAGATGTTTCACAGCTGGCTAGAAACTATAGCACTTGTCTCTTCCATTAGATTTGAACCACTCTCAAGTGAATATCAATTTTTTGTAGTGGACTCCACTGTAGAGCAGATAAGTAGGTCTGGTTTGACTTGTATTCTGGTTTCTTTTTAGCACCAGTCAACTTATAGATGCAGTTTTAAACATCAGTCAGTGTTTGTGAACGTTTTGTAAACACTTGACAGCTGTTCTGGCCACTAACCAATAGACTTCCCTTTTATAAAGTGACCTACCAACTGGCTTTGTACAAGTTATTTCAAGTAGCAGCTTTAAACAAACACCAGCTAGTAATGGCTTATAATGCTAATGAGAAAATTGGCAAACACAATACATTTTGTTGAAAATAGTGGATGGATGGTGAATGGGAATGCATTTCACACCAGTGTTTACCGGCGAGCCTGAAAGATGAGCGTGACTATAAGCTCATGTTTTCCCACCTCTGCTTCCACTTCACATCAGTGCTCAAATTCAGTTTTTAAATTTTTCTCTTTTTGAATGAAGCAACACTGGTTCTAGATGTTAAAACTTAGCAGCCATTACATTTGAATTGCTCTGTTTAGGTTTCTTGACTCTTCCTTGAGTCTGTAAAGCTTTTCTTAACTTGGTCATGGGAAAAACAGTTGGTGCACCAACTCTTTAGTTGCGATTTTTTGGACTTGAGTTGATGCTTTGGCAATAAGAAAAGTTTCAAGTTAGTTTTTTTTTGCTTCACACTAGCCCTAAAAATGCTTTGATAAGCAAATATTTTTCTGTAAGCAACTGCTTGCAACAAGTTGTCTTTGTATTTGAAATTGTACATTTGGAATGGAAAGGTGTCTGTTGTGCACAGCCAGTTGAAGTACAAAAGTATTGTAGCCAATGCGATAAAAAAAATATGGCAATAATGTAACGATTTGGCCATGTTGTTTCTTTACATGATCTTTGGTATGAAATATTTTTGACCAAATGAAATCAGTCAAGTGTGCAGTGCCTGGTATAAAGACAGCTCCAAAAGTTGACCATTACTTGTATTTTAACCAAAGCAATTGGCTGGTCAGTCGGTCATAAAGTCAATCATTTACTGTATTAAAAGAAATATCCGCCACATCCACATTCAACACCATGATCCCCCAAACCATGATGGACAAACTTTCCACACTAGGACTAAGCCCCTCCATTTGCAACTGGGTACTAGACTTCTTAACAAACAGACCGCAGTTAGTGAGGAGCCACAACTTCTCCTCCTCCACCATAACCCTCAGCACTGGCTCTCCTCAGGGGTGTGTGTTGAGCCCCCTCCTGTTTACTCTGCTCACGTATGATTGTGCAGCTACCCATCCAGGCTGTCATATTGTAAAGTTTGCAGATGATACAGCGGTGGTGGGATGCATCACAAACAATGATGAGTCCAGCTACAGGCAAGAGGTGGAACACCTGGAGAGCTGGTGCAGAGAGAATAACCTTCACATCAATGTGAAGAAGACAAAGGAGATGATTATGGACTTCAGAAGGAACAAAAACACCCACACCCCCCTGAACATAAGAGGATCTGCGGTGGAAGTGGTCTCCAGCTACAAGTACTTGGGTGTACACATGAATGACATCCTCAGCTGGAGCAACAACACCACCAGCCTGATCAAGAAAGCCCATCAGAGACTCTACTTCCTCAGGCGGCTGAGACGAGCTGGTCTGAGAAGCTCAGTCCTCACCTCCTTCTACAGGTGTGCAGTGGAGAGCATCCTGTGCTCCAGCATCAACATGTGGCATGGAGGCTGCACAGCTGCAGAAAGAAAAGCTTTGCAGAGAGTGGTGAAGGCTGCACAGAAGTCTGTTGGAGTCAGTGTCCCCACCATCACAGACATCTACACCTCCAGATGCAGGAAGAGGGCCACCTGCATCATGAAGGACCCCACTCACCCAGCACACACACTTTTTGCTCCGCTCCCCTCAGGAAGGAGGTTGAGGAGCATTAAGTGTAGAACCACTCGACTGAGGAACAGCTTCTACCCTGAGGCTGTTAGACTCACAAATCTCTAACTAGAATAATCACTGTGAAAAAAATCACATCATGTTGCTGCTGATCTGTTTCAATGTTGCTGCTGATCTGTTTCAATGTTGCTGCTGATTTGTTACAATGTTGACGTGTTCATGCATGCTCATCTGCTCGCACAGACTCATGCACATGTTTGTGCTGCTGTTCTACCTAATGTTTTTATGCTATTAGTGCTTAGTGTATTTTAGTCTATGTTTTTCTTAGTTAATATCTTGGTTGTTATCATTGTTTTCCTTTACATTTTATTGTTGGATGTAACTGGGACCCTGTGTACATAATTTCGCTCCACCACATGATGTGCGAATGACAATAAAGAATCTCTGACTTTCTCTGACTGAAATAAAAAATAAAAAGGTGAGATCAACTTGCACATCCTTAGTTTTACAGCTGGATAATTATAGCTGTAAAACTTTTAAAAATCTTATTCTTTTATTTGGGTATTTAGTTAGAGCATTTCATTGACATTCCTCTAAATTCTAGAAAGATGTAATTTGTATTTTACTGCTGTTGTAACATGTTTGAGGAAAAAGTTATTAGTGTTTTGGCTTTTTTAGCGGTCTCTCATCACAGCAGTGTCAGGGACTAAGTGGTTTTGGTCATCACAAACTAGCAGTGACACTGACCTTGGGCCCTCTTCAGCTGTAGCACTCTTCTGTATTAGCTGCTGCAATAATGTGATAGGTGGATTCCCCAGTCTGATCCCCCCCCCCCCCAACCCCCCACCCACACGCACACAATCTTTTCAAGCCTCTACCAATCCAATGTGAAAAACAAAGATTGTCAGTGAAGCTGAGGAGCACTTAACTTTGAAAGTCATCACTTCGGGGAGTTGCTTTGGCAGCTAGAGAGGCTAATGAGGAATGCATTTCTAATTTTTTTAACAGTGACCTTTTTCAAGATTGTGTTTGAATGGGACACAAGAAAAAATCAAATATGGATGTTTGCTCAATTAGGATGACGACTTCAATTCTACAAAGCCTTTCTATTGTTGTTCAGTTTGGACTTCCTGTTGGTTCTTGGTATCTTGTGTTTTTTTGTTCTCAGACATAGAGTTTGGGACTGATGCGACAGAGTGTGATTTATCAGTCTCATCAACAAGTGTAAAGCAGGTTCAGATGTGAGATACTATACAACAATATGCACAGTACCATCGTTTATTTAACTATAATACCGAATCACAATACACTTTAGTTTTATGATTGCTATATTGCATAAAACTAGCCATAAACTTGCAACATGAAACACATAAATAACATGTAAAATAAATCATTGTTTGTTTTGAGGTTGAAAAGTTATTCAAAGTGATGGAACAGATTTAATGTAGGGTATTTTTTTAAATGGACTTTGTTGTTAGGGCTCTTTAACTCACTCAACCCTAAGAGCCTTTAAATGTTCAGTCAATACAACCCCTCTCAAGTTTATTTGTAAGTGTAAAAGTAAAGCCTAAAGTGTAATCATTATTTTGTTGGATGTGTCTGTCTGATTGGAAGATTGCCTGACCACCTCACTCAAGTGTTCTGCCATGGCTGGATCCAGTTGTCATTGCAGAGTAAGACATTGGAATCCCGCCTGCCAGATTGCTCCTTTTCACTTTGACGTTGTGTGACAGTTCATATCTGTGGCTTTTATGCGCTGTTCTATTTCTTTTTTCCCCAGGTGCCCTCAGACCTTCAGATTAAAAGTGATATTTGTTCAGATAGACAAGTCTGTCAGGTTGTTAGTTGTGCCATTGCTGGCAGCGTGATTAACAGTGATGGTCAAAAAGCTTTTTTTCTTGCCCTTTTATGGTTGAACATTTTATCTGGATCATCTATGTTCAAGATATTTTTTTAATGTTGCGGGGTATTTCTTTCTGGCAACTTGGAAAAAAGGTGCTTGTATCTTTAAAAAAAAATCGTATTCAACTAACCTTCCCCCATCCTGAGCATGCATGCGTTGTCTCAGTAATTATTGCGATAAACAATAATATTGTTTGAAATTTGACAATAATTAGTAATTATTGAGGTTGAAAAGTTATTCAAAGTTATAATAATTATTAATTATAAATAATTAGTAATTATTGTCAAATTTAAGAAGAAATGTTGGTTAATTTACTTTGTGTGTAATACCTTTTGTTGACCACTGGATGGCAGTATAAGACAGTTTGAACTGAAGGATGAATAGTGAGGGAGCGAGCAGCGTGTCACTTAAGAAAAATGGGTGGGAGGCCCCTTGACATAACATGGGCTGTCTCTCCTTCCCTTTTTTTCGTTTCTCAAAATGGCGGACACTCTGTGTGGTTTGAGCTCTTTAGCATAACATTTTTCACACAAAGATTTTAATAAAAAATAAATAAAATCAGTAAACAAGTTCTCAGCTTCTTTTTGCAGAGAAAAACAACTTTTTACACGAAGGCACGGGTTTCAACAGTGAATTTTGGAGCTTCAACAAGACGGAGGTTTTTCCCCGAGGTCGGCCTGTTAGCTTAGCTTGTAGCTTAGCTTCTTAGCTTAGCTGCTTTTAACGATCCAAAAACACGATTTTGGACGGTTAAAATGTATTTTAAAGAGAAAAGAGAAAGGGAGGGTTCAGTGAATAACACCGGAGTTGAGCATTTTGCCAGCCTGTGTCCTCAGTAGAAAGAGAGAGACACGAAGAAACGAGAAAGCCGATAAATGAAAATGAGGTTGATAATTTTCATTTATCGTGCGATTAATTGATTTATTGTTTATTGCGACAGGACTATAAGCCACAGGTGTCCATGTTGTAACATGAGATATTTACACAGAGAGATTTTTAAAAAACTTTTAATTAAATACGTATTCATACACAAACACATACAGTAAATATTTTCTTTCTGAACTGTGCCAGTAACACAGCTGGTTAAAAAATGTAAAATATACAGTAGCCTTCCAGGAAGTCATTGATCACTATCTTCACCTTCCTCCTGCGCACTAGACATACAGTATATGCTGCCCATTGCACCCATGAGCTTGTGCTGTCCTCTTCATTACGTCTCCCCCCCCACCACCACCGGGGGCACAACGGGAGGAAAGAACAGGAGAATGGGAGTGGGGGAAGAAATCAAGTTTCATTGGCCTACTGTGACCTGTTCGGTAATTTCATTGGTCAGATTATTATTTTTTAATCTTTATTTATACAGGCAGTCTCATTGAGTCATGAGGACCCAGCCCCCAAGAGAGACGTGTATTGGACAGCTATGTTAGCACCCAGGTGTAACGAGGCTAAATGTTTTGGTGGCGTGAAGCTCGTTAGCCCATTCCAATAAAACCCAATAAAGCATAAATTAGCCGCAGCATTGTATAAGCCGCAGTGTTCAAAGCATGTGAAAAAAGTAGTGGCTTATAGTCCGGAAATTACGGTAACCTCCAGTAGAACCAGGATTAGATGGACAATTTCTGCTTTGACTGGCTGGAGTTTGACAGGACATGAAGAAGTGTAGAGCCAGGTGTGTTCTTTATGAAAAGAAAAAAATAACGTAAAGTTAATTGCATTAATAAAAATACAAACATGGAGAGTAAACAGAGTAAATAAGCATTGTGAGGAAATGTGGTTGGTGTGGATATAGCAACTAAAGGGATAGCTCACCTAACTAAGCCTACCCTAACTATAGGATTTGTCAAAAAGGAAAGTTTTAAGCCTAGTCTTAAAAGTAGACAAGGTGTAAGCTTCATGGACAAAAACTGGGAAGTTGGTTTCACAAGAATGGAGCCCAATAAATGAAAGTTGTGCCTCCCTAAGCTTAAGCACATTCTACTCCCAGGTGGTCTCCCAACAAAGTACTAACAAGGCCCATCCCTTACAGTAGATCTGAAGATAGCAAGTAGACACAGGATGGTATGGCCGTAAGCCTCACCACATGCCACTCTTGTTAGCTGTGTGATGTCTTTTTTATTTTCACCTCAGAATGTTTTTACAAGATGACCTTGGTGTATCTGTTGTCACTCTAATGTATTGTTAACCCGAACCTGTGTAGGGCATTGAATTTTGTTGTTTAATTACCATCTTGCAGGAACTTATAGTTTAATTTTCACTCGATGCAATATAAAAACTTGAGCTTGGGCTTGTTTTTTTTTTATTAACATTATTAACTGAATAAATACAAACATACAAAGTTGTTACATCATTTTAATACAGAAAGTAAAAATTGAATACAAAAGAAATCATTCAGTGACTCGTTCCCATCCATATGCCATAATTGAGTCATTTCCACTTGATGTAGGACTCGGTGAAAAGCTACTGTTGTGCTTGTTCGTTGCTTCTGCACCATTTAAAAGTGCTTAAATGGCCTCAGTGGAAGAAAATCTGCATGGTGGAAGAATTAGATTCTGAAGCTTGATTTATAACAAAGAAAAGCAGGAAGAATATGCAGCAGCAGATGCTGTCAGACAAGCAGCAGCACATTTATGGCGAACCCTCACCTGCTTTCTTCCTGGTTTGTCATTCACTGATAATGAACTGTTTTCTAAATGAACAAATATGTTCTTTGACTTCCTGTTATCAGTATTAAGTAACATATTTGTTTTGAGACTTTAACTATTTATTCTATAGCTCACATTATGCTACTAAAAATATAGGGGATGCATTTGTTAAACATCAAATCTGCAATTCTGAATTACTGCATCTAAGTCAGGGTGCTAAAGAGCTTAGCTGTTCCCCCTACATAATGCCTCAGTCCTCAGCTGTGACCTTTCTCTTCTGCACATCATTCACCATTATACTGCTGACATGTTGGCTCATGCCAATAATTTTTCATTGGAGGCACTGTCAGCCACATCATATTTTATCATCTGGATAAATTTGTGTTGTGTTTTCATGTGGGCTCTCCATAATTTGTATTTGTCTGTTTATGTGGCTGTCCTGGAGATTAGATTTTGCAGTTAATTCAGTTCCACGTAAAAAAAAAAAAAAAGAAATAAAGGAATTCAGATGCAAACACAATCTGGCATCAGCAGGCAAAAGATACAGGCATGTAGGTGTGAAATAAACAATATCAAGCTATGAGTAAAAAAAACAAAAAAACAACATGAAAAGGAACAACTGAATAAATAATGTGTATGTGAGCGTCCTGCATCTCTGTGTACCAAGCTTGCACTGACTCAAAGCACAACAATAAAATGTTACAAAAGTGATATGCATTAACATTCAAACTATTTTTTACTCTTAATTGTATATGTATGGATGAGTAGTTTTTAAATTTTGATTTTCCCAGTCAGAAATATGTCAAAATAATACCTGTCAGGCTTTTACATTGTTTCTAAGCACAGGCTTAGAAATTTTTGTCTGAGCACTTTAGTTAACAAGCTGGAATAAAATGTGAAACATAACTAGAGAAATTGCATTTCCTGTGAAAATACAGTGTGAATGCTTATTGCTGAAGAACTTACTAACAAAGAGCTGAAAATTAGCTAAAAAATGTGCTGAAATGGTAGAACAAGTCAAAGATAGCAGAAGAAAGAACACATATTTGCTAAATTAGGTTTAAATAAGCAGAAACAAGCACAACTTTTAAGAAAATAGCAACAAAATAAAGCTGTCATTAGCCAAAACAACAACAAAAAAACAAAAGTAGCTGAAAAGGCAAAATAATCTTAAACTACCAGAAGGAAGTGGAAGGAACTAAATGAGCTAAAATAAATGTGGGAAAGCTGAACAAGCTAAATTTAGCACAAAAACAGCCAAATAGTAGCTGTAACAGTAGAAAGAGCTGAAACTAGCCTAACTAAGCTGAAAGGAGCAGAAAGTAGCTGAAATCACCATGGTGAACTTGAATTTGTTTAAAAACAGCAGAAAGTACCTAACATATGCTAAAAAGCTATAGTAGCTGAAAAGGTAGAGCAATTAGCAGAAGAAAGCAGAAAAGACACGTTTGCCCAGTTAGGCTGAAAGAAGCAGAAATTAGCAGAAAACAGCTAAGTAGCTGAAATAGCAGGAATAGCTGAAACTTACATAAATAAGCTGAAAGGAGCATAACAAGCTGAAATTAGCAGAAAGAAGTTAGAAGAAGCTCAAAAATGTTGTACCGGTAATTATCAGAATAAAGCTGAAAGAAGCACAAAACAGCTGGAATTAGCTGAAAGTAGATGATTTTTTTTTCTTCAAATTTGCACAAAGAAGCTAAAAGAAGCTGAACCAGAACAAAATGTGAAAAGAGCAGTGAACGGTTGTAAACAGATCTAAAGATTTGAAAGATGTACAATCAGCTCAGTTCATTTCCTACAATAAAAGAAATGGCAGAAAAGGCTAAATATTTCAAAAAAGCTAAAGTTGCACCGATACCAACAGTCATAGCAGGATTGTCCTGACAGAGCTGAACATTTTGATACACGATATATTGAAAACTGCGGGACTAGAATCACGCTGAAAAACGTACGTAAGAAAAATGGATCACAATAGTGTGAATGCTTCATAAGCAGTCACACTATAAAGGTTTCCTTTTCACGCTTGCTTTTTTTGTTAAAGACAAAACATCATGGAAATACTTTGTGCTGTGGAGCACGTCAGGCACACAGACAACAGGTGATTACACATTTACAACAACAATGGTAGCGTTCCCTTTGCTCGATGCTGTTTTCACAGCAGTTGTGACAATGCTAATTATTTTAACAGAAGACCAAACAATTGCACAATAATCCCTCACCTCTACTCGTAAATCACTCATTGACTTATAGCTGCGAGTCCTTCTGAGTTACTGACCTTTCATTTACTGTGACAGCACCACCCACTCTAATCATCACAAATACTGGCCACAACTTTTTCATTAAAGCAAATGTTAAATATTGTTTTTGGTAGGCCTTCAGTGCTCTTTAATTAATTGAAGTCTTTGCACAACTGAGGTAATTACTGCACATTATTCATACTCAGAAAGTATTTTGAGGTAGCAGATTTGATTTATCGTGCCAGTTGTCGGATTTAGGTCAAATTAATTCCACATAAAATTTGTATATCTTGGCAGCACCTTTTCCACTTTCTTGTATTTTCCACTTGCAGCTTTATAGCTCCGTATCAACCCTTCCCTCCTGTGCTGGAGGTTTTATAGGGCAACCGGTTTGGACCCACAATTATTCTGAAACTGCCTGCGCTTGTTGCTTCTAAACGAGATGGGGAACCTAATTTGATTGACTGTGATTGACGCCGGCTCCTACCACATCAACTGGTAATTTATTCCTTCTAATCCAACTTCTTTTGCCACTGCACTGCAGGTGTGCCACAGCTGCGCTGACATCCCAGTTGCAAAATAACCAAAAAAATGAGTTTCTCTCACCTACACGCTCTACATGTGGTACAGCAGTGCCTTGGATTTGGACCAGAGTGCTGTTGCTGGTTAAAAAAGAACCCCTATGACACTCTGCTGGGAAAATGTACAAACAACCCCACAAAAATAAGAAAAAAAATCATGTTTTTATGCTGTTAGCTGCGAATATAAGATAATATGAAGTAATGCACACGCAGGTCATGTCCAGCTTGTAACAGTTATTCAGTGACTTGATTTTCTCTCGTGTTATCATGCAATAATGAAGAGTGTTGACAGATTCATTTCCTTGCTGGGGACTGCCTTAGACCATTTTGTGATTTCTAATTGATAGCTACATGCAGCAATTTTATAGCACGAGCAGATTTTATTGCATTTTTAATTAGGCCAACTTTGACCTTCTGTTCTCTTTGCATTTATATTGCTCCAAATTATTTTCTCGTTCTTTCCTCATTAACTTTTTGTTAAATGAATACCGCCATTTACAGCGCAGTAATCCATACAGGCGCTATATGAAGTACTGTGGCATTTGGAGAATTAGGCTGTAGCGTTACTTGTTTGATCACACATAGTCAAAGATCATTCCTGAGAAGTGTCCCGTGTGCTCCACAACTTAAATAAAAACAGGAAACAAGTCAATGGAAGGCGCTCAGAGGAAGCAGTCTGTAACAACCACTTAGTTGACTAATTGACTAAGAGATGGAGTCCTTCCATACATCATTAGGGAATACAGGTGTATGATGACTCTTCACTTGGATAAATCCTTCAAATAGAACTAATCTCCCATGTAATACTGAGCAGATGTGTATATTGGTAAATGAATGAACACAGAAGAATCTCAATCGACAAGGTGTTTAGTATTCATTTGGACGTCATCCACCGAGAGACCATTGGATTTGCCAACACGTCCCACGTGCAGCCGCAGCGAGCCAAGGTGTTCTTTAACCTTTGAAACATCAAACTTCAGCCACATCTGCAACGTTTTGCGATTTAAAGCCGGAACAATGTCGCAAAGCTTTACTTTGCAAGAGGCTTGCTGGCAGCGGGGGAATTTTTAGAGCGCGGCTGTGTGGGGGGGCTTTGTGCGTTAAGACATTTGCATCATATGAAAATCTTTCATCTCAACAAGGACAATTTCAGTGCAATCGTTTTAGTCGAAGAGAGGCGAATTTACTCCTGCTATTAAAGATCGGAGGACGACAAGATTCTATTCACCGCAAATAAAAGACGACAATGAAGCGCAGACAAAGGAGACTAACTAGTGCAGTTAAACACTTTGTATTAGAGGAAATTCTCTCCTGCTAGGAGTCGATCTGCCGTTTGCATTTGAATAGCAGGAAACCCAAAAAAAGATGGCCTCTAATTTTCGAATCAAACAACAAAAATTATCTTTTTGACCTAAACAGTCATCTGACAAACAGCCTACTGTAAATTAAGGACTAAACCACTTTAAAAAAACAAGCTATATTGTGTATGAATTCTGAATAATAAATCCAAGAAGGCTATTTTTTTTTAATTTTGTACAGAGGTTTGAAAAGCTGCAAGCCGTGAAGTAATTAGTTTGCATAACGTTGACAGACTTGTGTTAAAAACAAACCACAATAGCAACTATGAATGTATTAAAAATAAGCAGCCGAAAAGAATTCATTAACATCATTAGTAGTAATAATATATTATAGTATTGCCATTTAATGAGGGCCCTTTTGTGCTTTGCAGGTTGGACAGATATTAGACAGGAAGTGAAAATACATAAAATTAAAAATCTCCTTTGACCTTCATCCTGGCCTTCTGCTGGGGTAGGCAAATGTTTATGTGTGTCTTTGTTTGCGCGCCATGGAGTTTTTCGTCTCGTATATATCCAGCATTTTTCAAGTATTCAAGTGTTTATCTGCTTGGTTGACTTCATAACTGTAACACTATTTAATTTCCTTACCTGCTTAATTGAAATTCACATCTCTCTCCTCATACGTCTTCTGGCTTTGTACATATTGTGTGTGTGTGTGTGTGTGTGTGTGTTGGCGAGATGGGGGTGGATATTAGTGAAAATGTATTTTCATTCTGAAAGTGGCAAGTGATGGACAGGATCTCACAGACAATGCCCCCTCCCGCTACCCCCAGTCTTTTTGCAGCTGCACCTGTCTTTTAGATACCGTTCAACCTTGTCTCTCTCTTTTGCACTCTCTATTCCCTAGTCCCTCTTTTTCCTGGATTGCCTCAGCTTGATAAATCTGATGCTAAATTTAGAGACATATTTTTCAAAGTCACCAGGACCAGAGAGATAGGAGGTCCGCAGACAAAATGGCTTCTCTAATTCATATTTATCGTCTTTTATTTATCCGTTTGATGAACGCGAAGTCGTCAGAGAAACCCCCCTCTCTCTTTTGTCTCCGTGCCACCGCCATAACTTTTGCTGTTCTCCAATTAAATGTCACTGGCCGCATTCTTGTCTCAAGAGGGCCACATTCAAACTGACAGCCTGCACAGCTGACACCATTCAGCTCAGAGGGGTTATACGTTATAAAATTAAGGCTTGTTGAGATTCAAATAGAATATCATTGCCATTGAAATTACAGCTGCAAATGTGCTGTCACTGACTACGGCCTTCATTACTGTCCCCTTATTTCCTGGAATTCTTTGTCAGACCTAATGTCGTTTGATTACAATATGGCACCCACAAGACAGAAATTACATGCGCCCGTTCTGGAGTGGTTTCAGCTGCACCTTACAAGCTAGGCTCATCTCGTTTTTTTATGAAGCCCTCTTAGCCACAGGCTAACACATTAGCAAATAAAAGCAATAGAGCACAGCGGCGGACACATAAAAAAGCTTGTAATCTGAAGCACTGTTTCTCTGTGATACACACATATTTATTCATCCGCCGTTTAACAGAATGAATTTTGCTTTGCAGACATAGCAGGAGCTGTTGCTGAACCGAAGAAGAGATGAAGAAAAATAATGCGTTTGAAGGGAATAAAACTGATAAGAAAATAATTGTAAAAATCTGGTTACAAGTCAGTTTTGTGGTAACCTGTGCCAGATGTGTCAGAATGTTTAACACACTCAATACTTAAAGGGATAGGTCAGACTTTTTAAGAACTGGATTATGTGTAGATGATACTAACAATTAATATCTTACCTGTTTTAGATATCTCTTTTGACAACTCGTAGTTTGGAGAAACAGTATAATTTGGTTGTAGCTAACAGCTAATGCGAGCGAGGCTAATGCAAACTCTAGTTAATAACCTTATGCATTATATGGTTATTTACTACTTGAAATAATTGTATTTGCATTTGTGAGCCCAAGTAGCATCAGCAGGAGCTAGCTGTAACATTTTTGATGCAGCTTGGTGACACCTTCTGCAAGAATACCAGAATACTTCGGAAGAATAACCAATTATCGTAATTTCCGGAGTGCAAGCTTTTTTCACACGCTTTGAACGACACGGCTTATACAATGCTAGGGCTAATTTATGGACATTTTTATTTATTTACAGGCTAACGAGCTTCATGCTGCCCAAACATTTAGCCTCGTCACACCTTAGCTCTCACTTAGCTGCCCAATACACGTCGCTCTTGGGGGATGGGTCCTCGTGACTCAATGCCTGTATAAATAAATGTAAAAAGAAAATCAGACCAATGAACTTACCGAGAAGGTCACAGTGGACCAATGAAACGGGAAGGACATGAGAGAACAGGGAGGGGGGACTTTGTGTTACAGGCAGTATTCAGAAAACAATATTTACTGTAGGTATTTGTATGTTATCAATACGTATTTAATTAAAAGTAAAAAAAAAAAATTGTGCGTAAATATCGCCTCTTACAATGTGGACGTCCATGGCTTAAAGACAAGTGCGGCCTATATATGTACAAAATTATTATTATTTTTATTTAGTGGGCGCAGCTTATATTCTGGTGCGTTCAAAAGTCTGGAAATTACGGTAATGTGAAACTGATAGTGGTGTAAAGGTTTATAAAATGGCATTTGTGTGAACTGTTTTAAACTGGAGGTGTTTTAAGGTGGCAGCAGTCGCTCTTTCCTCTTGATCCTTATTGCACTTTGCTAACTGTTTCTCGATACTTATTGTTCATAAAACCTTTCACAGAACTCTACAGATTCTGGAGCATCTTTTTAACCTGTTGAACATTTTTTTCTACATGCCTTTTTATTGGTGGGTTTCAGTGAATTTGTGAATGGAAGGGCTTGACAACGTCATTAGCACAACTGGGTTTGTGTTTTCTCACTGTAGACATTTGTCTTGCTGCTAGTGCTTGTGAAATCAAGATATCAGCTCAACCAGATCAGGAACTGCATATTTAGTGGGGATCAAAGTATTAAACAGTGCGGCTGAACTACTTATGGTGCAGGCTAAATTATCTGAATAAAATAAAATACTGCCCTACCATTGTGCACTAATCTCCTAGAATTCCTCAAACCCCCCTGATTTAATATATCTCATGTGGCGAATGCCATAAATAGCAAAGTGCTTACAGAGTGTACATCATCAATAATCATGAGACAGAATACGCCTTCCTGTAGCTCTATTGTAGTTTGTAAAATTTGTAATTAGAGTGCAATTTTTCC
The DNA here is from genome assembly GCF_014905685.2 of Nematolebias whitei. NCBI lineage: Eukaryota > Metazoa > Chordata > Actinopteri > Cyprinodontiformes > Rivulidae > Nematolebias > Nematolebias whitei. The sequence continues at coordinate 35,730,161 of NC_056511.1, forward strand.
ACCTTGCTCAGTATAAGCAGTTGAAAAACTCAGTAAAGAATAACCATCATCTTTATTGTACTGCCTCCAGGAGCAAGGTAATGGCTTGGATGGAAAACTAGCTCCCTTTCTTTTCTAGCTCTCTCATTCTCTTTGTCCTCTGCATTTTGTCAATGTTTCTCACTGCTTTTATAACTTCCTTATCTGCCTGTTGCCAGCAATACCTCTCCTTTATCCTCTTCTCTGTAGCCAGTCCAAGCCTCTTGTTTATATTGAAAATGAAAGGTGGAATATTGTCCTCCTGTGCAGTACAAGTGGCGTCCTGCCGTGGCCCTCCGTCATGCCGTACAGTACTTTTTTTTTTCAGAAGGTTGTGGGAGTGTAATTAGTTTGCTATTTGGTTTCACTATGCAATTATCTACTAGATTGTGGAACATTTCAGGTGTCTTTAAGTAAACAGAGGCAGTCCTTTGGGGAATAAGGCACTGTTGATACAGTAATTTTCAGGAAAAAAGTCGGGATTTATTTATATACTGAAACAATTTACATCATGTAATGTAATTTTCTCTGTTCTCAGCAGTGCACAGCATCCACAGCTCCTCCATATGAAGCTGAAATTTTAATCTTTGTTTTCAAGCTATAAAAAAAAAAAAAAAATCTTTGAGCTCAATTTTCACAGCTTTATTACTTGGTGAGCTTTTCAATCCCTTATTGTTGCATTATTTTATACATATTGTCTACAACAGTGTTAACCAGGACTTGCATCAATATATCGCCAAACCCCATTTGGTCACTTGTTTTTGAGTAATTCCTCCTCGTAGGAACTTCCTGTGAGGTTTAGCTTTAGCAGATGTGAGGGCCGCATTAAAAACTCTGCCTTGTACTTGCCGCCTGACATTTCCCAGTCTTTGATCGATGAGCTTGCCACTAGCTCCTTCACTCCGAGTCCTTCTCTCTCTGTCACACAGAACTCCACAAGACGGTGAAGTTAGCACCTCCTTAAGCGAGATTACGAGCACAGCGCCTCTCTATTTGTGAGGATCCCGAGTTGCATTGTGCAGTGCTGGAATCTCAAGAAGTAAATCAAAGCTGAACAAGTATAACTCATCACCGCAAGAAGAAATTTACATTGGATTACTGTACACCACAACACTGCATTACAGCAACAGGTGTGGTAACACTTAGGCGATCGCTGATTACATTGAATATGCAAATTCAGAATGGATGCATGATTGTAGTGCAAGTTTCTTTTTAATGGCATCAAGATGTCTCTGATTTGCATTCTTGCCATCTTGCGCTGTTTTAATAAAACATAGATAACCACGTTACACGGCCTCCTCTTCCCCATCACCTCTTAAAAATGCAGTCCATTTATATTGACATGAAATATTATACATACACAGAAAATTCTCATGTCAAAGGTTTATTAAAAAATAGTTTGTACTGACCTGATCAGGTGCTACTTAGAAATAGCTGATTTGGTTCTTTAATGCGATTATAGGATTATATTCATTATATTTAACGTAGTCAAAGCTTGGTTTTAAATCTCAGGCTTAATTTAGGATTTGTAATGTGGGAGGTGACACAGATTTAGCTGACTAATCGTAGCGTCTTCCGTCAGTAAGTAACAGCAATAGTGTCAAATCCATCTTTATATAGCACTATAAAAAATCATTATTCAAATGCTTAGTCAGTTCGTTTCATTAGTCAGATAATGTCCTCAACGTCACACTCATGATGTCTGTCACTCTGAATAGTATATTCACATGGAGCAGTTAATAAATTGATCTCAGTCTATTTAGACATTAAGAACATGCACGTGATCAGGAGAGCTGGTTTTCTGGTATTGAGATATAAAACCACATAGCAGTCACACCACATATGCACTCAGTTATACTATAACCATAACGTCAAATACAACAATGTCATCTGTAACTTATAGATACAGTCAACTGTTCTGCATCAATCAACTAATTAGGCTCAGATTCAAACACAATGAACTAAAAAAGATTTTGAATCTGTCTCTCAAAATTCCCTGCGTTGTTTCCACCTCAAAGCCCCAGATTTAAAAGCTGTTTTATATTTGTTTTTAATTGTGTGACTGCTTATGAAGCATTCACACTATTGTGACCCATTTTTCTTCTGTACGTTTTTCGGTGCAATTCTCGTCCCACAGTTTTCAATCTATTTCAATAACTCATAAATGAAAATATCCTGATGCATGCTCAACAATCCAGGTAGAAACATCTAAAAAAGTTAAAATTTTACATCCTTCAAATCTTTAGATCTGTTCACAATCTTTTACTGCTCCTTTCACATTTTGTTCAAATGTAATCTTTTTTTTTCAGCTACTTTCAGCTGTTTTGCGCTCCTTTCGGATTTGTTCTGCTAACATTTTTGTGCTTCTTCTAACATCTTTCAGCTAATTTCACCTTGTTTTGCTCCTTTCAGCTTGCAAGTTTCAGCTTTTTCTGCTATTTCAGTTACTGTTTATTTTGCTGCTTTAATGCTAATTTCAGCTTTTTTCAGATAATTTTCACTTTTTCTGATCATTTCTGCTTTTTTCAGCCTAATTGGACAAACATGTTCCTTTTGCTTTCTTTCGCTAACTTAAGCTTGTTCTACCATTTCAACTACCTTTTTTTAAAAAAAAACAAAAACATTTTTAGGTAATTTCAGCTGTTTCTTGATAAATTCAAGTTTTTCATGTAATGTTTTGCTACTTTCAACCTAATTAACTTCTTTAAGGTAATTTCAGCTTGTTATACTCATTTTAGCTTTTTTATTCTATTTCAACCACTATTTAGCTGTTTTTATGCTAATTTTAGTCTTTTCAGCTAATTCTACTTTTTTAATTTTTTTTTAGCTCATTTAAGCTCTTTCCGCTTCCTTCTGGTAGTTTAAGCTTGTTTCTTTATTTTCAGCTAATTTTAGCTTTTTTTTTCTCCCTAATTTCATATTTTTTTTTAGATAATTTCCTAATTTTTGTGCTTATTTCGGCTAATTTATACTAAATTCAGCTAAAATGTGTTCTTTCTGCTTTCTTCGGCTAATTAAGTCTTGTTCTTTCATTTATGCTGCAATTCAGCATTTTTTTTATAGCTAATTTCAGCTGTTTTTCATTCACACTGCATGTTCGCAGGAAATGCAATTTCTCTATAATGGGTAGATGTTTTAGTTTTGACACAAGGTAAAAATTAAAATTTTTAGACTTTTGAAATCAGTTTATTTTTACATTAACGGCTAAGCTTAATATACTTTTTATCCAGATTAGATTAGCACTTGTGAGTAAATCTTGAACAATAACATTTGAGCACACCTGTTATTGTCAACAAACAATTAGACAAATAAGCTAAATCATATGGCATCTTGAACAGTGCTTTTATGAGTATCTCACAGTAATTTGCAGTAAATTATTACAGCAAGTGGTGAGCCATACTGTACGTTCTAATAATTTCTTTAAATAATAAAAAAAGCCAGCAAGCACAAGAAAACATTGACTGTTAAGTGTGTTGGTGGAAGACTGAGTATTTTAAGATTATGACCAAGTTAGAGGAGAGATAACATTTGTTATTTATGAAATCTCTTAATTTTCATTCACACACAATGTCAAAATAATTTAGATAAAGTGCCATGGACAATATATTGGTAGGTGTGGGTCTAAAACATTCAGCAGTTTCCATATTTATCACAACGAAGGCAAATGTTACCCACAGAGGTGCAAAAGTTTGGCTCACTGATGTGCTTTAATTGTTTTTCTGAACAATAGTAGAGCTCTACGACTCTGAGATTTTTCAGCCTTTGGCTAATAATTATTCTGTCAGAGCATGATATAGTATGCTTACACTTTTGTTTTTGTTCTTTAACTTTTTTTTAAATCCAGTGAATATAGATTGCAATAAAAACAATAGTTTAAAAAAAGCAAAATGTTATTTTTCTTTGTGGTATGAGACGCCCTTCTGTGATAATGTATAGACTTCGAGCATGGTGCTTACAGGTGCATAAAAGGATGCACTAATTTAGTTTCCTGGCAATAAGATAAAGTGATAATAGCAGTATTGAAAGTAGTCAGGATTAAGCATTTTTAGAAGCACAACATCTGACATCTTTAGCCAGAATGTGACCTATTTAAAACCCTGGAGGAAATCTTACCCACACAGTGAGAAGCAAACAGCAGCAGGTGGAAGACAGGGTGCATTAAGGAAATTCACACAGAATGAAACTATGACCTAAATCTAAACTACAAGCCCAGGTTTAAGTCGGTTTCTGTCTGAAAAATTAAGTATAGGCAACATTCTGTTTTCAGCTGAGAAACAAATGATATCTTCTTCTGTTATGACGTGTCAGTAGATGTAGATGTGAGAGTGATGCAGTGCAGTACATTAAACAGCACCCATGACCTGCACAAAAGACAAAAGGACAGGAAGTTCTCTTTTCCTTGTTTGTGGAAAATTGGTTTCATAACTTGGGAAGTGGGACGCAGCTGAGAAAGCAAAGACAGTGGATTTCTTGTAGGCTCCGGGGTGGATCTAGGGGGGCCTCTGGGATGAAACGAGGAGGGCGGACAGGGGAAATAAATGCCTGCACCCTGCTGAGTAACAGACATGAAGGCCTTTTGACTCGGTTGCCACGTTACTGACCCTTTGGTTGCAGGTATCCTTTCCCTCAGGCTCACAGATGGAGGTGGGGGGGACTCTTATGATATGAGGAAGGCACCGAAGAGGAAGCAAAGTTTTTTTCTCGCAGCGTTGAGGGCGTAGGGAGGTGGAGAAATGGCTGCTTTGTGGCCTGCAGGTGGTGGTCAGAGTTGCAGCCGTGTACCTGTCTTTCCATTATGCTCCTGAAGCTATAACAAGATTGGAGGAGCTGAAACCACGCTTAACACTCCCCCCCAGAGGGCCTTTTCCTGCTTGAACGCACATAGCATTGGGGGGATTGAGTGTCATATTTATATCAAGTGGATTGAGTAAGGCAGATGAGATTGTACCAAAAAGAAATCCACTTAAAGCTGTTTATACTTTAATAACTCAAAGTTACCTTTACTAATAAATCTGGTTTCGGAGAGGACTAACATCTGGAAGTCACTGGAGAGCTCCATGAAAGTAGATGAAGAGAGCTAAATGGAGCGTGAGAAGGTACTCTGGGGTAGTCCTTGACTGATTTATGCACATGTGCATAAATAAAAGTGATTGTATATGTTTGTGTGTGCATTAGGACGTTAAGTCTGAAAGTTTATATTAGTAGTACTAGGTAAAAAGATTGAGTTAGTTGAGAATCCGCATAAATCTGTTGAAGTGTAGTTATTTCTGTATGTATGTATGGCAGTGAGATGGATCTTTTAAAGTGCTTTTTTAATGTTTCGACGTGCTTTGCCACGAAATGTCAAGCAGCATGGGAACAGTTGGTTATTTAAAATGTTTAAGCTGCAAGTGTTATTTACACTTGTGTTGCCTACTGGCATAAGAGCAAATGTTCTGGATGAATATTGATGTGAACAAAGCAAATAGGTTTGGGATCAGCTGTCACATTCTTTAAAAAAATGGGCATTTTTCTCAGGCTATTAGGACTTGTGTTTTCAGCTTCTGCTTGGAGGTCACCTTTGCACACAAAAATATAACTGTTGAAAAAGACCTGCAGGTTTTCTCTGTGTTTGTCCATCTGTGGAGGCAAATGGCAAAATATTTAGATAAAATTTCACACAAGCAGTGAAGAAATGGAGGCCCCTCAGGGGTACACATCTTACCTCAATTCCACTCTTGTCAGGTAGACACAAAGCTGAGGGGTATGTGCTGCAAAAGAAACAACAAACAAAAAAAAAGAGAGAGAAAAGATGAAAAACAACCAAGTTGTGAAGAAAATGAAAAAAAAAAAGATGTGTATTTTAGTAGTTTTCTGCAAATGGTTGGCTCTTTCTCTTTTTAACTGAACATGTAAACACCATTTGTATTTTTCTTTAACATTGGCTCAAGATAATTATTCATGTTGATTGTCACAAAATCATGTGAAGACGAAAACATTATGTATACATCCAAATTTAGTTTGTTCAATAGGGTTGCAAGGATAAAGCCAAAGACTATAAAAAGAACATGCCAATACAATAAGGCCCAATAAAATGCATTACAACAAACAAGATGTCAAGAGTAGTTTGTTGGACAGACATTGAAACAAACCAAAGGCAGCACAAACATTTCATACATGCTGTCAAGCATGGTGGTGGAAGACTAATGATTTGTGCTTCTCTTGTATATAGAGAAACTATTGCCCATAAAATTACTCAGTGTATAAAAATATTTTAGGGACAAATGTGGGGTCATTTGTCCTGTAGCTGAAGTCTCACCTAGATGGGGTCCTGTCATGTTTCTCTAAACTGTATTTTAGCTAAGTTTCTAGAATAACCGATAAGCTTTCAAATCAAAAAGTATTTGGACTCATTTAACATCTTACCTTCCCATCAATCTGGTTTCAGGAAGCAATACATCACAATGACTGCTTCACTGAAGGTTCGTAATGATGTCATTGAAGCACTGGATCCTAAGGTTAATTGTGCTGCACTTTATTTAGACCTTTCTAAAGCTTTTGGCACTGTGGACCATAACATCTTGTGTCATAAGCTCTCAGAATTTGGTTTCTCAGATCATACCTTTGGTTGGTTCACTAACTATCTCTCGGTGTGTGTTCGGTTAACAATGGTGTACCACAAGGCTCAGTCTTAGGACCCACCCTCTTCACAATCTACATAGGTAATGTAGGTCATATCATCCCTGATGCATCCTTACATTTTTATGCTGATGACATAGTTGTTTATTGTTGAGCTAAATCAGATGCAAAGGTTTTCCAGCTTTTGCAATCTGCCTTTGACATCATCCAGTCAGATTTGTTACATCGCAACTTGTAATAAATGCCAACAAAATCAAAGGGATGTTGTTTTCAAACAGGAAGTTGGTCCCAGCAGTCCTTTTCTCTATTTTATCTTCGAATGGTGCTCTTATTGAGTTTGTCAATTCCTACAAACATTTGGGTGTCTTGGTCGATTTGCATCTCTTTTAAGCTCCATGTCAAAATTTGGTAAAAAACTGAAAGTTAATTTTTTTTTTTTTTTTTTTGCAGAAATAGATCCTGTCTAACTCTGAATGCTAGGAAATGACTTGTAACTGTTACTTTCCTTCCCTCCATTGACTATGGTGACATTATTTACACGAACACCCCTACATGCACCCTGCAGATGTTGGATGCTGTCTATCATGGTGCGCTAAGATTTATAACTGGCTGTAATTACTTTACCCACCACTGCACCCTGTATTCACTGGTTAACTGGTCATCATTAACTTCACGCAGACTCTCTCACTGGTACATTTTCATCTTTAAATCACTTCTTGGTCTTTTGTCTTCATATATCTCTTTCTACATTTCACTGCGCCAGTGCATTCATTCATTCAACCTTTATTCATACAGGTTGGTCCCATTGAGCCTCGCGTGCACTCTCAGGACATTATTACCTGCAGTGTTCCCTCAGTGCAGACTGAACTTGGCAAAAAGGCCTTCTCCTACTCCGCTCCTGTTTCCTGGATTATCTTGCAAAAAGATCTGAAGCTCTCGACCTTGACCTCAATCTTGACCTAAGTGGCTTCAAACAATTGCTAAGTTCATGGGAAAAACCAATACGGACATGTTCTTGTTTTTAGTTTTCTACACCGCCTTACACAATCTAGCTGTTTTGTTCTTTCATTTTTTAATATAATTTTCTTTCATTTGTTCTTCTCAATTTATATGCTTTATTTTATGATTGTCTACTGTTGTCATCACTCTTTGTTAAAATCAGGTCTGTCTTGTAAATGAGTCCCCGAGGCTCAATGAGACTAACCTGTATAAATAAAGGTTTCAATGAATGTAACAAACAATCTACAACAAAACAGGCAAAGAAAAGAATGACGGTGTTGTAATGTCCCAGTCAAAGTTTAACTCTCAACTTGATTAAAATGTTTTCACAGGCCCTCAAGGAAGCTTTGCATAAACAAATACCTACAACCCTCTATGAACTGGAACACAATTGTTAAGAAGAGTGGGTCTAAATTTTTCTACAATAAATATAACAAACAAAAGGCTCTGTGATGGACTTGCGACCTGTCCAGGGTGTACCCCGCCTCTCACACAGTGATGGCTGGACATGGGCACCAGTGACCCCCATGATCCAAAAAAGAAAGAAACAGGTAAAGATAATGGATGTATGGATGGAACTATACCAAACAAAATGTACTTAAACATATTGCTTCTAAACGTTGCTAAAACAGGTCTCTCTTGAAAATGATACCTAGTTACTCAGTGAGACTAACCTGTATAAATTAAGGTTGAATGAATGTTCTATTAATGAATAAAAGTATTTTACACATTGTTTCTGCATTTCAACTTAATTCTTGTTAAATAAATACCAGGGTTTTGCACGTGTTTCCAGGATGTATTCACATATTTTAAGACATAACAGAGAGCAGACTTTGTGTGTAAAACATCTAAAAAGTAAAGTTGTCAAAACAAAGGATGGTATACACTCCTTTTCATATTACTCATGTTGTCATCTGATTTTGTTTTGAACATATCATTGTCCCTTGCATTTCTCCTCCCTTTCGGGCCACACACGGCCCTTTTTTTCTGTCCGTGTGCTGTGACTTTAATTATGTGTGTAAGAAACCATTTGAGGGAATCTGAAATTTCCCTATGAATGATGCATGTGAAAATATTACATGCGCAGCAGAGGTTACGGAGTGATTCTTCTCAGGTCTGTTGAAAAGAATAATGTTGACTGCTGATAGTAGTGCTTTGATCCGTGACCTATTGTGCGTGTAAAATCAGAAGTGGCCTGCATTTCGTTTGAAAATGCTGTCGTAAATACATTCCACATCTCAGTTGGTTATCGGTAATGTATATAGATATGGCTCTAAAGATGCTGGCTAAGGCCGGAGATCCTAAATGGCTTTAGGTAAAGATTTTTCACAGTAGATTACTGCAATGCTTAGTGATCCGTATTTTATTGGATTCCTGCCCATACTTTATTTATTGATGATCATACACCATTTGGGAAATATTTCCTGGATTTCGCCTCTGTCTGGTAACGCTCATGATGGGATTCTGGTTTTACTGGGTTGAAAAGTCGAAGGTAAATGAGTCAGGATGTTTTTACCACATATTGTTCATGGGACTGAGCTGAGGTGCTATGGGAGTATTTAGCGGCGTGCTGAGCTTGTAAGAATTAATACATAGGCTCAATATTTTGTATTTCCCCTGTTAGAGAGCAGGAGCGAAAACGGCAGAGTGTGTGAGGAAGAATGAAGAAGCAGGGTGAGAGGTAGAGGGAGTCCTGTGTTGTTGGCAACCATTGGCTATATCCGGGCAGTCTACCGAGACAGGCACGCTTTGTCTCAAGCGTCATTTGCAGCTTAAACAAACAGGTGTGATGCAAGAGTCTCTCAAACAAACACACCGCCGCTCTTCAAAGTGCAGACAGGAAGAGACACAGAGTGGGGGAAAGTGGAGAAATAATGGGCGAGGCTTGAGCAGTCAAGGGGAGAGAAGGAAAATACAAGAAAGAGAGTTTTAGTCTGAATTTTTATTTTATTTTTTAATCCTGTTTTCAGAGCTCCTAAATGATTTTATGATTTTGGAGTTCACAGTTTTGGAAATGCATTGTCCCCTTTTTATCTCAAGTCCAATAAAATGTCTTGCGTGTTCACTGTGTTGCTGACATCTCTGCTCCGTCACACTTCTCACTCTGTCATTGCTCAGCACCCATGCTCACCCGAGCCAATGACCTCAAAACCATCTGCGACTCTCGGAGCTTCTCTGTTACTACTCAATAGCATCTAAACATTTATGTCTACTTTAATGGCATCCCAATATCCTTGCATTAGTTAACTTTTTTTTTCTTTTGATCTCAAACTCGTCTTATCCTTTTCTTTGGAAATTGACACAGAAACCCGCTTCCTTCTCGGCTATCATTGGCTTCAAAGTTCCTCCTCATTTTGCAGATACTACTACAGTGAAGCAAACTATAAATGTATTACAAGAAAAATATTAGCGTTACTGTAGAGGAATTCTGTTACACAGTTTTTATTTATTTTATTTAAATTATTAAACAAAAACAAAAGAAGATTAAAGATCAGGTATATCGATCTCGTACCTTATAGAAACCAAGTAGAGAATTCATCAAGACAAATGTCAAATTTCCGTGCACATCTACATGCATTTAGCATTGTGTTCGTACACATAAGTGATGGTCTAGATATTATTCTAATGCCAAGGCTAGGGTGAGATTGAATTCCAAACTTTTAGCCAAGAATGTGAGTCACAAACTGTTACCCATGACCCATTGTCAAACTTCAAGCCTTGACAGCAAGACCTGCCTCCACCCTACGAGGATGGAGGCAGTAGGGGTCACTCAGAGGTGCATTCATTGGGTGGCAGGGCCAGATTACAGTGTTAATTCAAGCAGTGGGCTGACCCTAATCAAAAAAGCATTATGCTGTAGGAGAGACAATGGACTGAGAGACAAGCTACCCAGGTGAGAAAGCCTCGAGGAGACCAGAAGGTTGCTGGTCTACCAGGGCCATGGCTGAACCCTGACAGATCGAATCTGTGGACCTCACTAAAGCCTTCAATCCATACAGTATCTGGTGAACCTTTGCTCTCAGTTGTTATTACATTTAATAGGGATGCACAATATTATTGGCATGGTATTGGTATCGGCCAATATTAGCGATAAAGTTAAATATCGGACATCGGCCATTCCATCAAAAAAACTCACCGATATGAAAGGCTTCTATTTTAAGTTGATTTTTAATTTAAGAAACTGTCAAGTATATCTTTTAATGCCCTACTACATATGTACTTTTCACTTGTTGCTTGTGAACAGGTTGAATTTATATATTTTTTTAATTTATAATTTGCACTGTTCGAGTGTTGTCATTGTGTTAGAGAGAGTAAATGCCATGAATAAATTTGACATTAAACATAATCCAAGTTGAAGTGTTACATCATTTCAGCTGCCTTTTTTGATAGTAGGCCAAATGGACAAAGACCATGCAGAATACTGTAGTATTTTAATTCCACCACAGATAAAGATATGTAGTCTCTGTAAGTACAGTAGGTCTAGGGAAAAACATCGGTATAGGTATCGTTATCGGCCAAATAAGTTTTAACCTATCGGATATCGGCCAAAAATCTAATATCGTGCATCCCTAATATTTAACTCTAGAATGTCAGCTTTTACCAAGCGTGAGCCAACTAGTATAAGTATAAGTTTGCCATGCAACATGAGAAATAAATGTAGATTCAAGCATTCAAGGTTCTTTAATTGTCATTCGCACCACATGTGATGTAGATCACATGATTTCTGATGTAACTCTATTGATGAGTTAGTACAATCCTTAGCAGAGCAAGAGAAGGTCCAAGTTGTACTTTTTGATTCATCTGGAGCACACTGGCTGAGGATAGGTTATTTTAGTGGAGGTATGTGAGTTTTAATGATACATCAGTGAGATCTGCTGGGACAAGAGGAGCAGGTAGTGCAGCAGAGCAGAGGGCTGATTTATGGGCAGGATAAATGATGCGGTGGGTGTCTGCCTCTGTAATAGCACTGTGCTCTGCGCACCACACTTTCACTCAGCTGTAGTTTATAGCGTGATCTGTGATGGGGATAAATGTCAGCTTGGTTTATCTAAGAAGATATGATATGACTTTAAACTGACTCCTTTCAAGCACTCTGACATGTGTTCAAAGGAGAACCGTTAACGTCACACGATCAAAACTCAGAGTGAAGAGTTTGATAATTTGAGCCGTATTGTTCGGATCAGGTGCAGCGCAGAACAACAAGGCGTCGTCGTTTGTCTCAACAGGGAAAAGATTATTCTAAGCAACTGCTCAAGCAAGATTTGTCCCTTTGATATTCATAAGGTTAAACTTATAAGTTGGTGTGAAAAAAACGAAGCGAGCCACGACCATGAGCGTTCAGGCTGCGTTGCTCAGCAGTTAAAGCAGCTTGCTGTATTCTCTCTTTTAAAAAAAAAAAAGAATCACCCCACCATGTTCGAAGCTGAGCCAAAGAAGCCTGTTTGCTGCTGTATCTGTGGGGCAATATTGAATCAGCGAGGGGTGAGAAGTGGAATCCTGTTGCTTTGCTCTGAGCACGATCTTAGATGAGTGCATATTCTCCTTGTATTTCTTGTGCAGTGCTAAGCAGTTAATCTCAGTCAGGTATAGCCTTGCTGTATCTATAACACTGCTATGCAGAGACGCTTGGCAGGATATTAACAACAGCATCAAGTGAACATTGATACTGTGAGATGTTAGGTTTTTTAAGCTTATTTAGCTGGGACTAAAGGAGTATTTTTGGATGGTGTAACAGTAGTTTGTATCTTTTAGGGTGGTGTTGCAATTAAAAGGAAGCAAGAGGCGAAGGAGTAAGCGTGTTACTGTGGTTTGGATGGTAAATTAACATTATCTACGTTAAGGCTTGTGGGGTTTCCTGCAGGGTGTGTGAGGATAAGCAGATGTGAAAATGTGTGTTGCCTGTTCCCTTTTCTCAAAGCCCAGCCCCGTGTATTGTGCATAGACCTGCCTCTAACAACTGACAAACAATAGGATATGGATTTATTTTACAACAGTACTCATGTCTTACCTAGAACAGAGTTTTCACAAGTAACCAGATCTGTCGCTAATGCACGCACCCACTATCTGTTGCCAACGGGGAGAGTAAAGTATGTGTTCATTGTCTAATCCACCCCTTCTCGCCTTGTTTGTGCGGTAATATTGAAATTAAAATCAGTGGGTGCCAAACGCTGCAGATGACCTGGTTGGTTTGCTTTCTTTGCAGTTTTGCTTGCTAATTTCTATGCCTTGGCCTCCCTCACGCATCCTGGTAATGAGAAAATGTGCTGTTGTCTTTGTTTACTGAGCCAGTCTGTCTGGCTGGGGCTCTCCACATTGTTTGAATATAAACAGGAGCAAAATTATTAGCTCACTTGGAGTGTTTCTCAAAGTTCCACGAGCACACAACATTTAGGGCAACCAAGAATTTTTTGTTAACAATACACATGTCGTGAAGTGCATGCATTATGGAGTGTTTGATTGGTGGAAAATAAAACACAGCTTATAATTGCTGTAATCAGAAAGGCTGATTGCAAAACATGTATCCATACTAAACTATTCTATACTGTGATCCGTGCGATAAAACGTCTAGTATTTGACATACTGTGGTGAGACTATGCTAATAAATCTCAGCCGCAGTGCAGATCAGACCTCCTTCATATCTGTATTTAAAGAGTCTGGATTGAGGTGAGGACTGATGGCATATAAAACCTGCAAATTGAGAGTCACCTCACGATAGATAAACTCTACTGTCAAAGAGAAGCGTGAGAAAGTCATAAAAAATGACACAAGCTTAAAAAAACTTCATAATTTTGCATTTTGTTTTTCACTCACTTTGAATGCGCTTGACTTATTGGAGAGGAAATTTGCCTGTCAAGATAGTATCAGTTTCCCTTTTTAATATATATGCACAGCTGTTTCTCCAGGAAATTGCAATTTTATTTATTTATTATGCATTTTATTGCTTTATTAGATTTAACAGACTTTTAAATGAAAAGCCTTTTTGTCTTGGCTGACAGAGTCTTTGAGATTTCTTTCTTCTGTGTCATATTTTCCCAAATTTGAATTAGAGATTAGCTGCAGATAACGGTCAAGCACAGCGCTGCCAGGCTGTGGTTGGACTGCAGTGGTACTGCGAGGCTAAAGACCAAAAGATAAGAAATGCCGGCTTTTGGCTTCGACCCTCACATCTGCTAAGTCAGCAAATCCTAAATCTGAGCTTGTAAATTTAATCAGCATGGCACAACAAGGCCTAAATTTGTGGCTTAAAAGTTTGCTTTGAGACAAAGTTGCTTTTAAGGTCCTTTTTTTTAATGGGATTGCACAACAGAAAGTTAATACAAGGTCAGCACCCAGGATTTATCATTATTTGTATACAAACGGATGAGGAAATACACTTTTTAAAAATGTGATTCAAGCATAAAAAACAATATATTTGTTTTCTTATCCCTGCAGGTTTTTTTTTTTCCCCTGTTTAGATTTAAGCTTAATCTCTCCCTCCCCAATCATCAATCTGATAAGCGCCACAAGGAGGAGTCAAGAGGTAGTGGGGCTCTAAGCCAAAAAGGCAAAGGATTCAATGTGAGAAAATCCATTTACAGCACTCTATGTCTGATAAAAAATATTGATACTTGGCGCAAGTACATCAATAACATTAAGCTAGAGGAAATATTGTAATATAACACCATATTGATATTTGTCTAAACCCTGTTCAACACCATAATTTGGAAGACAAATAGGAAAGTAAGTGAGTGGCTCAGCAGTACTTAAAAGGCCATTTTACTGATTTTTAATCCAAACCCCATTAATTAAAGCTGGTATAAAACATGGGAGGTCCTCTAAAACCTGACTCCTAGATCTTTTGCTTTTACTTTCCACCTGGGTTTGTTACATACTGGCAAACAATAAAGTGACACAGTGCTGCACTGTAAATATGATTTATTTCTGAGATAGTTTATTACTTTGTGTTGTAATTTATTGTTTTATGTAGACTCTTACTTTAGCGCCATCAAGTGAAAGCAAATTTCCTAATCAGGTATTTTTAAGGGATACTGTAGCTCAGATTTTTAAAGTGCGAGTCAGTGGAAATGCTATAAAAATTAATATATTTGTTGTAGATAGCTCTTTAAATACATCCAATTTGGAGAATCAGAGGTGACCATAATTTCCTTCTTTCTTTCAAAGTTATTGAACATAACAACAGATAATAACAGAAACATTTACTAATAATATACAATATTCCTACGCTCCAAGGAGTGGGAAAAAATACACACGTATATTAGCACACCCCATTCTCCTGCAACCTTATTCCCATCACTTCTTATTCATAAAAAGTAAAAAAACAATTATTAATAATTAAAATGAATAATTAATAAATAATATGCATTGCAGAAAGTAGAATCCCTGTGACTGTCATCTTAACATACAACGTACAGTCACATAAACGATGATAATAAATGATAGTAACAATATTAATGATAATTGAAGTCTGATATTCATCTATAATCATTGTTTTATATCATATCTTAAACTCCTTCATGTTTGGACTTTTCTCGAGCTCCACATTCAGTTTGATTCAAAGCTTCACTCCACAGACACATCATTTCTCGTTATTCTAATCTTCTTTGTCTGGTACCTCTTAACTCATAAACGTCTTCCCTTTTCTTTAATAGTCTGTGAATATTCTCTGGCAGTTGGTTATTTTTAGCTTTATACATTATTAGAATTGTTTGTAATTTATGTCGATAAGTTTTACTCATTTTGTCTGTGGGTTAGTATGATCCAGGTACTGAGCCTTGTTAATTACTCTTAAAGCTCGTTTTTGAAATAAGATTAGTTACTGTAATGTTGTTTTGTAGTTATTTCCCCAAACCTTTGCACAGTAATTTTTATTGGACTGATGAGCTAATGGCTAGTCCCATTAGGGTCAGACTCAAAGTGTATTGTTGCCAATCATAAATTGTCAATATGCTATTTTTTAAACACCACCATTGCAGTCAAATGTGCATGATATGGTTATTTACATAGAACTTATGCTTTTTGCCAGCACTTATAGTGGCATCAGCCATAAGGGCATTTCCAACAGGGATATCATAATATTAGAGAAATGTTAGATACTGAACTTGTTTTAAAGCAACTAAGCCTCACTGAGACTAGCCATTAGCTCATCAATCCAGCCAGAAATAAACAATTTCTCCAAACTGAGGAAGTTCAAATAGCTATCTACAACAGGTAAGATATTAATTGTTCATACCATTTCTACAGAACCTCACTTCAAAAGATGAACTGTAACTCTGGCTACTATTTCCCTTAGTTAAAAAAAAAAAAATACAAATAAGAATAAAATAAAAACAGATATAAAAATCATTAAGCACCAAAACATGCTCAAATTAATACACAACATGGAACATTTTACTATAAATTAAGCTCTATGTGAAAATCAGTTCTATTGTTTTTTTGTTTTGTCTTCTGTTTCGTCTAATATAAAATTCAAGTTTGCCTAAAAGTTCCAGGTTCCTCTCGTATTTAATTCTAGTGAAGTCGTCCTTTTTAATATATCACTGTCTTTATAACAGCCTTATCGCCACTCAAGCACTATCGGCAAAAATTATCAACAGACTGCAAATAACAAGTTTGCTTCCTTAAGCAACAATTGGCGAATAGCTGTTTATCTCTTAAGTCCAGACAGATAAAACCTCGGCATCTAAGTTGTGTAAGCTGATCATATAAAATTGAAACCACAATGGAAGCAGATTTCTTGGCTCAGTCTCACGTTACTCCACTTATTGTTTATTTATCCAACAACATCCACCTAACTGTAATATTTTTTTACATGTAATAGATCCATTTTAATGTTTTATTTTAGCCTAGCTCCTATTTATAGACTGATCTTAATGGGAAAACAATGTCACAACATGCCAGCTTGATTATTTCCTGTACAACAGTCTTTTTATTCTCCATTTCATTAGTAGATTCATTTACATGACAGATGGCCTCATGTGTACTGTAGGCACCTTGGAGATGCTCTGCAGCTGAACACCTGAGGTGGAAGTTTACACGAACCCACGGTTTAGAGTTCCTGCTCCACCCTTCTAAAGAGCACTTGCTGCTGGTCTTGTCCTCATGCGGGGGCTAACAGCACGGTTACCGTATTTTACGCCGTACACGTCACACCGGCGTATAAGTCGCGTCAGTCCAAATATGTCTAATAAAGTGGAAAAAAAAACATAAATAAGTTGCTTCGCCATATAAGTCGCATCAGTTATGCATCACCACTAACGCGTCACCCCTGACCACCCGGAAATGTGGTCCAGTGTTGTGCCAAAAATCAATTGGCTACTAAATGGCGGCCGCGGGAGCGTGCACGGGAGGACTTTAACAAGAATTTAACAAGATTAACACTTAAAAACAATTGTTTGCTCGAAATTATAGCAAACGTGTGTCTCAATCTAACTTTTCCTTAATAAATGCACTATATTGGTCAAATCAACTGCATTTCAAAAGTTGGGTTATAAATATGGGAAAAAAACGTATATTAGTTGCTTCAGTGTGTAAGTCGCAGGACTTGCAAATTTATGCAAAAAGGTGCGACTTATATGGTGAAAAATACTGTGCATTTTAAAACCCGTTCAACTTCTCCCACGTGGCTTCTTTTTCCCGGTTTGTGTTAACACCACATGCACATGTGCAAATGTTGCTATTTTCCAAGTAGGTGGCTGAAGTCAGAACAATCTGCTACGTGAATCTAAATTTCAGGATCAGTTTTAGCTTGTAAATACAGTCCAAGGCCAAAGCAAAGTTCCGACACCTCGCTGCTGATTAGGGTTAAGAAAAAAGCAGCAATCATGCTCATGCTTCTCTTCCTTGATGGTAGGCAGGTTATCAATAAGGCTGATTTCTGGTTTTTTGCACTGTAAACATATAATCTGCCTGCATGATTGCTTCAGAAGGTTTCAGACTGCCGTGAACTTTGAAATTCCTAAACAAAGCAGAACTTGAAGCACTCTAATGAGTGGGTACAGCTTAGTCAGAAAATGTTACGTCTTTAGCTGTTTTCACACACTCGCTGGAGCCATGAAATTTTCCAGGTATTTTTTTTTCTTCCCACCCCAACAGAGGGTGCACTCAAGAATGCAAATGTCCACAGCATTTGGTTTGGACTTATGTTGGCATTTATCCAGATATCTTCCCAGAAATAAATCTGAAAACTGACAGAGTGAGACCATGTGTGAATAGAGCAGGTAATCCTCCGGGGATATCAGTGTGACCGAGTCTGCATGCTGGTTACGGTGGCTGATTCAAACTCTTTTTTTCTGCTGGCCTGCATGCTGCTGCTCACGTGCTTGTGGATATTGCTGAGGTATCCAGATGCACATAATATTGATATCAACAAAACAACTGCGATATGAAGGATGTGCTATACTTGACATGCCGTAAACAAAACACTTTCTGCAGTGTACTTTTTGTGTCGTGTCCTGCTTGCTGTGCGCTGTCTCCAGGCACCTCTACAGAGTACTTCTAGTTGGGAACCACCAAGAACAGAGTCTGGTCTTGATTCTTAAGAGTCTTAAGATATGGATATTTGTGTCTTTCTGATAGCAAAATAACCCACAAATCTTTGGATGAATTTTAATGAAACTTTCAGCAAGTAATCAGTAAATGTACACTAACGAATTAATAACTTTTGAAGTCAACCCAATTGAAAATGGCCACCACAGCTAAACAACCTTAGCTAATACAAACATTACTTTAAGTCATTTTCAAGTCTTATCAACATGCTGTTGGTATACATGCAACATGTATACCAACATACCGACATGGGGCTGAGATGGTGTAGGGGTAGGGCAGCTGACTCTGGACCCGAAGGTCCTAGGTTTGATCCCCATTCCATCTTGACTACACAATTTTGTTCCACCTCATGTACCACATGTGAATGACAATAAAGAACCTTGAACCCTGCAGGTTCTCACAATGCCACACGAGGTTGGTCATTTATAAGATTTGACCAAAAGGACCACGTCTCCATCTCTTCGCATCACAAGATGATCTCTGGTATAAAACATGGCAGACGACGTGCATTCCTTCATCGAGTATTAGGTCTTTAGCTTGTTCATACAGCTTGTAATAGCTTATTTCATGTTGCTGCTAGTTTACATCCTAGTTGTATACATAGTTTGAATATGCACAGTATAGTTAGTGGTTATTGACAGTTTGTCCTAGAAGTCCTGGGCTGACATTTGGTGCATACAAGCAGTAAAAATAACTAATCCAGTGGAGCTATAAAAAGCATCAAAGTGACCCAGTGACTAAATGTGTGGTGTGATGGTTTTATGTTGTAACCCCTTATTCTGTTATCACAGGCAGGCTTTGCTGATAAGTCTTACATCATATCCATTTATTACCGTCTTTTGTCAAATTTGTCGTTATCTACTAAAACCATTCAGCTTGCTTGTGGTTCTGGCCTCCTAAAGATGCAACAAAGACCTTGCTCCTTCTCCAGTGGATGTGTACAGTTAGTGGAGCATGGGGGGAGTGGCTGAGGGCTTCTCCTGCTAACGTGAGGGTTGCAATGTGCAGCTAACAGTATATATTTTTCTGTGGTTTTCTCTGGGTACGCTCAGAACGTTGGAGCCAGTTTTTAATTTTCTCCCTGCAACTTTAACTCTCTCTTAAGGCAATTACAATCTTTGTGTTCATACAAAGTCTGCTTATACACGTTGTAATGTTCTTATTGTAATCACAACAGTTAAAGTCTTATGATCCTGAATTGTAGCTTTTGAATTTTGCGACACTAAGAGAGTGCTGCAGACTTTAAAAGTTGTAAATCTACTTGCAGTCTTTTGCTGATCCAGATCCACAGCTCCGTTTACTTTTTTTTTTTTTTTTCAGTGTGATCTTCTAGTCCTAAATCACAAAAAAGGTTAAATAATGTCACCTGGACAGTTTATTTTTGGTAGAAACGTTTCATCTTTCATCTGAAAGACTTCGTCAGTCTGAGGCCTGCCAACCCAGATCTGTCTTATAAATAGCACCTCCTTGATGCGTTTCAAGCCAACCCTCAGTGGAATTCCCAGAAACTGGCTTTGCACATGCAAAAAGGGGACCACCCCTCCAAAACAATCAATCATCATGTGTAACAATCAAATGTTTTAGGCCAGATGGCCAACTTGCTACTCACAGAAACAGCCTGAGAAGGAGGTGCTATTTATAAATCAGATCTGAGTCGGCAGGCCTCACACTGATGAAGTCTTTCGGATACTGTAGAAGACAAAACGTTTCTCACAGAAAGAAACTGTCCAGATGACATGATGGAACCCTTTTTTGTGACTTATCTACCTGGATGATTGAGCTTTTAAACCTTTTTCTCGTCCTAAACGATTCTTGTTCGTCTTTTGTTTGTTTGCGTGTACATTACGTACCGTGTCATTTTTGCTTAGGTGTGGAGTCCTGACAAACTGTGCCTAGTACCCCTTTCTATCCCCAATGTAAGAATAAAAATATAAGAAAATAGTAATTACAAAAATTCATCTATAGATTGGCCTAGAAATCATTGAAGGACTGTATATCACCTACTGCTTTACATGTGAGAGTAGCCATTTTGGTTGAACCCTAAAACCAACATTGTATGCTATCATGCTATAATGAGTTCAGATTGTGTGTTGTAATGACTGTCAACAACCACTCCAAAATTTAGCTCAATATCTGCAAAACTGACTGCGTTATGGCCTTTTTTGCGTTGAATATTGTTGATGAGTTGCAGTGGTCATGACTTCAAAAGTTGTAGATCCAATCTTTACTTTCTGAGAGTTTCAATAAGATCTGTCTAGTAGTTTGTGAGATATTTTGCTAACAGATAAGGTTTGACTCCTACAGTTATTGGTAAAGTTTTAAGCGAGATCTCACACAATGGGTAATACCTAGAATATGCAATGTGGATGATTTTCACCCACAACCACATGAGATTTTAGCACATCTGTAAAACTGATGGAATTAAAGTCATTTTGTGGGGTTTCAAGGCGAGATGACTGTGGCAGCCATCTTAAATTTAGTTGGCTAATCAGTTGTAGAGGCAAATCCAATAACTGTTTCCTTACAGTTTCATTAAAATCTTTCCAGTGGTTCGTGAGACTGGGTTGACTCGAAAAAGTTCATGGCAACATTTTAAAGAAAGGTCCTGCGTAATTTACTCAGTATGTTTTGGGGATCATTTTCAGCTACGACAAACTAACTTTTAGTTTACATCTGTAAAATGTATTGACTTTTGACCATTTTTTGTTTATTATTTCCAGTTGGCGGTAGCAGCCGTCTTGAATCAGAAAGACTCAAAAAGTCATACATTCAGATTTTTCTTTTCTTTAAGTTTCTGTCATTGGTTGATGAGATATTTTGCTAACAGGCAGACACAAACACACTCACATGGGAAATCTTAGTCCTTGCAACATAGATTTGAATCAGCATCAGGCTTGAGTTCAAAATATTGTTGGGTATTATTTGATTGCTTTGGCTCCTGTATGCTTGCATACCAGAATATTTAGCTGGTACAGCGAGTAAAGCAGATGTTTCTTTTCTTTAGGAAAGTGCAGGAGCACGATGTGCTGAGGTGCATTTAATAAACCCTCAGCTGAATATCAAATCATGCAACGGTCCCAGTTATTCTCAGCCTTATTTTGAGCATCTTGATAAGAGAACCATTAATGAGCATATTGAGATAGAAGCATATGTCCTTTGAAGTATATATATATATATATATATATATATATATATATATATATATATAT
>NC_056511.1:35751559-35766983 GCF_014905685.2 Nematolebias whitei
TATATATATATATATATATATATATATATATATATATATATATATATTATAGCAGTTATTACATTTCATGGAGGCACATATTTAGTGATCTCCCGGTGACAGATGGACACTGAATGGAGGGTATAGACTTGAGACAAGGATGAACTCGCTCCGGAACAAAGACCCCGTCCTGTCCCTCTGTCCACTAGGTGAGCTGTGTGAATGTAATGGCTGCATCCCTCCAGGGGGTTGATGAAGCTGTGCCCTACATGTTTTTTTCAGAAGAGTGAGTACCAGAGCTGGCGCACAGCACAGTGTGTGCTACATTACCGCCGTAGCACACAGCCTCCCCGGTTCGCTCCATCAGCTCCGTAATCTCAGGGCTTCAAAGCTTCTTATTGTCCTTCCCCAAATAATTTCAGTCACTTATTTTCATGAGTCATCCCCACCCCATCTCCTGATGAATTTACTGCTGTACGTTGTCTTTTATCCCCCCCACTCTGTTTCTTCTGCATTTTGCTGTTTGTTTACACACAACTGGGGCTGCTGTTTTCTGAAGTGTTGGCAATGATAATGACTGCTGCAAGATAAGTTATTTTTAGGACGTTGTGTATGAGTGTTACAGAGCACTGGGGCAATAATTTGTAGTTGATTCAAACACTAACTGCATTGCCTTTCAGCTCCGACTGTGTTTCTTGATATATTGGACAGGCAACGTTTTATTAGTCAGCACAATACTTTTACACGTCTTTTTCCCCCAACCATAAATATTGACTCAAAGCTTTTAGGTTTTCTGGATTCATCTGAAGTGGCAGCAGCTACACAAGCAGACTGACCTGCCTTCCTCTGAGTCAAATATATTTTTGCACAGGAGCTGCTGTCTCATCTGCCACCTTCAGCCTTTTCTGCTCAGTTCAGTGTCATCTGTAAAACCGATGGTAGCCTTTCTTCCCCTGCAAGACCTCACAAAAAAATAAGCAATTAGATGTTGATTATGCCCCTGAAAAACACAAATTTGATGGGTGATCCCAGAAGGTTTTAAATCTTCTTTAAAAAGCTGCAGCTAAACAAAGCGAAGGTTCAATGAGACTAGCAGGAGGACCCATCAGGATGCAGGCAGCACCAACAAGGCTTAATAGTGCCAATTCAAATGGGTTATTCCAGGACACAATGGAGGGGAAAGTGCAAAAATGGGTTGTGTTAATTGAGTGTGTGGGCTGTATGATTTTTTTTAAATGGCCCTGTTAATTATTCTTTAAGGAATGCGTCCCCAAGTAGTTCAGCCGGATGTGGCTAGATGTGCTACCCAGGGCACGGCTGGCAGTGGTTATTAAGCAGGCTATGAGAGCAGCTTTCATGTAAATGTCATCAGCGAGGTTCTCTATTTATTGATGCTCTCAGTTTAATCAGCCATTCCAACCAAAGAGGATGCACACTGATATTTTTTTTTCTAAAACATAAAAGCTTTGCCTCAATCAGTAACGTACAATTACACCGTGGCTCAATCATTTTTGAGTTAAAATGTTTTGTGTGGCTAAAGTTTCTTGTGAATGTGCATTTCTTTCCACCATTTTAACACAACAGTTGTGCTAATTTTCAGCTCTAGACAAACGGCTTCGTCAACTCTTTGCTAAATTTGTGACATCAACCATGAATTAGGATAAAACGATCACAACTTTCTTTCTTTATTTTTTGGGGCAAATTTCGATTTCCAATCTTTGTTACGTCCTGATCAAACAGTTCCCATTTTACTTCGAGAACTGACTGATAAGACATTTTTTATTTTCAATTTGTGAAAAAAGGAACATTTTCACTGTATATCCTGATGCATGCTCAATAATCCAGGTAGAAAAATCTTAAAAAGTTAAGTCTGGTCCTCTGGACATCCGCTGGAAATCTTTCAGATGAAAGATGAAACGTTTATACATTGTTTGTTCTTGTTTTGCTTTGTTTTGTTTTTTGAATGTCCAGAGGACCAGATTTAACTTTTTTACATTTTCGCTGTACGTTTTTATGAAAGTGTTGCAGTAAAAAAAAGCAACAGGTTACAGGGAAAATCTACAAATAAGAGCCTCCAACTTATTAAAAAGGTGCTTTAATATATAAATCCTTATTTAAAACTATTTTACAATATATTGACATTATAAATGAGATATTAATTACCTTTTTAACATTTTATTCTTTTTTGCTTTTGCACATCTCAAAGTGCACTATTATACAGAATTATCATTTTGCCCCAATAGATCTCAATTTAAAACAAAAAGCAATGTCAGCATAAAACAAAGATGATACCAATACAAAACTGATGACTGCTGGATATGTTAGACTAGTAAATTCTCTCTTTTAGTCTAAAAATGTGAAAGGCAAACTATAATTTGATATATACGAACAAACTGTCCTTGTGCACGAATGAGACCAGGTACAACATTTTTCAGCCTATAAGTCGTGTTTTTTTGCATAATTTGCATGCCCTGCGACTTACACGCCAAAGTAACTTATTTATGTATTTTTTTCCCCATATTTATAAACAATTTTTGGCTGAGATATGACCGTTTTTATTAATTCTGACTGCAAATAATGAACACTACCATTTTCAGCTGCTAGATGGCACACGAGTAGTAGGGCATGCCGTTGTGCCATGTAATAGGTAAAAAGTGGCTATAACACAATCGACTTGCCATAGTTTGCCACCTTCGTCCGGCTCACCTGTAGCAAACGTCAAATCAGCTTCATTTCGCTGCGCCGCCCCGGGGAAATGCAGCTAATTTGACCATCAAAGTGCATTTTTTCAGTAAAAGGTCAACAAAGACACGCCTTTACTATAAAGTAGAGCTAACAAATAATTGTTTTAGGTGCTTATCTTGTTAAATTGAGAAGAAATGCACAACAAGTCGTCCCTCTTGCGTTCCTGTTTCTGTGTATCGGCTTTTGAAAATGCAGCTGATTTGACCGTCAAAGTTTATTTATTAAGGAAAAGTTAGACTGAGACACATCTTTGCTATAATTTTGAGCAAACAAATAATTGTTTTTAAGCATTAATCATTCTAAATTCTTGTTAAAGTCCTCCCGTGCATGCTCCAATGGGTGCCATTTGGCAGCCAATCGATTTTTGGCACATCACCGTCCCACATCTCCAGGTTGTCAGCGGTGACGCATAACAAACGCGAGGTGTCAGCAGTGATGCATAATAGATGCGACATATTTATGGATTTTTCCACTTTATTAGACATATTTGAACTGATGTGACTTATGGGGGGGGGGGGGGGGTTGTGACGTGTACAGCGGAAAATATGGTATTGTTTCTTATTTCTTATTTGACAACATCTGATAAAAAAGATATTTGACGATCATCTGACAGTCTGGTTTCTGTTTTGGTGGATTATATTTCTGTGTATGATACAAATTACTGTAGTAGGCTGCAACTCTTGTGAGCTGGTAAATATACCAAAGTCCTTCTAAAATATCAACAAACATGGCGGCTCTTTATGTTTGATGGCAAAATTAATTCTGTAATATTTGAAAAACACGTTCTAAATAGAGCACAATTTTTTTGTTGAAAAGAAAAAAGACCTCCCGGGCGCAGCATTCAAATAATATATCAGAGACACCAAAACACTAACTACCAGTAATAGAATACAAATAAATGAGAAAAATACTACAACAATTTTGATACACTTACAGAAATACTATAGTACTCAGCTCATAGGACTATTGAATATCTTCACTACCAGTTGTGATAAAAAATGTGTATTATTTAACAACAAAGAAATAAGCAATAGCATTAATACTAAGCTGTCTCCAGTTGACCTAACTGCTTTGTTAGCATTTACTTATATGTAAGGATTGTACTGTTCTTGTACAGTAATAAACAATAAAATCTTTATTTACGCTTGTTTTTGATTAGAAAGTTGGAGGTCTCACACAGAAAGCTTGTCTTATATAGGTCACCTGTTTAAATTACAGCTGCTACATAAATAGAAACCCTCAGCCACTGTTATTGAGCAGTAAAGTGAGCAGCAGATATACTTCTGAATGAAATGAAATAAAACATGTTTGCTTGTTGTTGCTTCTGACTTTGCTATAAACAGTTTGTGGATATTGTGAATAGCTAACCTTGAGTTTTCTTCACCCAATAACAAGGAATAGTGAAAGAGTGCTGTTGCTTGCACAAATTAGCGCCTAGCTGTGGTGAGTTCAGGGACAGAGAACAGTTTTACTTGCTTTTAGTGCTTTCACATTCTGGGAAAATAGTTTTTGAGTGTCAGATCACGTTGTCTCTAATGACGTTGATCAAGCTAAAACTTGTCTCTTTCCAGTAATCAAACCATTAAATCTAGATTTTCTTTTAGTTCCCAAGAACTAAATTTAATAAGAACAAGTTCTGATAAACTTCCTTGATTTCATTAGTTTAGTTAACTTGATACGCTGGCTAATCTGGAGCAAAATGTTTGCAAGGTTTGCACATGTGCAGCTGTGTCTGAGTGACAGTGTACTGTTGTCTTATTGGGTTGATAAGGCCAGCAATGGTGAATAAAACTTAAGTCATTGTATAAAGTCTAAACTTTTATTTTGAAAGCACTACAAGTGTTTGGTGTATCACTGGTTGTGGTTGCTCCTAGCTGACAAGGCTTTGCATTGTGTTTTTGCTTTTAACTGGAGCCCGGTAATGACTGATGACTGTGATTTATAATCCCCATAATCTTAGTAGTCACGTTTTTGCTTGTAGAAATAAAAACCAAATATAGCCTAAGTACAGTTAACACCTCATGAAAGCTGATGTTTTTTTTTGTTCTTCCCAGAAAGCTTTAGATCATTATTTTTTATGGCATTTTTCTTTAGGGCCATAACTCTGCGTGTGAACCAGAGGGATTTTTTTTAATGCTATTATAAATAATTGCCTCTGTGTGTCTAGGAGAAACAGAGACAAATAGACAACTCATGCTAACCTTACATCGTGTGGTACAAATGAAGAGGGGTTTACCACTTACAGACTGTTTGGTACTACGCGAATAAACAGGAAGGGGGAAAAAAAGTTAAATTTTAATGTTTGCGTTGCTTTTTAGGGCTGCACAGTAGTAAAGTGGTTAGCACGGTCGCCTCACAGCATCTCCAGTTAAACTGTCATCTCTGCAAGCCTTCCTGTGCACATGCATGTGTGGGTTTTTCTCCTACACTTTGAAACGCAGTACACGTTTCTTTGCTTGGTGGTTCTAAAACGACCGTGCGGACATGCTGTTGTCTGTTTCATGTCTCTCAGAGTTGGCTGTGTGATGGACTGTCGACCTGATTAGGTTTGTAACCCACAAGTCACCCAGGGACTGCTGGGATAACCTCCAGCCCCCTCTGCAGACCTGGAAAAATAAAGCTGACATGAAAAATAACTGAAAGTTGCTCCTTGGACATTGACAGACATTTATGAGGGTTACAGTCTGCTGTTTGTCCTCTGATCCAAAATAATTGTTACATTGAAAGATAAAGTGTTTTTACTCTGCTTCACTTTCTGTACATCTAATTGCATCAGAAGATCATTTTTTAGCTTCTTTTGCTGGTGTCTCTAGGTAGACACTCATTGATGTTTAAAAAGAACAAATGACAAGAAGCGGTGATTTTTATTTGTCATTAGTAACACATGGCCTTATGGCAACTAAAGTGTATAAAGGCTTGATAACAGTGTTATTTTTATGAAAGAGGGTGTTGACTGCCATGTTCCTTGGGCCTACCTAACAATGTTATTGTAGACATCTCCTCAGGCAAGTGCCCTTGTGAACTCTGTCCCACAAATGGTCGAGCCATGGAAAAACAGTTATATTTAGAAAGTGCGGGTGATGCTGGTAGCTCTGGTGCCAGGGAGAGTTGCATTTGTGTCTTAAAGCTACCCAGTACCCATGAATGATTAACTCCCACAGACCCAGACTAAAAGCTATAAAGGAAAATACGACGACGTGCTCGTAAACAACGGTAATGCACCTTCATTGATCGATTTATTTAAAAGCTAACTACTGTTAACACATTTGGAAGATTTTTTATTTTTTGCTTTTTGCTGCTACAAAGGGTTTAAACGCAGCTCTGGTGAGGCTCTCTTTTGTGTCAGGAGGCCTAATTATACCTACCAAGACTCATCCTTTTTAGATTAATGAATCTTTCTGGCGACTGCAGCCAGCCATTGCTCTGTATGTTGCCAGGGAGTTCACCGTTTTCTCTGACCCTTTCTCTGTAGTTACAGGCTAATGGAGCTATAAGCTATCATTGGTAAAGTATCCTGCATACCGAATCATTCATCACCTACCACTGGATGGGATCTTTAACAGCCTATAAGTCTAGTAGACCCTGCAGAATTTGTTGTACTTTAAAACCCTCATTGTTCAGCACTTAATACCATCTCATTGTCTGCTTTGCAAAATTTAAAGGTTTTGTGAACTTAAGGGCTTAGGCATTAAGTCTCTGTTTTGTTGTGGTGTAGGCTGACTGTCACTTTTGGGTTTAAACTACTTGTTATCATTTTTCTTCCTACTTTGGAAAATGGGTATTGTTGTGGAACCCTTTCCTGTCTAAAAATAACCCGAGTAAAGTCAAAAAGGCTTAACCAGTTCTCTCTTGGCGAGAAAAATAGCTCTATATATGGAAAGAATGAAAAAGGGGAAAGCCTGAAGGAAGCGAGCTGAATGCTTGTGCAGGTGAAGATGAAGTTGTGCCTGCCATCATTATTAAACTCTTTGTATAGTCATTTCTGTGTCACTGGATCTCATCTACCTCAAGTGCCAATTGATTTTTCCCCCTACAGGCTATTGCCGTTACTTTTCTTGTCAACTCCCACCCCTTTGGATGGCCATGTTAACCTTTGACTTATTCCCACTAAAAGACACAGCAAGTCTTCCTTTGGCTATTACCAATGAATTGTGTATTTTGTGTGTAAAATCCTAACCCCTCTGGCATGGTTGTGAGTGTTTGGTTAAAAAAAGACAGAGAAAAAGAGAGACAGAGGTGGTCAGATAAAAAGGAGATATTTTCTGGGCTCTGCGTGAGATGGTCAGATAAAACATGACACTGCTCTTTGAGGTGGAGGGTGGAAAAGGAAAAAGAGAATAAAAAAACAGAGAACATGGATGCCAGGTCAAAGCTTTGTTAAAACAATGATAACACTTGAAGTGTGTTTCTGTGCCTGGTGAACGTTTCATCATCAAAAAGACAGAAATGGGGAAAGACTGTAGGGATGGTGGAGGATGGGTTGAGGTGGAAAAGATTAAAAAAACAATATCAAATTAAACTTTTAGCTCCTTTGGAGTATATATTTTTAGTTACTTTTACCAGCTATTAGGAATTGCATTTAAATTCTTCAGTGCCTGATTTATTGCTTCCATGCAGAAACAAAAGGAAAAACAAGCTGCAACACCTGAGGCTCTTCCTTTGCACACAGAGATCACGTTTGTTGAAGAGGAAAACACTTAATCTAGTTTGAATTCAAAGTCACCGCTGCGTTTTAATCTTTTTTTGTTTCGTAAATATAAAAATCTTTTGAGCACATTTTGGGAAATATGAAAGAAGGATGCAATTTTAAAACAATTTCCTTAACAAGTCGTGTTTCGTGTTTAAAATCAATACATAATTAGTTGTTACGATTTGCAAAGAAGTGAACTTTTTTTCCTCATATATTAAAAATATCAATAATTTTTATAGGCTTTCTTTGTTCACTGCAAAATATCACATTAGGAATTTGAAAAAAAAAAAAATTCAGGTTTCTTGAATTATGTTTTGCAAAACAGAGCAAAACATATTGATTTTTAGTACTTCTTTGAAATGACTGACCAAGCAAAATCCAAAGTATTAAACACAGCAAATAAGCTACAGTTCTCCATAATGAATAACCTTTGGAGGACTCCGCCCTTCACAACACACTTGGTTCACATGCTCATTAGCAGCATTAGTGGCTACGGCTGTATGGGCTCACATTAGAGTCAATAAAATTTCGAGCTTGTAAATTAATGTTCACAGTTGATTCCTGAGTTTGTAGCTGTAACTCAAGCTTTGCCTTCCCATAAAACATCTGTCTGTTATTTTTAATACCATCTTTTCACAGACACAAAGAAGAAAAATGAAATAAATATTCCAAATACTGGTATGAAAGCTAATTTAAAATTAGATAATCTTTTTAAGATTAATAATTTCTTCTTCTTTCATCGTTTTTTGGATGCTATGGGTTTCCACAGTGGAACATTTGCCTCCATCCTACCCTACCCTTATTATCCTCCTCTGCATACCCACCTTCACTACATCCATAAATCGTCTGTGGTCTTCCTCTTTTCCTCCTTCCTGGCAGCTCCATATTTACCGTCCTTAGTCTAAAATGTCCACTATCCCCATAGGTGTTGCATTAATTATATATGAATGAGATGCACACACACATTTTCCATGAAATATTAGTTCACCCAGTGCTGTTTCTAGTGCTAGGTGAATTGATCCATTCCACTTGATAAACAAACCAGTAAAAGTCCGCTTCAGGTTTTCCTGGTGACCTACAGCATCTCACCACACAGAATGCAGTGTTTCTCCTCAGTCACTTGGCTTGGCAGGGCACTCATCTTTTTGAGGGGTTTTGTCAACGGGACAGGGTGAGGCACCTTTGTGTTGTGCGCTAGCTTAGCGCTATGTTAGTGCCGGCAGGTGTTGACTGGGGTGGAGGTAAGATGCGTGATAGAAGCGGAGTGCTACGTCTGTAGCATTTTAGCTAGCACATCTGTATTGCCTGTCGCTAGCTTAGCACTACGTTAGTTGTTGGGGGGGGGGGGGGGGGGGTGCATAAAAGAAGCGAAGTGTGCTCTATTCACACAAGGAGAGCTGTTGGTCAGGCTACGTCTTGTGCCATTAACTCTAAAATAGTTATTGAATCGAGTGTTTACTCATGTTGGTAAACTTAGATGTTTAACAACCCATTAAAATACACCAGAATGTAGGAAATGGCATCTATTTTATTCAGTATTTTCTGAGGGAGGACTCCCAGAACCCCCCACCAGTGTGTCCCACCACATTACAAATGCTTTTGGCACCAATGACAATCCCAGCTCTGAACAAGTGGCAAACGATCTCCATTTTGCATGCACTCTCTTCCTAATATTTCTGGTGTACATTGCTTTGAACAGTTGACCTCAGGAACTTTAACTAATCCGCAATAACTCTACTCCTTGTAGTTTTGCTGTGACACCTGTCTCACTCTCATTCACACACAAACATAATGTCTTGTTTTTATGACTTTCATTCCTTTTTTCTCCAGCATACCTTCATCTCTAGGCTCTCTTCCACCTGCTCCCTACGAGGTCGAATTATAAATCAAACCAATTAAAGCCATTGTAGGCTACTTAGAAAGCCTATATGCGTATTAGTGTAAATTAACTTAATATACAATTCGCTAATCTAGCTCACTAAAAGATTTTACATCAGTATGCGATAAGTTTGAATCGTTTACACAGTAAGTTCTTGTCTCTAGTCTTATTGTATTCCAAATTAACATTTAGTATTTAATTTGGGTGAAAAGAAAGTGCATAGGAGCAGTTTTGATATGATAGATGATAAAATATCATATATTTTCTATACTGTTATAAAAACATGTAAAATAAGTGTAATAAAGTATATAATAAATATCAAATAAATTATAATTGAATTCACATTACCATATATTAACCTGAAACACTGCAACCCTGGACTGTCACATGTAAATTACTGTCTATTAATGTGTCAGTTCACAGTGACTGATGTAGCCATTCAGTAGCAGATCAATTTACCTGTAAGAAGCAGTTTTAATGTTCAGAGTCTGGTGCAACATTCTCGTTTTAGCAAAGTGATGTGTGCATTAGACAGCACTGTCTGATTTGCCAAAGTTGAAGAGTTCGAGGCAACTGTAGCAACAGTGACAGAGGAAGCTACAAGTTCTGATAAACATGTTTGAAACAGGAAGGTCTGAATTTATTGTGATTCAGATCTGAAAATAAATTCTGTTTTCAGCAGGTCTTAAACAGGTGATTGATGGCACAGACAAACATGATAAGAATGTGTCCATGTGTTTAATTACGCTCACTGGCTGAAAAGAAAGGCAACATTTATATGTTGCAGGTTTAAGAAAACAGCCTATCGGTACTTTGAAATCGAGACTGTCATGTTTATATTATAGCTTTTTTTAACCATGCACTGAGATTATGTGGGCTTTTGCAACTAACGTGGTTTCCATCCCATATAGAAAATTCTAACAGCTCTGATAAAACCTCACTAAAGAGTGGGCATGACCACTTAGAGTGGCTTTGAATTCACTATACTTCGCCATCGCCTCGAAGAGATGACAGTGCCAGAAAATTGCATCTTGCATCCTTGAAGAGTCACCCAAATAGTTTTTTTTTTTTTTTTTTCAAAAATATTTTGTATCCCTTTATGCTAGGCGAGGCGAAAATGCAAAACAAGTGAGGATAAAAGTGCAGAGCGAAGAAAAAAATAGGTTGGAGCTGCAGGGGAGACCATGCAGCTGAAAGCTCTCTGACATGATGATGCTATTTATTAAGAGTTATTTATGCAAGACTGAAGAGGTGATGGATAACAAGAGCATTGCCAAGGCTCTCCTTTGTTTTCAGGGTTGGTAAGTGCTCCATTGAACCTGTTTTAGATGGTCAGCCTCACGGATTTCAAGGGGAAAATTTAAGTGTACACAAAAATACACTCTCATGCACGCTCGAATCACAACTATACACGTCTTGCACACATATGTGAATGTGATTCTGTCCTCTCTTGTGAGCATGTACTATTTGCAAGGCAACATGTGCCCTTTAATACATGCGTTTGTTTGCATGTTTGCTCTAAGGACGACTGAAGACTGACAGAGTCTCCAGGGAAGGCCTGAAATCTTTGACCTGAATACATATTTTCACATATTAGTGATGAGTGAGGGAGCTCCAGTGAGACGTGACAAGGCCTGTTTTCCTGCTTGTTTGCAGGTAATAAAATACTCTGCGCTCTGAAGTTGGAAACCAGGCCAGGAGATCATATATTATGGTCTAGGTGGAAATAGAGGAATATTCATAGACATTAGCATAATTAATTTTATGGCTAGGGCTGTGTGTGGATGCTGACTTAGTGCCTCAGTGTATGAAGAAGCTTCATTTGTCACAACTGAAATGCTGACAGTGATGGTAAAGACTTTTGTCACTGTTATATTTGTTTTATCACAATTTACTGCTATCATATTATAAAAGCATAAAATATCACTATTATGGCTGGCAAAAAGGATGCAATACACTTAGTAAAAGGATGATTTATTTAGTTTCAGTTGGCATTGCAGTGTTGTCAGATAATAGATGCATTCAATCTTTTTACTTCTTTCTTTGTCTCATCAGTTTTTTATTGATCATTAAGTATATTTTTTGTACACTACTTTTATGGTTATTGACTCCCTCTGGCTCCATGTGTTCACATTTTGCACTTTATTATAAGCCAAAGGCTTAACAAAACAAACTTAAAAAAAATGGTGCTGTACAGTTTGGAAATATTTATCATTGTTCAAATGGATGTAATATTTGTACTGAATATCCTGCGAAATGTCCACATTTATAGTGAAACATGTAGTTAAGTCCACATTTATAGTGAAATGTGTAGTTATATTTTTAATCTGATAACATGTAATGAACAATGAATGAAGGTCCGCTTCACTTTCTGCACAATACAACGTGATACAATACTTAAGAAACAAAAGGACTTTTTGTATTTTTTGTCTTTTGCATCAGCAAAATGATCTTTGGCCCTCACTGCTCATTTTTTTTTTTTTTTTGGTACAAAATACGTTAGAATTTTTTCTCACATTTTAGTATTTTGTAGTTTAAGTCTAGCTTTGATTAACTGAATGGAACAATTAGGGCTAGTCTTTTTTTATATACGCCTGTTGAAAGGCAGATGTTTTATGGTATAGTCCAGGAGTTTGCAACCTTTACGATCAAAAGAGTCATTTCTGCCCATTTGGTCACTGAATTTCATGTGTCCGGGGCTGCAAAGCCTGCTTCAACTGTGATTATCAACTGGTGTCCTTTAGAGCACTTGGTTTGTTGGAGGGGGGTCATGACATTACAAAAATATCAGATTTTTTTTTTCCAACTTTTCTTGATATTTTTGCATTTTAAGACGAATGACCAGATTCTTGTAAAGAATGAAAAAATAAAGCAATATAGGTATTTTTTTTTAATCATTTTTTAAATTTACTTAAAACAATGAACTATGCAAGCCTATGCAATTTTTTAAAATTTTTATTGTGTAAAAAAATAAGTATTCTACTTTGAAGAAGTAAAGCATAACGGTAAGTGAATGTGTTTAACTCCTGCCCTGAACTCGCCCGATCTTGTACTTGGTTAGTGCTTGGATGGGAGACCGCCGGGGAATACCAGGTGCCCTAAGCTTAAAGGGCTGAAATGGTGTAGAGGTAGGGCAGCCGACTTGGGACCAGAAAGTTGCAGGTTCAACTCCCTGCCATGCCCACATGTCATGGTGTCTTTGAGTGAGACACCCAATCCCTAACCGTTTCTCGGGGCACCTACATAGCTGTCCGCTACTCCACCTGGGTGTATCTCTCATGTGATGGGTTAAATGCAGAGAACTAACTTCAGCATTGTACAGAAACATACAGTGATGACAAAACATAGATAGCACTTTCTTCTTTGTATTAGAACCAGTATTCACATATTTGCAAAAGAAATGTCAGAAAAACTGATAAAAATAGCCCATTTTTGTTGTTGGTTTAGCATCCAATAAAATTCAGTTTATTAGTTTTGGTCAAAGCTTGAAAGAACCAAAGAGCTAGCTCAGACTAAAATATCCAACCCGACTCGGCCCCAGCCCGTAGCCATTTTTTTCTAAACCGACCCGACAGTTAAATGTAATTACCGGCCCGAAACCGAAAAATAAAAAAAAAGAAATTTTTTTAATTGAACTTTACTGCTCTTGTAAGTAAATCAGTTTTACATGATAGTTTTAAAAACGTAATGTAAGGAACCAAAAAGTCCATGCTCAATAATCCAGGTATACAATCCAACAATTTTCAGTCAGGTAACGGAAGGAAGATACGATTTCTTGTTTCGCCAAATGCATATTAACATAAAAAATGAATAGCCTAAAAAAATCAACTCTAAAGATAGAGTATTATACAGATGAACAAAAATATTTTTAGAGCTACATTATTTGGAAAAATATAGAACAAGGCCATTTTAAATGAACGCGCTGCTCGCTTCGGCTTTTATAGCTTCAGATGCTGCAACTTCCCTCACCGCAGATGACAGCAGGTGTGGAGACGCGCGCGGCCGATGATCAGCTGATCCATCTGAAGTTTAACTGGACATTTTTAACCTCTTTCAACCGGCTGGTCTGCGGACACACGCAGCTGATGATCCCGTTGTCCATCTGAAGCTTAAGACTTTTTTTTTTTTACCTCTTTCAACTGGCTGGTTGGACCTGCCTCCTCCTCAACAAGTAGATTAACACAATATTATTGTGCATTCTTATTAAGATTTCTTTGTGCTGTATGATTCGTAAAACTGCAACACTTTTCATCACCCCAGCTCCAGCATCAAGGTTACAAATCAAGGTCAAAGTTTAAACAAGGTCTTTGCTTGCCCAGACCATAACTTCTGATTCACTCAATATCATTTAATGACACTTTATACACATTTGTACCGTGCTACACTGTCGGTCTCATAAACTTTTCATCACTCAAGCTCTAAGGTTAAGGTCACAAATCAAGGTCAAAAGTTATACGAGGTCTTTGCTTGTCCGGGCCATTGCAACAGATTGCTGTATTACTATTTAACAGTTTTCTCAATAAGTGTATATAATGTGCTGAATGTGGTATTCTTGCTTTATTATAAATACAGTACGTCAGTTTTGACCTTTACATTTTTTTGCTACATTTTTTATTTTTTTTATTTTGGAGTAAGGCTCTCATGTTTAAAATTATGTCGATGCATTTTTTTAAAAGTACATTTATGATTTTCAAATATTGTCAAGTTTCAGTAAAAATCTGTTTTGTTATGAAATGCTTGGAGTAAAAATTAAACTCAGTATTGTCATCAGCCGAGCTACGTCAGCAGTGGCAGCTTCTATTTAAATAATTCCATCTGATTAGAACATAAAAAAGATAATAAATTGAAAGTAGGACTTGCTTTTTTATCTTCATCTCTTAAAATCAACATTAATAGTTTAATTCTGCCCTTTTGAACATCTTATAATGGTATTTTTCTGTAAAATTATTATTATTTTTTAAATTAAAATATTTATTACAAAGTTGGCTGTAATGGTCACTTCAAGAACAATGTTATTAGATTAACCCAGGTATTCATCAGAAGGTAACACTTACCTGAGTCAGATTTAATTTAGGAAATGATGCTGCATCTGGCCAAATACATAAATAAATAAATAAAAAACTTTATGGTCTAGCCAAAGTTAAATAAAAATTTGAAGTTAATATCACTGTGACCTCATTAAACACCTATTTGGCATTAGGGCAAGGACTCACTAATCAAGACAATTTTTCAAACAAATCTAATTTAAATGACCATAAAATGATCCAATTGAACTTTACTGTCACGCTCATTAAAAATACTTCAATCATTCTCATAATAAGGAACAGGTGGGTTTTAAATGTACTTAGATATTTGTCAAAATCTGTTACTTATTTTTTAGATCTATGATAACATGAAGCATCTATGTATCAGAGCATGTTCTGTATCATTATTGAGTTTATATTTGAAGCATTGTACTAAATTTTCTGAATTATCTTGATTGAGATTTAAAATAATAATTGAACCCCTTTACATTTTTTATTATGTGTAACATAAGTCACATAAATTTTAACTGCATTTAGGTAAGTGGTGATTTTATCTAACCTTAAGGTATATCTTTATTATGTTATTATAGTTTTCTTTCTTTTAGCGATTATTAGAAACGAAAACCCTTTTAACTGACAAAAAATCCTATAAAACTAAATCACTTAA
The DNA here is from genome assembly GCF_014905685.2 of Nematolebias whitei. Classification (NCBI taxonomy): domain Eukaryota; kingdom Metazoa; phylum Chordata; class Actinopteri; order Cyprinodontiformes; family Rivulidae; genus Nematolebias; species Nematolebias whitei. The sequence goes on from NC_056511.1 coordinate 35,766,544, forward strand.
ACTTACTGCACAGTAATATGTTCAACCAATATCTGCATTTCTTGAAAACATATGTTTGTCAACACTTTGTAAAACATTTGATTCTATTCTTTTTCTGAGGCACAAATTTTGTACGACAAATTATTTGATAACATCAAAATATACTGCACTTTATTCTTTATCATCAGACAGTTCCTCGGGTGAATAAAACGGAAGAAAGCCTATTTTAGTATAATGCAGTTCAGTATAACTCAACTAGAGAGATAACATATTAAAGTAGTTTTAGTCATATTTGTGACACGGTCAAGCAAAACGTGAAATAGTCTTTGTGAAGTTGGAACTTTAGACTGAAATACAAAAAACTGCAAGAATCTGTTAAAAACAACAAACGAAGGATTAATAACAAATCAAGAAAGAGGAAAAACTGGATACAACAGGACTAACCATATATATATATATAT
>NC_056511.1:35767383-35780618 GCF_014905685.2 Nematolebias whitei
TAAAACCAAAGTTGTATCAGTTTTGCTTTAAGAAGACTAACACAGTGTTATTTATTTATCTATTTATCTTTTTGTTTATTTATCTATCTATCTATTTATTTATTTATTTATGTATCTGTTTCCTGATGCATGCTCAATAATCCAGGTAGAAAAATCCAAAATAGTTCAATCTGGTCCTCTGGACATTCAAAAAAACAAAAAACAAAACAAAGCAAAAAAATATATATATAGAAACGTTTCGTCTCTCATCCGAGAGACTTCCTCAGTCTGAGGTGCTGTTTTCAGCTCAGTCTCTTAAATAGCACCTTCTCAGAGTGGGACAACCAAAACCAGCTGATCACATGCTCAAGAAGGACCATCAGCCTAACAATGGATCATTAGCACACTGATGGCTGTTTACTATTCACAGAGGGCTGAGTGATACTAGCAATCACAGCATTGTAAGAGGGGGACAGATGAACCCGTAGGCCTCCACCCCTGTTTAATGATGGACGATGTCTTTTCACAAAGATGGCCTCCTTTACTCCTCTCTCAAACCATCGTTCCTCTCTGTCCAGGATGTGAACATCTTCATCCCTGAAAGAGTGACCGCTGGCCTGGAGATGAGTGTAGACCACAGAGTCCTGGCCTGATGATGTTGAGCTTCTGTGCTGGGTCATCCTTTTGGCCAGTGGCTGTTTAGTTTCCCCGATGTAAGACTAATCTAATGTGCTAATGATCCATTGTTAGGCTGATGGTCCATCTTGAGCATGTGATCAGCGGGTTTTAGTTGTCAGCAGCAAACTGGTTGATCCACTCTAAGAAGGTGCTATTTAAGAGACTGAGCTGAAAACAGCACCTCAGACTGAGGAAGTCTCTTGGATGAGAGACGAAACGTTTCTATATATATATATATTTTTTTGCTTTGTTTTTTTTTTGTTGTTTTTTTTTGAATGTCCAGAGGACCAGATTGAACTATTTTGGATATGTATCTGTTTGTTTATTTATTTATCTATTTATGTATTTACCTATTTATGTATTTACCTATTTATTTATTCATTTATTTATTTACCTTTTTAAAAATAATTTCATGAACGTTAAAAACGTGTTAAAGTAGTTAACCATGTTTTGCTGAGCCTCTTTAATCTGTAGTGCACTTCTTTTTTTTGACTCTATTCGAGATTACATGTTTACAAAAAACGATTGTGAAGTTCTAAAGGGACAAAATTACTACTTAAATTATCTGTCCTACTTTTGCGTGCCCCTTTGTCTGTAGATAGATGTTCAGCTTTTCTTTTCTCCTCTTTTTTTTATGATTCTTTTTTATCAGCGCTTCGAGCTGCAGGTGTGTTCAGTTGTGGTCGTCAGCAATTGGATATGAAGGGACTGCCAGCTCCAAGTATGACCTCATTAATTACATCTGTCAGTGATTCTCTGCAGATCTGTCTCCTGCTCTTCACATGCTGCCACTCAGCCAGCCAACCAGTCAACCAGTCAGTCAGGAAATTTTCTGCTGGGGGTTAGACAACCTGCCGGGCTTCTGCTCACAACACTGGCAGGTGGGGACTGCAGCGAGCGGGAAGAGGGGAACGCCAAGGACGAGGGAGGGGCAGAACAGACGAACACACTTGTGCGCGCTCGCTTCCCTTTTTGAGCGCATCGAAACACAAACACACACATATAGAAGCAGACACCTCCTCCCCCCCAGTGCAGCCGGAAGAATTTGATCTTTATTTAAATCCTTAAATTATAGCTGATTAAAAATTCATGGGGAGCCGTTTATATGAAAGCTGGGTGCTGCGCATGCTGCCCTGTGATGTCTAATTGGTCTGAAGGTTGCCAACTCTTTGAACAAGTCAGGACGGGGAGTAGTGGCGGCCCGTGTGCTTTGAATGAGGATATGAGTGTTTACCACCCACCTGCCGCTCATCTCGGTTTAGTTTTTTTTAACCGTCCAATTTTTGTGCAGCGGCTGTAGAACCTCAAGAAGTTAGGGCAGACAACCAAACCTGTGGATGAAGCAAATGCTTTAAACCAAATCAGTCCTACTTTAGTTTTGGTCTGGTTGTGGAAAATCTCACCCTCCGTGTCGACATTTTTTTGTTTCTTCTTCAAAGCGTTAAAAGCTTTCATGGCAGAATCCCGCTCGAGCTTTTCTTTATTTTTTTTTTGGAAAAAGGTTAGAGCCTCCACTGCTGGAGATCCACTATAGCCTTAGCTCATACGGAGTGTGTAAGAAGCCCCATCTTCATTTTGCCTTTTCTCGTCATCCCTGTACATACGTACACAAACACATGCGGCTCAATGGCAGGGCCCTCCTGCTGCCCAAAGCATGGAATACCACATTTGTTTGTTTACGCCTCGTTTTCTTTCCCTGAACTCTATTAACATTTATATTGCAGCTGAAGGTGTTGGAAGTCCCTCCTGCAGTGGGGGGGAAACTCAGCTTAGATGAGAATGAGCTTCAGTCGAGCCTTCCTAGGCACAGGCTTGTGTGTTTATACATACATTATCCAGCTATTCCCCAACTGCCTCTTTTCCCTTCTTGGATTTTTTTATTTATTTATTTTTTTATCCTATTCTTTTTTTTTTTCCCAGTTCATATCACCATTTGCTCCAGCTCGCCTCTTATGCGACTCCTTAAGCTTTTATCTTTCTCCAAGGTAAATTGATTGCTTGGAGAAAAAAAAAAAAAAGTGTCTGGAAAAGCGTCCGGATTGGGCAGCCTGATTGTGCATTATCATATGAATAGAAGAGAGACAGCTCACCATGTCAGAGGAGGAGGAAGTGTTACAGGAAACATCCGTTAGACATCTGTGTTTCAGATGTTTCTTGCCAATTTTAACACATTTCCTTGCTGATCCGTGGGGGTATTCCAAGCAGACATTTCTAATTCACACTGCTGTGACTTTGCTGTTAGTGCAAGGATTTGGTTCCACAATCTGTACTGTCATTTCCTCCCAAGCTCCACCTTCCTGAAAGGCATACAGGAAGAAATCCACAACAATTTCATACGCTGTTAAACAAAGAAGTAACTACAATTTTTAGAAAAGAGTGTGTAAATGAGCTGTGCACGATGCACGTTTGTTGACATCGCTTTCTGCGTGTCTCCTCCTCGCCTGAAGACACAGACAAACCGATGCAGCTTATCACACGTGGCTGATGCCTGTCATGTCGATCTTCCATGTGTGCCTGCATCAATTAGCCCCCCTAACACTGCACGTTATAGATCCACATTGGTCTGGGTCTGTCCTTGTGACCCAGCAGCTTGGCAGACAGCAGGGACACAGTTTGATCGCTTTGCATAGAAAGAAAAGCCCATCAGCCCTAATATTAACAAATTTTTATTTATCCATCTGTGGTCTTCTGATGTATAAACACTAATTATACGTGTATCATAGATGTGCTCCTAACGTACAAGTATTGATGGAAGAAAACTATTTTGATGACAAGAAAAATTACCGTAAATTTCATTGTATAAGTCACTTTTTTTGCATAAATTAACATACCTGCGACTTATACAGCAAAGCAACATATTAATGTTTTTTTTCCCATATTTATAACCCAATTTTTGGCTGAGATCTGACAATTTCATTCATTCTGACATAGAAAATATTGAACACTACTATTTTCAGCCACTAGAGGGGTGTCAACTAATATGGCAAGCCAAGTGTCTCATTAATAGGTAAAAGTGGCTATTAATGAGACACTTGGCTTGCCATAGAGCCACCTTCGTCTTGCTCCAGAACTCCTGGAGCAACAGTCAAATCAGCTTCATTTCACTGCACCGCCCAGGCGAAATGCAGCTGATTTGACCATTAAAGGGCGTTTGTTAAGGAAAAGTTCAACTGAGACACACCTTTGCTATAATGTCGAGCAAACAAATAATTGGTTTTAGGTGGTTATCTTGTTAAATTTCGAAGAAATGCACAGCAAGTTGTCCTTCTGCACTCTCCTGCTTCCGCGAATCAGGTTTTGAAATGCAGCTGATTTGACCGTCAAAGTGCATTTATTAAGGAAAATTTAAACTAAAACACACCTTTGCTATAATTTCAAGCAACCAAATAATTGTTTTTGTGTTAATCTTGTTAAATTCTTGTTAAAGTCCTCCCGCGCATGCTCCCGCGGCCGCCATTTGGCAACAAATTGATTTTTGGCACAACGCCGGCCCAGGTTTCCGGGTTGTAAGCGGAGACACGTAACAAATGCGACGCGTCATCTGTGACACATAATATTGCACCTTATACGGTGGTGTGACGTGTACGGCGGCATGTACAGTAATCTTGTTTTCTTTGCATGAAGTAAAAAGACTCCACACTTTTTACAAGATACATTGTTCAGCTTATGAGGGAAAACTCTTGCATCAGTGTTCCAAGAATAAAATTATACTTTGTAAAAGGACAATCCGTTCTATACAAATGGCATTTAGTGACCTAAATAAGAAATTGACACAGATTACGATGGATTATAACATTAAGAATGCTAATTTCTTTTTTTATTTCTTCTTTAGATACAGCAGGGAGCTTCTAGAAGTCCTTTTGCTGGTATATTTTTTGCATTCGCTGAAATGGAAGCTGAATAACAAGTTAATGTCACCAGTTTTGTGTGTTTTTTTTTTTTATAATACCATTAAGAGAAGGGGACCCGGAGGAATGAGAGACTGGGATTGCAGCGGTTAAAGCAAACTGTGTAACCTACATTTACTGCAGGCTGGCCCGTGCACTTAAAGCCTTCACGCTCTCTCTGAGCCACAAAGATGTGCCTGCAGCCTGACCAAACTGGATGCTAAAACATCTTTTATGTGCAAAACCTGCATCAACGTATGACAAAGGAAACAAATCTGTTTTGTTTCGAATAGAAAGTGTATTTTTAGGGTTTTGACACAAGCTCTTCCCACAATCACAAAATGTGTCTCGCAGTCACAATTTTTTCTGCTTCCCTCGCTGCCTCTTTTCGTCTCTCCTCCTCCAGCTGTCCAAGCATCCTCAAAGTTCACGTTGGGTTGGCAAGTTGTTTCTTTTTTTTTCATGCTCTTCGGTTCCTTGGGCTGAGACAAACACACCCAGGGAAGTACACACGTGTCCGTTCATATATGCACTCAGGAAGAAAAAAAGAAAAAGAGTGAAAGCCCCTTTGTGCCTTTCTTGCCTCCACTGTGCATGGCCGCACCATTTTACTGATGACTTCCTATAGCCAACAGCTAAGTGTCACTTTCCTTCGATTCACTAATTTGCATTGGTTCACTTTCCCAGCATGGTTCTGTGTGTCTGTGCCCACAAGCTGAATGTCAGTGTCTCCTCCCAGCATACAAATATCCTGCTGATACAGTACATCATGCGTACTCCTGGACATCTCTAACATTTGATGTTTCACATCAGAATTTCCATCACTAAACACTATTACCATTAGATGAAAATGTCCTTTTCTTTCAGGCACATAATAATGATTTTTCCTTGTATTATTAAATGGAATTACTGTATATCTACCGCATCATGAAGGATTTAAACCGCCCCAAATGCATAGAAGTGACAAGTCCTAAAATGTTCTGTTCTTGTGGATTTGGAGGCATGACTAGACGGAGCAGTATAGGTGATCTGCCATGGCCTCATCTAATCTGATTTGCATGCCAGGGAGAATTATGTAATTGGCATTTATGCAGAACAAAGAAGGATCAGCTCACGCAGAAGAAGGGTTTTCTTGTACAACTGTGTATCTAAGCCTGTTTTCTGCAGCTCCGCGATGCCTACGGTTGGCTACTGTGCAGACAGACAAGAAAACGACTGTTGTGTGGGACTGTTTGTGTTTGCATCGTACACATGCACGATGTGTTGTATTAGTGCATGATGAGCTGGCACATGGCTCGTGACGACGGGGAATACATTGGAAGCTTACCAGATCTTTCGCATATGCTACCTCAAATTTGTAAAGCTTTTAGCTCTCCTGTAATTATTATGTAGCAGTCACGAGAATAGAAATGGGACTGGCTCAAACTCAGCTACATTTATATTAGGTTTAAATATTGTTGTTCTAAAACTCAGATGTTGCATTACAAACTCTTTAGTCATTTTTACACAAAACATTTTAAAGCCAACAGCAAAACTTTATTTCTGGCAGCCACGTGCGTCCTTCTATAGCTCTTTGTAGCTTTACCCCAAAACAACACTGAAACTTAATAAATGCATATTTATATCCACAATAGGAAAAACTACTTATATGAGTTTCAGTTAGTTAGCTGGTTAGCTAATCATTAATCTATTTTCCAGCCACACTGAGTGGTCTTTTTCTCTGAAATCCTCAGGAAAAGCATTTTGGAAACATTTTAGACAAGACGCTGAACAGGAACAAACACACATTTTTTTTGTTTTTGTTTTGCACACATATTATGAACTAATATATAATCATCAGAATGAATAACAAAATTAATTCTGGTAACTTGGAGAATCAGATGTAAATTAATGTATTTGATTGAAAAACTATTAAAAAGTGAGCGTTCCTGCCTTTGTTTTTAGAGAGAAAACTCACTACGTCACATTTAAATCCAACAAACAAATAATAACTAGAGAAATTGCATTTCCTGCCAAAATGCTGCGTGAATGCTTATTGTAGAAGAACTTGCTGACAACACTTTGATCCTGTTTTATTTAAATGTTTTATCCACACCACAGCTCCACCCGGTTTTATTACCGCGTCTCTGTGGTGCAGTGAAAACTTGGGAAAGAACAGGTTAACTAAAGTATATTTTTCCTGCTACTGTTACTTGACAGTAATGTTATGATCTGTAATGAATTTTTTATCACATTTCTTATGCACAAGGAAATTAAGTTCATTAAGCAGACTCCTTTGGAAATGAAGAGCTGTAAAAGAGGCAGTTTAACTTTAGTTAGTGACATTTTTAGGAAAGATATTAACTAACGCTTTGTCTACATTTTTCTTCCTTTTGCAGGAAGACGCTGAACTTTAGATTGAAGCAACTTTTTATATAAACAGCTGATACAAACAGCTGTATTTATTCATTTTAGGAAGAAGAATCCAATCTGGCTCCCTCAGAGTTGCACGATGTGTCAGGCTCCTGATAGAAACAGCCAACAGATGATCGTTTTTAATGCAGCTGCATTGTTGCTGTTGTCATGTCTGCTTTCGCTCCTGAAGCGGGATCGACACGCTCGATGACTGTGCTGAGTAACACCTGGAACCGCCCCAAATCTGGAACATGGCTTTGGGCCAAATCTCTCGCAGCGAGCATGAGACTCCTGCAACGGACTTTAATCTGACACGCTGTTTCCCGCGCCTCCTCTTTCTCATGCTTCGAGTCGTCCGCGTTGTCGTCGCTGTTTTGCAAGCCGAGTCAGACGCTACGTTACACCCCGACTTTCACCTGATGGAGAGCGAGCTGTCAAACACACACCGGACCGTCGTTAGTCTGCCTGCTTTCTCCAGTCGCTGTGGGTTTTCATTTTTTGTTCTTGTTTATTTTTGTCCAGTCACGTGTGTTAAATGTAAACGACGCTTTCACAGCTGAGAGGAGCAAAGAAAAAACTGTTGAAGGAATAATGGAGCACGAATATGACTTGCTTAATCTTTAAAGAGACTCTATTCTAAAAAGGTCAAAGTATTTGCAGCAGAAATGGGGCTTCTTGTTCTTTGTACATTTTAGAAGAAACAATAGGAAAAGTGGAGCATCAAGAACACACTGTGCTAATGCTCAAATGTGCTTTTCTAACTTTGTCAATGAGGGATTTGAGTCTTATTTGGTTACAGATAGTCCGTGTCTAATAACTGAAATCATTTTATCAACTCAAACTCATAAAGGAAAGTTGTTTGTTTGTGCCGGAGCCAAAATGCTCACTTTGCTAGTTTTATTTACAAAGTTGGACTCAAATTATAATTGTGTGCATATTTATGAAGCATTCACACTATTGTGATCCATTTTACTTTTGTACATTTTTTTTGCACGATTCTCATCCTGCAGTTTTCAATCTGTTTCAACAAACCGTAAATCAAAACGTTCAGCTTTTCCAGTACAATTCTGCTATGACTTTTGGTATTGGTGCAACTTTAGCTTTTTGAAATATTTAGCCTTTTCTGCCACTTTTTTCCTCATAGAAAATGAATTGAGCTCATTTTACCTCCTTCAAATCTTTAGATCTGTTTACAACTTTTTACTGCTCCTTTCACATTTTGTTCTGCTTCAGCTTCTTTCAGCTTCCTTGTGCAAATGTAAACATTTGTCGGCTATTTTCAGCTCCTTTCAGCTTTTTTTTCAGCTGTTTTGTGTTCCTTGCAGATTCTTTTAACTGACTACAGCATTTTTGTGCTTTATCTAACTTCCTCCTGCTAATTTCAGCTTGTTATGCTCCTTTAAATTATTTCTGCATTTCAGCTTTTTTACCAATTTCAGCTACTATATATAGCTGTTTTTATGCTAATTTAAACTATCTCAAATAATTCCACATCTTTTGCACTCATTTAAACTTTCTTCAGCCTAATTCAACAAAAATGTGCTCTCTACACTTCCATCTGGTAGCTTCCTTCTGCTTTTTGAGCTACCAGTATTTTTCAGCTGTTTTTTTTTTTTTCTCATTTCAGCTTTTTTCAGATATTTTCCACTTTTTTTTCTTATTTCTGCTTCTATCAACTTAATTGGTCAAACAAGTTCTTTCTGTTTTCTTTTGCTAATTTAAGCGTTTTCGACCTTTTCAGCTTCTTTTTTTTTGTAGCATTTTTAGCTAATTTCAGCTGTTTTCAGATAAATTAAAGTTTTTTTGTGGTAATTTCTGCTACTTCAAGCCTAATTAACTTCTTGCTAGTTTCAACTTTTTCTGCTATATTTGCTACTTTTTAGCTGTTACATGCTAAATTGATTTTTTTCAGCTAAATTCACATTTTATGAGCTCATTTCACCTTCTTACACTTCCTTCTGGTAGTTTAAGCTTCTTTCTGGTTTTCAGCAACTTTTCAGCAATTTTTTGTTGTTGCTAATTTCAGCTTTTTTTTTTTACTAATTTCCTAATTTTTGTGCTCGTTTCTGCTTATTTAAACCTAATTTAGTAAATACGTGTTCTTTCTGCTTTCTTCTGCTAGCTTTGGCTTGTTCTTCCATTTCAACTACATTTCAGCAAGTTCTTCAGCAATAAGCATTCACACTGCATTTTCACAGGAAATGCAATTTCTGAAGTTACTTTTTACTCCAATAAGAATTAATTTCACCAAGTGAAGTGCTTTTTTTCCTTCAAAGCACATAACTGATATATTTTAGTAGCTGATCGTAGTCTTCGCATAAACTAAACTATTCTGTTACATGTGATTAGTTAGCTTGTCTTCAGTTATTTGAAGACATTGTTACTTCTGACTGTCTGCACGCACACCATGCAACAATCTGCACATTGCTCCAGTTTTCTAGCTCACTGACTCGGCACAACACCAGCAGGCTGACAGACAAAAAAAGACAATGTCGTGTGTCATTCTTTTTAGAAGTGCGACTTCATTTAAATCTCAGAAAATATAGAGTTAAATCAGTTAGATAGACAGAGCACAGCTATCATTGTTCCTCCCAAGGAAATGCTTGTAAAGTCAAAAACCTAGACTTCCTTGAAGGAATGCATATCATCACCAGCCATATGCCAAAGTTTTAGATTAAGATGTTGAGGAATGACAGCGCACTTGTCGTTTTGGTCAAACCTTAAAAGATTATGTGTGATCTCATGCAATATTGCAAGATTGAAAAATGACTCAGCTACTACCACTTAAAAAATTAAGCAAAAAATCTGTAAAATTGACTGCAATATTGTGATGTTTGTGTTGGCTAATGTTGATTAGCTGTGCCGCATGCACGGAGAGAACATGCAAACTCCACCAAAAAAGAACCCTGGCAGGTATTTGATCCAGCAACCTTTTCACAGAGAAGCAGCAGCACTACCAACTGCACCACCGTGCTGCCCCATATCTAATGATTTTTATTGAAAAGTCTCACTAAATCTGTCCAGTAGTTCATTAAATATTTTGCCAACAGACTGAGATAGTTGACTCCTACAGATGATTAGTTGTAAACCTAATGATAACTTTCTGTAGTTTTCATGAAATTTTAGAGGCAAATCAAGTGTTTTATGGTTTAAAAAGCCTCATTATTAAATGTTGTCTCAGTTTTTTGTCCGTCGCTACAATAATGTGGGAACTCACTCGACTTGTTGTCTCAGGACAGACCTTTCTCTGCAGTGCACTGCTCAGGCCAGAGGCGAGGCGACCTTGCTGTGAGAGAGTGGGCCTGCACTGGTCTTTTAGCGCAGCTTAAAACGCTGAGCTGTCAGCAGGAGCTGGGTGAGGCAGTTTGTTCTGCTCACCACTCAATGGACATGTTTCATTGGCACCTTGCTGGAGGTCAGCGGTAACTGACGGCCAGAGCCGTGGGGGTCAGGCCCACTACCCGGCTTCACCTGGAGAGTGAATTACACCGTAGGTGGGGCGGGTGGGCAGAGCCGAGGCTCGGGGCTCAGACTGCGGCCTGGCATCATTTGGAGGGTGGATGTGAAGCGCGTGCAGAAATCCAATTGACCACGGTGTCACACGGCTCCGTTTACACGCCCCGATCGGTGAGAGCTGCTCGAAAGCTCGGGAATTCCTTTTCCCACACGTTTCTGAAGCGATAACTATTCCGTGAGGCGTCTCGTTCGAGCGACGGCGCTGGAGGATGCATCTCTGAAGCATTAGGACTAGAGCTCATCAAAGAAAATGGCCCGGTCAGTGTGACAAGCCACTTTCAGGCAGCTGAATATTTTAAGGGAGCCCTCTCCCTTAGAGGAAATGAAATACAGACGAGAGTGGAGAGCAGGAGGTTTTTGTTTGCGTCTCTCCCACCGCTCAGGGGCAGAGACGGGAGCTCCAGAGATGTGGAGGAGATTGTTAGGGAGTAAGGCAGTTGGGGGCTCATTTTCACCGCAGCTGAGGCCTCGGTTAGCCACAAGCAGTTTATATAATTTCAGAGAACAAAATAACTTCTTCCACACACAGTGAGAGTTTACTCCCTCCCCCTCCTCCTCGTTTTATATTTTTATATCTCCTCCTCGTACGCTCTACTCCAGTCACCTTCAGACAGCAGTAGGTGCATCAAGGACAGTTCAGCAGACTGCAGCATGGCCACATAAAGACAGGCACAGTGTAAAAAGCCAACCCCCACTTCGCCTTACACGACACAGAGTCAGGATCATTGTGCTCACTCTGCCATGCATCACCTGCTCCTAAACGGCCATGCATTGTGAGCCGAGTGGATGTGTGTCCACGTAACTCGACGCCAACCGGTCAGGATTGCCCGCGAGCCACACACACGCCACGAAGAATGACTTAGCTGAGCCGTGCCGCTCAGCCCTTCTGAACACGCTTAAGAGCGGAGAAATTATTCCACTCATTTCTAAGTTCTTGCGAAGCATGACAAAAAAAAAAAAAAAAAAAAACTCAAGTGCTTCACGCTTGCCCAATTCCCCCTTCCTGAGAGGAGCCAAGAGGGCTCAGGGTTTAGAAGTCACTCCGCAAACACTCGCCATGATGAACATTAATTACAGCAATTAAGTGGACCACAACCGTTGTCTGGGGTGTCGAAGATGCATTGATAGAGCTCATCACTGGGAAACAGCCGTGCCAGTGGTGCCGTTAGTTATCATAATCTGTCAGAATGACGGACTGCAAGTGTGAACGGATAATCTGCTGTTTTAATCTGCAATCATATACAGTTCCCTTTACATGTTTGAAAAATAATTAGCAAACTGTATGGAACTGAGCGGTGCGATTTAATGAACACTAATGTACGGCTTGAGCTTTTGTTTGGGCACATGCCTCTATCTTCACGGTTATTATTGTCAAAGGTAATTTAAATGTGAAGCGTGCGTACAATTTGCCGAGAAGTCGTGCTATGTTTGCATAAGATTATGCGTTTGTTTTGACATAAACAAACAGCTCACATTGGCAATAAAGCTGGGGGGGGAAATGCAGAAAAAAGGAGCAACTGCGCTTGAGAGTAAAGTGCCCTCAGCAGCAGCACGAAGAACAAACCACGACTTGACTTTTTTACTGGAATAAAATTCCTTGCAGGCTTGCTCCCTTTGGGAAAACTGGCATTCCTGTCCTGGAGGTGAACAGTGAAATGCTTAACTTTCACTAACAGGGGACTGGTTTTATATTCCTGCAGATAATTAGCGCTTTATGACCTTGGTAGCCATGCCAAAAGACATATACTTACTGTTTATTTTTAGATTGCAGTGGATTACATAATTATCTTTGTGTTTCACTGCATTGTGTTTCTGTGATTCTTAGAATGTGATTGTTCTCTTGACTTGTAAATGCAGCTAACTGGTCACGACTATATTTTGTTAGAAAGCTTCCGCTGCATGTCGAAGCAAAAGGTTCCTTCAACAATGTATTTTTGATTAATTCTCCGTCGTTTTTAAATCAATTTATTTGTTTGGTTTGTGACAGTCTCCTTGTAAAATGCTAATCAAACACACTTAAAACAAACCATGACTAATTTATTGGAATACAAAACGGAAAATAACTCAAAACTGATTTAAAATGTTGGTTCAGGCGAAGATTTGGACAAATGGGCTGTTAATGATATATCAAACATTAAAGAGGAGAAGTAATTCCAATGAAATAATTAATAAAATATCACTTTTTCCCTAAAACCCTCTTGCTCAGAGTCTGCATTTGTTGTAAAAGTGCAACTAGCTGCATTTTCCAAGTCTGGTACCATTAGACTGATGAGGCTGTTCTATGACTAAAATAGATGTAGCTTTATTTTTAAATTTTTTTTGTTTGAAATTAATTTGGTTGTCCTCCAGTTTTCGAACAGGTTCAGTAACATCAGTACTGCAGATTTATTGTCGTTAAGCTCCAGCTTAGTCTAACTATAGTTGTTATGAGACAAAGATAAAACCACCAGTTAACGCTGAAGCTGTTAGTTTTACACTGGTTTGAAATTAATAACTCAGAATAATACATTTATTATTGCCTGAAGGCAAGAGGGCAATAATGATAATGCCTGTTTCTTTTTATGTGTCTATTAGTCCGTACCATAAGCAAATATATCACATAAATGACTATAACTCAGTCAATATTACCAATATTGGGTAAGACAGTAGTCCCTCGATTATTGTGGGGGTTACGTTCCACACAACACCGCGATAGGTGAAAAACTGCAAAGTAAGAACTCTAAATTTGTTTTAGTACATATACATATACATACACATACATACATATATATATATATATAT
>NC_056511.1:35780718-35790916 GCF_014905685.2 Nematolebias whitei
TATATATATATATGTGTATATGTATATATATATGTGTGTGTGTGTATTATAATGCTTTATAAACCCTTCCCACACACTTGCAATGTTCTAAACACGTAAACCTGCACAATTCTAACAACTTGCATATATGTACTGTACAGTACTGCAAAATTTTACTCACCAGCTCTGCAGAACAGCAGCTTGGTTCTGGTTGGGCTCTGTTCCGGTTCAGCAGACCTACCCTGCAGCGATCACTGCATCTTTCTTTGTTGAAATCAGGTCTCTCTTGTAAATGAGTCCTCGAGGCTCAATGGGATTTACCTGTATAAATAAAGGTTGATTGATTTGTGACTTTCCTGCCAGTTCTGTGAGCTTCATAGATAGTTTGTTACTTCTGACTGCACCGCAAAACTTTCCCTCCATTTTGTCACAAAGCAGCGGCTGGAAGCACTGTTGGCTTCTGGGTAGTGTAGTTCTTTTTATGCGTTACAGTATAGGTTTGTTGAAATAAAAATACAAAATGGCGGCACCGTCCCAATCACGTGAGTAATATTAAAGTTGACAATCGTGTGTTGAAAAACCGCGAAAGAGCTAGTCTGCAAAGTCGAACCTTGAAGTAGCGAGGGACTACTGTAATTTAGTTTTTATTAGTATGTTATTTACATTTACATTATTTACCTTTACATTATTAGAATTTAGCATATATATTAGATCGTTTAGTGTATTGTTTAGCATTCGTTTAGCGAATATCTTAGATCCTTATATACTGTTTCTTTTTATAGTTTAAATTTTTGCTATTGTTGGGTGTAACTGGGACCTTGAGTACACAATTTTGTTCCACCTCATGCACCACATGTGATGCAAATGACAATAAAGAACCTTGAACCTTGTAGTTTAGACTTTTTCACAACATATTCTCTGAGCACTAACTGATCGCACAAAATCTGTGTTCAAAACGTTGATATTGACTAGAATCATCTTTGTCCATCCATCCTTTATCTTTACCTCCTTCTTCCTTTTTGGGTCGCAGGGGTCACTGATGCCCATATCCAGCAGTTACTGTGTAAGAGTTGGGGGACACCCTGGACAAGTCTCCAGTCCATCACAGGGACACATAGAGACAAACGAGACAAACAACCATCCACTCTCTCACTCTCACACCTAGGGTCAATTTAGAGTTACCAATCAGCCTAACATGCATGTTTTTGGTCTGTGGGAGGAAACTGGAGTACCCGGAGAAAACTGATGCATGCACGGAGCAATCATTATGCAAACTCCACATAGAAATGTCCCTGGCCGAGATTTGAACTGGCAACCTTCTCGCTGGGAGGCAACAGCTCTACCGTCTGACATCATCAACTTTGTCTATTTGCAAAATATTTCACAACCTCCTGAGTTGATGTTGATGCAACCTGTAGGAAGTAACCGTTGGATGTACACCTACAACTCTTTAACTCGTGAAGCCAACCCAAATCAAGGTGGCCATCACAGCTAACAGGCTTTAGAAAAAGCAGAAATGGCTACAACCCTTTCAGATTAACAGATACCGAGTTAGATATTTGAGTGGTAGTAGCTGTGCATTGTTACAACACACATTCAGAGGATTAACAGATGATTCATCATCACAAGAGATTTTTAACTGCTTATTGTTGTTGCTGTTGTCCATTGTTGTCATCTTTCTTTGTTGAAATCAGGTCTCTCTTGTAAATGAGTCCTCAAGGCTCAATGGGATTTACCTGTATAAATAAAGGTTGATTGATTGCAATATTTCATAATATTGCACAATTCTTTTTCAAGGTTTGTCAAATTTACCACAACTTTGCCATATCTCAACATAAGATGATCTTAGTTTAAACCTCTGGCATGAAAGATGGGCAATATGCATCCCTTTAAGGATTGTTGAGCCTCTAATAAGATATCAAATTTCTCTCCTGTGTCTTTTATATTCAGAGTCTAATATTATTCAGCCTTATGAACAGTTTTATTGCTATTACTGACTGAAATGGGCGCTGATATTCATTTGGAGGTTTCAAAAATAGCCACTGCGCTACAATAAAAATAAATTAAATAAATAAAAAAACTCACATGCAAATATATTATCATCCTTCACACAAACATCTTCATCAGTTTGACAACATCTGTTAAAAAGGCACGCATAAAACAGATGGCCCTGTTGTAACAACCCTCTAATAAAAGCTGCAAATATTACACAAAGCTGTTTCAGCAGACATAAAACAGGAACGGGCCAGACTGGGATGTGCTTCTGTGTCAATACTTTGGGACATGGAATGTTCCGGAACTTGAACACGCTTTTTAAAGTTTCTTTAATCTTACTATTAAATCGATTATTATTGTTAAATCAACTCATTTATTTTTAGCAGTGGTGTAGTCTACATTTTAGTACTGGGTATACTGTGCTTAGAACCCAAAGTACACCAGTTAGTACAAAGTAATTGTCAAATTTATTTTGATTTTAAAGCATAATGAACATCTCAACATTTCGCTGATGCTTATATTTGAATAAATGAACAACAAACTTTGTACAACTGTTGGCTTTGTATTAAAAACATGTTATAGATTTTATACATTATCAAAGCAAAACATGTTCAAGTATTAAGTAGTAAGTATTGAAGTATTAATTATACAAAAACAGGTTGAACCAACTCAATGTGTCTATAAAATGTTCCAAATGTGTTGACAATGACACGTTCCCAATAATGTCACATATCACTGGACACTTTTAAGTGGGTATACTGAAATTCCTAAGCTTTTCTAGTGGGTATACTCCGTATACCCACGTGTCGCATAGACTATACCACTGATTTGTAGGTGTTTTTGGGGAAAAAGAAAAACAATAAGTGTATTTTACCCAGTTACTAACTTTTTGGGATTGATGTTTGTGATCATTGGCCTGACTGAAAATTGTTGGATTGTATACCTGGATTATTGAGCATGGACTTTGTTGGTTTTGAACCATTTTGACATGACTGTCGAGGAGGAAGAGGGCCGGCACTGGATGAGGGGTGTGCCAAAGAGACCATCTTAGCACCAACATAACTGTTTTGTTCCACTTTGGAGTAAGCTGTTGGGGGAAGAATCAGTTTTGTGTTGTGTGTTTCCTTGACTGATGAAGCCTTCTGGATGGAAGGTGAAACGTTTCAGCACAAAAAAAGAAACTGTCCAGATGACCTGACTGAAAATTGTTGGATCATTGGCTGTATTTATGACACATTTTGTATTTGTTATGCGTTCTAGCAGCACATTCATCTGTCTGCATGGATTCTCTCAGGCTACAGGGTGTTGGGCTCTTTTGGCTGCTGTTTGTTGTTTAATGGGTTTGTGATATCCTCTTTTGATCATTTATTCACCAACAAACAACTGTTCACTGTATAATGACAAACTTGTATGAAACAAACATTAATGTGAGTTTTTTTTTAATGAAAGCATTTTATTTCTTACACGACTGTATTTTTTGTATTGATTTGTTTAAATCTGTGTGATTGGGTCCAAAGTGACGATGCTCAGTTGGGTTGATCATGGCAGCTTTCACTGTTTGTGCTGTCTGAGAAGTGAGAGATTTAAAGCAGGGAAGAATAAAACCCCAAAGGTTATTCCTGTGTTTATGTGGCTGTACCTGCTCCAGCTTATCGCCTTCTTGTTTTGTTATCATGTCACTCACGTGACCACATTTCAAGAGATGAAGGCAGCGCAGTGATTAGCTTCATTGTATTCCAACAATGTGTGTGCTTTTTTATGTGCGTGAAACAGAGAGATAGGGAGGCATTGTGTTTGTGTGTGTGTTTGGAGGGGGTGGGGGGTAAGCAGGAGGTTAAGGTTTGTAGAGGCCTTTCACAAAAAGCCATCTTTGTAATTGAAAGTTAAAATCCCATTTGTTTACCCCTCTGGTGCTTACTGTCAGGACCAAGACAGGGGTCTTGTTTTAAAAATTAACATTTAGTTTTAGTGTCAAGGGTCATGCAGGAGAACATCAACTTATTGAAAAGGCTGCCACTCAACACCGATGAAGAAGTGGAGATTATTAACTTTAGTGACAATTTTTTCTGATACACAGCCATGGTCCTCCGCTTATTTCTTTGAAGTATTTTCTACTCAGCAACAATAGGTGGCTTTATAATCTGCACAGCATAACATATACATACTATACCATCCATCCATTATCTTTTACCCGCTTCTTCCATTTTGGATCACGGGGGTCGCTGGTGCCCATGTCCAGCAATCACGGTGCGAGGGGCGGGGTACACCCTGGACAGGTCACAAGTCCATCACAGGGCCACATAGAGACAAATGAGACAAACAACCATTCACTCTCTCACTCACACCTAGGGACAAATTTAGAGTTACCAATCAGCCTAACATGCATGTTTTTGGTCTGTGGGAGGAAACCGGAGAACCTGGAGAAAACCCACGCATGCACGGAGAGAACATGCAAACTCCACCCAGAAAGGCTTCCAGACCGTGATTTGAACCAGCAACCTTCTCGCTGAGAGGCAGCAGCTGTACCAGTTGTGCCACTGTGCTGCCCACCATACCATCCATACCACTTTATTTATAAAGCACTTAAAAAAACAGCAACAAGACCAACCAAAATGATGTACAACAAAAACAAACAAGCAAAGGACAAAGCAAAAAAAAATACATAGAAACAACTCTGTAATTCTGGCGAATGTGCAGTTTCTATTAATAAATATGCAACATTTTGCTTTCTTAAAAAATTGTTTAACATTACTCAGAAGTATTTGAACAATGAAAAACCACATAAAATAACATTGTTGCTTAAAAACTAATTGTGAGCTACATCCAATTAAGTAGTCTACCTCAAATAGAAAGGTTTAAAACTTGGGGCAAAACATTTGTAGAAACCTCATGGTGAATATGATCTGGTAATAATCTGATGATGGGAAATAGTTTGAATTTTTTAAAGGGTTTTTGTGGAAAGATTATGAACAGCTAATATCTTACCTGCTGTAGATAGTTCTAACACACTAAATAACAAAGTGGATTTCTGCTATCTTCAGAGAACTCACATTTCAAAAATGTATGGTTTATATTAGTTTGGTTTTATTAACCTTTTTTTTTTTTACAGTTATTTACATGATTCTATGGTTATATGCAAATATAGCTAGTAGCAACTAGCTAGCAGTAGCACTTCCAATGTGGCCTTGGGCATGTTAGGTAGGAATATCATAATATTTCTGCCAAATATGACCTTGTATTGCAAAATTAAATGTATGTAGACATTGCTAAAATAACATTTGCATGAATTGTGTGGAATTCCTTCTAAGACTAGCTTTTAACTCATCAATACAACCAGAGTATCACTAAGGATGTCAAAATGTGATTTACCATTTAAATAAGATAATCATTGTTCACAACTTTTCAATAGAAACTTGTAAATTTTTGTAACTATTATCTTACTTATTAGCTTATCTTTTTCTGCATCAAGTTTCCTCTACTTTCACTCAATCTTTTTTTCAACAATCTTTACTGATAGCAGTAATCCACAATGGTCCTCACTCGCTCAGAAACGCCTTTAGCTCATCAATACATAGTTCCATCACACTCAACCGGTGTTGTGCAATACCACTTTCCCACCATTTTTGTAGGCAAGTACTAGACAATAATCATGATGGCTTTCAGATAGACCAAAGCAAAGTATATTGGTACTGTTGACCAATGTGCCATAGAAAGGTATAGATAACCCTAACCCTACGCAGAAAATTATTGTTGTCGGAATCGAGCCATATGAGATGAGGCAGAGAAGACATCATGTCAGATGACACGGACGCCGTTATCTCTGCCCCCCCCCAACTGTTGGTATAAACAGGGCGCTGTGCAGCTCAGGACGTGTCCATCCCTCCTCCGACAAAACTCACGGACGCAATGAGTGCCCCGCCATGACAAGTTTTCTAGGAGAAACACCAATATAATTTTTTGTATACCGGGATAAAAGTGATCAGAGCCGATTCTTGACGTCTTCGAAGGTTTGTGGTTGATGTTTCCAAGCCAGACTTGATGACGTTCTGCACTCAGCTCCTCCATTTGAGATCCTTCAAAATGTCCTGATTTTTGGGATTAAGTTAAAACTGCGCTTTGGTGAACTGTCTGCCCGGTTGGAACATCCTCTAACCCAAAACGAAACAACCATGGCAATTTACTTAATGAAAAGAAAGAAAAAAAGACTCGACGGACTTACTCAGCCCTGCCTGCAGCTACCATGTGCCTACAAAGATGGTGGTTAGTGACAAAGTGCCCAGATGTGTTACATCACATGAGAACTATGTATTTCTCAGAATTAAACTTACTATGTCCAATCTGAGGTAATTCAAAAAGCAAGAAACACACTGCAAAACACCTAAACTATAGTTTTAAGCAATTTTCAAGAGTTACCAAACAAACTGAACCTAAACAATCGGTTCTGCTCCTAATGACAAAAATGTGGGTATAAGGTAAACCCAATAAAATATTTACACAAGCAACAAATCAAGGAAAACAAACAGAAAAAGGACAACATGAACAGTTCAGAACTGGAGGGGGTGAATGCCCTGCATTAGAGTCATATCCAGAACAACCAGATGACTGCAGCTACTTTGAAATCAATTCAAACTTCCTCACAAATATTTGCATACTGTTCAGTTTATTCCACTTGTTTAGCATAGCAACACAGTTTAATATTACTACACACATTTTATGACGAACAGTCCTTCTTTGGATTTGCACATTAAAGCACATTAAAAACAAGTGGAGACTGAGACTTCCTTCCTCCTCCAAGGCTGGTTTAAAAAATGACAACATTAAGTTAATCGCTTCTGACTTAGGCCATGTCTCATCTCTGGTAAAATTTTATGGAAATGTATTTATAACTTTGTGATTCATCCTGCTAATTAAAAAGGGGGGAGAGAAGGGGGATTGCACATTGGCGGTGATAAAATATAACATTTCTATTTCCCTTTATTCCTAAATTTGCTTTAACTTTTCTCATCAAAAGACCTCCAGTCAGATCTTTAACCTTGAAAATAAAAATGGTTATATACATATACGATCCATTTAAATTAGATTTTTGTAATATAATAAATGCATGTCAAAGCAGCCTTAGGAGGTAAAGTGAAGAGATCCAGAACAAGTAGTTTTCTTAACGTCTTTCTGAAAGGTTTGTGCCTGTGATGTTCACTGACATATGCAAAACTGAGCTGCACAAATGAAACCGACTGAACTTGACTCATTCTTGCATAAGTTTACAGACTGCAAAGCATGACGTCCCTCAACTTGTTCAAAGACAGGGAGGGGGCAGCAGAGACCCAGAATAGATTTGGAGGCACCGTAGTGTAAATAAAAGAGCCCGGTCCTTAATGTAGTGTTTTACAGGAAGCAGCGGGGTCCTGACTGAGCCTCCTCGGTGTGCCCTGCAGGACTGAGCCGAGTACCAAACTATGTCAGTGAGTCAGCCGCAGCTTAAGAACTGCTCAGCCCTCTGCTGAGGGTTTAAAAGGTCAACTGAATTAGTCCTTTTCAGGTCCACATTTTTACCCTGTCCAGTCCACATAATTGCACATTTGATGAAAAGGTTACAAGATAGAAAAAAAGGATGAATTTAAAGAAACATGCAAAATTAACTAATGAAATATATACACAGCCTACATATTAAGTTGTTGACTTTCCTGGAGAACAAAAATAAGTTTAACCTCCTATGTTGCATGTGTTCTGCATGTCTAAAACACATTATACCTTTAACATAGATTTTATAAACATGTGCATTCTTTTTCCTCACATGAAAGCTGTTAATTATTTTATTTTCAATATTTTGTCCCACTTAATGAACCTGAATGTAGCTGCAGGGTGGTGCTGCGCAAATCAAAGAAAGTAAACAAATTATTTTTAGTGACACTAGTATAAAATAACCACAAAATCCCTCTTACAGTTTAAAAAAACTATTTAAAAATTATACCTTAGCTTTATATATTTTAACATACAGCTGTGCATTTTCACAGTATAGCAACTGCTTTAAAATATATATATTTGTGATGGTAAAGAGTGTTACAGATATTCTTTTTTATTATTATTATGAAACTCAAAGCACTAGGGCTCATTTGAAAACAAGAATAATTTCAGTGTTCTTCATGCCAAATAGACCCCTGGCGTGTTGTGTCTCATAACCTCAGAGGGGTTTTTAGATATTCAGTCATGTTCACAATATATTGCCTCGGAAATTTGTTGAATGTTTGTTACGTGCTTGCTCAAATGTCCCCCGATTTGGCCACAAGGAAGCATCTAATTAGCATAATATTCATATTTTTGAAAAGCTCCTAAGAGCACCTCTGGCATTGTCCGTTCCTCTTATTTGCTTCTCATCGCTGTAACGGTTGGTTAATGTCTGCCTTGTGCTTAGTGATTGCATGTTTTCACTCATTGAGGATGCGGTGTGAATGTGTGTTTGGGGTATGGGCCCGTGCATCTCCAGGGCCCTATAATCAGCTCTAAGCTGCTTCTATCAATCTTCATAACTGTACTGGGTTGAGGAGGGAAGTGCAGCTAATCAGCTCTAACCGGCCCGGTGTTCGGCTTCGCTCGCCGCTGTTCTAGCGAGGCCATATGCAAACGCTGCGCCTCACCCGCGCGTGTCTTCCTCCCATCTTGGCCGACTCGCGGGGCCATTCCACAGATGGCCGTCTCTGGCAGAAGTGGCCTGTTTGAAAAGGGGCCTGTGACTTTCACTGAATAGCTGTTAGTGTAGGTTAATATAGGAGTGGTGGCCCTGCAGAGGTGGCAATCACAGCTCTGATCAGAGCCAGGCTTCAAAGATGTCTGCGCGAGTTGAAGCCAGAGTTGTCATTAGCTTCTGCCCTGTACTTGACAGCAATGCCCTCCCCCCATTCCAACTCCCTCTTCCTGTCCCTGTCTTGTTGTCTCTCTTTGTCTCTCTCTTTCCCTCTCATTGCTCTCAGTTTCTGTATGTGTGCAAACGAGAACTGTAATCCTGGGTCTGGGCGCCTGGGCCTGTCACTCCACATTTGCACTAAGCGTCTTTTCTTCCCTCATCTCCTTTACACTAATTGAATTGTAATAAGCAATTACGGATCTATTTTTGAACCCTAGATCTGAGATTGGGCCACTTTTTGAAAAGGACATGTAGGGGACAGGAACCAGACCTGGCCGTACCCCTAACTCCTACTTGGATGTAGACTGTACAGCTGCTAATGGCTCAGCCTTCTGTCGTTGTCTCGTGATGATCTAATCCTGTTTTACCGAGGCGTGCTCTTCCTTTGTTTTCTGTCCTGATGCTGAGTGTCCTCTAAAGCAAAAGTGATTGCGCTGTTGTTTGTTGTTTATCGGCTGTGTTTTCTCTTTGTGAGTCAGCTCTAGTGATGCAAATGAGCCGAGGCAGTGTTTACCTGGACTGGCCATGTTTTCCCTGTGTGTGTGTGTTTGTGTGTGCGTGCGTGTTCATCGTGCCTGCACAACGTCTAGGCCTTTGATCAAACTACAGTGCATTGACAGATGCTCTCTGGTGCTTTCTGGTTGCTTATGAACGAGGCCGCTGTCGGGATCTGAACGCCTGTAATTATATCCCCCTGCTAGAACATAAACAATTGTGGCTCATGCAACAAGGTGCGAGACAGTTTTTTTTCTTCCTCTATCTGTCCCATTATTTTTAGGTATGAGGAATGACATTGAAATCCCATGTCTGCTTCCTCTGTCTGTGGTTCTGTGTTCACAGATGTGTGTGTGTGCGTGCATGTGACTGGGGTGAAGGCCATGATAAAGACCTACACCTTGTATTCATAGCTGGATGTGTGATCTCCGCAAACTGCTTCAGAATCAACTCTGCATATGATGTGCATGAGCTTTGTGTGCTGGAGAACGGTGACTGAGCGATCCACTGACAGCTAATCCATGCTAAGGAACAGTTCAAGTTTACGACAATACTGTCGTATCGTCCTGTACAACCTTATACAAGGTTTAAAATGCATACATTTAATATTAAACGCCCACTAAACAGATAACACTCGGAAACTTGAAAAATTAAGAAAATGACTGCAATAAACCTGTATTTAAAAAAAAAAATCTAAGAACACATCAAGAAAAATAAATATTAAAATCTGCCATCTTTCATGTCAAAATTTTAAATTGTTTTATATTAGGAAATGATGGAGTTGTGGATGTTTTGGTCAAACCTTTAAAATTTTATTATGTGTATATATAT
>NC_056511.1:35791316-35793306 GCF_014905685.2 Nematolebias whitei
ATGCATATAAAGGTGTTTTAAACCCTTCCCACAGTCTTGCAATATTATAAACAATGTTTCTAAACTCTAAACGCTCTAAAAGATCACAGAATGTCATGTTTTCAGCTCCCTGCCACCTCTGCTCATTGCCATCTGCAAGCACTCTTGGCCACGCCCACTTCTCTGCTCTGTACACTGAACAGCTGCAGCAGGAAGTGTATTTTGCAGGAGTATGGGTTGCACAAAGATGCAGGAGTAAGCTTTTTCTGCAGCTCTGGGCTGCACAAATGTGCAGCAGGTGCTAAATAATTTAAAATGAGGCGGCTGTCTAAACTGAAGCCCATATTGTCCAAAAATAACCTGGAAACAGTAATACATGCATTCATTACATCTAGGCTTGATTACTGCAATTCGCTCCTGTTTGGTATCAATCAGACCTCCAATGCACGACTACAACTGGTCCAGAATGCAGCAGCCCGATTTTTAACCAGTACAGGCAAAGGAGAGCACATTACACCAGTTTTGGCCTCACTGCACTGGTTACCGGTGTAGATGAACAGATGCTGCGAAATATTCATCAATTAAAACGGATTCCTCATTTTTCTGGACTGAATAAAACGTGCATTGATGTTAATGAAATGTAAACGTGAGACGTTATTTATCTTTGACCCATCAAAATGAATGCGGTCATTTATTTTACAGAATCAAAGTTTAACATCAAACATTTACATTAATTTGGCAAAATATGAAAATAACAACATAATTAACAGCTTTACAGGTAGTGAGAAACAATTCGGCGATTGTTTCCACTCTTCAGCAGAACAGCAGACATTAATGAAAACTGTACAATTATGATCAACTATCTACACGGCGGTGGATGAGCACTTTACACAGACATTTCTAAATTATCTGGAAGGATTTCTACTTGATAGAAGAATTTTAAAGATGGAAAGATGGAGTTTAAAGGGAGTGAAAGATGGTGTTTGAGGGAGAGTGTTGAACAGAACGGCACTCTCCGGGCTCTCCTCAGCTTCTTCCTTACAGTACACTTAGGTGGTGAAATCGACTCTTTTACCTGGAGATGTCTCAGGCAAGATTCCGTTTAACACACCCTTTCAGCGTCTCCGTAGGATGGCCGGGAATCGTCCGAAGTAGTGACGAGATTCCGTCCGACACAAGCTCACCTCAGCAAGTGGAAAGTGTTATATTCCTATGAAACTCGGAAGAGCTCTGTGGTCATGTCAGGGTCTTCCCGGCTCCCAGCCAGACCCAACAGAACTTCACAGAACTGAGAACTGGGCAAATCCAGAACTGGCTCTCACAGCAACTGCACGGCACTAGGACATATCAGAACTCCTCCGCGCCGCCGAACTCCTCAGAAGCTTGATCGAACTGAGAGAACTAGGAAGTACCGGCATTTTAAAGAGCTCTATTCCCGGTTCATTTGGGCGTCCCTGATTGGGTAATATCAACCAGACAGGGGTGTGTTTTGTGACGTAAGAGGTTACTAGAAGTCAGAAAACGCAAGAATTGTTATGGAACAGATTAAACTGTTCTCAGAGACAGAGAGAGTTTTGTTTTGGCGAGTTTTAGAAACAGGTGCCAACTCCTCCGTTGACGTCTGAGAGGATGTAAACAAGACAGTTGTTCCAACACATGTCTGCTTCGACTCCTGACCTTGGAAAACGAACACGTGCTCATTCAAAGACAGAAATCAGAAAATGCATAAAAATCTGTAACAGACCTTAACATGAATTCTAACTCTGCATATGGCTTAAAAATCATTACACTGTTTCACAGTTAATAAAATTGATTAGTTCACTGCAACATCTAAAATGGTTTGAACTAAGACACTTTGATTATCAACATTTGTAAAATAGTAATGATAATAAAAAGAGAGTGTTCTTTCACTTGATTTTCAAGAAGGAAAGTCTCAGGATGGGTGAACCTGTATTTCTGGATTCAAATCAATGAAATGACAGTTTCTGTCCCACAAGGTTCTTAAGGTCAA
>NC_056511.1:35793406-35806043 GCF_014905685.2 Nematolebias whitei
GGCCCCCCCCCCCCCCCCCCATCTCTCTGATTTGCTACAACCGTATGTCTCACCACGCTCCCTGAGGTCAGCGGACCAATTGCTCCTCACAGTTCCAGGAACTCGTTTTAAGCGCAGAGGTGACAGGGCCTTCTCTGTAGCAGGACCAAGACTTTGGAACGAGTTACCTCTGCTTGTCAGACAGGCCCCCTCCCTCTCGGTTTTCAAGTCCCGTTTAAAAACGCACTACTATTAAATAGCTTTCAACACAAGAGGATCTGTGTTTTGATCCTGTATGCTCCACACTGGTTTGTCATTATCTGCATCGTTTTTATGTCTATATTCTGATTTACCTCATTTTGTATTTTGCTTTGTATGTTACCTGTTGTTTTGTCTGTACAGCACTTTGGTTGGCTTTGTAGCTGTTTTAAGTGCTTTATAAATAAAGTGGTATGGTATGGTATGGTATGGTATGGTAAAATAATTTATTTTAAATAAAAGATTCCTGCCGATTGTGCAGCTCATCCATCAATCGGCCAATTGTGTGCCATGTCCAATCTTATTTTGAAAAACTGCAATAGAGCAAGTCTGCGGTAAATGAACCGTGAAGTAGCGAGGGACTACTGTATAACACTCAGAGTATGCGTTTTGAATCACTTTCAGCTACTACCACATTAAAGTTTATTTCAACATCTGTAAAACTGGCTGAGATAAAGTCACATTTGCATATTTAAAGTCAGTTGGATTGGCTCCAGATGTAATCACTTGTAGATGTGCATCCAATGATAACTTTCTGAAAGTTTAATTAAATCTGTCCTGTGGTTTAAGAGATATTTTCCTAACAGACATCTATAATCACACAGGCAAAATCAATATAGCCTGTCTATGACCTTTTGGCAGAGGGTAATAAACTTCCCAGCAGATAAGCGGTCACTGGTTGCATTCTGAATATAAAATAATATCCAAATCCTCAGAAATGTTCATGGTTAAATGAGGTGATTTAAGGAAAGCCTGTCACAACAAACAGGTAAAGTACAGAACAAACTCCACGCTTCTTGTAAGATCTGTGCTGTGATTTGTTCTCCTTTCATACGACGCACACATGGGAGGAAAATTTATGCAAACAGCTGCCGCCCTTGATTCATCAGCACAGACTGACCACGGCGGTGCAGGAAACTGTGTCAAAAATGTTACATCTGGGGAAACCAAGAGCAAAAATGTGTGTGGGGGGGGTGTTGTTCCGCACACACAAGCAGCTGGGAAGTTTAGGCTGAAACGAGTACTGAGAGGAGCCCAACAGAGGCGTGCACGTTAGAAGATGCATTATGAAGTTACTTTGCTGCAGCTCAAACAGAAGAACGGCAGCAGCTCAGCAGGCTGTGATTCCACCTCTCTGTTCCCTCGCTGTCCTCCTATTTGAATGTGTGTTTTTCTTGTCTCCTAATGGCTCATGCCGTGGCAGCCGCAGTCCAACCGGAGAAGACTGAAGTGAGCTGTAATAACAATTTAATATCTAGATTGATATGTGATTTTTTTGAAGAAGCTTTTAAGAGTTTTAAAATGGAGTTCTGCCAAGTCTACAAATCATCCTCTTTCTCGAGACAATCACATCAGGAATTAAAAAACACCTCAAAGTGTTGTGTCTTTTATAGTATTTAAAGGTTCTATACTCTTAACACTTCTTAGTGTTTCATTAAGCCTTGTTCAAGTGTCAAATGCTGTGCACATTTATCCGTCATGTTGTGGAAATGTGTCCACGTGGGACGTTTATGTGCGTGCAGCTTTAAATCCAGCTGCTGCTGACCACGCCACTTTCAGGAACAGATTCACAGAGAGCAGCAGCCAATGGGAGCAGCTCAGCACACGCAGGTCACCTGCCAGAGAGACATGAGACATTTTGCTTCTTCTGACTTTATTTTTAATTTTTTTTCCCTTTTTCGTGTATTATCATTCCACATGTAAATGTAGCCAGAAATCACAGCACAGACATTGTTTTGAGTCTGTAGAATGATTTTCTTTTTTAGTGGTGCTGGGCTTACAAAACTGAATTTTTTGCAGCATGGAACTGTAGCTTTGAGAAAATGACATGTTGTCTGTAGGCTCTGAGTGGGCTGGATTTTTATTTATTTTTTTTCTCCTATGAGTGGGCTGGATTTGTGTCTGACTTATTGTGTCAGAAAGAAAAAATAACTGGACAGAGAGAGAGAGAGATAAAAATATTGATCTGCGATCTAAGAAATGTTTTCCTCCTACCCTGTTCTCATCACAAATGATATCAGCTTACAACTTATTCAGAACATTTATTCACCGTCTGGTTGCCTCTTTGAAGAGAATAGAAAATCCCAACAACCTTACAACATCAAAGCTGAGGTGTCAAGATTAGCAAAAATATAAATTATCCCCCCACCCTACCCCAACCCCATTTCACTCTTGCTTCTCGAGTATATCCATGTTTGGTTTGTGTTCCATTTTGAGAACTAAAAACTTTATTCTTTTTAATTCGTTTTGCATGTTTTAACTAGTTTTATTAATGTCTTTGTAGATGGCAATGACTCTTTGATTTTTGTTTTTTATGATTATTTTACGTAAAACAAATAAAAGTGGGGGTGCAGTTAGTAGAGCTGTTGCTTCTCAGCAAGTAAGTCGCTGGATCAAATCCCTGCCTGGGGCCTTTCTGGGTGGAGTTTGCATGTTCTCTCCGTGCATGCGTGGGTTTTTCTCCAGGTACTCCAGTTTCCTCCACAGACCAAAGACAAGCATGTTAGGCTGATTGGTAACTCTAAATTGTCCCTAGGTGTGAGTGAGAGAGTGAATGGTTGTTTCTCTTTTTTGTCTCTATGTGGCCCATTTCTTCTACTGATGACGTCTTCAGTCCTTTGAACCGTGAGTTCTTTTTTCTTTCCCATGTCTTAGGTTTTCTTTCTTTCCACACACTAAAAAGCGATCAACTTAGACTTACCTCCTCTTACCGTCTTGATTTCTCACTGTAAATTAACGGCACCTGGTGAACCCGGTGCGTCGCACAGTCAGTTCTGCATTCCTGGTTCGTCATTTTTTTTGTTCCAGCTGGATTAGGCTGTAAATGTTCAGGCTGCTGTTTAATACACCATATCATATTATATTATTTCTGTTTAGTGTATACCTTAGATCAGGGGTGTCAAACTCCAGGCCTCAAGGGCCGGTGTCTTGCAACTTTTATATGTTCCACTGGTCCAAAACACTTGAATCATATGACTGAATTAGCCTCTCAGTGCAGTCTAGTTCACAAAAGTCCTGCTAATGACCTCCTTATTTGATTCAGTCAGAGTCAGAGATTCTTAATTGTCATTCGCACCACATGTGGTACATGTGGTGGAGCAAAATTATGTACACAGGGTCCCAGTTACATCCAACAGTAAAATGTAAAAGAAAAACAATGATAACATCTAAGATATGAACTAAGAAAAACATATAAATATACACTAAGCACTAAAAGCATAAAAACATTACGTCGAGAGCACAGAATGTCATGATTTCAGCTCCCTGTCTCCTCTGCTCTTTGTTACCTGCAAGCACTCTTGACCACGCCACTCTGCACAGTGAACAGCTGATCAGCTGCAGCAGGAAGTTTATCCTGCAGCTCTGGGCTGCACAAATGTGCAGCAGGTGCTAAATAATTTAAAATAATTTATTTTAAATAACAATTACATGCTATCATGCGGCTCATCCATCAATCAATTCAATTCAATTCAAAAATACTTTACTAATCCCATAGGGAAATTATTTGTTGTTGTAACTCGTTATCCTCATTTCATTAAGAGATGTTATAGATACTGATGGCTGTAGGCATGAACAATCTCTTGTAAAGGTCCATCCCACAGTGGATCCTAAGAAACTGGCTGCAGATGCCGTCCGATCCGTCTACCCAGACTCGGCTGGCCTCTCGGTTCCCCCGGGCTGTAGGACCACCCGAATGCCAGGCCGAACTCCTCCCAGAGCGATGACCACTCCTCCCAGCAGTCTGCCGAGCTCCTCGTTGCTGCGGACAGCCAACTGTAGGTGCCGAGGGACGATACTGTCCTTCTGCTGTCATGAGCCGTGTTTCCTGCTAGTTCCAGGATCTCAGTGGTCAGACACTCGAGCACAAGTAGATGAAAATGCGTCCACAGAACATCCTTTTCAACTCATTTGAGATTTGTGGCTAGTTGAGATATTATTTGAGCTTTTGAGATGTTAATCAGCTGCTGTTGGTTGTAGAAAACTGCCTTGTTGCCATGGTTACGCATCATAACAAATGCCCAAAACTAAAAAAGTTTCAGTGATCAGCCATCACTTCAACACTTGCTCTTCTCCAGGGCGGACATTTTCTCCTCTCCCTCTAAGCTTTGCTTTTGCTCTGTCCTGTCTGTGAAACTGCTTTAGAGCCTCTCTTCTACAAATCTTCCGAATCATAACTATGGACTTGGATTTGGTCAGTTGGTCCCTCAACACAATTGATAACATTTCTTTGAAGAGAAGATGGGCTTTAGTCAAGCCGATTTACCCTGTTGGCACGCACACAGCTGACATGACGTGTCTATCTCTGCTGTCATCTGTGGATTTTAAGGACGCATTTACAACTGGATTTATGATAACTGGTTCCTGCTTTTTGAATTTGGCTGGTTCGTGGTCTATCAACAAACAATGAAGTCTTCGGCAGCAAATCTGGACCTGGTCAGGCTGCCTGCCTTATATGATGGCTTAGTTCGTGCTTTGAGCGCCTAGACTTTTGGCAGAATGGATCAGAGCTAGGGGATTATTCTCAGGCATGTTCTATTGGTATGGTCATTTAATTGGGACATTTCGAATCCGAGTGAACCGACACAGACTCAAGGTAGGTGTAATTAAAGTTCTGCCTGTCATTTTATTCCATTTTTAATAATAATATTTATCATCTCAGGTGTGTTCAGAACACCTTGAGAGAAATTCTGCCTCGAACAATGTCACAGATTTGATGGTTCTCCTGCCTTTCTTGGAGTTTGAGGGTAGCCTCATTAGCTTCTGGCAGATCAGTTCATCTTGCTGAGTTCCTTGAATATCCAGACATAGTTCACAATGAAAATGGCTGATGTTGTGTTAGTAGTTTTCTTAGTTGCATTTGCTTTGTAAAGACTCAAACGTGCTCTATTAAAATCCAAAGTAACCCTGGTTCTTTGCTTTCTCTCATTTCATTTTATATTACTTGCTGTTAAGCTTTGCATTTTAGTCGAGCTGATTTACCCTGTTGGCACGCACACAGCTGGATATCTCATCGACTTTGAAGACTTGATGACGTGTCTATCTCTGCTGTCATCTGTGGATTTTAAGGACGCATTTACAACTGGATTTATGATAACTTGTTCCTGCTTTTTAGATTTGGCTGGTTCCTGGTCTATCAACAAACAATGAAGTCTTCGGCAGCAAATCTGGACCTGGTCAGGTTGCCTGCCTTATATGATGGCTTAGTTTGTGCTTTGAGCGCCCAGACTTTTGGCAGAATGGATCAGATCTAGGGGATTATTCTCAGGCACGTTCCATAGGTATGGTCATTTAATTGGGACATTTCGAATCCGACTGAACCGACACAGACTCAAGGTAGATGTCATTAAAGTTCTGCCTGTCCCCAAGACAATTGTGTCTATCTGAATTTGGCTCCCTGACCATCAAGACAGGCCATCTTATCTCAACCCACCTGGATATTTTGTAAACATGATGCTCAGCTCCTCCCTCCCCTCCTACTAAGGAATTTTCCATGAACTTTTCAGAGGAGCCCAGCTGAATAAACATTCTGTCATCATTTCAGGACTCTGGATTCGTCTCTGATCGTCCTCAACACCCCCCGAGTGTGCACGGATCTCTCCAGAGAGAACTTTATGAACTGAGTGATTTTATCTGAACTCTGCAGTGCCTCTGAGTGTTGTCTCTGGCTGCTCTCCGCCCTTACGTCTACCCCCCGCGTAATGTCGGCGTCATTATGTGCCAGTGTGCGAGATTTTTTTTCATGATCACATTTTTGACCTTCAAACAGAGGTCAAAAGCATGTTAGGAATTTTTGTCTTCAAACCCTATGCATCATTTTTCACCACTTTTTATTGTCTGTCCAAACAGGTCTCACTTGTAAATGAGTCTTCAAGGCTCAACATGATGTATCTGTTTAAATAAAGGTTGAATGAATGAATGAATTTGTATGTCATGTCCACTCTTTTTTGAAAAACCGCTATAGAGCAAGTCCGCGATAAATGAACTGTGAAGTAACAAGAGACTACTGTATAATTAATTACTATGTGTTAGCTTAAAGCTGTGATACCCTCTCTGGCTACCCACAAATATCAATGAAATATTTTTATATAAGCTGCAGATATAATTAGGTTAATACTGCTGAGTGATTGAACGGAGTTGTTACAACACTGAATTCTAGGCCCAACTGTGTGTTTTTTACAAAATAACATAAAAAAATAAGAATTTGGCTCACGATCCAGCTGTTTCACAGTGAGGTGCGTTGTGTGTTGTGTTCTGTCAGTTCTCAACTGTATCATGTTAAATCTTTAAGCTTGGTACTGGTTCAAATTTAAAAGCCACAAATCATCTTGTCATTTTATTCCATTTTTAATAATAATATTTATCATCACCATCAT
Organism: Nematolebias whitei; assembly: GCF_014905685.2. NCBI lineage: Eukaryota > Metazoa > Chordata > Actinopteri > Cyprinodontiformes > Rivulidae > Nematolebias > Nematolebias whitei. The sequence continues at coordinate 35,800,018 of NC_056511.1, forward strand.
CTCAGGTGTGTTCAGAACACCTTGAGAGAAATTCTGCCTCGAACAATGTCACAGATTTGAGGGTTCTCCTGTCTTTCTTGGAGTTTGAGGGTAAAGTCAAAAATGCCTCATTAGCTTCTGGCAGATCAGTTCATCTTGCTGAGTTCCTTGAATATCCAGACATAGGTCACAATGAAAATGGCTGATGTTGTGTTAGTTGTTTTCTTAGTTGCATTTGCTTTGTAAAGACTCAAACGTGCTCTATTAAAATCCAAAGTAACCCTGGTTCTTTGCTTTCTCTCATTTCATTTTATATTACTTGCTGTTAAGCTTTGCATTTTATTCATAAAGCTTCTTAATTTCACTGCTTAGGCAGAAAATCATTTTTAAAAAAACTAAGAAAATGAAATGTGAATGTTGTGTGCTGAATGACTTTGCTATACTATGAGGAAGTTAATGCTTTGTTTAAGATAAAACAAGCAAAACAAAAGTTAAAACGAGCAAAAAAAAAAAAAAAAGAGTTGGGACAATCAAAGTGGATGCATAATTAGATCATTAGCTAAAATGAGCAAAACAATCTAAAAACTTCTGAACAGAAGTTAAAACAAGCAGAGCTAAATTGAGCAAAACAGTGAAAAGCTAAAATGAGTAACACTAAACTCTAAAATAACACAAACAAAAGCTAAAACTGGCAAAATTGCAGCTAATGGTTAAAATGAGCAAAACAGTAATTAAAACGTAAAATTAGTTAAACATCAGCAAACAGCAAGGAGCAAAAGAAGATATAACTAAAGAAAATGCATTTGCTGTGAAAATGCAGTGTGAATGCTTATTGTAGAAGACCTTGCTGAAAAAGAGCTGAAATGACCTTAAACGTGCTGAAATGTTTCTGAAATGGAAGATCAAGTTTAAATAAGCAGAAAAACATGTTTGCTGAAATAAGTATAAATAAGCAGAAATTTGCAATAAAATTAGGGAAGTAGCTAAATAAAGATGAAATTAGCTAAACAAATGGCTGAAAAGTAGCTGAAAGGCAGAAAGAAGCTTAAACTACCAGAAGAAAGCTGAAAGAGCTGAAATGAGCTTAAAAAATGTGGAATTGGTTGAAACAGCTAAAATTAGCATAAAACAGCTAAATAATACCTGAAATAGCTGAAACTAGCATAATTAACCTGAAAGGAGTATAACAAGCTGAAAATAGCATAAATAAGTTAATTAGGCTGCAAGTAGCAGAGATTAACATGAAAAACTTGAATTTATCTGAAAACAGCTGAAATTAGCAAAAAATGCTAAAAAGGTAGCTGAAAAGGTAGGACAAGCTTAAATTAGTGTAAGAAAGAACACAAGTTTACCCAATTAGGCTGAAAGAAGCACACATTAGCCCCAAATAGTGGAACTTATCTGAACAAAGCTGAAATGAGCATTAAACCAGCTGAAAAGTAGCTAAAAAGATAGAAAGAAGCATCATTTGCCAGAAGGAAGTGGAGAGAGTACATTTTTGCTGAATTAGGTAGAAAAAAGTTTAAATGAATGAAAAAATGTGGAATTAGTTGAAAAAGCTAAAATTTGCCTAAAACTGCTAAATAGTAGCTGAAATAGTATAAAAAGCTGCTGCAGAAATCAGGTCAATTTATCAGAAAGAAGTTAGAAGAACCACAAAAATGTTGTAGTTAGCAGAAAAAAAAATCTAAAAGGAGCATAAAACAACTGACAAAAAAGCTGAAATTACCTGAAGGTAGCTGAAATGTTTTAAAAATTGCACAAGGAAGCTGAAAGAAGCTGAAGCAGAACAAAATGTGAACGGAGCGGTAAAAGGTTGTAAACACATTTGAAGGATGTAAAATGAGCTCAATTCATTTTCTATGAGAAAAAAAAAATGCCAGAAAATTTTCAATATTTCAAAAAGCTAAAGTTGCACCAATACCAAAAGTCCTAACATTATTGTCCAGAAAGAGCTGAACGTTTTGATATGATTTGTTGAACTAGCTTGAAAACTGCGGACCAAGAAACGAGCCGAAGCTGATTTCAAAGGCCGCGTTTTAAAGGAATTCAGGAGATTCCCAAGTTTTTTGTGGTATAAGCGGGTATAATAAAACCAAATGTCTTGAATGTACTAACGGTTTAAATTCCTAAAGTCTCAACTGAGCTGAACATTTTAATATTTGAATTGTTAAAATAGCACCAAGTATGTAGAGATAGTGTTTGCAAAAACTGTACAGAAGAAACTAAACAGGAAAACTAGCTGTGCACTTTTGTGTAGATCAGGATCAGTGCAGCGTGGTCCGCTTCTTCATCCTGATGCATCTTAGACGTTTTTCCACACGTCTAATTAATCCAGCAGATATTCTGCACAACAAAAACCCAGCTTAATGAAGTCAAGTCAGTTTTGATATCCTGACATGAACCAGTCAAACTTTCCCTCAAGGGGCTTCAACATCTGCACAGAGCACAAGAAGAAGCTGCATTTTCTGACTGTTTGAGGGGAAACGCTTCAGTTTGACTGTTTTTCTGAGCAGTATATTTCAGCCAGAATACAGATAATTCAGAGGCAATTATGGCTTTTCAAACAGTTTCCTCCTCACCTCTGAATTTATTAAAATACTGTACGGTTCACTCCTCGTTTTATTTTCCAGAGCGAGAGGCACCGGGTTAAAGTTTCTACATTTTCTTCTGATGACCTCAACAAAACAAGTCTTAGAAGTATATGGTTTGTCATTTTGTTCTGTCTGTTATTGTTCAAATGTGCTAACAGGTGTTGATAAAAGTGCACTCCAAGCTTTTTACGTTTTTGTCTCCCTCCCTGTGTCTGCGGCGTGCTTTCTATTTCCATGATAAATGCACAGGGGCAGTAATTGTTGTCACCCTTCACACGCACAGCTTTGTGCTCAGGAAATTAAAAAGCACATTCACGTGTAGGCACTCACAAACTTCCTCCTGCGCGCTGATAACTCTCCTTACTGTCTCTTAGGGATGTGCAAAAATAACCAGATGTTTAAAAAATTGGGTTAAAAGAAAATGGGAAAAACTGGGTTAAAGATTGGTCCATTTTTAAAACCGTCAGCATGAATTGTTGTCGCAAGAAGACTTTTAAAATACTCGAGCCTGACCCAAATGATCAGAACTAATGTTGCTGTAAATGCAGCGCAGGGAATTCACTCTTCCCCAATGTCTTTAGGAAAAACTTCATTTGTTAAAATGTATAATGATCTGTGTCAAATTAAAGTGACTTTCATCCTATCTTCATTTTTTTGCATTTGTTGCTTATTTAAACAATTGAAAGCAGTCGTTTAAATTATCAGGAGATACGCAGTCTATTTTTTGTTAGTTAAAATGCATCAAGTGTCTAAAGACATGAGGGAGTCTTCAGAATGATTTGCTCCTGACATCTTAAACAAAAGTACGAGCAAGGCAGAGTACAATAAGAGAAAACAATGTGAAGTCTTTGGGAAGCTTTATTTTCATTTATTATTAATCCTTCTTTCACCAAAGATCACAATTATAGATAATACAATGTAGCCATGGACTGGTATGAGGTGTTATGATAACCTTGAACAGAAATAATTCCTCTGTTAAAAAAAAAAAAAAAGTATCACAAAATCCAATTTTATTTATTAACAGAAATGCAACTATGAGTACAGCTGACATCTTAAATAATATCACTTTTTTTTATTTTTAAAGAAGCCTGTTGCTGCCACCCCACCCATCTGTATCACATAATGTGAAATGTTTCTCCTCTACTGGTAATATATATTTTTTAACAAAATAAAAAGTCTATTTCCAATGTGTGTTTATGTGTTACAACCAAACATTTAAAAGTTATTTTCATTATATAGATTCATATCACATGATAAAGAACACAGTTGAACAGAACGTTGTAACATTATAAAAGTTTCTAGGTTAAAAACTACCCAGTTTGTGTAATTTGAAGCGAGCCAATTACTCGTCTGGGTTGGGTTATCTGTGTGACAGAGCGTACTGTTCAAGTTCAAGTTCAAGAATATGTATTGTCCCCGAAGTGCTATTTGTTTCACAGCCCGTAGCAAACAAAACATCCGTACTAAAGACAAGGAGACATTAAAATAACTGTAAAAAATCAACATTGTTCATTGAGAAGCCTGATTCCTACAGGGATGAATGAGTTTTTCAGTCTGTTCATACATCTGGGCTGCAGATACCTGTGTCCAGATGGAAGTAACCTGAACTCACCATGGTGATCGGGATCTGCCAGAATCAGCCTGGCCTTGTTCACTGACCTCATCTTGTGTAGGTCAGTGAGGTTCTGTAGGGCCAGCAGTTTTGCTGCACATCCTGACACTTCCCGAGAGTTTGTTACTGTTTTTGCATGTCAAAAGTTCAAACCAACAGATGAAGGTAAAAGTTAAAAGAGACTAAATAAAACATTCTCATAAAAATAGGATCAACATTAAAACCACGGAGCTTCTGATAAAAATACACTCTCTGATGGGCCTTCTTACAAAGTGAGTTCACATGGGGGTCAAAGGTCAGTTTGTCATGGAGAACAGTTCCCAGATATTTATATTGATGCACCACCTGGACAGCTCCACCGTTAATGACCACAAGAGTGGCAGCTGAAGAGTCTTTTCTAAAATCAATGGCCATCTCCTTTGTTGTAGAAACATGGACTTAACGACTGGGTTAAGTCTTCTACACCCAAATTGAGTTAAATGACAATTTTTTTGATTTACACCTAGTAGTTGAGTTTAAAAAAAGAGCTATTAGAAAATACAGCATAGCTGGTGCTAGCTAGCTGACACTTATATTAAATAGCGTCAACTAGCTAGCACCATGTAGTTTTAGAAAACCAAACTCATTTAGTCCAAACCGAAGTTATTAAAAATATATTTTTATTGTCTTATCTTTATTTTTACATCCTGAAGCAGAGGCCCAGTCAAGTTTAAATTGGTTAGCTTGTGATTTAAAATGGTGAACTGTAAAGAATGACATAATTCATCTCAAACTCAACCACAGGGTTTTTCACCTTATCTTTGGTCGGACAGACCTTCTCCCACTCTGCTTCTGCAACCTGGAACACCTTGCAACAAGAACTGAAGCTGTCCACCTTGGTTTATTTAAGGGGTTTCAAACATTTGATCATGTCAATAGAAAAATCAAACCAAGTATGTTGTTTTAGTATTTCACCCTGTTTTAGTGTTTTATACACTACTCTTATTTTAACTGCATTTTTACTGTAGTTTATTGTTGTCATTGTTTACTGTTGTTGTTGTCTGTGCTTTATAGGCTGTTCTACATGAGTCCCCGTGGCTCAATGAGACTAGCCTGTATAAATAAAGGTTGAATGAAGTGAATGAAAAAAGACTATTGCAAAGTATGACCCAAAGCAACAGCAGTTTTCACTGTGTAACGGTTTGTGTTATGATTTGACAAGTACTGTCATGCCGTTCACTTTTACTTTTTCCCGAGGTTACAATATTACACATGTGGAAACACCACAGAGGCCAAAAAAACCCATAATTTTATTTATTTTATTTCATTAATTTTTTTTTGTGAACACAATGCTGAATGACCTCAGGAAAATCAAAAACAAAGTCAGGCTAATTTAGGTATATTTCTAAAGCAACTATGCCTATTTTAGAAAAGAATGCTTCTCTTCTACCATTCTGCATTTTGAAAATATTTATATTATGACAGGTTAATGTTAGCTTGTTAAGTGGCTTGGTAAAGAGCCTGCAGTAGGCTGAAAACAACTTGACCATTAAAATAGTGATGGGCGATGTTCCTCTGGTAGCAAGCAACCAGTCCTCTAAAAAAAAACTAAAAAAAAAACAGTTTTATCATTTTTTTAATTTCTAGGAAATGTCTGTCATGCAGCTGACTGACAGCGCTCAGCAACAAGTAGAGGAGGGGGAGCACTACTCTGCACTGCACATTACTGGAGAAGACTCCTTATTTCCTCCAGCATCTCATTAGAGGGAATTTAAGCAGCAGAAACAGTATGGCTGAAAAATGTAGTGGTTTTGACATTGTGAATTTCACCATTTTGTACCTTGAAACCAAAAGCAGGCCTG
>NC_056511.1:35806443-35822802 GCF_014905685.2 Nematolebias whitei
AGAGGATTATGCAGCTGCTGGGTCTTGGCCAGCATAAAAGTACTAAAGTGTCTGATTCAGCAGTTGATATTTTTTGCATATCTGGTGGAAGAAGCCAGCCACTAGGATGATGTGGGGGAAGAAACATTTTTAGAAAAAAAAACATTTATACAAATCAGGAATGAGCACAGACCTTGAAAGAGCTCTGTGTATTTTTCTGTTCATTGATCTGATCACATATCAGACTCAGCCTGTCCAGTTTAGGCTCACATTGTCAGACTGGACTCAGCTCTCTCCAATCTGAACTGCCCTCTCTCAGCCTCAGATTTGTTTTGGGATTATCGCCGCCATAGCAACAGCGTGGCTAACACCGGGTGTCGCCGCATACACTTAAGCTAACATTTAGCAAGTGGCTGCTATGACCTTGTTAGAATCTGAGCACCATTATGGTATGTTAATGTGTGGAATTAATATAGCACTGTGGTAATATTTGCAAGTGTCAACTTGTGCCACATGAAAAGTCAAGCGATGGCAAAAGTCATTCGGATATGATCAGACTGAAACAAATCCCAAGAGTCATGCTGTGTGTCAGAAATATTTGTACACTTCTTCTGTGGTTTGTTTGCACCAACTGTATATTGATTTTCTGAGAAGGTCAGGCCTATTTAGACACCTGTATGCCATTTCTAATTACTACACAGGCTGTGTTTACATATTTAAGCCTTTGGCCCATTGCACATTCTCATGAAGCTGTTGTAAAGCTCAGTGAAACATGTTGCTTTTGTTCGTGCACTTAGTCATCCTTATTGTTATAATTATATTTTATTGGTTGAGTGTTCATCTTGCTGTTGGCAGCACCTCCAGCCTTGAAGTTCATGCTGTGTGGACCTCTTTATTCTTTAAATTGGGTTTGCAAAGAAGAATAAATGTAGATCTTTAAAATGTGCTACAGCTTCTGTTCATTGATCATTATGCCTATAACAAAATGTTTATTTTCCTTTGATTTCAATGTTTTTATGCTCAAAAGGTATTGGATTTCACTGAAAAAAAAACAAAGCAATGCATTAAAAACACAAATAAAAGCAAAATCTATAAAGAACAGCACCAACAGTGAGAGAGGGCCCATGTGTGGGAGGTTGTGTGCATATGTGCAGGCGATGCGCTTGTGAGACTGTGCACCTGGAAAGCACTTGACAGATGGTTACTTCAGCTCGCGCTGAACGTTGCTTCTTTTTCCCCGTGTTAAGCCTCTTTCATATCGAAAGTGTCTCGGTCAGCATTATGATCAAGGTAGACTTTTTCAGCCGTCTTGATTGTTCGCCGGGCATCTCTTGAGTGTGTTTATCCTGCCCACATCATTTATTTCTGTTTGATTCAGGCGAGCCAGGGGAGATCAGAGCTTTGACTGTTTCTGCTCGTTTTTTTGTTTGGCAGTAGGATTACAAAGCAGTGCATCAAACATCATTATATGTGTCATCAGATCAGTAAATTCTCAATCTCTGGTAGTGACTTTGTACTTCAAAAGAGACTTTTATTTGGGAAAATGTGATTCAGAAAGTAAATCTGTTTTATTGTTTCCTTTTGGTTTGATGTGGCTAAGCAGGTGCAATAAACACGTTAGCCATGTTGTTAAATCGTTATTTTTAACTTAAATATTTCATAATATGCCATTTAATTATATTTTATCTTAGCATGTAATCAAAGGAAAACTGAATCCAACAATAGCAAGCAAGTCTAACTAAGTTAAGTCAGGGTCTTTGGACGGATAAAAAAAATAAACGTTTCATCTTTTATTCAAAATACTTCATCAGTCTGAGGAGCTGTATTAAACCCGGTCTTATAAATAGCATCTTCTCATAGTAGATCAACCAGTTTGCTGTTGACAGCCAAAACTAGCTGTTCACATTTTAAAGGAGGACCATCAGCCTAACGACTGATCGTTAGTGCCCCGATGGCCACTTGCTATTCACAGGGGGCTGAGTGATATTAGCAATAACGGCATTGTAAGAGGGACAGTTGAACACGGAGGCCTCCACCCCTGTTTAATGATGGACGGTTTAGTGAGCATGCTTCAGATTAACAAGCAAATTTTATATTTATATCCAACGGGCAGAATGACATGCATTGTCGTCATGTGCATCTCTTCTTCCATCTTCATCCACATGAGAACAGCGATTTGTGAACAAAGTTTTTGTATTGTTTCAGCTTTGCATCCACGCAGAAATAAAATATTAGGAGCCCTGGCAAAATACATTTTGGAAACCAGTTCCGTAGTGAAAAGTTATTGAAAGACCTTGTGTTTTTAACCAAAATACATCATTTTGTGACTTCCAATCTTATCTACATTGCATCAATATTCACAGAATCTGTGTTTGCATTAGTGCAGCAGATGATATAGACCAGGGTTCTGCAATCTTTAAGATCCAAGAGCCATTTCTGCCCCTTTGTTCACTAAATAAAGTGTGTCTGGAGCCACAACAATCTGCTACGACTAATCAAGTGGCTCGTGTTGGAGGGCACTTTTCTGGCCAGTAGGGGTGACATTTATAAAGCTGAAAATATCTAACGATTTTTAGCATTTGTTAATATTTTTACATTTAAAAACAAAATAAAAGCAATATTCTTGTAAAGAAGGAAAATAATATTGTTTTGCCCAATAAAAAAAGAAAAGAAACGCTATGCAGCTCATTCACTTTATGCTTTATTTCTTCAAAATAAGATACTTAAATTTTCCACAATAATCAAAAAAGCAGATAGTGAATATGTTTTACTCCTTGTATTAGTTCAAGTATTCACTTATTTGCAAAGGAAATGACAGAAAAACTGCTAAAACTAGCATTTTGTTGAGCTAAGATTCAATAAAATTCAGTTTTAAGTTAGTTTTGGTCAAAGCTTGAAAGAGCCACTGCAGAGGGACTAAAGAGCCACATGTGGTTCCAGAGCCGCAGGTTGCAGACCCTTAATATAAACCCTAGTCACTCATCTATAGCAAAACCTTTGTATTCTGTATGAGATCACAGATCTCTTTTGCAAAGGAGGTCAGAAGGCATCCTAACATGCATACTTTCGGACTATAAGAGGAAACTGGAATATCCAACCTGGGATTGAACCCAGGGCCTTCTTGTTGTGAGGAAACTAACCACTAAGCCATCATGCTGCCAAATACTTGACTCAAAACAAAGGAAAACTGGATGGGAAAGTGTTTTTTAGTCTTTTGGGTTTGGGGGTTTTATTTATCTGCTACACAGTAGCCTGGTTTGTTACTACAGTGTTTTGGTTCAGTTTTGGTGTTTCTGTGTGGATGAAGGCATTTCTGGAAAAAAAAAAAGAAAAAAAGTAGCTTTGAAAATCTTGTTTCCATGTGGACATGGCCTGAGCTCACCTGAAAGTGTCTGAGGTAAAATTATTCCTCACCTTTATTCAGCCCTTCAGCTCAGAATCATATCAGACAAAAGCAATAACCACAACAGCGTAACAGATAACATTATGAACGCTGCAGGGACATGAAGTGCACCCTGGGCATTGTACTGAAGCTCCAAAAGAATATAATATTTATAAATTACACCGAACACTTAATGCCGCTCAATTAGTCCCAAATCAAATGTGGTGCGTCTGATCTAAATGTTGAAAACTGTGCCTCAGGACAGAAAACAAACAGCAGTTCAGACCAGGTCTGAGGTCAGGATAATATTGTGTTCATGTAAAAATGTCATCAAACAAACTCTAATTTCATTCCCTCTTATATTTTCCTCCTTTTAATTGATGCAGCCTTGAGTGCAACAAAAGAAATAGCCCCCCACAGATACTGCACTCATATTAGTGTATTTCCCCGAGAAACTGCCCTCCTAATTTCAGCACGTGCTCTGCAGCAGATGTTTGTGCCCTTTCTGGTGCTGTGGGTAATAATCCTTAATATTTGTGCCGTTTGAAACTAAATGAGCCTTTAATGCACTCTGATTCCATCATCTCACACTCATTAATTGTTTTTTGAAAGACCATAAATTATTCCTGCTTTTTTAAAAATTGATTTATTCAATTATTTTTTGCAAAGATAAACAGAAACGTTGAAGGCTAAACTGAAGGTATTTAACTGTGCGATGGTCAGTTCTGATAAGAGTCTCCTTGTGAAATGTCATCGAAGGAGAAAATTCACAGCCCCGCTTCTGTTGGCTGAGATATTTCCTCCCTGCTGTAACCTTCAGCGTTTGCAACCTTGCTCGGTAGTAATGCTGTAACACGAAATGACGCCTCCGAACTTTATTGTGTGGATCTTTGCATTCCCGTCTCCCTCTCCTTGCTATCCGTCATCGCAGGTGCTGCTCACTCAGTGAGTTTGGCGCCTCATTAAAGATTGTGCGATGCATTTGAAGTCCTGTCACTCATCTTCTCCTCTCGCCCTTTTCTCTTCCAGATGGTCACGAGAACAAAGAAAATATTTGTGGGCGGCTTGTCGGCCAATACAGTAGTGGAAGATGTGAAGCAGTATTTTGAACAATTTGGGAAGGTAAGACTACTTTTGTTGCTAACCACCATTGGGTTGTCACAATATTCATCATTTAGTGGACTGCGTGTGGTCTTACTGTTGGCAGAAAAAAAAGCTTGATAATTGGGGCAAATAGTAATAAAATGGGTATTGTTAGATTTGATAGACAAATAGCTAAACACTTAGCAATGTGCTAAGAAGTATTAGCTGTTGGCTACGCAGCGCACCAGAAATTATTTGAATTTCAGTCTCTTCAGAATAATTTTGGCAACATTTCTGTGACATTCTGCTGTTTCTTAGATAATGAGTGTTTGAATTTGGCTTTTGTTGTTGTTGTTGTTGAGAAGTGTTGGCTGCTAACTGTCTGACTCACACACGTGTGTTTCTTAAAGAGTAATAAACCTTAAAACCACAGATCATGAGTTAGACAAGATTGTTAGGTTTTTACAATGTAAATTTTATCAGTGCTCGAAAATTGTTCTTATAGCTGCCATAAAGTGGTAATTCAGATCTTTTAAAGTGGGAGTCTTTGAAAAAAAGCTATGAGCAAATTATATCTTAAGAGTTTAATTCAAATGAGCTAATACATAATAAGAGTGGGGCCAAGATCATAATGCATAGACTTCGTCCCTAAACAACTCCAATCTCCCATCTTGCAGTTAGTTTGTCAAAATGATCAGAATTAAACTAAATTTTCCAAACTGTGGTTGACCAAATCACTTTCTACAACAGGTAAGATGTTAATTGCTCATAACTTGTATAGAAAACCCCACTTCAAAAGATACAAGCTATCACTTTACTAAAGGATACATAATGCAGTATTTGTACTTGATCTTGTCAGCGTAGTCTAATGTGTAACAACTGCTATTGGGTTGTTCTGCATTTATACGATGTTCATGCAACACTCATATTTAGGCATTTCTAAAAACGCATAAAAACTACACTTTAGTTCAACATAATCATTTGATAGCAGCAGTTCTGTTATCGTAAGCGGACCCATATCTCTCTGAACAGCCTCCCTCTCTATCCAAAGTATCACAAAGTGGGAGAAGCTCAGTGACAGCAGGCATCTCTGTCTGTCTGTCAGTCCGTCTGTTACTGACTTGATTGAATGACTTCACGTTATATGAATGCTGACAGTTTGTCCCAGAACGTATCAATAATTTGACACTGATCAGTTTAAATTAGCGCAGCTCTTTTAATATTTGGGAAAACTTCATTGCAGAGTCCAGACAAATCATCTGCGTCTCGTTCTTTTAGCGAGCTCACAGTGTAGCCTCAAAAGAAGCCAACTGCGTCACTTTGGCTCCTCTTCTATATTAAGACAAACTGTGACAAGCAAACAGCTGAAGATGTGGCAGCAGCGTCACACAGCCTGCCATGCCCGGTCAACAACGTGCGTTTTGCTTACGGAGCAAACAGGCCCTGACAACCAAGCTGCCAAGAGCAACCCTCCCAGAAACGATGAAAGCATGACATCAGAACCAAATGCAGCTTAGTACTGGACTCAGAGCTAAAGTCTCTGTATTGTGACATTTTTTGAAAGTTTGATATGAAATGGGGGGGAGAGCTCAGTTTTTGAGTGCTGCTGTAGTTTCTGCATGCTGTTCCTATGGCCATTGAGCCTATCTGATTGAGGCACATGCAAGGACAGACATACAGCGTGCACACACACATGCACACACAGCTCTCAACCATGCGTGCAGACACAAACAGGCTTTGATACAGTGGCAGCATTTTACAGATAATTTCCCCACACCGAGCAGAGATCCATTTCCCTCATGTCATATTCCACATCAGTCAAGGTCACCTTCAGCTGATCCACTCTGCGCAACATCAACACTTGACCTTGAGTTTTAGTAAGGATGGATTTTTCACAGGCACATAATGTACCGTGTCCTGAAGGAGACAAAAGAGCTCTTACACATTAATAGAGATTTTTTTTTTGCTTTTGTTCAAAGACAATGCACTACTAACTTTACTCTTAAACCCCAGGATTTTTTTTTCTTGGCTTAAAGTGAGCAAGGTGAAGGACTTTGTTTTGCTCTTCTTTCGTGGAAGAGCATTCGAGACCTCACTGTATCCTGGTCGACGGCTTCACATCAAGATGACTTATTTGCACAATAGAACGCAGCGAGCAAATATTCAGCATGACTTTGCAATCAATGGTTGTGAGAAGGGACTCCAAATGATTTTAGACTTGATTGAATGACATAATTGACTTGATTAAACAAAATCCCCCCCCCCCCCCCCCCCACACACACACACACCCTCCCGTCCTTGAGGAATCCTCAAACGCTTAGAAGGAAACAAACAAATCAGACTGATTGAGACAGATCTCGAGCATGTTTCTTTGTGCGCTTTTATAGCCTACTTGTGCATGCTTGGATGTGTTAGCCGTGCTGCTCGTGCCATGCGGGAGCATGTCAGCGATTAGCTGTATTTATGTGGGTGCATGATTAGGGGTATGTACGTGTGTATGAGTGGATCTGAGTGCCTTCAGTTAAAAGACAATCAGAGCAGATATTAAAGGCTATGACAGGCAAAAAAGGGGTTCTTTGTGTTTTGCGTCTGTTCTTTTTTTTCTGCCTTACACATCCCAGGATTTATTAAATAACCTGCCTGTCAGTGCAACCTACCATTATCGTCACAAACGCACCGCTCTGAGAACTTCCCTACAGAAGGAGAAACCAATTAATTCAGTTTGTCCTTCATAGCATCTCGATGGCAGTAGGCATCTCTGTGTGTCAGTCTGTTTTTTTCCTGTCAGCTCATGTGCATGTCAGGAGGGGCATTAGCCAGCATGGAAGCAGGACAGAAAGCCATCTAGAACTTTTGAAAGTATGTTTTGAAGCACTTATCAATCATCACACAACTACAGCTTAAGGCTCCTGCAAATGTTCTTCCTTACTGGGAGTATGCTCTTTCACTGCTTTTATTTACAAGTTCTGTATACAGTGTGTGTGCACGTGCATGTGTGTGTGTGTGCGCGTGCGTGCGTGCGTGTGTGTGTGTGTGTGTAAAGCAGCATGAGCCAATTAGCAGGATGTGGTCTATGGAGATAGCGGTGGTTGGTAGGCAGTGGAGGGGAAACAGCTGTTGTGGCCACAGTTGGGTCATGGGTTCTTTTCGTGACCTCCACCCCCCCCCCCCCCACACACACCCCCCACCCCCCACCCCCACACACACACCCTCCCACCCCCGGTCCTTTCTGTCTCCATCAAGGAGGAGATGGTGCATTTGCTGTGGAGAGATGTTGACAGCCGTCATGATTAGTAGAGAGCACAAACGCAAGTCTGCTGCTGCTTCTGAGAGCTGCTGCACTCTTTCTTTCCTCCTTTTGTTCTTTCTTTTTTCTTTCTTTCTTTCTTTCTTTCTTTCTTTCTTTCTTTCTGTCCTCCATTTGTTCTTTCGTTCTTTCTTTCTTTTTCCTCACCTACAGTACACGCTGAAGGTGTGCGTTTGCACTGATTGTGACAGTCATTTGAACAGAACTGAAGTGTGGCTGTGTTTGACTGATTCTAATGCATCTCAGATGGATCCCATTACCTGCTTAATAGTAGCCACATCCTGCCCTCCATTTTTTTTTCCTTCTCAGGCAGCACACGTCACTTTAGCCCAGCAAGCCAGATGAGACAATCTTATCAGTACTGCCTGGCCTCTTTTTATATTCAAGGACTTTTGTTGGAGCCTACTGCTATTTCTGCTTTGCAATAAAGCCAAATTAATCAGAGAGCTGCTTGTGTTAAGTATTTTTTTCTTATAGAGGATAGTAAATTAGATTTAAATAAACACTTATGTATAGATATTGACTGATTGATATTGACTGGATGGCATGGTGGTGCAGTCAGTAGAGCTGTTGTCTGTCAGCAAGAAGGCTGTCAGATCGAATCCCAGCCGGGGACTTTTCTGGTTGAAGTTTGCATGTTCTCTCCGTACATGCGTGGGTTTTCCCCGGGTATTCCAGTTTCCTCCCACAGACCAAAAACATGCATATTAGGCTGATTGGTAACTCTAAATTGTCTCTAGGTGAGAGTGAGAGAGTGCATGGGTTTTTGTCTTGTGTTTTTATGTGGCTCTGTGATGGACTTCTAACCTATCCAGGGTGTCCCCCAACACAGTGACTGATGGACATGGGCACCAGTGACCGCAACCTGGAAAGAAAGAAGTGGATAAAAGATAAAGCAAATCTTTTTGCGCCTAGTCCCACTTAGGTTACTTCATCCACCCGCTTCGGTTGTTATCATCCATTAAATGGCCGTTATTAGTTGTTATCATCCCCATACGTAGCGTTCAGACTGCCCCTCCCCTACCTTCTAGTAGGTTTAAATGTACGTTATTATCGCTGATAATACGGGCGCGTGGTTAGGTTAAGGCCCCAGTATATTCCTGCGTACGTTCATACGCGGAGGTACGCGCGTACCTCCGCAGGGCATGTCCATGCAAAGCTCAATTTTTATGACTGCGTATGCGTACGCGGTGTTGCACAATAAACTGCCCAGCGACGGACTGTTTTGTATGCGACACCAATGTATTAAATTCTCCTTCTTGATCCCTGATCTGGCCTTTTCTTTTGTTTTGTTTTCCAAGAGGCAGCGACCTCTTCCTCCTCCATTGATGCCATGACTGAAATGGTGAGAAATTAAGGAATTTGTCACGAGCTAAATAAAATCAGTTCCAACGTGGCTGCGGGAGGGTCTGGAGATTTCCTGGTGGGCTGGTCTGATGTGTGGGCTGCAGGGCCAGCGCTCCCTGTTTTTTTTTTTTTTTTTTTAGAACTTTTTATTAACAACATATAAACACAGAACACCGGTGCGGCTGGGGCTGCCAACTCTAGTTTTTTTTTTCTTTCAACCTGTCAATCAATCCAGTAGGCATGTCAGCAAATGACCAATCGGCGACCTCAATTTGTCCCAAAGGTAAACGCCCCTGTCTGTAGAGCTGCTCTGCAGCCGCTCAGGGTGTACGCTCGAGTATGAAGTCTCAAACTTCTGCGTACGTACGCACGTACCTCCGCACGGACGGACGGACGCGGGAGTATACTGGGGGCTTAAGAGTCAAGGGTCTGGGGGTTAGGTTTATGGTCAGGGTTAGGTTAAGTCTCAAGGGCAAGGGGATTAAATTTTGGGTCACTGGTCTGGGTCAGCTCTACGGTTAGGTTTAGGAAAAGAGTTACATTAAGCTAACTAAAATACACTTCTGGTTTTACATGCGAGCCGCGATGCTTATTATCACCCATAAAAACATAACTTTAAATTTACTTAGAGGTAGGAGGGAACAGTCTGAACGCTACCCATGGGGATGCTAACAACTAATAACATCCATTTAATGGACTGATAGCATCCAAAACCATTGCTTCATCAGTCTGGTCATAATTAAACTTTATTTTTCTAAAGTGAGTTTGTTCAGACAGGTAAGATATTACTTGTACGTAAGATTTCTACAGAACCCCATTTTAAAATATCTCAACTTTGATGTTTAAATCGAGTGTTGTAACTATGTAGTACTCTCCCCATTAACAGAACAACAGCAAAAGAAAGACTTTCATTTATTTTGTTGATAGTTTATCTTTGGAATCAAGAGGCTTAGCACTGAAATCTAAATGTGTATTTTTTGACATATTAAAAGGTTCACATTTATTAACAATTTAATAAACTTCAGTCTAGAAGAAAGTTCAAAGGCAGCTACAAAACATCAGATATTCTTGTAGAAATTCCTACAGTCTTTTTTCAGTGGCAACCCAAGGATATATTCAGCTTCAAAAAGGAGTCTGATACCAGTAGACTGAAAATTACAGCTTTTATGAAAAAAAAAAAAAAAAAATCAGTGATCAATAAGGTACAAATTACAGTTCTTAGTGTTATGCAGTGTGTTATGCTCTACAAGGTGTAAGATTGTTACCTTTCTAAATTTTTGCTGTATCAAATAATTGTCAAAAAAAAAAAAAAAAAAACTTTTGAAACTCTTTCACTGAAGCTTTCTAAGAGATGGGAGGTGGTGTGGTGGCACCTTATAAATTTGGATGTGACGTACCAGCAGAGACTTGTCCAGGCATGAAAAAACGACTCTGAACAGTTCAAGTCATAATTAGCTGTGGTGGTTAATGCTTCCTCATTGGTTTATTGTAATCGGCTTTGAGTCATCTCATAGTGCCCTTACTTGCCTAAGCTGAAACATCTACATCTCACTGGCTCAGTTTCCGCCCTTCTTCTTTCTTGATTTTATTTTATTTTTTCCTGTTCTGTGCTATATAGGGGTTGAAGCAGACTTTTTAGTTTCATCAGAACTACTTGCTTCCATGTCACTTGGCAGCAAAAGTCCTCTCCTTTATGTTCATGCAGTCCTGGTTCTTATACTCCCCTACTCTAGAGACATATTATGGAGGCGGGGCTTAATGAAAAGAAGGGAGGGGCTTAACCAGGTCACTGCCACTAGGCTTAGTAGTGGGCAAAAGCTAAATGGTAAATGGTAAATGGACTGTACTTATATAGCGCCTTTCTATCTTATTTCAAGATACTCAAAGCGCTTTACACAACAATCTGTGTCCTCATTTACCCATTCTTACAGCACTCTACATCTCTACAAGGCTAATTGAACAAATCATTCTAAAGAGACTAATCAGTGCTTTTAGATCACATTCATACACCGATGGGACACACATCAGAGGCTATGAGGGGTTCAGTGTCTTGCCCAGGGACACTTCAGCATGTGACTGCTGGTGGATTCGAACCCCCAACTCTCGCATTGGAGGACGACTGCTCTAACCACTCAGCCACAGCCGCCCCCAAAAGCTAGAAAGTTCAATAACACAATGAGACAGTGCTTTGCTATGGAGAAAAAAAGTCAGTTTGAGGAAGTGACTATAAGAGTGATGACATCTGTTGGAGGACACTGGAAGGATGAGTGAGCTGGAAAAAGATCATTGTCAGAACAGCCCACAGCTACCATGTGCCACTTCTGTAGTGTTTCACACTCCAGGAGAGGACTGACTCTATACTTTGCTCATACCTTCTGAAAGATGAAGCAGATAAGAGGAAAAGTAAAATCATAACAGCATTAGGAAAAGAGTGCACATAATTTGTTCTGGGTCTCAGTTAATCTAATACCATGGCTGACATTTTGCCAGCCCTTATATTTTATAAATGGCAGAAAAATAACTTTTTGTGACCAACTATATAAAAAAGAGGATGACTTAAGTTTACATACCCATCTTGGTATCTCAGTGAAGGTTTTCATGTAGTTCAAGGATAAAAATGCCACCCTGTAGAGAATGAATATTAATGAAATATACTTTGGAATGTTGTCCTGAGAGAGTGCGGTGCAGATATTACAAATCACCTCTAATCATTGATCTCATCATTCTTGTCTTATCTCTTTGATTGCAGATCCAAGTTTAACCTTGGCTTGCATGAAGCATTTACAACAGCCCATACACTGGTTCCAAAATAGATCTTGTGATGAAGAATATTAATTGCACTTCGGACTCGTTCACAGGTTGAACGCTCTTATTGGCCAAAATAGCAAATATGAATGATTAATGCAGAAAAATACACTTTGTACAAGGTGGGAAAAATGGAACCCAATCAAAAGGCCGAAGCCTTTTATTCCACTTCCTCGGCTGTTGCAGGTGCACATTTGCATGCAATTTACATGGTAGCTCACAGTGACCACAACCACCACTCCAGCATCTCTGTGTCCATCATCTGCTGACATTCTGTGATTGTTTCCTCTCTGCTGTGACTCACCTCACCCAATCAGCTGAGGATATGGTACGGTTTCTGTGATTATAAGGAGTGATCAGAGCAGCGATGATGGAGCATGTGCTCTATAGTGGAGATTTAGCCAAAGGCTTCAATCTCATTGCAGTCACTTGTAGTTAGTGACTGAGCCTAGCAGTGAGAAGGGCAGCGCAATATAAATGAATAGGCTATGAATGTGGATATGACTGCGGTTCTGCAGGGACACACACACTGGGGGAACGAGCCAGTTAGACAAACTATTTCATATCCCCCTTGACCTTTATTTGCCCACTGGCCCAGCAACATTTCCAATAGAGTGGCTTTTAAATGGCTGCTGAAAATTGAACATTTATTTCAGACCTGAGACAATTTTATACGTGTGTGATTGTTTGTATGAAAGAATGGACAGTGCAGATCTTACAACAAACCTTTAATTAGTTTCTACTAAAGGGATCAGACGTTTAACGAAAGATGAGATGGTTTTCTGACTTGCTGATCATCAAAATGCTCTTCACGTGGGCTTCCTCAACCACCGAACTCTGTGTGATATAGGTGGCACACAAAGAGCCGTGGATCAAGGCAGATTGACACCTTTCTGTAGGTCTCTAGTCTCATCTCCCAGCTGTCCACACTGAAATAGCTCCCTTGGGATAAGCCTGGATTGGCTTGATTGTGTTATCGGCGACTGATCGGGTCATTGAATGATGGAATTTTGAGCCCCTGTTCTGCTTAAAGAATGAAATGTTTAAAGAAGATTGACTGTGATTGGATCAGATCCAGCACCTGCTCAGAGGGGTCACTCAGGTGAAAGCAGGAGGCAGCAATCTTGGCTGGGCCATTGTGACATGACCAGACGTGAGGGAATTAATGTGTGTGTTGGGTTAGAGTGTTGACGGTGGCGGTGTATAGATGGCAGGGAGGGGAGAGGGGGGAGGGGGGTTGCATGGATGCCATTCAACAGGAAAGCAGTTTTAAAAATGTCATCAGAGGAAGTGTCATGAGTAATTTGCAGCAGTCTTGCCATCAGACTGGTGTGGAGGTGGACACCTCAGCTCTGCAAATTGCGGTCTACTCCTAAGGGAATCTTACGTGGGAGAGTGCCACTGAGATCCCAAGAAGTGTTTATTTCTCAGATGGGCATGAAATATGTTTGGAAATATGCTCTTATGTTTGTTCTTAAGATTGGGATGGAGAGATAGGGAGATGGATTGTTTTCAGAGTAGGTAGGTATGTTTGAGTTGTGGTCCACAGACGCTGTAGTCCCCCTCTGAGGGAACGGCTCTGTGCTTCTGCGTGCTGCGGCCTATTAAAGGAAAAATGACCTTGTCATATTTCACTGCTCTTCTAAGTGACTTTTAAGATGCAAAACTGCCACACAACCCTTAAAAAGGATTCAATTACTCTGTGGCATTTATCCATAAACATGAACCTTCCATAAACCTCTGCCAAAGGAAGCCAACGAACACGAACCGCAACTACAACAGACATCTGACACATTACAGCTCAAATGATGACCATTCCCTATGCTCACCCAACATCTGAGCTCATACACAAAGAGCTTTATAGATCTTGTGACATTTGATAAAGGCATTTGTGCCATCCTCTGGATGGATTTATCCTAAATGCCTGAACAGAAGGCAATGTCAATAGAATTGCTTGAGTTTAACCTTTAACTTTAATGCTTCATTGAACATTTTAGATAGTAAACCGAATCAACAACCAACAACAGCAATCTTTTTTTTAAGCAGTGTGTTGTTACATGCCCAGCAATTGTCATTTCAAGCCTCGAATGTTACCAAAACAAACCACAATGCTGTAAAGGAGCACGTTTTTGGTCTTTCTTTGAGTTTGCAGTCTGAATACATGTACAAGAAAATAAATGAAATTGCTAATAAATCTGAGCAGACATAAGATTACTACTCTTGACTTTTGAGAAATGAGACTTTGAAACTAGCAGGTCTCATTAAAGGACAATAAGAAACGCATGCTTTTCAGTGGGCCTCTGCTGTGTCTGACATCCCACAACACTTGTGTAGCTCGATGTGCATTCAATGCAAGTGCTGGCTTCAAGTGGCTCTTTGCTTGTGCTTCTCTAAAGCCACCTACTGCAGCTTGACCAGATCCACAGGCAACTCCAGCTCATGCCTCCTACGCAGTGCCTTCTTGAGATTGCTGGATAAAATGTTCTTACATGAGAATGTACACATTGTGTGCTCTGGCTTGATGTGAAGGGCGAAAGATGTCTTAAAGGTTTCACTTATCTGAAACACTTTCTGCTCATGGCTGTGTTTTCCCGTGTGGTAAAAGGGTTCAATTATCTTGGTTTAAGGCCTGAAGTCATCCACTATTCTGAATATGGCTATTAGAAATTGCCTGTGAGGTTTCATTTTGATACAATGATAAAATCCAACATTGGTAGTGACAGACTCATTACGCCCAGTAATATTTAGCTTTAGCAAAGTAAATAGACCAAACAAAATAGAGTTATTGGAGTAAAATATAGTCCCAGAAAGAGATGCAAATGCTATGTTTGTAGTTTTTTTTTTTAAATATGATATATGTCCTTGTGTCACATCTCTTTCACAGCTTCTTTACAGAAAACTCTGAAGGTTTTATGTTTTGTTAAGAAGTTAGCTCATATCTTCAGTAAATCTGTAACAAAAAGAATGTTTTACTGCCACAGTGGTTAACATGTCAGGCTGCACTTAATGCTCTAAAGTAAATGCACATGCCAACGCTGATATTTTTGCATTGATAATGTTAACAAGCTACTTTGGACAAATTTAGGTTATGGTTTATTGGTACAAAATTAATAATCATAAAATTATTAAAATAATAATAATTGGAAGTCCTCATATAGGAAAATCTGATCTCTTGTTGGTTCAGTGCATAAAGAAATGTTCATTTTAAGGCTTCTCATTTTATCCAGTCTGGTCAGAGTTTCATAGATTTTAGGATATGCTAACTTGGAGCCATTCATCTTGCATTAGGGCTAAATAAATTACATTGAATTCATTTTTATTCAAATGATACAGTTTGGATTCAGGATATCCTAGCCACCGTTACCTTTGCAACATGATTAACATAATGAATTAAATACAGCGCTTGCTAAAGCTCCAGGCTTAAGTCTTCTCTCTGGGATTGAGGAGGGAGCTTAAGTAAACCAAAAAAAAAAAACAAGTTGATTAACTTGTTCAATTTATTAGTTGGTTCATATTCTTTTAAATGAATGATTCCTCTAAAAGGTGGCTTAAAATGATTAGAGCTGTATTCTTTTAGCGAGAAGGTTGCAGGATCGCTTCTGGGTCTGGGGCCTTTCAGGGTGGAGTTGGCATGTCCTCCTTGTGTATGCGGTGTTCTCTACGTACTCCATTTTTCTCCCACAAAACAAAAGCATGCATGTTATGTGAACTGGTATCTCTAAATGGTCTGTTGGTGTGGGTAAGAGTGTAAGTTGTTTGTCTCGTTTATGTGTCCACGTAATGGACTTGAGACCTGTTCAGGGTGTACCCAACGTCTCACACAATGACTGCTGGTGATGGGCACTGGGAACCCCTGCAAAGGGAAGTGGATAAAGAAAATGGATGTATGTATAGTCCTGTATTACATGTACAGCAATATGATGGGTGGGTCATAGAAGAAACACATATTTGCACAGCTTTGCAAAGAGCCTTTACTCATATTTAAAACTGATCCCAGCGTATTTATTTCCCAATATTTAGTGGAGTTTAAAATGTGCCCACTTTATGTTCATGTATACATGTATGTGTACTTAGGTAACTGGTCTGTGTTTAAAATCTAAGGTGACCAAACAGTAAAACAGATTGTTTAGTCAACCCTTTTTTTTTTATTTGAGAAACCCCAATAGTAAAAAAGGTTTATTCCTAGTGAATGATGGCTCATATACATTAGGGTATGATGAAACAAGATAAATACTTAACTCCTTAACAAATCAATACATTTTAATGGAACTTGTCAAATATGTGTCATTGTTTTATTTAACAAGTGATTTTTTTAAGTGATATACTAGCTAACAACAATAAAACATTGAACAAACTCAAACCTTCTGTTTGTTATGCAAATGTAATTTTTTTCAGTCAAGCATGCCTTGTCTATCTATCTATCTATCTATCTATCTATCTATCTATCTATCTATCT
>NC_056511.1:35822812-35824887 GCF_014905685.2 Nematolebias whitei
TCTATCTATCTATCTATCTATCTATCTATCTATCTATCTATCTATCTGTCTGTCTGTCTGTCTGTCTGTCTGTCTGTCTGTCTGTCTGTCTGTCTGTCTGTCTGTCTGTCTGTCTGTCTGTCTGTCTGTCTGTGTTTCAGTTTGGTGTAATTTGTGATTTTTGCCACTAGAGGTCATTACAACTAAGAAATTTCATTAAGAAGATCAAAATGATGTTTTGATTTTCAGTACTGCCAGGAAAATAGTACATTTGAAGGAGTTAAAAGCTAAATTTGGGTTAATGAATTAAAAAAATCATAATGATTTGTATTTGTTGGACATTATAATATTGGTAAATGTTTAGCCTTATATCTTGGGGTCTAATTTGTTCTGTTGCCCATTCACAATTATAATTACAAACCCTCACCAAATTTTGAAACTCTTCTAGTTTTTGTGTAATTTGTTTCTTAAAAAAAGATAGATAAAAATGTCAAGAGTTTTTTCACTGATATTGCTGTTGTAATTTTAAAATATTTTATATAAATTGCTGTACCTATGGGTGGAACGGTAGCACAGTTGGTGGAGCTGTTGCCTCTCAGCGAGAAGGTTGCTGGTTCAAATCCTGGCCCGTGGCCTTTCTGGGTGGAGTTTTCATGTTCTCTCCGTGCATGCGTGGGTTTTCTCCGGGTACTCCAGTTTCCTCCCACAGACCAAAAACATGTATGTTAGACTGATTGGTAACTCTAAATTGTTGCTAGGTGTGAGTGAGCGAGTGAATGGCTGTTTGTCTCATTTGTGTCTAAGTGTCCTTGTGATGGACTGGAGACCTGTCCATGGTGTCCCCCACCTCTCACATGGTGACTGCTTGATATGGGCACCAGTGACCCCCACGATCCAAAAATTAAGAAGCGGGTAAAGATGATCAATGGATGGAATATATTTATAATTTCTCAAACACTATTAAATAGAATAGCCATGCAGATTTAAAAAATGTAGATTTTATGTACAATGATAAGTTGTTTATTAGTCCTTTGGAGTTTTTGGCCTTAAGACTTGCCCAAGAGACAAAAATCCACAGCATTATTTAAAAACTAAATCTAGCTACAGGGATTGTAGGGAAATAGCATCCTCCAACTAAACCAAATCATGATGGTGGACTTCACTGGTTCATTATCACTAGATTTTGTTTCTTGCAGACAATGGAGCTGAGTGTAATTGCCAAATTTGATGTCAGTCTGACCTCTGATGATTAACCGGCCTGTTTAGCATTTTTAAATTTAACACATCCACTGCTTGTAGACTAACTAAACACCAGGAAGATGTTCTCATGTGTGCTGGGTAGCATAATATTTACCAAACAAAGGCTGTCTTCTCTCATGTTTCTTACTAGATGACACTCTCAGTCATGTCATTAGAGGTGTCCATATCTTTTAAAACATAGTTATGTCATTTATTATGTTTAAAATGTTCAGTCATGGAAATATTATTAAGATCAGAGCTAATATTTTCACATGGGGGTATCATTAAAGGCAACATAAGACTAAGAAGATATTTTTAAAGCCTAAACCATAACCTAATGAAACTCCTCTGTGTTGCAGCATGGGTGCATCGAGCTGGAAAGTGCACAGTTTGTCCTCTCCTCTACAAGTTTACTGACAGGAATCAACGTACACAATCACTATCATGAATCGAAGCACTACAAAGAAAAAAAAGAACAATAGTTAAGCAGTCACTTGTCAGTTATATTGAAGGTGAATAAAAATCTCCTTGAAGTAAGGCACGAAAAACACTCATTTGCTTTCTTGTGGAGAGTTAGATAAGGACATT
Organism: Nematolebias whitei; assembly: GCF_014905685.2. NCBI lineage: Eukaryota > Metazoa > Chordata > Actinopteri > Cyprinodontiformes > Rivulidae > Nematolebias > Nematolebias whitei. Next base: position 35,824,619 of record NC_056511.1, read on the forward strand.
GATGTCTGACCATTCAATATAAAGATACAGCCAACATCTCAGCTTAGATAAGAACTTTGAATATAAACAGAAAGAAACTGCAAGGCTTGCTCTTTCCAGTGGGTATAAAAGTTCACCACTCCTTCCATTGAGTAAGAATAAGAGCTCTCATATAAAATGTAAATTTTAGCTTTATATTTTTAAGGGTCTTTTTTTTGTGCTTAAATGCATATACAGTATATTTATACATATACATATATATACATATACATACATACATATATATATAT
>NC_056511.1:35829887-35841923 GCF_014905685.2 Nematolebias whitei
TTAACCCAATTTTTGGTTGAGATCTGACGATTTTATTCATTCTGACATGGAAAATATTGAACACTACCATTTTCAGCCACTAGAGGGCCCTCAACTAATATGGCAAGCCAAGTGTCTCATTAATAGGTAAAAGTGGCTATTAATGAGACACTTGGCTTGCCATACCAAGCCACCTTCGTCTCCCTCTGGAACTCCTGGGGCAAATGTCAAATCAGCTGCATTTCTCCACCCAGGTGAAATGCAGCTGATTTGACCATCACAGTGCATTTATTAAGGAAAAGTTAAACTGAGACTAGGGATGCACCGATCCACTTTTTAAAATTCCGATCCCGATACCTAGATCTGAGTATCGACCGATACCGATCCAGTTCCGATATCATGATCATCAATGATTTTATATGAGGCTGTAATAATCTTCTCTCAAGTACAATTTGTACAAATAATGCATGGATGTCCAAAAAGGCAACTTGAGGTAAGTTTTATTAATGTTGGATAAGTTTTATAGTTAGAATTAAATTCAAACACAAAACATGTTTCTTTTTATTCCTAGCTTTAAAGTGGATGTTAAAGTGATTAATTTAAGTGATTGTTTAAAGTTGTTTTGTATTTTATAAGGGGCAGATATAAGAATTTTTTTTCTTTCTGCACTCTTTTCATTCAACATTTTCTTTTTGATGATTTTTTTTATTTTATTTTGTTTCATTTAAATGAATTAATAAATGAATCAAATTAAATAAAATGTTAAATGGCTTCAAACATCTGCTAAGTTCATGGCATAAACCAATAGACATGTTCCTGTTTTTAGTGTTTTACATCACTTTATAATGTAGCTGTTTATGTTTTTAATATATATAATTTTCAAATCATGTTTTTTATGATTGTCTACTGTTGTACTGATAAATATCTCTGGAGGGTAAACTATATCTTGACTGCAAGCATCAAGCTGTGAAATCCTTCATTTTCTACAACTGATAGTGGTTGGTCATTAATTATGATGAAGTTTAGCAACTTCTCTGTAAACATTTGAGCTCCGTGGTTTCAGCGACGTCTACTTCTTGTTCAATCCGAAGCAAGCAGCCTGATTTGGGGCAGCTGCGCTCAGTCTGTCCCTCCTCAGAAACGGGCAGACTGAGCGGGGCAGATTGGACGCGGCTGGCCGGTGTCGAGTCGCTTGTTTTGGGTTGAGCAAAGAGCAGCGCCCAGCTGAAGCCAAGGAGCTCGAATGTCCATCGTAAAACTAACTTTAACGTGGGTTAATGTGGCGCTATGGCGCTGCAGACATTGCACATTGATGTCTTGTTTTGTGGTGTTTAGTGTAAAATACTTCCACACAGCGGACGTTTCGATAAAAAGTTTGTTAGCTGTTAGCCACAGTGCCGCTAACTCAGCACTCACGTTGTAGCTGGCTGCAAACTATGAACTGGATTTCCTGAATGTGAGGCGGGTCTTATTACTCTGGGTTCATGAGACAAGCCGCCGTTCAGGAAATCCATTCCATAGTTTGAAGCCAACATGCAGCGCAACCACAGACATGCATGGATCGGAAATATCGGCAGGTGGATTGGAAAATCCGATACGTAAATTTTGCTGGTATCGGAGGCCGATACCGATACTGGATCGGATCGGCCCCATCCCTAACTGAGACACACCTTTACTATAATGTTGAGCAAACAAATAATTGTTTTTAGGTGGTTAACTTGTTAAATTTTGAAGAAATGCACAACGAGTCGTCCCTCTGTGTGCTCCAGCTTCTGCAAATTGACTTTTGAAATGCAGCTGATTTGACCATTAAAATACATTTATTAAGGAAAAGTTCAATTGAGACACACCTTTACTATAATTTCGAACAGACAAATAATTGTTTTTAAGTGCTATTCTTGTTATATTCTTGTTAAAGTCCTCCCGTGCACGCTCCCGTGGCCACCATTTGGCAGCCAATTGATTTTTGGCACAACACTTTCCCACATTTCCAGATTGTCAGCGGTGACGCATAGAAGATGCGACCTATATGGCAAAGCGACATATTTATGTTTTTTCCCACTTTATTAGACTGATGTGACATGTACGGCGGAAATACGGTAATTGAGAACTCTAGAATGGTACTAAGTGTGAATGATCATATCTCATTTGTCTCTATGTGGTCCTGTGATGGACTTGTGGCCTGTCCAGGGTGTCCTTCGCCCATCGCACCATGGTGGCGCAGAGATTAGAGAAGATGGTCCTGTGATCGGAAAGTCGCAGGTTCAACTCCCGGTACTGTCAACATCAAAATGTGGGTGGAACAGCTGAAACACCCACACCTGCCTCCACCATCATTTGCCCCACTCTGAGCCCCTGAGCAAGGCTCTTAACTCTCACTATCTGCTCCCAAAAACAGGTCTCTCTTGAAAATGAGTTCTCGTGACTCAATGAGACTACTTGTCTAAATAAAAGGTAAATTTAAAAAAAGGCTGCAGATAGTCACAAGCTCCCCTGCAACCCTGAATGGCAAAGCGGGTAAAGAAAAAGGATGGCAGGATAAATGTATTAGGCAGACAGGGGTGTGTTAATGCTTCCCCCCACTGACACACACACACACACTGGCCCTACTGGTGTGAATTGTGTTCCACCTGACATGGCTTTCCATTAAATCCCCTGAACTGGCCTGACCAAATTAGTGTCACTTAACATTTTTGTGTGCTTGTCTGCAGATTTCTACTTTTCCAGTTCTTTATAATTATCAGCTTTTAACATTGAGGATAATCGGTTGCTTTGGGAAAATTTGCACATAATTTGTTTAGCTTAAAGCAAAACCGTGAATCTGAGCAGCTCATCTGCGTCATAATACGAATAGATAAATGAGAGTTGCTAGAACCATGTTGAAGAGGGGGAAAAAAGGCAGAATTACATTGGAAATAGCTTTGAATTTGATTTGATTAGAAATTCTGGTGAATATGATACAACCTGAACTCTAAATACAGGCGATGCCACGTCAAAGCGACGACTTAATTGCATTAAATCATCAGCCGGCAAGTCTTCCAGCTGCCAGTTCTCTATGTTTAATAAGAGGATACTTGTGTTTAAAAATAAATATCTATCAAAGCTTTCACGAGCGGATAGAGTTGTAATTGTATAAGAAAGTACAAAAAACAAATACCTAAATCTCTCCGTGTGCGAGCAGGAACGTGATTGATCTGTTTTTGACATCTCAAAGCAGAGCAGACAGAAAAATTGAAGGTGTCATCTCTTAAGTTGCTGCAAGGATTTGAGTATTTTGCGCGCTCGTGCATTTCAATGGAGCGTGTTATTTCAAAACAAACCAGAGTCGGGATGTAATCGACTTTTTACCATCTGCTTGTGCCGAGCCCACTTTGGTTCAAGCCTTGGATAATGCCGAGCTGATATGTGAATAGAAGTGACACGCTGAGACCATAATATGTCTTAATAAGCGCACATGAAGAGAGTCAGCTTTAACTGAATAGCACAAAACAAACCTCGGTGAAAAAAGGCTTGTTTTTTTTCCAGTTCCTTTATTTCCAGAAATAGAGTTGTCCAGCTGCTACACAACTATGAATGAAAGCAGTGAAATATTCAGCAACTGTCTATTATTAAAGGATTACATAAGTTGTTATTCAGAGTGTTTAAAACCATAGATGAATATACTTCACCAAGTAATCGGTTATTTATTTGTTTGTTAAAACATATATTGTCTAGGTACAGTATGTATTCTTGTCAGGCATGCAGGAAAATTATTCTCCCAATGGGGCCCTGACAGGACAACACAATACTATATAATAATAATAATAATAATAATGTCATCACAATGTCAGCACTGTATGTTTCCATACAATGGCGAAATTAGTCTCTGCATTTAACCCATCCACCACCAGGTGGTGCAGTGGGCAGCTATTGAAGGCGCCCGGGAGGCATTTTGGGGATGAGGCGTGCTGCCCAGAGACGCCACGTGATGTGCAGTGACTGGGGATCGAACCTGGGACTTTCGGGTCCCAAGCCGGCTGCCCTGCCTCTACACCATCTCGGCCCCCGTATATAATATACAATATAATTTATATAAATCCATATATTTATCCTTCTTTATGTCCTTTTAGCTTAAATCCTTTATTTAATATACGCAGTTGAAAGACGGATGTATTATGGTGTAGCCTTCGTCTGTCCAAATGGACATTCTCTTGTCCAGCCCATAACTTCTGACCCTCTCAAGATAAATTATGTAAACTTAATACACTTGTGCATCATCACTAGATGGAGTGTCACAATCACTTTCCATCACCACAGCTTCAAGATCAAGGTCACATATCAAGGTCAAAAATATACAAGGTCTTTATTTGTTTTGGGCATACCTTCTGATACGCTCAAGATAAAGTAACAAAACCTGATTTGAATTTGTATCACGACTAATACATGGCATATTGCATAATCTTTCCATCGCCCAGCTTCAAGGTCAAGGTCACAAATCAAGGTAAACTATTATACAAGGTCTTTGCTTGTCTTGGGCATAACTTCTGATCTGCTCAAGATAAATTAATTAAACTTAATACACTCACTAGGCAGAGTGTCACAACCACTTTCCAGCACCACAGCTTCAAGGTCAAGGACACATCAAGGTCAAATGTTATACAAAATCTTTGCTTGTTTTGGACATAACTTCTGACCCTCACGAGATAATTTAACAAAACTTTACATGAATTTGTACCACTACTAGGTGGCATGTTGCTTAATCTTTCCAGCACCACAGCTTCAAGGTCAAGGTCACACATCAAGGTCAAATGCTATACAAGGTCCTTGCTTCTCCCGGATATTGCTATAGGTTGAGGTAATGTTGTATAATAGTTTGTCAACAAGGATATAATGTGCTGCATGTGGTAAGTTGTATAGTTTAGCTACCTACAAGCACTTTGGTGTCGTCTAACCTTGACTTTTATGGTAGGACCTTTAGAGAATGTTGCCTCAGATAAGGCTCAGACCTGAATTGATTGCTTTGTCTTTTTTGTGTGTCTTTACACCTTGCTGACAGCTCCTCTTTATGGTTGTCACCTTAGCAACTTTGCTAGTGTTTAGGAATAAATGTAATTTTTCTCAGGGTGCTGGGTAGCTCAACGTGTTGGGCAAGTACCTGCTGCACAAAGGCGTTAATACTGCCGCCAGTTTGAGTTCCAGCCTGTTAACTTTTGTGACCCCTCCTCTGCTTCCTTGTCTCCTTGTTGCTTAAACAAAAGCTACTTTTAAAAGTAAATGTGATTAATTTCAAAACCCATTTAACTTAGACTTTTTTGTGCACCATTATGTTGCAGCAGCAGCACATCTGGTACCACATTAAGAAAGTTTGACATTTCCTATACAACCAAAACCAGGCCGCACCTATTGTCTAGTGAGACTATAAAGTAATTGACTGACTGTTCTAATGGACTCATCCACTTTGTCACTATTTTAGACTTTTAATGTGGGTTGATAACAAAAATGGAATTACATAAATGTGAGACAATTTTTTGAAATAGTTCAATTAATTACAATAATTTTGGCCCACATTGTTCAGCTGTGGTATCTATTTGAGTGCATTATCCTGGTGTTTGTTCTATCTTCAGATCTATGGTCCTGTTACCTGCATATTTTCACTTTAGTTACCAATTGTGAGGGCGCCAAGTCAATTCGTATTTTCACCAAATCCTATTTTGACAACTTCTGTCACTATGTACCCATATTTTTAGTTAGGAGAAAAGCCTTTATCTACAGCTCACCTGTTACCTACCTAGGTAACGCCCACCAGTGATTTTATATATTGGTGTACACTTTAAAAAATGTTTTTTGACTTATTCATTTATTGTTATGAACTTTATGAGGCTTGAGCATTTGCGACTTTAGCCCTAAGAATTGTTTAAGTGAATTATTCATTCTGAATAATTATAGAGTTCAAGGTAGAGGAAAGTTAATAATTTTCTGAAATTAAGCATTAATTCCTAAATAAATTGACAATTTAACTTTTTCTTGAAAATGGAACAGTGTCAAAACTTGTCATCTACCTTTTAACACACGTTTACTTTTAAGAGTTTGTGGCATGTGTGTTTACTTGCCTCAATAAACAATTTAAGGACTTGTAAAAGATTCTCCTTTTGCTACAAGAGAATGGGGATCTTTATTCCTAGCAAACAAAAACAAAACGTGAAACTATAAATTATTTCACATCATTATATCCATCCATCCATTTTCTATACCAACATGATTCTGTACTGGGTCACAGGGAGCTGGTGTCTATAAAGATACATACATGTGGTAATTGCATTTGAGCAAATGAGTGACCATTTCAACCCTTTTTGATACAAAATAGCAACTTATATGCACAAAATGTTTCACGTTCTACAAAATGGTCCAAAGTAGGGGTATAATTTGGCAGAAGTATTAATTGACCAGCACTCGTTAGTGAGTGTTGCTCAGTTCAAGTGTCAGCAGCATAATACAATTACAATCTGTGCCACTTTATCTCTTTAATTTTGATCTTTGTCAAGTCTCTTCTATTTTTCAGACAAGAGGTATTTGTTTTTATTTTACTCCACCGTATGAGATTCTTCTCAAGCTGTGACATATTTGATCACATAAACATCAGTACAGACGATGGCAGACTTTTGTCTACATATTGACTGTGGAAGCTAAAGGATCAGTTTTATGGCCACTTTTGCACTTATGGTGTTCCTCTTTTAATTACCAGTCATTTAACGAAATTGCCACATTGCCATCTGGTTTAAGAATAAAACATGCAAAAGAGATTAAATCTTCCATTCCCACAAAGGAAATAAACTTGTGTATATAAGTGCAGCTTTTGAGGAGTAAGATAACTCACAGAGGCGGATCAAACCTTCGTGTGTTGAGACGTTCTCTTAAAAATGTTTGTAGACAATTATGTGATTTGTGTATTATCTTGCTGTTCTTTTACCTTAGGTATTTATAGATGTCAGTAGGTTTTTAATAGCATTTTTTCTCATATTACTGTATTAGTTTTGGTGTTTTTTTACTACCTGCAGGCTTACTGACATTCACTTCTGCTTCCCCACTCAATTTGGCTGGCATCCCAGGCTTTGGCAGCTTGCACATGTGGCCAAACTGTAAATCAGATTCAGACTTTCCATTCAAGTGTACTACTCAGGGGACTGGACTGGCCTTTGTACTGACCTTGTGGACCTTTTTATAGGCTCAGAAATGAGACGGCTCAATGGCTCACGTAGAAATGCAGAGTTAAGTGTCTTGTCTTTGACTAAAATCTGACCTTGTGGCATTTTTGTAAGATTTGTGCGTCAGAGGTGTATCTTATTTTGGATGTGCATCATCTGTGTAGTCAGTGTATATTTGGTATTTTCTCCTGTGAGTTGGCTTAATGATAACTGATACCCTTCTTTGAACACCGAGCTCTCCCCATGTAGCGTGTTTTGGTTTTTGTCAACCCACAGCTGATGCTCTGCAGAGGTTGACAGGGCTCAAGCTGTTCACTACCCCACTCTCCTCCATCTATCTCCAACCCCCCCTTCATCTCTTCCCTCCATCACACCTGATTGCATCTGACAAATGCCCCTATTGGCTCCATATCATCAGGTGCAGTGGAGGCAGCGTACGACTATATTACTCTGCCCATACACCACATCTGTTCTACATTTTCCATGGCTGACACACTTGCATCTGCACGGCTCGAACAGGGCCAAGGCTCTGTCACTGGAAAAGTACAGCAGCATCTACTCACAAATGGAGATCTGAGAGGTTCAGACATAACATCTACTATTCTGGATAATCTGCCACATGTCTACTAGGTGGCTTGCTTTCATAGGTTATAAAGAACAGGCTACATGCTGCTGGAATTATATAAATTACTTGAAATAAATTGTGTAATGATAGATTTGTAACATGACAAATGATTTACTGACCTCAGTTAAAATGCTTAAAATGTAAAGGTCAAAAATCAGTGAACTTGAGTTAAACTGGTACACAACACACCCTAAAAAGTCTTAAATAAATGTGCATGCAGTTTTTGATTTAAATTAATTCAACTGTAAGGATTTTGTGTGTGCATGAATATGAATGTGTGTGTTAAGCTTTATCAACATGTACATCAACAGCTGTAGTTAACAGCTATATCACAGCTAACAATGCTTATTATTTCTGTCATGAAAGAGATAACCACTTTTGTTTTTATTAATAGATTCTTAAACATTTTTTACACAACTCGGTCAAAAATAGTAAAATTAATAAGCAACGATTTCAAAATTCTTTGACGAAATGTTCTAGCAAGTAGAAAAAACACACTTGTTTCTGGCGACTTGCTCAGCAGAAAAAAAGTGTGGTGCATTTTCTTAAATGCTCATCCATCCATCCATCCATCCATCCATCCATCCAGTCAGCCAGCCAGCCAGCCAGCCAGCCAGCCATTATCTTTACACACTTGTTACTTTTTTGGGGGTCGTGGGGGTCATTGGTGCCCATATTTCGGTGATTGTATATCTTTTTTCTTTTCTTTAAATTGTATTATATTTGTTGTTTGGATGAAATGAAATGAATAAATAAATAAAACAAACAAACAAAAAAAAAAAATATCCAGCAGCCACCGTGTTGAAAGGTGGGGGACACCCTGGACAGGTCTCCAGTTCATCACAGAGACACATAGAGACAAACGAGACAAACAACCATTCACCCTCTCACTCACACCTAGAGACAATGTAGAATTACCAGTCAGCCTAACATGCATGTTGTTGGTCTGTGGGAGGAAACTGGAGTACCTGGAGAAAACCCACGCATGCATGGAGAGAACATGCAAGCTCCACCCAGAAAGGCCCCCGGACCGAGATTCGATCCGGCAACCTGCTCGCTGTGCGACAACAGCTCTACGAACTGCACTAAGGTAGAAGTTATATCAGCACTTGCTGCTTATGTTTTGACAAACAAGCAACCTGGCATGTGAGATTTTGCACGTTTTACACCTGATGACACTTCCAACGCAACACACTCGAACCTGCAGCCTCAGGATTATGAGATTGCAGCACTAACCACTGAGCTACTGCAGCGCTCAGAAGTCATACCCGCACTAATGGTTGTGTTTTTGCATCAGCCAGCTTGACCTTTGACACATCTCCCTACCACTAGATTATTAAATACAGACTTTGAAAGTGACTTTGGGGAGATTTAAGTAGGGAAAACAACAGAGCACTGGAGTGCCTCCTACTAGGGAAAGATCTGATGGACTGTCATGGCCGGCGTCTCATCAGCAGGAAAGCAAGTGGGGTTTGCACAGTAGTCACCATGTGGTGGCAAGGTTAGGTCACATCAGCTGCTTCTGACTCTCATACATAGAGGATGCTGAGCTGAAAAACAGTGCTTTACATTTTTCTACACTAACTTAAACTTGTTTTTTTTTTTTTAATTAATATCTGTTCTTCTTTAAGTATAAAAAAGTTGGCAGTCAAGTCACAAAGAGGTGTGTTTAAATGAATTTATTAAATGAAAGCAACAAAACGAAAGAGGGGGGTCAGTACACAAGAAAGACAGACAGATCTCTGGAGTCCTTCGTGTTTGTCCGATGTCCTCATGAGTGGAGCGGTGCACCACTGGGTGGTAATTGGAGGGCTTCCTGGGAGAGGTGGCCACCGCTCTGCTTTGCCTCTGGACCTCCTTCAACAGTGGGAGCTGGCTATAATTGGCCCAGCACATTGCTTTGCTCAAATGATGCTCTTACTTAGACTACGGCCTGGGCTGATGATTATAATTCACTTAGAACCAGTTAATCATTCTTAAGCCTTTTAATCAATTGCAAGTATGATTTTATTATCTCTTTTAAGTCACTTTATTGGTGTTCATTTAGATTTTACCACCAAAATGGCTCATGTCAGTTGTTTAAGGAAAACATTAATTTTTTTGTCTTATGAGCTTCCCCAGATGATTAATAATTAATTACCAATATTACAGCCAGATCATTAAAAAAACAGTTCAAGCTTAGAATCCCTCTTCATTTCTGTTGGGTATGTGTGGTTAATATTGTTAGCTGTGAGCTGCCTCTCACAGCCCACCCATTAGTTTAAATGGAGGGGGTGGATGGATGGGGGCGCACTGGCACCATATGGTAGGTCCTTGCCTGTGACAGCCTGACACATTAGTCATTGATGGCTCACAGCCTCTCAGTTGATAGGCAGTGCTTAAAAAGCTGACCTACAAACACACTCACAGACTCCCAGCAGACAATTGATCCTGAAGCACTGTGTCACGCTCATGAGGTATTTATTCTCAGGCACAATTCTAGTCAGCTTGATAATTTTTCATGGCTGTAAAATGAAACTTAAATGATGATTATGAATCTTTTCTAACAGAGCTGTGGATTTGCTCGGTTAATTTAACTCCGCGTTGAGCTTTTATACATCTCGAAAACTTTGAACGATTGCTTTAAAAGTGCACTTGACACATCTGACACGTTTGTATCTGATTGGCCCACCAGGGGGGCTGCCTTCCTCTTCAGCTATGGCCTTTTTTTATTTATCTTGTCACTTCTTTGACTTTTATACTTTAAAAAAAGAAGAAAATCTTTCTTTAATATGTAGTGTTCCCTTAGATTTAGAGAGCAAGCAACTTTTGTTTCACCAATTTGTTTTCACGTATAGTGTTAGAGTTGATTACAGCTCCGTAGGCCCGCAGCAAGATGCTAGGCTACGTACAGCATGCTCTTTAAGGCACCATAGACAAGGTGGGCATCAGCCTGAGGGAGTTGTCTGCCTTACTCCCTCCTTTGTAATTTTAACTCTCCTCTGAACACCAAGGTGCTTGCACGTCCTGTTTGAAATGTGTCATCAGCTGTCCTGCCAGCCACGTTGCCACATAAACCTCTGAAGTGACGGCACTTCTTGCCTGGAAAGGTCACCGCAGGAGTGGGTTAAATGTCCCCTTGAGGAGCAAGCACCGAGCCAGACAAGAGTGTGTGATTTGTGTGAGTTTTACGCTGCTGGAGCTGCCTCGACACTCTGAATGACCTTGACCATCTCTCCCTCAGTTTTTAACTTAAAAATCGCTCTCCAGAAAACCGTCTGGCCACCGGGTGTCAGATGTGCCCGTTGTCATTAGTCCGAGCCTGATTGGGGATCTGAAGAAATTAGAAACAAAAAAAGGACTGCCATTAGAGGTCAAGCCATCACAACAGCGACACATGAGACACATCTTCTGTTTTGAGTTAATCCAATTAGACATCCACTGAAGCTTCAGTTGTTTTCAGGCAAGCCTGATTAACTTTGTTGTGAAAAGCTCTGCTTGTTCTTTTTATTTCTCCTCTCGAAGAAGCCACGCATCTGTTTACTCTGAAACGTGCTTTAAGTCGAATTTCAGCTGTGTGAGCTAAAATAAACACACTTGTTTGCATATGTATTAATTTGGTTTTGCAAGACAAATTCAAATTGAAATTTTCAAATTATTTAACTAAAAAAATGGCTTAAATTATTTCCTTAAGAAAAGACTGTTATGACATTCCTTATAAATAGAAAGTTTAAAATGTTAAATTACATTAAATAACAGGATTTGTATAAAAAATTAATTTCTAGATAGATACATTTGCTCAAACACAGTTATACAGTATGTCCTAAATGTTTACTTTCTTCTTTGTAGAAAGAATGTAAACAAACGTTTGTTCGTTCTTCTCACAGCCCTGATATCCATCCATCCATCCATTAACTTTACCCGCTTATTCCATTTTGGGTCACAGGGGTCGCCAGTGCCCATGTCCAGCAATCACTGTGCGAGGGGCGGAGTACACCTTGGATGGGTTGCAAGTCCATCACAGGGACACATGGAGACAAACGAGACAAACAACCATTCACTCTCTCACTCACACCTAGGGACAATTTAGAGTTACCAATCAGCCTAACATGCATGTTTTTGGTCTGTGGGAGGAAACCGGAGTACCCGGAGAAAACCCACGCATGCACGGAGAGGACATGCAAACTCCACCCAGAAGGCCCCTGGACTGGGATTTGAACCAAGGACCTGCTTGCTGAGAGGCAGCAGCTCTACCTGTTGTGCCACCGTGCT
>NC_056511.1:35856923-35874596 GCF_014905685.2 Nematolebias whitei
ATTGTATATATGTATATAAAGATATTTTAAACCCTTCCCACACTCTTGCAATTTGTCAGGGTTAAAATAAAATGTCATAAATTGGCAAAACTTTATCAACACTAATCTGAATTGATAGAAAAGGAAAAGTGATGTATAATGGCGAAAGTTAAAAATCGTGGCACATTTAGTTAAGGTTTTATAAATGTCCCATGCTTATGTTTGGATGTTGCGGTGTAATTGTCATCTCAGCTCAGTGATTAGTGACAGAGGAAAGGAATAGGGATGGCTTCTAGATTATATCGTTTACTTTTAGTGATCTGAACAATTAGGAGCGATGATGGGATTTGTGTGAGTACCAAGCCACACTTGAAGATAGTCTGCCTTTTTAAGAATTCTCTCGACTCACCCCAAATGCTCCGTCATATTGCGGTGTGATCACATTGGGCCGTGCAGATATAGCAGAATTGGAATCTTATCGTCTTCCATCTTTCCCATTATGGGCAGATTGAAAGCCCTGCAGCGGTGCTCTGGCCTGGTCCCCAGTCAAGACTACTTTTTTTTAGACTGCAATTTGACAGCTTCTAAAAATGTCACATTTTGTTGTTAAGATGCTTTGCCAAGCACTTGAGCCGTACATGCTGTGGCATCAGCACCAGTTGGGTTGTAAAGCTTTGCTGACCTTCCCTTCACTCCTGGGTATCACCCCTGGCACTGCCTGTCTCCCGTTGCCAGTATGACATTATGAGCTTGAAGAGCCTGATGTGCAGCAGTGGGCACAAAGCCACTTTACTAGTTTTTCATCCCTCTCAGTGGACTCCAAACATAGATAGGATTACTGCATTATTGCCTAAAGAAATAAAGCAGATACGTAAATAGCCTTAACTCTGAGTTGTGACAAACAAACAAATATTTATGTTTATTTTAAAAATCTATCCCTACAACACAAATATTAATGACTGAATGTGAATTAATTCTGTTTTAATTATGTTGTAAGTTAAGAGAAAAAAAAACATGCGTTAAACAAATAAGACCTGAATAAATCTTGTAACATGAATATTTCTATTTTAGTGCACATACTTGTCAAAAAATCTTAGCCAACATGATATATTATAGTTTATTGATAGATCTAGATGGATAGCATCAATATAAACCTAAAATAAAACCTTGCGCTATTTGCTTGTTTAGTATTTAGCTAAAAAGAGTAGACCAACATTTTATAAGGAACCCTTCACACTGAATGTTGATTCAGTTATGCTCTCCATGACTTCATGACGACCTGTTACAACATACCTGGATCATAACTCGCAAATTTTGAATTTGGAATCATGGTGATTTTGTACTCGCCAACTTAGGCTACTTTGACACTGCAGGTCGAAGCAGTCCAACTCAGATTTTTTTTTTATTTGTATGCATCTCATATCAGATTTATTTATTTAAACAACCTGAATGGGACAATTCTTTGTATTTTTTTCCAAATCTGACCCATGTCATTTTTTAAATTGTGGTATTAAACTGTATACATAGCCGATATTTTTCAAAGCAACCACTATTTAAACTGTATTAATTGCATTTTATCCAACTTTAACATCAGTGAGGTAGGGGTTTGCAAATATATCCAAGTGTTGATGATATTGATACCTCATGCAGTTTTAAGCTTGGAATTTCACATACTGTATTTTCAGCTACAAACCAAAAGTCCAGTTCTTCGTCTTTGTTCTTTTAATTTGCCATGTCCTGAATGACAGAAAATCTACACTAATATGTGATATGAACAGTGTTGTCTGCTTATATCAATATTAACTGGCTTGATTGTTGAGTTTGTTCCCACTTTCAGTATGTCACTCCCATTCAAGAAGAACAATGCTACGCCAGAGTAGCCAGAAAGAGGCAAGATCAAATGTAAACACTGGACAAAATGATCATGTAAGATTTAGGTTTTTTTTTCTTCCTGATTGTACAACAACTTCAGAAGTAATACACACATGCTAACGTGAAGCATCCATATGTACTTCTGTAAACACAGTGGGTTACGTGTGACCACGTCTTCTTCTGCGCATATGAGTTGCATCGGGGCCATAGATTGTTCACACTGGAGAATGATGACATTTAAATTATAACAGGAACAAACACACACATAAAAATATGATCTGAGCAGCAAATTGGAAATGAGCATTATGATCTGCATTGTGAACGTAGCCTTTGCGTTCCCCTGCTATTTTCCATGTTCCCTAGATGATCTCCTGCACCCTCACCATTTTATATGTCAGCAGGAAGTTCCCACGAAGCCCCAAACCTACAAATACTATCATGCCATGCCTTGTCCTGGCACAAGCTTAGACCACATCAGGATGCTGCTACATGCTAGAACATTACGTCACACTAACACAAAGCTGATAATGTGATGGTGGTGTAGCCTTGGTATAAGGCCAGCATGGCCAGTTGTGCTTCATTGCTTATTCATTCAACCTTTATTTAGACAGGTTAATCCCATTGAGCCTCGAGGACTCATTTACAAGAGAGACCTGATTTCAACAAAGAATGATGACAACAGTGGACAACAGCGACAACAATAGACAATCATAAAATGTGCAAATTTTATTTTTATTTTTTTACTAATTTAAAAAAGATGGCAAAAAATAGCAAAGCAGCTAGATCAAAACAGAACAGCTAGAAAACTAAAAAAAATAATAAAAATGACCATGTCATGCCGGTTTGTGTAGGCCTCACGTCATGGACACACTGCTTTCACTCCCCACATGCTCCACCAAGGATCCCGATATGTTGCTATCACAATAATAAACCAACACAGTCTTGCTACAGATATTTAATTCATGCTCAAAACAATCATAGACACATCCAACAATTTTTAGTCAGGTCATCTGGTACACTATCATAGACACACTACCACAGGTAACTGGGAACCTATTGTGTTTATCAGACCTCACCAAGTCCCTGCAACAACCTTCTAAAGTATACCTGATTGTTTTAGATCTTGATCCATTGAGAATGAGAGGTTAAATTTTATTCACAATTCTTTTCACATGATTTTCTTAACGATATTCCATCTATAGATCAACCGTAAATATCTTGTTATTTTTAATAGAGGTAGTCAACAGATATCTTTCAGAAAAGTGACTTTTGGATTTTTACAACTTCTTGTTGTGGGACCTGTCAAATTAACATTTCTCATGAGATGAAATAACAAAATAAAGCTAAGAGGAGCACAAGGATTAGATGTTGTTACATGTTTGACTGTGTTGTCACGGCCATACAGTTGCCCGTCTCGTCTTTTGCCTCAGGTTTTTTTTTTCTTTTCATTTTGGGTATATGGACTATATTTGAATCTCAAGAAGTAAGGGGATGGGTGCATCACTTCACTGGCAGAAGAAGCATGTGCCCATGTCTGTGCGAGCAGGGGGGGACCCCTACTGTCCACCATCTGGGCAAATGGCAGGTCTTTATGCCAGCATGGAAGCCACTGAATAAAGAGGACACAGGGGCATAGCAGGAAGCTCTGAAGACAGGCAGAGGGGGCATTTGTAGACACAGGTCATTCTTTCTGAGTTAAAGAACCACTCTGTAACACCTGTGTTCCCACTCCCCTCTGCCCCACTTCAGATGCTCTGTCAGAAAGCCCCTGCTCAGCAGAACTACAGGCTCCAAACAAAAGACTTTGCAGGCTCGGCAGAGTGCTTGCAGGTGAATAACAATACCCACTTGTTCAGTTATTCATATATTCATATGTGTGTTCATATTTAGCCTTCACTGAGGGTGATGAATAACTTGGCTGAGGCTGCGCCGCACTGACAGAAGGAAGAGCTGGCTCACTTTCTGTCTTCTTGTAAGGAAGGAGATACTGGGCAAGAACGTGACAGGGCAAATGGTCACGTTGTCCTTTACAGGTCTAGTGCTGGACTGGCTGGGACGGCATGATAAAAGAACAGCACTGCTAATGAGGAGAAATCAGACTTGTCTCAGCTGGGGCGCTATGAAGAGAGGAGTCAGTAAGAGCTGTATGGATGGCCCCTTATGTTCTACTGATGGATTAGTCATTGAAAGCTTGCACAGCCTCTTAGATAGCAGGCAGCTGTTACCAAAACCTAATAGATACTCACACATTATTTGCTGCTTTGCTCCTCCCCAGAGAGGTTCCATACTCATCTTCTGTAAAGCATTACGTGAACATGTTCAGCCCAGTGCTAAAATCTCTCCCTCACGGCTATGGTCTCAGTGCACACAATCCCTTCATCCTCCTATCTCTCAATCCAGGTAAGGCTTGGCTGGAGACCAGTGCTCTGTAGAAAAGCAGAGGCCTTTGGCTCTGGAATCGATTTTTGCACAGCAGAATAACAGTATGAGTGACCGTGTCGAGAGAAAATGTAAATGGACCAAGCTCTGAAACGATCAGGTAGCCTCTGTGTGCACGGATCAGGGAGTATGTAAGCACAAGATAGCGTTTACCCCTGGTTTTAACTAAAGCACTCAGACGTTCTCCTCTCTGCATCCCTGTAATTCCCTCTGAGTGCTCTGTGTGAAAGTGAAGCACTGTTATCAGCCTCTACCAAACGTATTAGACCTCCACTGACTGCAGAAACAGACCACCGTGTTGTAGATCATTCCCTCTGCACAGAATCGAGATGATGAAGAAGCTGTAAATTAGGATAGTATAGTTTCATGCTCCTTAATGATTACTGCACCTCTGGGCAGCACATTCACTCACTCCCTCCCTGCAATTTTGTGTTAAATATGATATATGGCTGTCAGTGAATAAAGGAGGAATTGATGGAATTACCTGATGTCACCCAATGTAATAAAGTGTGACGATGATGCTGCAGACTTAAGATCACTCTGCATTTTTCCTGCATGGCATACAGGTGGAGTTTGAATTGCAGTGGAGAGCTAAATGAAGGTTTGGGTTGATCTGGTCTTTTTTGATTGATTTGATTGATTTTTTTTATTGTCATACCAGCTCATATTTTATAATAACAAAGTGCTTTGTGTTGTCATCATTGTATGTTCCCATACAAAGATGAAACTGGCTCTGCATTTAACCCATCACACCTGGGATACACCGAGGTGGAGCAGTGGGCAGCTATGTAAGCGTCCGGGGAGCAATTCGGGATTAGGTGTCTTTCTCAGAGACACCGCGACATGTGGGAATGGCTGGGGATCGAACCTGGGACTTTCGGGTCCCAAGTCGGCTGCCCTGCCTCTATTCCGCCTCTTCCCCATCTTATAATAATAATACATTTTATTTGTAGGTGCCATTTGCATGTTTATGGAATGAAATTTGGACTCAGATTAAGAAGCCTAACAATTAACAAATAAATAAATACAAAATAGTATATATATATATATATATATATATGTATATATATATATATATATATACACATATATATATATAAGTAAAAATAAGTAAAATAAATCTGAATTAAGTGCAGCTTCTTAAGTGCTACACAAGGAAACGCATTGTTCTCCTATGTACTGCAAAATGTGTAGTGCTTAATTTGCAAAAAAAAAAAAAAAAATACATAGCTATGGTATATAGATGAAAAATAAATTTTATTGTGAACCAAAGGAAAAAATAAGGTATAAATAAAGACAGACAACCTAAATGTGCAAAACTATTTATCCTACAAAATTAATTATTTGTAAAACCACATTTTGTTACATCAGCGTATTTACAGATATGACTCAACAAGCTTGGCACATTAAAAAATAAAGAAGGGAAAAGCAGTATGACCTGATGACATACCAGTGGATGTTTGGAAATGTCTGGGAACAATAGCAGTGAGGTGTTTGACTCAAATATTCAATGGCATATTTGAGGGTGAGAAAATGCCTGAGGAATGGAGAAGAATTATGTTGGTGCCCATTTTTACAAACAAGGGTTGTGTAGAAAGTTTTAGCAACTACTGGGGGATTACGTTGATGAGCCACATGATGAAGATCTGGGAGAAAGTTGTGGAAGCAAGACTTAGACGATTGGTGACTACATGTATTTGTGAGCAGCAATATGGTTTTATGCAGAGAAAGAGCCCACTGATGCCATATTTATTTTGAGAATGCTGATGGAGAAGTACAGAGAGGGTCAGGTAGAATTTCATTGTGTCTTTGTGGATTTAACAAAAGCATATGACAGGGTGCTGAGGGAGGATGTGTGGTATTGCATTAGGAAATCTGAAATGGCTGAAAAGTATGTTAGACTGGTACAGGACATGTATGAGGACAGTAGGACAGTGGTGAGATGTGCTGTAGGGGTGACAGATAGCTTCAAGGTGGAGGGGGATTGCATCAAGGATCGGCTCTGAGTCCCTTCTTGTTTGCTCTGGTGACTAACAGATGAGGTAAAACAAGAATCCCTATGGACTTTGATGTTTGCAGATGACGTGATCTGTTGTGAGAAGATGGAACAGGTGGAAAATAATTTGGAGAGGTGGAGGTATGCACTTGAAACAAGATGAATGAAAGTCAGCCATAATAATACAGAGTACATGTGCGTAAATGAGAGGGAGACGGGTGGAACAGTGAGGCTACAAGGAGCAGAGGTCATAAAGGTGCAGGACTTCAAATACTTATGGTCAACTGTCCAGGAAAATGGAGTGTGGTAACAAAATGGAAAAGAGAGTCTAGACAGGATGGAGTGGATGGAGAAAAAAATTCAGTAATGATTTACGACAAAGGGGTGGCATCAAAGGTCAAAGGAAAATTTTACAAGACAGTAGTGAAACAAGTTATGTTGTATGGTCTGGAGACAGTGACAATGACAAAAAGACAGGAGACAGTGGCAGAAATTAAGATGTTGAAGTTCTCCTTAGGAGTGAAAAGGATGGCTAAGATTAGGAATGAGATAATCAGAGGTACAGCACAGGTTGAACAACTGGGAGATAAAGTTAGAGAGGCCAGACTGAGAAGGTTTGGACATGTCTAGAGGAGGGACAGTGGGTATATTGGTAGAAGGATGTTAGAAATGCAGCTGCCAGGAAAAAAAGACAAAGAGGAGATATATGGATGCAGTTAGACATGACATGGATTTAGTTGAAGTGAGGACAAGAGGATGCTTAGGACAGAGTGAGATGGAGGAGGATGACTCGCTGTGGCTACCCCCTAAAGAGGGAAAAGCCAAAAGAAGAATATCTAATATATATAAAGAAGATAAAGATAAAGAAGATATCTAAAGAGTGAAGAATAGTGATATTATCCATTTTACAATAACTAACATATGTACTTTTGTCCATTAAAAAGACCAATGATAAATTGTTATTTTAATGTTAAATATAAAATTACAGTAATTGAATTAATAACATCCATCCATCCATTATCTTTTACCCGCTTCTTCCGTTTTGGGTCACGGGGGTCGCTGGTGCCCATGTCCAGCAATCACTGTGCGAGGGGCGGGGTACACCCTGGACAGGTCGCAAGTCCATCACAGGGACACATAGAGACAAACGAGACAAACAACCATTCACTCTCTCACTCACACCTAGGGAAAATTTAGAGTTACCAGTCAGCCTAACATGCATGTTTTTGGTCTGTGGGAGGAAACTGGAGTACCCGGAGAAAACCCACGCATGCACGGAGAGAACATGCAAACTCCACCCAGAAAGGCCCCTGGACCGGGATCTGAACCGGCAACCTTCTCGCTGAGAGGCAGCAGTTCTACCAGTTGCGCCACCGTGCTGCCCAAGTTATAACATAATATAGTTATTTTTGATTTCCCATGTTTTGATTTTCATAATCTTTGATTGGAACAAATTTACTCTTTAATTCTGCTGGAATTTAAATTATTATAAGTTTTCAGTAGCTTCTCTGGGCACATTAGACACATGAGATCTTTGTGGAACTCAATATCAGTTTCTTCGCTCCTTCCACATAAAAGATAATTATGATAATAACTGAAAGTTTTATTGAATTAGCCATATTAAATGGTAAATGGTAAATGGACTGTACTTATATAGCACCTTTCTATCTTATCAAGATACTCAAAGTGCTTTACACTACAATTTCTGTCCTCATTTACCCATTCATACAGCACATACCTATACAAAGATTAGCCAGTGCTTTAGATAACACTCAAACATCGATGGGACACACATCGGAGGCAATGAGGGGTTTTGGTGTCTGGCACAGCAACACTTCAGCATGCGACTGCTGGTGGAATCGAACCCCCAACTCTCCCATTGGAGGACGACTGCTCTAACCACTCAGCTACAGCTGCCCCATTAGTAGTGTATTAATATTATGAAATGAATGATGTTTCTATTCCAAAGTTTCACCTTTTCTATCATGTCACACAGTTTCTGATGGGTTGTAGGCTTTTAGAAAAATTATGCCAATGAGGGTGGGGGTTGGGGAAGGTGGAGGAATTTCTCCTCTCTATTCAAAACATGCCTTCAAAAGCAAATAAACTTCCTAAGTTGCTCTTCAAAATTGTTGAACTATATTGACAATCTGTAAAAGTGCAGAAAAGGGCTTATTTTCCCTTTTGTGGAATTTGACAGTGATAAAACTGGATTGCAGCAATAATGGCTGTCATGGATCAACACCTAGAAACATTTTACTCTGCTGATGTGGACATGAATGGGATCCAAAGTCATGTCTCCCTCTGGCTGACTGCCAGGACCTTCACAGGAGCTTTAATAAATGGTTTGTACAGCAGACGGTCCTTGGCTGGGTGTGTGTGTCTGTGTGTATTTCTTTGCGTGTCTGCCATTGTGCGTGTGTGTTTATAAGCCGTAGGGATTTTAATAACAACTAACTGTGTAAGAACTCTCCAGAGGAGAGAAAGACCAATAACCTACAGTAGTGCATGGTGCTGCTAAAAGGGTTGAAGGAACACGAAAAGGGAGGAAGCAAAAGGTGTTCTAGCTATTTATTCGAAGCATCAGGGTGCACATGAATTATTCAACATGACATTCATTCATAATTAAGTTTTTCCTTTTTAAAATGGATAAATAAATAGACAAATGTGTGGCAAGGGAGTAGGTTTTGACATGACACAAATATATGTCGCTTCAAGTCAAATTTAATAACAATGCGAAAATATGAGTTTAAGGAGGCGGGGAACCATAAGAAGTACAAAGGTAATGCATATGAAAGATCAGTGTGGGTGGAATGAAAGGGGTGGGGTGATGCTGCTCAGAGGGGAGAAGATGGAGTAGTGAGTTCAGTAGGTGGGATGCCTCAGGCAGAGTGGTTGGTAGTTGGGCACATCACACCAAAGTAAGCGCCGCCTGTAGGTAGCAGCTCTGAGACCTTGAACAGAAGGCTAGAGTGGACTTTTGTTCAAATCGTCTGTTCTCAAGAGCTAACATGAACCACAGCAGGTGTTTCGAGTGAGAAGGGAGCATGTTGAACGCCTGTATGAGTTTGGTTTAAGATACTATGATGAGCAATGAGCCAAGTTATGACAAACATTTCCAGTGAATGCATTTCAAAATATAGACATGTCTTGTTGAACGTGCACACGAGGTTTCATTCTTTACAATGATTTCTTTTTATCTTCTCATGCCTGACAGCATACGTTATTCCTCATTTTCATCACTGTCATCTTCAGTGAAACAACAGATCTCTGACTATGTCAGTAGTCCAACTGTTTTATTGTTTTCTTCATAAAAAAAAAACCTCTTTATCATTTAAACTAGGACAAAACTATTTTTACTTTCCCTGTTTTTCTCTAAGTTCATACATTTCAGTATAAGATAAGCTAACTTTGGTCTCAGCAAAAAAATTGTCTGGTGCATGAAGCTTATTAGTCCGTTTCCAAAGTGAACAACCTGACACAGCACACTATGAATTGATGCTCTCTTAAAAAGGTTTGAATATAATTAAGGCTAGTGTTTGCTACTCAGCAATCCAAGTGGATCTTGCCATCGCACTGTGAGTTGCATCTCAAATTTGTCTCCCTGAACACTATTAACACTATTTAACTTGGGGGCATTCATTTAATTTGCTATAATTGCTTTAGAGCCCCCTCTCTCTATGCTCAGCTCGTTGTCTGTAGGTCTGGGGGTGGGGGGGTATCGGCCTGTCTGCATGAATATTTCTGAGCAATGTCTTGTGTCTGCTAAGCTTAAAACTAAAATGTGTGGCAGTGTTGGGCAGGGGTGGCATTTTTCGCAAAATCATTCTTTGCATTTGTTGGTTCATATCCAATTATTTTCCCCCAAAAAATAAGTTGTGTGGAGTGGGGGTAATAGGGTCAGTAAGTGTTGTGTCAGAAAAATCACCCTGACTGGAAACGCACTACCCAAACAGTATTTTTTGTCCATTTTAATAAGACTTTGAATATTCAAAAAGCACAGTTCATTCCTTGGATGAGAAAGGTTTAAAATATTCATGTCTATCTAAACAGCAATTATTATGACAAATAGTCTTTTATCAGTAATATAAAAAAAACGGCTGAGCAGTTAAAGTTGAAGGAAAACAGTTAGCATGTTGAGGATGTGAGGCTGGCAGGAGGTGCTGGGCAGGTGTTGAGGCTCCTTGGGGAGCTGGAGGTCACATTACCATACAAAAGCCACTCTGCTGGGTAACCTTTCCAGGCGCTGCTCCCTAGCCAGGGGGGCTGCGGTCACACACTGGCACTGCCACAAGTGCCTCGCCACAAATCCTGACAAACAGCACAAACACACAAACACAGATCTCTCATATACAGCCCCACAAATACCCCCCACATTCTTCATGACAGAAACATTGCTTGTACAGTGACTTGAAATATTTGCACTCAGGGAACATAAATCACAAGGGACAGCTCTAAAGCAAAACAAATACTATGATATGGTCCATTGCCATCATAATGCACACTAAAGGGAAAGGCATTCATGTGGAATTTAGATCCAAAGCCTAACATTTTATCTTCGCCAGCAGTCTTTTGCACAAATCAGCTCCTTTTCTTTCTTCCTCCTCCCCTCCTTAAATCCCCACGAAAGCAAGGCTGTTGTCATTTAAGCCCCACTCTATTTACAACTCAGATGTGCCTTAGATGTGTGCAAGACACAACAGTAAGGAATGGGAGCAGTGTACTGGATATGAGTAGCACAGGGGAGACAAGAGATAGACATTGACTATGCCTGGAAGCATGCAGCGCTTCCCCTGGTAGAGAAGAAGAGGAACTGGGGCGAGAAAGAAAGATTGAGAGTGGTGGGGAGGTGCTTGGCGGGCAGCTGTGGAGTTAATGTCGATCAAATGGTGGGGGCCGGGCTCAGAGGATGGGTGGTGGTATTGATGGACAGCACCATCAACAGGGACTTAGCCTGCTATTAGAGATGAGGCAGGGTTACTTTTGGAGCTAGCTTTATTTATTTATTTATTGCTTATTGGGGACATGAAGAAGAGAGAAGTTTTCACCAAATGGTGGACAGACTGTGGACAGTATAATCTAAAATATTTTCCTTCAAGCTGATTTTGAGTGACAGGTCATAGGAACGAAAAAACGTGTGTGAGAGGGTGTGTGCATGTGCTACCCCCACAGGTAACACATGCGCACCATGTAATTATACTCATTACACGGCAGGCTGTGGATCTGCATGATATGCTAGTAGACGGCAGAAAAATATCTGGATTGTTGACAGCCTAGTGGCGTAGTAGCTGTGACAGTCAACTACATTGTTTATGCTGCAATTACCAAGACTGAATTCAATCAGTCAGGCCAATACACTTTTTTATTGCAATTATGCAAAAGACCTAACAGCTCTCTGCGTGGTGAGACGTGATGTGCAGTAGCTTATATTGATTACTTTATTTGTAAAATTAAGCCTTTAAGAAGTTCCTGTCACTCAGCCTCCACTGCATCCTGTATCACAAGCAAGCACTGCACCCTCCTGAAAATAATAACTCTTAATATAATTGATGTAATATGCCACACGCAACAATAAGGTATAACATCTAATCACGTTAAGTAGTCATTGCCAAGCTGTAATTAAACTGTTTGAGACAAGTGATTACCAACCCTGATAGAGAATGTGAATTTTTAATAGGACTGTTATGAAAACACTAATACCCCATAGCTCTAATTGCGAGGCATTTTTTACTTCTTCTGATTGCCTTGTATGTGTTATCATATTGACCACAATGGTGCTGGCAAACCACACAAACGCAGCAACACAAATCCCCCTCTCTTGCTTTGTTATGCTCCGCTACACATTGTAATGTTAACAGCGGGGCCCTGCAGTCTGACTGGGCTAATGGTGTGCCATCCCGTCAGGTCACGCGTCCAACCAGAACATGCAGAGAGATTGTTCACATCAAGCCTCTTGGCAAATTTGCCAACATGCGAGCAGCTTTGAAATTATGCTAAAGTTGTTTAAATACTACTATATGCTCACCGACTAATGAATGGCCCGCCCCTAGCCTAGTCTATTTATTGGGATGAGTGTCTCTTCTTTTACGGGGATGGAATTAACTGTCACAGCTTGAACATGAGTGAAAATGAAAGAGGGTAAAAAGAGGTATGACTAGACTATCATGGTGTTTCTTTTTATGTACCATGAATGTAGAATAATGTTCTTTTAGAATGCTCTTATTTAAGTGGGGGTGGGGGGAGAAGCAGAATTTACTTTATATCTGTCAGATTTAAGATATTAATATTGTATGTGGTGGCAGCTGGAACATTTAATGGCAATCAATAGATCACAGCAGGGGAAGGTATTTTTCACAACGTGATCTGTGATCTGACAGACATTTTCCTTTCACTCTCCTAATTAATTTCGTCAGACACCCACAGAGACTTGCCATGCTGTTGGTCTGTTCACCGACCAGTGCTCCGGCTCTTTTGTCTGTAATGCCCCAGTTTTTTTTCCAAGAGACACACTGTACAGCACCTTTGGGTTTTCATTTCCTCACACCCTAATGAAGGTGTTGGTGCAGCTGATGGACATGCAGCCTCCACTTTTCACTTCTACTACATGCCCTTCTTCTTAGGGTTACTGCAGTTTTGATGAGTGCTGCCCTATGAAATTGTTCACATCTAATCATGTTTGAGTGGGCAGTTTTTCTTTCTTTGATAAGAAAAATCTGCCACAATGGATATGCTTGGTTAGGTTATAATAGGTTAGGTTATGTGGGGTTAGGTTAGGTTAGGGTTTTTAGGGTTAGATTAGGTTGTTTAGGGTTGGGTTAGGTTAGGTTAGGTTAGGTTGTTTAGGTTAAGTTAGGTTAGGTTAGGTTATGCGGGCTTAGGTATTAGGTAAGGTTAGGTTAGGACTTTTACATGATTTTGTGAAAGCATACAGTTCATCCTTGCTGAAAAAAATATATCAAAGTTCCTAAATTGGTCAACTGAAGTCAACTGAAGATAATCCTCACACCTTATTAGTGTTTAATTTGATCCTTTTGGAATTAAATGGATATAATCAGACATAATATTCAGTGTTTCCCTTAGTTAACTTGCCATGGCGGGGTGCTCTTCTTATCCATGATTTTTGTTGACGGGAGAGACGGAAACATGTCAGAGTGCAGCTTGTACAGACAGTTTTTGAGTGTGGGTTGGTTGGGGGTGGGGGGGGGGTGTTTCAGCATGAGCACTGCCTGTAGCTTTTTAGCTAGAGCGCCTGTATTGCACGCCACTAGCTTGGTGCTATGTCAGTGCCGGGGAAGGGGGAGTTCAGTTTGGTAGGTGGGGTGCTCAGCTCTGTTGACGGGGTGGGGCACCCCGCTTGTATAATGGTAGGGGAAACACTGATGTTATCAGTGGTGGTTTACTTAAAGATGGTTTACTCTCTCTCTTCAGTGTCCCATCTTTTTGATGTTGGCTTAATAGAGTTTATGAGGATAAAATACCTCACTGAAATCGCCCTGTTAGGGAGATAGTAGTGTGAAATTTATTGGGTATTTACAGGTTACACTTTCTAATTGATTACAAACTTTGTAATCACCTGCTGGCAAACGGCAGGCAATAATGTTTTTGTCTTTGTATGTGCGTGTGTGGGGGTGGGTGGGTAAATTATTTCCTTTTCGGAACCAACATAATTCAAGAAGGCGGCCACAGCCAACTGACATTAGACAACACAGAATCACTATAGTTCAGTCATTTCTACAGATATTGACCTAATTTTTTTTGTTTGTTTGTTTTTAAGGCAGCACCGAAAATCAAAAACACATTGTCACTGCAAAATCAGTGAGTGCATTATTATAAAATCAAAGGACTGCATGGACTGTAATATTCTTAGGTTGTTATTTTTTTACAAAATGTGCCTTTATGTTCTGCATGCTAATAACATGTCACAGGACTCTTTCTAAATGTCTCTCACTGATTTTAAAGCCCATGCCTGGTTTAGATGATAATGAAGACAGCAGATAAAGTGAGGACTGTGCAACTGATATTGTCATTGCAATACTGAACAATAATATTGCACCATGCAAGTTTTTTCAACATTCATAGACATATTTGTAGCTGAGAGTCATTCATGCCAAGAGCTACTCGTTGTGTGAGATATTTGCAGAAAACGTCATCATTAACTGTTTTTCTGTTAGCAAAATATCTCATGAGCCACTGAAGAAATAATAATTAAGCTTCAGAAAGCAAACATTGGATGTACATCTACAGTTGGTTAACCTTTAGAGTCAAACCAATTGAAGATGGCTACTACAGCAAAAACAATATTAATCAACACAAAAAGTACTATAACTCTGTCAGAATTACAGATACTGAGCTTACTGATACCGATACTGACATTTCCTTTGGTAGTAGCTGAGAGTCATTCCAATGTTTCCCCTACCATTATTCAAGGAGTGCACCCCGCCTTGTTAACAGAACCGAGCACCCGCCTACCAAATCCCCCACCCCATGCATACAACACAATATGTTACTATACAAACATAGTGCTAAGCTAACCAAACCCCACCTCCTGCATGCAATATAGACGTAGTGCTCCACCTCTCTTCACACCCCCCATCAACAACTGCCGACACTAATGTAGCGCTAAGCTAACATGCAACGCAGACGTTTCTCCGCTGACATCCACCCCCTCCCCACCCCACCCCACCCCGTCGACAAAAACCCTGAAGAGACAAGCATCCTGCCAAGGCAAGTGACTTAGGGGAAACACTCCATTCATAACATATGCTCTGAGCATGTGATAGCTCATAACGTAAATTGCAAGGCAGACATAACTCTGTCCCCTCTGAACACAAAATTATTTTAGTTTAAAAGGCATAAAGATGACGTGCATTCCTTCCAGGAATGCTATGTGTCTAATTACTTCTGCCTTTTCTTCTCATTCATTTCAGGTTCAGTATTCATAACAGCTCATACATTCTATTTATTTGTATTTACATAAAAACATACATACTTGTGAAGCTAATTTGGATATGCACACAATGCAGTCAGAGCTGGCTCAGTGCAACAGTGGTGTGAGTTTACAAGCAAAATGCAGATAATGTTGAATGAAGCTGAGTAAAAACAGCATGTTTAATTAGAGCAGCGGTTTCTGAAGTTGAGGTCAGGACCCCTCTGCTGGTTGTAAAACATCAAGTTGATGGCCTTGAGATCTTTTTTTAAAGATTCAATTAAATAAAAAAGAATGCTAATAGCATTTTGTGAAATTATTTCAGGAGATAAAAACAATGGTCATAAATGGAATAAAATAGTGTGTTTGTTTTTGAGGGTTTGTGTTGGGATTAAATTGTTTAATTGGCTTATTAGCAATGTTTGTATTTTTTAGTTGGTGACAGTCAGGGCAGGAAGTCTCTGCTACTGCCACTTTGGCTATGTTCACACTGCGGGCAATTGCAGCAAATCCTTTTTTTGTTTGTTTGTTTGTTTCTATGCCGCCCGTATCAGACTTTTTCATGACAGTCTGAATGTGACAAATGCAATTTTTTTCAATTCCAACCAAGGTTTTTTTTTTCATGTGTGGTACTGAATCAGATACATAGATGTTTTTCAAAGTAACTGCAGTCTGAATAGTTATGTCACATTCCATCCAACTTTTACATGGTAGTGCTCCACCTCTCTTCACACCCCCCATCAACAACTGCCGACACTAATGTAGCGCTAAGCTAACATGCAACGCTGTTAAACTCTGTAGGGGCAAGTGGATCGATCCAAGTATTAATATTATTGATACCAACCTTGTGCAGTTTAAATCTTGGAACTCCATGTCTTCAGCTAAAGAACAAACGTCCAGTTGCTCCATCTTTTCTCTTGTCCTGGATCACTGAGGATCAGCAACATATGATGCTAACATTTGTGTCAGACCATACTGATAATAACGTAACGGGATCAATGCTTGTTTGTTTCTACCTTCAGTGCGTCACTCCCGTTCCAAAAATAACAACTTTGCACTTGAGGAGCCGTTAAGAGGCCAGATTACATGTGAACACAGGACCAAACAAGCCTGTCAGATAACAATTTAATCAGTTCTGATTGCACAGCAACTTCATAATCACACATGCTAACATGTGTAACATCCATATTTACTTCCTTAAACACAGCATGCTGCTTGTGACATCACATTTTTTTTCTTCACATGCCTCAGAACTGTAAATGATTAACACTGGAGTGTGATGGAGGTCACATGATGGAGGATCAACTTAAGCCCCTTTTCCACCGCTCCTCTTCAGCCGGGTTTGGCTTGTTTGGTACAGTTTTGAGCACTTTTCCACTATCATTTTTTCGCAGAACTGGACTCTTTTTTTTGGTCCCTGCTTCTCTGGTGGTATCAAACTAGCCGAGCTGGCACCTTAACGTGACGTCAGAACATTGTTGGTCACTGATTGGTCAGGGGGAGGAGTCACTGGGTCTTTCGGAAACTTTTCAAAACAGCGATCCACCATTTGCAATTACTCGGAACTCGGAGCACCGGCTGGATCTAATTTTAATATTCTAAAAACAATGACAACACCTTGATCTAATGCTGAAGTGCAGGCGTTTTTTGTGCTTGGTGACCGATGACAAAATTCAGAGCGATCTAGATGGAGCTCTGTTGGTCTCCCCGGTCCTCTCCACTGGAGTTTCAAGCTGCTGACTCGCAGAAGGCCGTTGCCCGGGCCCCGGCTTCGTCTGCTCACGAAGGCCGAACCCCATTCCCGGCAGACGGGCAGACCGGGACGGAGGATGGAAACAATTTTAAAAAACATTTTATGTATAAAAAAAATCAGTGAAGATTAAAATGTATAAATAAATAAATGGTGCCAGCTTTATCAAGAAATCCTGTTTTCAATTTACTGACTATTAAATAATTTGTTACAAGTTAACTCAGCTGAAAAATCATAAAAAGACACAAAATTATTGTCTCTCTCAGGAATATTTCTCTCAAATATGTTTAAAAAAGCCTGTGATGGACTTGCGACCCGTCCAGGGTGTACCCCGCCCCTCGCACAGTGATTGCTGGACATGGGCACCAGCGACCCCCGTGACCCAAAATGGAATAAGCGAGTAAAGATAATGGATGGGATGGATGTTTAAAAAAGAGATATGGCCTTTAGTTCAACTTTATTCTAACCCACAAATGTACAAATCACAAAACAAGAATTAAACTGTAAAGCAAAGCTAAAATAAATAAATAAATCAAAAGTCTATGAACAAGAAACAAAGCCACATATCTAAATTGAACAATAAAAGTAGACACGATGAGTGCAAATACATCAAATGATGAAGAAAACATGACATTTTAAATGTAGATGTTTTTGTAGAATCCGGTTCATCAGAAATTTAATGGTGAACTAAAGTTTATTAAAAGTTTACTA
>NC_056511.1:35874696-35884114 GCF_014905685.2 Nematolebias whitei
TATATATATATATATAGTTTAATTTGATCATTTTAATAATCTGTATTTTTTTTTATTTACCAGAAACTTAAAAATAAATTCTCACACTGTACTGAAACCTGTTTCCATGGTCTTACCCCCACCAGCTGGTAAAGCGCACAACGTCAATTTGAACACCGCCTACTGGAATGGTACTGAAAGGGGCTCTGGAAACACAACGTGTACCGAACCAAGTCGAGGTGAACCGAGCCAAACCGGGCTGAAGAGGAGCGGTGGAAAAGGGACTTTAGACCCCATAGAATCAATGAGCTCTGTTAATGGCAAGGATTAATTGAAACTGAGCCATACAATGTTACCTTCTGTTTGATTCATAAAGTTTACTTTCTTATGCTATGTTAAAGCAGATCACAATCATAAGAAAATGTTCAATGTGAACCAGTTTAGCATTTAAAGTTGGCACACACTCCCTTTTTAGGCAGTGTGTATATTGCGGTCTGGTCTGTGGCAGCTTCTCTCCCAGAAAGAAGGGACACACTTCAGCAGGCCTAATTTGCTTATTCTACCCTGTACTTTTAGACCTCAGTGAGAATGAATGCAACAGACCCTGAGCTGAAAAAGATTTTTTTAGCTTCTTAAAAAAAAATCTGGAGTATTAAGTTCTGGGTACCTTTTAGGCACATTTTCACCAAAAGCATTTCACCCATGAGTTTCTTACATTTCCACTGAGATTTTTGGTACAAGTTTAAGCAAATTAAGTTATTTGAAGTGTGAAACGTAACTCGTTGGTGGAGTGTTGAGGCGGCATTACTGGTAAGCACAGCAGCCTATATAGAGGGAAGCTAAATGAGGAAATGCTGCCGTTTGTTTTAACTCAACATTATTCAATGCCACACAGATCTACAAAGTTGTAGCCCCTTTTTACAAGCTTGTGAAAAATTCTCCAGGAGCTTGCTTACTTTTGATTTTGTTAGTTGCTCACAACTCAAGCTAATTAGCTTTGTAGTTCCTCTTACAAGCCGTCAGCTTTGATTCTTTCAAAGCCAGAAATCTATCCTGCTCATTGGAAAGTGATGTGATTAACATGGCATAGCATTTATTGCTAATTATTTTTATCTTGTAACACAAAAAAAGACACCATGAACAAGGTGTTACTTTTAGCTTAGGGAGATTTAAAATAGGAAATAAGAAAGAGCATATTCTGTTACAAGTAATTTAAAGTAAGACAATGAATTGTGAAAGATTTTGAATCTTTTAAGCTCAGAAGTTGTAGGCAGCTGCCTGGGGAGCTCCTCTCAGTTGCTTAGACATCACTGGACCCCATATGGAGAACAACTGCAAAGGAATCTCTTTTGGGTGCAGATTCTTCCACTTAAAAAAAAAAAACAATCTGACTCAAAATGTTGAGGGGGTGGCAGGATTTACACTTCTTTTCGTTTTTGCTATATCTTGCAAAAAGTAGTTTTACTCCACTATCCAGGTAATTTTATTCCTGTGTAGTTTATGTCTCAAACAGCCTGCAGGTACGTATAAACTTTAGTCACACTACCAGGAGCACAAATTTGGTCTCATTGATTTGCTTACTTCCAGTTGTTTTAGAAACACTTTTCTGTCTGATTTATAATAAAATGTCAATGTCAATGTATAAATAATTACGATAAACTACACTCGTGCATAAACATAGTGTGAAGTGTAAGTTCATACTATTAGAAGAACCTATAAAAAGTAACTGTTGCCTGTATGACAAATAGAAAAACTTAAATTGACTTGGTATGAATTGTCCCTTGTAGAATTTTTTTTTCACCCTACTCCAACCTTTTTAAGTTTTATGAGATTACCCACTCTTTTAGCTGTGCCTAAATCACAAATGCTAGCCCCATTCAATGATATAGAGCATTGTTCCTTTATTGTGTTGGACATCTCCCGTATTAATTCTTACAGCCAATTAGTTGCACAGACTGTCTGCCATTATGACATCACTCTCTTGAGTCATAATGCTGTCTTGCAATTCCGCATATCAACTATTGTGGTTCTGTTAGTACCGCTCTTTACAGCTCGGAGACATAACAGCTGCAGGTTAACTTTATCACCCCCAACCCTCAAGCCCAACCAGTCGCACCAAGACGAGAAGAAGGCATACCAGACCTGGCTTTAGGATGCATTCACACCAGCCCTGTTGTCCTGAACTCTAGCCCATTTGCCTAGGAAGTCCGGTTCGTTTGGGGGAGGTGTGAACGTGCCATCAAACTCTGTCATGAAACAAAAAGACGAACTCTGGCCCGCCTAAAAACCTAGGTCTCGGTCCGGTAGAAGAAAACTCTAGCGCGGTTCGAGTACAGTGTGAATGCAACAGACTGGACACATCTCTGCAAGCAGGAAGAGGACTACAACGCAGGGCAAACAAACACGCATTTCTCTTACCTCATATGGAGCCGTCAGCTTGCCTTGTGTGAAAAACAACATTCTCCATGGTCTTTTGCCTCATCTTCCACTCGTGCTGAGTCCATTGTTGAAAAGTGACAAAACAGAAATCCTAAAACCGCAAAAATTTCACGCCACTCCATTTTTGTTTTTATTTCCAGAAGAAGAAGAAGAAGTGTCTTCTTCAGAGGTTTTTGTGTTGTTTCTTTCAGTAGTTCTTGGTTCAGCGCCACCACAGGCGAGTGGGGGAACAGGTTGGTTTGAACAGGTTGGCTTGACTGCACAGTGCAGTGTGAATGCAAACGCACCAGCTCAAATGTAAACTAAATGTCATGAATATTGGTCCCCAACCGAACCGAGTCTACTGGACTATCAGGTGTGAAAACAGCCTTAAAGTGTTTTGCATTTCTGGCTCAGGGTCCCTACACAGTAGCAACAAACCAGAAATTTATTTTTAGTATTTTCAAGGTCAAATATATTTTTATGCAGAATAGAATAGAATGCAGAACAATATGTTTCCTTCCTGAGTTTATTCTTCTTGTTATTTTTGAATGGCAAAAAAAAAAAAAAAAGTTCATACTGCATGTTATGTCATTTTATCAAGAAGAGAAAGTTCCCACTGAGGTCATTTTTTAATACAAATCTGAATTTCTAAAAATAATAAAATAATAATAAAAACAAGTTCAGACAAATAGTCAGCTTTTCTCACTAAAGATAGCTAGATACAGTAATACTTTTATTTTAGTTCCTATTGTAAAAAATGGGATATACAATTATGACAATACATAGCACTTTCACTTTCACTAGCTGAACACCAAACAATGTATTTGTTGCACACACCCAACACAGTAAGTCCAGTCCTAAAACGTAAGCAGTTTATTTTAATTTACAGTAAAGGAAGCATAGCTTCACCAATTAAATATGTTTAATGTATAAAAAGAAACAATTTTTTTTTCAAGAAGTATTATCTGTTATTCAGCTTCAGTACACAGTTTAGACTGTGCTTCTACAGTGACTGTTTGCTCTTAGATGTCAAGCATGACCCCAAAAACAACTGAAATCTGGAAATTGGAGAATGGGAACGTTAGGAATTTTCCATCCATCCATTATCGTTTACCCACTTCTTCCTTTTTGGGGCACGGGGGTCACTGGTGCCCATATCCAGCAGTCACTCTGCGAGAGGCGTGGGACACCCAGGACAGTCTCCAGTCCATCACGGGGACACATAGAGACAAACGAGACAAACATCCATTCACTCTCTCACTCACACCTAGATAATTTAGTTACCTATCAGCCTAACATCCATGTTTTGGGTCTGTGGGAGGAAACCGGAGTACCTGGAGAAAACCCACACATGCACGGAGAGAACATGCAAACTCCACCCAGAAAGGTACCGGGCAAGTATTTGAACCAGCAACCTTCTCGCTGAGAGGCAGCAGCTTTACCAACTGCACCACTGTGCCACCCATTAGGAATTTTGAAATGGGAAACTGATGCACCATCAACCCCACTCCATCATCTCACACCACACCCTGACCTCCTCTGTACTTTTGTAACCAAAGTCTAACTTTGTATTAAATGTTAATGTGTTTGGAGCATCATCATCATACAGACATGTCCAACTTGTGCACGTGACTAAACTCTGGGTCCGAGAGAGAGCGCTGTCGCATGAGAGCGCTCAGCCCAATATTCTTTCACGGTGAGAGAGTCTGTGTCGGCTGCTTTAATTCTTATAATTAAACAATATTAACACTAAAAAATAAATATTATATGCCCCAGATTAAAGCAAATGTGTTTGTGTCTCTGTTTAACTTTTTGCTTCTTTTTTTTTAACCTTAAACTCACAGAGTTCTCTCCGACAGAGAATCAGTTTCAGGTGTTTGTGGTTTATTATAAAAATTTGCTAAATAACATTTTATACGGTGTTTTAAGAATAAAAAGGTGTTGTGTCTGTTTGGATGTGCTAAACTTGATTATCTAAAACTTGAACTAAACTTGATTATGTTTAGAAACATAACTGAGAGGTAACTGTACTGCGATGAATGCGATTTAATAAATTATCAAATGTAAAAAAAAAAGCATACTATTTTCACTTCTTGGTCTGTTGCCTTCATACATCTCCTCCTACATGTCTCTGCGTGAGTGCAGCTACAGCGTGCGCTCTCAGGACATTATTACCTGCAGTGTTCCCTCAGTGAGGACTGAACTTGACAAAAGGGCCTTCTCCTACTCCGCTCCTGTTTCCTGGAATATCTTGCTAAAAGATCTGAAGCTCTCGACCTTGACTTCTCTAAGTGGCTTTAAGAATTTATTGGACTCCTGGCAAGGACCAATGCGGACATGTTCCTGTTTTTAGTTTTTCTACATCCACCTTGTAATCTAGCTGTTTTTGCTACTTATTTTGCCATCTTATTTTAATTAGTAAAAAAACAAACTGTATGCCTCTTTTATAATTGTCTATTGTTGTCGCTGTTGTCCATTGTTGTCATCATTCTTTGTTAAAATCAGGTCTCTCTTGTAAATGAGTCCGCAAGGCTTAATGAGATTAACCTGTCTAAATAAAGGTTGATTGAATGAATAGAATAATCCTGTAAATATAGTAATTTTGAATGAAATAATAATTTCAGAGCATACATCTGACAGTGGGCAGCATGATGGCGTAATTGGTAGAGCTGCTGCCTCTCAGCGAGCAGGTCCTTGGTTCAAACCCCGATCCAGGGGTCCTTCTGGGTGGAGTTTGCATGTTCTCTCCGTGCATGTGTGGGTTTTCTCTGGGTGCTCCGGTTTCCTCCCACAGACAAGAAACATGCATGTTAGGCTGATTGGTGACTCTAAATTGTCCCTAAGTGTGAGTGAGAGAGTGAATGGTTGTTTGTCTCGTTTGTCTCTATGTGGCCCTGTGATGGACTTGCGACCCGTCCAGGGTGTACCCCGCCCCTCGCACATTTTGCTGAACATGGGCACCGGCGACCCCCTTGACCCAAAATGGAATAAACGGGTAAAGATAATGGATGGATGGACATCTGACAGTCTGGCAAAAAAAAAAAAAGCTGCAAAGGAGGTTCTGTGCTTTAAATACACTGCGAGTGCCTCTCTTGCAAAGTCTGATGACATAGACGAGGATGAGGAGGAGAATGAGGGAGTTCAACACGAGCAGCTCCTGAAAGACCCTGCCACTCAGTTGCTTGGAAATTTCAAGCAGTCCGCAAGATGGCTGACTGAGAACATTTGTTTTTAGTAAACTTCATATATAGTGCAATACATTTATTTCACTATATTCACTATACTAACAGTATACTGCTAGTATACTAAAAGCACTTTGATAACAGTTTATCTGTTTTAAATTGTGCTCTACAAATAAGATGACTTGACTTGACTTGACTATACTATAGCAAATTACATTTTTCTTGAATTTTTTTGCCTTTTTTATTGCAAAGTTTGCAGACAACCTGGAAATGTCCTTATGTCTACCACATTAGATCATTATTGGTTCTTCTAAATGTGCACTAATAAGGCGTGACCTGCCAATGTTACGAGTGTTTCATGCCATGCCTAATTTCTTTATTTCTGCAATGCAGCCAATTGTAGGAGGTGACTAAACAGAGTATATTCTTCATAGATTGTAGTGGTTTAAATGTTTGGGCTTACATAGATTTTCATTTCACTGTTCTTTTTGAACCAGCCACTCTCACATACGCTCTCTGAATGTCCAGACTATATGTTGTGCCATTTGATCAGGAAGCCAAAGTTCCTGTTGTGGTCTATGTTCGTACCAATGGGGCAGAGCTGAGCGTGGGCAGCTAGATTGATTGCGGCAATGGCCAGCAGAGCGAAGGAGGATCAGACATAGAGAGAGGTTCTACTAGATTACACAAAGCTTGAGCTCAGGATTTCCTCGTCTTTTGTTGTAGAACCTGGCTCGTGGAATAGCGGATCAAAGCTTCACTCGCAGCGTTTCACGTAGCATCATTTACACTTCTGTGAAATCCACACGCATAGAGAAGTCTATGAAACCTCTTCTGCATTCATTAACGTGGAACTTTGACCAGAGACAAAGGTTAGGTGGAGGACAGAAACGGCCTCGCTTTTAGAGCCTCCATTCACAACCCAAGCATTTGGAGCATTCACAACCGCTCATTAATTCCATTTCTACTTTGAGTATTGGGTATTTGCTTTCTTCTTTTCGCTCGGGCAAGCTCTCAATTCATTAGCCGGTCCACTATGAATGTATTATTCAATGCTAGATTGGCATAGCTGAGAGCCGTGTGTTTACCATAGCTCATGAAATATGTATCTGATGAATGGGTGTAAGCAGGTGCCTGATATAGACATGATGAGGGAGAGGCTTCTGTGGCGGCCGCAGCGTCACTCAAGGACAATCCCGTATAGATGTTTTGGTTTTGTCGATTGTCTTACATGAAAGCGACACTGTGCAGTGTAGATAATAAATTTAGCTCTGAGCACATTTCTGTATCACGGATAACTTTTTCCACATGCACATTGCACGCTGAGAGATAAGCATTTTACCTTTTTCAATGCAAAAACACACCTAACCCTTTTAACTGATTGCAAGACATGGAAATACTTATTACAAGCCCACAACAAACACGTCAACCAGTAGAATCATCCCATTTGTTGAAGTATTAGCGAGGCCAGGACATCCATAAAGAGCTGTTTGTTAGATGTCAACTGCTGTAATTATTACAGAGCTGGGCATGACTGAAATTATATTGAGTGGTCTAATGGTGTCTATGGAAAAAGAAAAAGAAAAAAGCAGAAAGAGGGTCTTTCTTTCCATCCACATGAAGTGGCTCACCACAAAGATGAATGATTGCTTTTCTCTGTGCACTCCTGGTCTCATAGGTTGATTTAATTGAGTTAAATTAAACCTAAGCCAGGTAGAAATGGAGACAGAGAGAAAATCTATGCTGTCGATCTATAAAAGCCTTTAGGGCTTCGATCCAGATTACGTAGATTATTTTCTTGTCTGGTCACAGTTACACTTCATTCGTGTCCATGAAGTCCCTGGTTACATTTTGTTTATATGAAGCATCGATGGGACGTCACCTGTGATATACAGTAACTGACAGAAAGCATGATCGTGTTTTTATTTACAAACTTCTGTTAAACAAAAATTATATTGTTTTCTAATTAAAAAAAAAAGTAGTTCGAACAAAAGAGGTATCAGTAACAAATTGTAGCACAAGATGTGTTTGTATTAAAAAAGCTCCTGGAAATGCATGCTGTATTGTTTTGGCACCCCAGTGGAGACACTCCTGTGGAGCAGCTTCTGCCATACAGTGCATCTGCTATAAATACAGCCTGCTGACTGTAAAGTAATTTCATTGACGTAGATGCCCAATATGGTAAATGCATCACTTCCCGCTTATGCTGAGAAGAAGCACAGCCCAACGTAACCTGAATGTAACAACTCAAGACAAACTTGATTACAGACAAATCATGGAAACAATTTATGATATACCTTCAATAAATACCATAAATAAATAAATAAAAAGCAGTTGAGCTTCATGTTTATGCCTTCTGGGGCTTAATGCATGCTTGTAAAACCAGCAATCTGTACTGTACAGTATGTCAGTGATGAAGTTATTTACTCCTGCCAAATGGGTTATGAGGACTCAAGCAAATCATCCAATAGTGTTAAATGGGAGTTTAAAAAATAGGCAAGCAATAATTCAGCGATCAGCAGATGATTGGGGGCATATGTTTCTGCCTGCCAACAGACACGAGGACTTGCTGCCAAATTAGCCTTAAAAGGAAGCCTGAGCAAAAGGGCTTATCTCAATGTGTTGGTGTGTCTCTGCTCCAGCACGTTTCACCATATGTACACAGAAGCAGGGGCATGATCTCATACATCTTTCCTGGTTTGTATTTGTCTTGCTGTCTTTATTGTGGTCGCTGCGCTCTGTGAGCTTGTCGCCTCCCTCCTCTTTCTCTCCTTTCCACTCTCTTACCACTCCTTCAGCCCTTTGCGCTCTCCTGTTACCCCAGATTTTTTTTTGTCTTTTGTGCTTTCATAACGGGGTTGTCATCTCTTAAGATATCACCTCTTGTTCCTGGCAAATTCAGGATGGCACACTGACTCCTAGAATGCTGTGATTAGCTAACATTGTTTGAGCTTTTTCCTTTGAGTAAAGCTGCTTAGGGCAGCAGATAAAGCCATGCTGTTTACTTATCTGCTACATTTCAAACCTTCTTTGTGTCACGACAGATGATAGGAGGAGAAGAGGGCAAGGTGATCTTATTCCACTATATTAATTTGAAGTTGAAGCTGGAGCGTTGTTTGTTGTATGTGAAAGGGAAGCTGTACAACAAAGTGGGCAGAAGCGCTACCTGCACAAGCTGTTGATCAAACAAAATATTATACAACCAACGGTGAATTATTCTTTGTACCAGGGTTATTTTTGCTTTGATGTGGAGTCAGAGACTGCATGTAGCTTATTAAATAATATAAAGCAAACTGGAGTATTCATTGGAGGTGTCACCCAGAAGGTTTTGAACAAATATGGCTTTTTTTTGTTCGCTGAGCATCTTATAGAAAATCGTTACAGAGCAAGTACTTTTTGAACATCTGTTCCTCACAAGTTCTTATAAAAACATGCTGTTTTATTATTTTTAATAAGGTACTAATGAAAAATGGAGCAAAATTTAACTTGTTTTGTCAATTCGAGTCTTATTTTCATTTTGCAACTCAGTGGCCAATCTTACACTTTAAAAGTAATGCTAATGATGTAAATATGAAAACAAATCTGTCTGCCACCCTTATTCTAACTACCAGAACACCTTTCACCTGAGATGTTACCTGAAGTAACAAAGGAGGAAACCTCTCTGGCTCTGCACATGTTGTTCAGAAATAGCAACCCCTATGCAAGCACTCTCTGTTAATAAATACTTGATTCATGCAGGTCTGACAGACTCAGCACATTTTGTATTTCCTGTTATTCTCATGTGATGAGTCTTCAAAAATTAAAGTGACTCATGAAGAAATTAAATTAGAGTATGA
>NC_056511.1:35884514-35900725 GCF_014905685.2 Nematolebias whitei
ACGCCACTCCCTTCAGTCTGTTTCTGAATAAAAATGTTTACCTTTTAAGGTTGCATTTATAGTAGATGGAAGTACAATTAGGTAGACATGATTTTCCAGTACCCCAAATAACTTCACAGTCATTGGTACTTTATATTAAACTTATAAGCCATTATTTGTATGTACACATCTGTAGGTGTGGACTGGAGCACATGCCATGTAGGGTCTGTTAGTGGTGAATTCAGAGTTACAAACATTAGGAAAAAGACAAAGCCAAGTTGAAAAACAGACTATTCAGTGCAAGAAATAAAGCTAAATTTGACTAGTTATTTCCTGCAGGATCAATAAAGTTATATTTTATCTTAAACTAACAATCAAACTACAGTATGTTCTATCAGTGGATTATTTCCGTATACAATCAGTAGTCTCCACTGACCATTTTATTATTTATCTTAATTGTTTTTTTTTCTGTCTAACATCAGTCAAAAGAGGATGATGAATTTTTTAGATGAAGTGGATTGCCACTCCTGGATAGCTCAGCTCTGTCCTGTTGAATCTCAAGCATGGCTTCGAGTGGCCAAGATCAGCTCTGCCTGCTCAATGATCTAATTTACTGATCCTATTAGGCTGACAAAACTGTTTATTTCACACTGTCGCATGTTGCAAGATGATACACTTTAAAAAGTTACTTTTATAGTGACTTTCTAATAAGTAGACATAGGTCGGTATAGGACTGAGACAATTCTTTATCGACGGAATCACATTACAACAGAACATTTGAGTGTTTTTAAAGTTGTTGGTATACCATAAAACCATAAATCAGCCCATGTCTACTAACAGCTATAGAAAAAAGTTTCTAAATAACATCTGTCTGAAAAAGGAGTCAAGGGAGGGAAAGAAAAGAAAGTGTTTCAAAAAGTTTTGGACTACCATATTTTCTGGATTACATGTCGCTCCAGTGTATAGGTCGCATCAGTAAAAAAAAAAGCCCCATGAAGAGGAAAAAAACATACTTAACTTGCTTCAGAGTATAAGTTGTATTTATTTAGAATTGTATTTTACAAAGTGCAAGAACAGATATTTAATCTGAAATAACAATAACACACATAAAATACCTGGAATCCTGAACAGGCTTAATTAACATAACAAGCCAACGAGTCCGACAAGCAAGTTACCGTCCTCTGTGTCGCTTCTGAACAACTCTGCCAACTCCAGAGGAATATGGGGGGTGGGGTTTAGCAAAAGAGGAGCAACATATAGTTGTCAAAAGCCTAGAGGGCCCTCTCGCGGCTGCAAATGGCAATATTTACTCTTTGGTTCAACGTCGGTATGAATGAACATTTAACGCGTCAGTCAAAAATTGTGTCATGAATAGGAAAAAAAAATGTGTATAAGTTGCTTCTGGGGCAGCACGGTGGCGCAACTGGTAGAGCTGCTGCCCCTCAGCGAGCAGGTCCTTGGTTCAAATCCCGGTCCAGGGGCCTCTCTGGGTGGAGTTTGCATGTTCTCTCCGTGCATGCTTGGGTTTTTTCCTGGTACTCCGGTTTCCTCCCACAGACCAAAAACATGCATGTTAGGCTGATTGATAACTCTAAATTGTCCCTAGGTGTGAGTGAGAGAGTGAATGGTTGTTTGTCTCGTTTGTCTCTATGTGTCCCTGTGATGGACTTGCGACCTGTCCAGGGTGTACCCCGCCCCTCGCACAGTGATTGCTGGACATGGGCACCGGCGACCCCCGTGACACAAAATGGAAGAAGTGGGTAAAAGATAATGGAT
The DNA here is from genome assembly GCF_014905685.2 of Nematolebias whitei. Classification (NCBI taxonomy): domain Eukaryota; kingdom Metazoa; phylum Chordata; class Actinopteri; order Cyprinodontiformes; family Rivulidae; genus Nematolebias; species Nematolebias whitei. The sequence continues at coordinate 35,886,270 of NC_056511.1, forward strand.
GGATGGATGGAAGTTGCTTCAGACTATATGTCGCAGGACTGGCCAAACTTTGAAAAAAACGTGTGACTTACAAGTCCAGAAAATATGGTATATGGAGTGATTTTGGTTGCAAAGCCTAAGGGCAGGATGTCCCTTCAGGCCTGTCTAGTTTTGTTGTGGACTAAAGGTTTAGGTGAGGACACCACACCCAGTCAGAGTTGGACATTATACGCCTTCTTAGCTATGCACATAATAAATAAATGAAGACAATAGAAGGCCAAGGCACTCTCCAAGTAAGAATACAAACAAATTAGAAACAAAGTAGTCAAAGTATACTACTCAGCTGTTAATGGATCTTTGGCAGGCTTACAGACACTTTATTAGGATTTGTATTTTCTGTAAATTGATCAAATGTTGTCCTTTATTTTGACTTTGGTTGTACTAAACAAGTACAAGTCTACGCTTTAAACAGGAATAAAACTAGAAAACTGTTAAAGAAAAGAACATTGTGAATAACAAAATGATGATCAATGTAAAACACACCTCCAGAAAATAGTCATTAGATAGATGTCAGTTCACTTTTTCTTAAAATTCCTGACAGTTACATTATATATGTTTTGTTGATTTAGTTAACTTAGTAGAAAATAAAGGGCTTATGGTCATAGTTGTAAGAACTTTTTAATCTTTGTGCATTATTAAAAACAAAATAGAAAGGAAAATCACCACAAAACCTGTATGAACAAGAACGGTCGAAGTCTTTGTAAATACACAAAATAATGTGGTACATTCAACTCAGTTTTGACAGAGTTTTAAAGTGTCTTTAGTTTGCATGCATGTGTGCACACTTGTGTATTTGTTTGTGAGTTTCCCTGTTTTACGTGTGTGCACGCTCCCAGAGGGAAACAGGCTGTGTGGGGTGTTATCTGCCTCTGCAGAGGGTGACAGCTAATCACCAACCCTGACAAACACTGGGGGAGAGCGGAGCGAAGGGAGAGGGAGACGAGACGGCGCTGGGTTGGGGGATTGGCATTTGAATTCCACTGAGTAACCACAGAGCGCTTTGGATCCTGTCATCACAGCCTCCGTATGAGTTTGGACCTGAGCTGGACAATTGTGCAGCCTCCCACTTTGACCGCTGATGACTAATAAACCCCCACCAGCAAACGTCCGCACCGAGATAAGAGGCCACTGAGAAAACATTGCGACGATTCTTGATGACTTCAATAAATCTTTGTGTTTGTGGGGACCTGTCAGCAGCAGCTTTGATCTCCTCCCTGCTGCTCGTAAATGCCCAATCGCATGTAGAATTTGTGCAGATGACTGCCTTGTTGCAGGAGAAGACACCCTTTCAGATGGTATCTCGTCAGGTAGAAAGACATGAGCACTTAGGGTGTTCGTTAACTGCGTCATTAGTCGTACCCAGAGTCTATGCAAAATGCATTTGTTGACGGTTTGCCTTCCAGATGGGCTGATGCGTGCTGCGTTAGTTGTGAGCTGCCTGTGTCTCCTGTTGACACAGAGATCAGAGAGGGCTGTGAGAGATGGCGAGATGCTGTCATGAGATGGCGGCAGGCAGGCTGCACTGAGAGAACAGACAAAACAAGGATGCACAATAGTTTCCCAGCACGAACTTGAAGTTGATTAATTCCCACTGAATTTTGTCGTTGTGGGTAAAGATACCTAATGGGTTACATTGGGCCAGTCCCAGTTTAGTTTTCTGTGTTAATGGACATTAACGTTGGCTTGGCTCAGTTACCATTAGCGAGAGTGAAATATTAATCTTCCCGCCTGATGGTCCACCAGCTTCTGCCTTCACGTGGCTTCTGGACTCCCTGCTGGAGTCAGTGTGGGTGGTGGTGTTTGGACCAACTGGCGTCTGTCTGTGTAGCTGTCACTGGTGTCACGCTGGGGGGGGCCTCCCGTGCAGAGAGACCCTCATCTGCTCACAGTGTAACACCTCTCTTCCATTTGCTCTCTCTATCTGACCCTGTCACCAGAGCACAGAGTGACACATTCAGGCAAAGAGAGAAGCCACACAAGAAGCAGAGTTGGTAACATATTCTCTCGGATGGGGACACAGCAGAAATCCATGCTACATACAATCATAGATGGCTGTCAGAGGCTTTTTACAGATATCTTGAGCACACACAAATTGTGCTATCAGTGAGAATGTAAAAGGTCCATAAACTCAAGAGTTGAGGTTGTCAGTTTTTTGTAAAGAGCACTTCATGTGCATTATTTTTAACAGACATAAGTTACAATCAACTCCTTATAGGTTCAAATCAGATTTCTACATAAATGACTGTTTAAGAGTCGTGTTTTATTTTGGTTACTTCACAAATGTTGATTTCCCCTTCAATAACTGAAGCCTGGGCTCTTTGGAAACAGAGACCAGAAATAGAGGACAATGTGTTTGTGTATTCTCATACCAGATGGCTCGCAGTAGTCTGGTGCGGTTGACCACCTAGTATTTGTATTTGACTGTGTGCACATCTACATCTGTGCACTTATGTTGTGTGGGGGGCTAATGACAGTTGGCATTTGGCAACTATCAGTGGATCGTTAATTAGTATTGAGAGGTTTGCAGTAGAGGCACAGATTCTCCTCTATCTCTCAAACAGATGTGTGTTTGATCTGTTAACCCAGCCTACACACACACTCTCTCTCACACACACACACAAACTGTATCACCCCGTGACATATGGAAAGGTCTATGAGCAAGTGTCGCTTGGTGTACTGATATTGGCAGCAACTGATCAAACTACAGAGAAAAAAAAAAATCTGAAGAAGCAAAGATGATAGTGAAGTCTTGTCTGAGCCTGAAAACCCCTCCACAAATGACAATAGCAAATATAGCACAGAGAAGAAAACAGAAACCTTTATATTATAGAGGAAATCCAATAACAAACTCATCATTCAGTTCAGTGCAAGATGCAGGATTTGACATTTCATACACTACTAACACACAACTTCTTTAGGTCCAAATGAAGGATATTTTCCTATGTGTTCATCTAATAAAATACATGTATAAACATATGACATTTGTGGGCCTCTAAATCAATCCATCCATTCATCCATTATCAATACCTGCTTCTTCTATTTTGGGTCACCGGTGCCCATGTCCAGCTATCACTGTGCGAGGAGCAGGGTACAACCTGGACAGGTCTCAAGTCCATCACAGGGACACATAGAGACAAACAAGACAAACAACCATTCACTCTGTCATTCACACCTAAAGACAATTTAGAGTTACCAATCAGCCAAACATACATGTTTTTGGTCTGTGGGAGGAAAACTCACGCATGCACGGAAAGAACATGTAAACTCCACCCAGAAAGGCCCCAGGACCAGGATTTGAACCAGCATCCTTCTTGCTGAGAGGGAACAGCGGTACCAGTTGCACCACCGTGCTGCCCAGGTCACTAAATAATATAATGAAACACAACATGAAAACCTTAAAATTATTTTATTATTTAAATGATTAATTATTAATAAAAAGTACTTGTAATTTTTTTGTTTGTTTTTAATGTCTTTTCTCTCAGGATCCGTGTGTATTGTGGTGTTTTTGTCATTGTATTTAGTTTTCTCTGAGTGTCTTAGTTGTCTTTTCAGCTACCCCAGTGTTTTCCCCTCTGGTGGCTGTGGCTGAATGGTTAGAGCAGTCGTCCTCCAACGCAAGAGTTGGAGGTTCGATTCCACAAGCAGTCACATGCCAAAGTGTCCATGGGCAAGACACTGAACCCCTCATTGCCTCTGATGTGTGTCCCATCAGTGTATGAATGTGATAAATCAGGTCTCTCTTGTAAATGAGTCCTTGAGGCTCAATGGGATTAACCTGTTTAAAGGTTGAATGAATAAAAGCACTGATTAATAGCGTTGGTATTTTTATTTATTTATTTTAATACTCTAATAATCCAGGGCAGTAGTGGCACAGAGGTAAGAGAAGGCAACACTGTGCTTAGAAGGTCGTTGGTTCGATCCCCTGGACCGACAATGTGGGCGGGGAAGGTTAATCACCCACACCTGCCTCCATCCTCATTTTTCCCACTCTGGGCCCTTGAGCAAGGCCCTTAACCCCCACGATCTGCTCCCTCCCTCGTGCGCCCTAGTTAGCAGCTCTCTGCTCCACACAGAGGGCTGTGGTAGCTCAGTGGTCTGTGGTTGTGTCAGGAAGGGCATCTGATGTTAAAACAGTTGACATGTCTTTGTGCAAGTGAGTTCACTGTGGCAACCCCTGAAGAAGGGAGCAGCTGAAAGAAGAAAAACTATTAATCCCAGTGAGAAATTTAATTCTCTACATTTTCCCATCACACATGTGGAGTTGGCTGCCATCTAAGGCACCTAGGGAGCAGAATGGGGGATTAAGGGCCTTGCTCAAGGGCCCACAGTGAGGCAAATAAAGGTGCAGGCAGATGTAGGTGCTTCACCTTCCCTACCCAAATTGTTCTGCTAATTTGACTTGCAGATATGTTTGGTCCTAACTCCTAACGATGTGGAAAACTTTAGCCAAAACCAAGTTGAGAGGATATTAATCATATTCCTCTTCCAATTTGAAACAGAAAGTCTAAGACAACTTAATGCATATTTCCAGGCTTTAAGTTAACAGTGCTCACCTATTCATTTTACAGTATTCCAAGGTGCTACGACAGACACATGTAAAACAAAATAACACTACTTATTTTATCCAATAATGGTCAGTCAGGTCATCTGGACAGTTTCTTTTTTGTGAAAAGATGTTTTGCCCTCCATCCGGAGGGCTTCAACAGTCTGAGGAGTCCCAGACTGAGACTACTTATTTTATATATTGAGCTACATATTAGCAAATAATTAATTCAAACTGCTCTATCAATTCTCTTTCCTCTTGTCTCATTTCTCTGTCCCACATTTACTAACAGCGCTGTTAATCATGTGACTTATTGCAGTGCTGAGGTGACATAAACATGGAGTCACACACTGAGCTAAACTGGGTAGCCAGTTTACCTAACTGACCAAAATAGGCGGCTATACCGCTGGGGAAAATTACAATGGCAACAGCAAGGATGAACATTTCTTTTTTTCCCAAATAGTTGAACTTACCCTCACTATCTTATTATTTCTGAAAACAGCACACAATGTGTCTTTGTTAGCAGTGTTTTAGCATCATTAACGACTCAAAGGACTACAAGCTAATATGTGTTTTAAAAGCAGAAATAATCAAAAAGCACACATGCTGTTTATTTATTAGGGTTCCAAGCCAGCAGAGGCAGGGGAACGCAGCTGCAAAGCATGCATCCAGCGAAGCATGGAACCCTATTGAAACTGTTCCATTTTATTTTTTCTCCTGGAAGCAAAAGTCATACTGCAACTGAAACTGCAAGACTGAGATGATAATTAAATGATGGTAACTTTGGCCTGTGTGTGCTTCACAGAAAAATACTCAAACACCTTTACCTATAGGGTTCACTTTCAAAATGATGTTTGAGACATGAGACATGAAAAAAAAAGCATATGTACAGAACGCACAGCCAGTCTTTCATAAATATTTTTTTAATTTATTGACGACTATGGATTTTTGGTCATTTTTAAAATTACTATTATTATTTAAAGGTCCACAGAGTTGTAAGTGACAAAATGGCTCAAATATGTCACTTTGCCACTATCTCAACGCTCATCGGCTTAAGGGCCTCCCCACTGTTGGTATCCATTCCACTCAGCCCACCCCACTATAAATATATATAACTTCCATTTTGAAGTATTTCTGCATCTAGGCACAGGAAATGTCCCTATCAAAAACTGGGTTGCCACATCAAAATGTTGTCCAGAAAATCACTCATCTTAAAGCGTTCACTTTTCAAATCCCTCTACAACGGGGCACATTGTTGAACCACTTGTTGCTGTTATGGTTGAGATTTAAAACTTGTGAACACATTTAAAATGTCAGCTTTTATTTTTAAAGCATTACCCAGTTTGAATGCAGATGTTCCAGGAAACTATTTCAGCTGCTTGGTTAAGCTTGGGATATCTGTACTCAATATGGACTGGAGGTTTCCCATTTAAACTGGGAGACTACGTCAGTGGTCACAAAGATTGGCAGGCATAAATGTGTGTGTGCTTCAAGGTGAAAGTGGGATTGCATTATGGATCAACTCCGTGTCCCTTCTTGTTTGTTCTGGTGACAGACAGAGTAACAGGAATCCCTGTTTATAATGTTTGCAGATGACATTGCGACATTCTGTGGTGAGAATGGGGAACAAGTGGAAGAGATCTTAAAGATGTGGATGAATGCACTTGAAAAAAAAAAGGAATGATAGTCAGCTGTTGCAAGATAGACTCTATGCATGTGAATTAGAGGGAGGCAGGTGAAGCAGTGAGGCTACAAGGAGCAGAGGACACAAAGGTGCAGGACATGAACCACTTAGGGTCAACTATCTAGGAAAACTGGGAGTGCTGGGAAAACAGGGGCAAAGAAGAGAGTCCAGGCAGGATGGAGTGAATCGAGAAAAGTTTCAGGTGTGATTTGTGACAAAAGGGTGGTAGCAAAGGTTAACAAAACAAATACAAAAGTAATATGAGCAGTGGGACTGACAAAAAGACATGAGAAACAATTGAAAGTAGCAGAGCTGAAGATGTTGAGGTTCTCCTTGGAAGTGACGATGATTGATAAGATTAGGAATGAAATCAGACAGTGGTGAGGCCAGCTATGTTGTATGGTTTGGAGATAGCGACGTTGACCAAAAGACAGGGGACAGAGGTGGAACTGGCAAAGATGGATAGTACTTTTTGGGAGTGACAATGATGAAGATTAAGAATGAGATAAGAGGTACAACACAAGTTAAATGACTTTAAGATCAAGTTAGAGGCCATACTGAGATTGATTAGATGTGTCCAGAGGAGGGGCAGTGGTTTGGACATGTCCAGAGGAGGGGCATTGGGTATATTGGTAGAAGGATGTTAGAAATGTAGCTGCCAGGAAAAAGACAAATAGGAAATATATGGATGCAGTTAGAGAGGACATGGAGGTAGTTGGAGTGAGGACAGAGGATGAAGAGGACAGAGTGAAATGGAGGTTGATAACTCACTGTGGAGACCCTGAAAATGGGAAAGCTTAAAGAAAAAGAAAGATTATTAAGGCTTTGGCAAAAAAAGAATAAATAATAATAATGAGGACCTCACATTTCAAGTCTGCTGTACACAAGGTTGAAGGAGGTCTGGGGATGGGATTGACCAGGGTCAACATGTGTAATACCTGCTCACAGTTCTAGTTTTATGTATTATTGTCATTCAATTATTTACAATCAATTTGCAGAAAAATAAACAACTTAAATTGAAATGAACTTGTAAACAATATTTGAGGGAATTGTGATCTTGAATAATGCTTACCATCTCACTGTTTTTTTGAGCCTTCTGATGTTCAACAATACTAGAAAAAATATTACACGAGCAAAAACACAACTGCTTAAACAAGTTAGTTTCATCTCTGAAGAACAAATGCCTGGAAACTGAAATCCCAGAAGATGAGACCTCAAAACACGACTCCGCTGGTGCAAGAATAGTATGAATTCTACCATTATCTGTTTATTTTTAAAGCCAGCCTTGAACAAATGTCTACAAACTCACAGACTCTGGAGTAAAACATTATTATAGCTCTCACTAATGTCAGAGCCTTTGTCTATTCAGTTAATTGTAGCGTAGTTGTCCTGACGGAATTGCTCCGTGACCTTTAGTATTTTTATTTCTTCAGCTCTTATATTTGCTAACTGATGGTATTCTGCCTGATTAGTGCACCATCCTCAACCCCCCCACTGGGACACACACACACGCACACACGCACGTACACACACGTACACACACACAGTTTCAAAACACAATGTATTCACTCCCAGTTCCCCACTTCCATTGTTCTGCTTTATAACACAGGGAAAGGAGCATCAGTCAAGTATATTAGCTGGATCCTATTACTGTCACCAGATTGCCTCTCTGAGCCATCTTAAAGAGCCCCCAGACAAAACTTCCTGTCATGTTAATCCAAGCTTTAATAAATAGAGGGATGTGTAACCATATTCAAATAGGGGCTCCCGTATTTGTGCTGACAAAGAGAGACGGACTATCACAAAATGACAGATGAAAGTGTTTTGCATGAGAAGGAGGGGGGAGGGAAAAAAAGTTTTTATCTGTGCTCATTCTCCCTCATTCCTGGGAGAAATGTCAAATCATTGAAATGGCCTTTATATTAAAAAAAAGCTTAAGCCTAATCTAAGTAAAACACTGCAGGTATTAGAATGGTGTCCATTGTGAATGAATTAAACACTATTAATTCAGGCGAGCAGTTTGTTTGATCCCCCTCATTCACCTATTGATATCAAAGTACATGATGCACACCTTGTCTCCATAGAGACAGTTTTGGATTGGATCAGTGAACATTTGAACAAACTGTCAATGAGGGCTTTTACTGACTCATGAATATGGAAAGCCCACGTCTGGATTTCATTTCCCAGTTGATTATTAACTGAGTTAGTAAAGGTTTGTTGTATAAAGCTTTACTCTGTCATTTAGTAAAGCTCAGGTACCCAATGGTGTATTAGAAGCCTCTTGATTTACTGAGTAGACTCATCACTGACAAAAAGAACTGAAATCCACCTCTCCAATTCAAGGCAACCACTTTGCTCGCTTTAATGGGAGTTAAGAGATCTGAAAAAGAGCAAAGACGCCATTACAGAAAATGACTTTTTAAGGCTAGGTTGATACCTAGCTAGTGCCTCCTCTATTTTAAAGAGAGAATCCCACTTTAACCAGAGTTTAACAACCATGACTCTACCTATAATACCTATTTTAGTCTCTACTATGAGCTTAAAACTTGATAATACTTTTTTTGTTAATGTAATATCCAAGCCTCAGGGCTCCAGACTACCATAACATATGCATTGATTGCATTATTTCATTTTTGAGGTCAGTATTTTACCGTTTAGTTCCAACTAACAACGTATGCACCAAAATAATGTTCCCTAATTCTCCTGCAGATCACAGCCAAGTTGATAGAACAAAACAAACTCATGGTACTACCGTATTTTCCAGACTTTAAGTCACACTTTTTTTGATAGTGTGGCCAGTCCTGCGACGTATAGTCCGAAGCGACTTATATACGTTTTTTTTTTCCCCTATTCATGACGCAATTTTTGACTGATGCGTTAAAAGTTCATTCATACTGACATTAAACAAAGAGTAAACATTACCATGTGCAGCTGTTAGAGGGCCCTCTAGGTTTTTGACAACTATATGTTGCTCTTCTGCTGCTAATATGCCTCCGGAGTTGGCAGAGTTGTTCAGAAGTGACACAGGATGGTAACTTGCTTATGGGACTCGTTGGCTTGTTATGTTAATTAAGCCTGTTTAGAATCCCAGGTATGTTCTGTGTGTTATTATTATTCCACATTAAATGTCTGTTCTTTCACTTCTAAATAAATGCAACTTAACAAAGTTAAATACGTTTTTTCTTCTTCTTCATGAGGCATTTTTTGACTGATGCGACCTATACTCTGGAGCGACGTATAATCCAAACAATATGGTAAATAGTAGGTACAACAGTGTAATCAAAACGAAAACTTTGTGGAACTTCATAGTATTTTGGTTACATATGCAACCAGAGATAGCATGTTGGCTACCGTCCATTTTGTTATTTATTTTTATTACGACATCGCAGCTATGTAATGGGCGGCTGTGGCTGAGTGGTTAGAGCAGTCGTCCTCCAGTGCAAGAGTTGAGGGTTTGAGTCCACCAGCAGTCACATGCAGAAGTGTCCTTGAGCAAGACACTGAATTCCTCATTGCCTCTGATTGATCCCATTGGTGTATGAATGTGATAAAGCACTGAGTATTCTCTACAGATTCAGATTAGCTTTGTGTAGATCTAGTAGAGTGATGTATGAATGGGTAAATGAGGACACAGATTGTACTGTAAAGAGCTTTGATAAGATAGAAAGGTGTTATATAAGTACAGTCCATGTACCATTTATGCAACTTATTCTGGTTTCAAGGTCAAACTAAAACCTTAATGATTTCAGTATAAATTAGACAGCTAATACAAAGCTTAACATAGCTAGTGCATAAACATTTTTACTCTTTTTATTTATTTATTTATTTTTACAAAAAAAAAAGAAAAAGAAACATTTTTACTCTATATCACTGAATATTACACGTTGCACTGAAACAAACTTACAAGTACATTTCCAGAATGTTTCCATCATGTTGCATTAAGCTTGCTTTAATGTTGTCACAAAAAATTCCCAATTTCTTTACTGATTTTATGACAGTGTCAAATTTTATGTCTGTAATCTTGATGTGACTTCTTTTACAGCTGGATTAAAAATGAATATCTTGACCATCCGTCTAGTTTTCCAAACAAATGTTGTCCTGTTCATGTTTGTGGAGCAGAAGGCATTCCTAGAAATCACCAGACAAAAATTGAAGTAGACGTTAGAAAAACTGCTATTGAAAGACATGTGTATTTGGGACTTTTTCATTTACAGCACCTACTTTAACCTTTTTCCATTGTGTCGATGTAAAGTATTCTATTAATGGTCAATCAGTACTAAAAAGAATTAAAGTTAGAATAGTCTAATAATCTAAATACAGTTTTAAAATCAACAATGTTTCTTTTTTGTTATTGGAAAACAAATGCTTCATGATGATAATGCTTGTTTAGATAACAAAATCCTAAAGTATATATTTGTAAAAGGTTTCATTTTAATTTTTTAAGTCATTAATAGGTGCACAATTCATATATATGACTGTAAAAGATGCTACATGTAACATTACAGTAATGATATATGGCATTATTTTACATCACAATAAGGTTGATAGCTTGCAACATCATTTCAACATTTAGTAAGATGTTCTGATGACAACACTTTGGAATTTCACTTGGCAAGTTGTTTAAACGTAACGTTCGTTGACGTATACCGTTGAAAAATCAATATTGTGATAATGTTCTATCACCAGCTCTGTTTTATGATTAGGATACACTTTAAACGCCCAGTAAGTTATCATATTGTAGCAATGGAGCAGCAAGATTGTTGTGTAAAAAGTTCAGGGTACAACACAGAAGTTTAATATACTGTAAGTTGCTGAAAACCTCAGGGTTCCTACTGTGTGGTAACCTCACCAACACAGCAGGTCCTGACTATTGTTTCAGGGACTTGATTTGTTTAGAACTCCTCTTTAAAAATAAAAGAACTCAGCTCTTAAATTATGCATGTTGATTTTTACTTCCACTAAAAGTTAGAAAGCCTATAAATACTGGGTTAGGCACATAATGAAGAAACATTTATAATATACATATTTTTTAATAAACATTTCTAAAAGATTTATTTTAATTGTCCCATGCTTTAGAATAGATCAGATTAATCAGAGGAGGCATTTAGGAACGTTTTAACATTGTCAGAAACTTCTTAGTCAGTATCAACAACTTTGACACTGCTTTAATACAATACAATACAACTTTATTTATAAAGCACTTTAAAAACAACACCGTTGGCCAAACTACGTTAAAACAGCAGTAAGAAGACAGATATGGAAAATACAACAAATGTTTAGATTTTAAAAAAAAGCACAGTTTAAACATTAACAAGACGTTAAATTACTTTGTAGAATGATTAGAACTGGACTATGAAAATAAAACATTAATAAAGTTATTTTACATTCTCACACTACAGCATTCTACAATTTTATTGTTTAATCTTTTCAAACAGAATAATTAACTAATTACAAAAACATCTCCTCCGTCCATCTTTCACACCTTTTGCACTGTTTTCTTTCAGTCTCCCCAAACATTTCATTTTATGCTCTGACCTTTTTCTGCCCCCAGTCAACACTGCTCCAAGCTATATTTACATTAACAAGGGGGGGGGGGGGGGGGGAGCACGTGGTGAAACGCTTGGTGTGTGTGTGTGTGGGGGTGTGTGTGTGGGGGTGGGGTGGGGGGTGCTGCAATAAGAGAAATCTGATTGGCTTTCTGGGAGGTAGGACATCATTTTAAATAAGTCCTCTATGTTAAACTGTTTGCTCTAGGGCTAAGGGATTGCTCACCTCTCCAAATACTATTTTAGCTTGAAAGCACAATATTTCCCAGCCTGAGCCTTCACACGGGAGAGTGAGGGAGGGTCCTGCTGCTGCAGTTTCATGGAGGTGGCTCGCAGGCATACTCCATTCTGACAGAATGAGGAGGCACTCTCCAAGTGTGTGGCGGAGAGGAAAAGGGGCCCTATTAATAAAATGACTCCATAATGGGTAGTTCCCTGCAGCCTGGCAAAGGAAGACAGGCGGATTGATGGATGAGGCCAAGTCCTACTTCCTCAAGCATACTGAGCTCATCTGTGTGGACATGCCTCTGTTAGGCCGAGACAGGGCCAGAGCCCACAACACAACTGAAGTCCGACTCACATGGGAAGAGCTGAGCCACTTTATAAACCATGTATGTTTGGTGTAAGGCCAGCTAAGGAGAAGGACCCACTTTTGTTTGTTTTTCTCCACAGATTATTCCAAAATTAGTTGGTATTTTTTTTAATTCAACAGTCTCTTTTTGTGCTTGTTATCAACCTCTGCCAAAAGACGAAGGTATAGCACTAATCAAAGTTCATGCTCAATAATCCAGGTAAAAAAAAAAAAAAAAAATCCAACAAAGTTAAGTCAGGTCCTCTGGATGGTTTCTTTTTTGTTGAAATATTTTATCTTTCATCCAAAGGACTTCATCAGTCTGAGGAGCTGCAACAAAGTCAGTCCCTTAAGCAGCTCACTCACATAGTGGACCAACCAGTTTGATGGTGATAAGATGGGTTCTGGAGTCCGCCCTCTCCCCCTCCAGGACCTGACTTAAGGTCGTTTTCACACCAGATAGTCCGGTAGACTTGGTTCGGTTGGGGACCAATTTTCATGACCTTTTGTTTCCATTTGAGCTGGTGCGTTTGCATTCACACTGCACTGTGCAGTCGAGTCAACCTGTTGAACCAACCTGTTCCCCCGCTCGCCTGTGGGGGCGCTGCACCAAGAACTACTGAAAGAAACAACACAAAAACCTCTGAAGACACGTTTTCTTCTTCTTCTGTAAATAAAAATAAAAAACGAAGTGGCATCAAATTTTAGCAGTTTTAGGAGTTATATTTTGCAATTTTTCAAAAATGGACTTAGCATGCGCAGAAGATGAGACAGAAGACCATGGAGAATATTGTTTTTCCACACAAGGCAGCTGACGGCTCCATATAAGGTCAGAGAAATGCATGTTTGTTTGTCCTGCGGAGCGGGGCTCATTCTGTTTACATTCACACTGTACTCGAACCGCGCTGGAGTTCTCTTCTACCGGACCGAGACCTAGGTTTTAGCCCGTGCCAGAGTTCGCCTTTTTGTTCCGTGACAGAGTTCGATGGTGTGTTCACACCTCCCTAAACGAACCGGACTTTCTAGGAAAACGAGCTAGAGTTCGATTAAAGCGGACTAAACAGGGCTGTTGTGAATGCACCCTAATTTTTTTTTTTTTTTTACCTGGATTATTGAGCATGAACTTTGATGTTTTGAACAACTTTGGTCATGGCTGCCTAAGAGGAGTCAACAGGGGAGAGGGCGGACTCCAGAAACCATCTTATCACCATCAAACTGGTTGGTCCACTATGTGAGTGTGCTGCTTGTGGGACTGAGTTTGTTGTGGCTCCTCAGACTGATGAAGTCCTTTGAATGAAGGAAGAAATCTAAAAAAGTTAAATCTGGTCCTCTGGACATTCAAAAAAAAAAAAACAAAGCAAATCAACAAAAAAATGTAGAAACGTTTCGTTTCTCATCCGAGAGACTTCCTCAGTCTGAGGAGCTGTATTCAGCTCAGTCTCTTAAATAGCACCGTCTCAGGGTGGATCAACCAGTTTTGCTGCTGACGACCAAAACCAGCTGATCACATGCTCAAGAAGGACCATCAGCATAACAATGGATCATTAGCACACTGATGGCTGTTTACTACTCACAGAGGGCTGAGTGATACTAGCAATCACAGCATTGTAAGAGGGGGACAGTTGAACCCGGAGGCCTCCACCCCTGTTTAATGATGGACGGTTTCTTTTCACAAAGATGGCCTCCTTTACTCCTCTCTCAAACCATCGTTCCTCTCTGTCCAGGATGTGAACATCTTCATCCCTGAAAAAGTGACCGCTGGCCTGGAGATGAGTGTAGACCGCAGAGTCCTGGCCTGATGATGTTGATCTTCTGTGCTGGGCCATCCTTTTGGCCAGTGGCTGTTTTGTTTCCCCGATGTAAGACTGATCACAGCCCTCCTGACACTGAACAGCATACACAACATTACTCTGTTTGTGCCGGGGGACTGGATCTTTGGGATGAACCAGTCTTTAATGTATTTTGGGGTTTAAAAGCCACTGGGACGTTATGTTTAGAAAATAAACGTCTCAGTTTCTCTGATACTCCCTCAACATATGGAATGACCACTGGTCTGGGTCTGGGTTCCTCCTT
>NC_056511.1:35900825-35908499 GCF_014905685.2 Nematolebias whitei
AAACAGCCACTGGGACGTTATGTTTAGAAAATAAACGTCTCAGTTTCTCTGATACTCCCTCAACATATGGAATGACCACTGGTCTGGGTCTGGGTTCCTCCTTTTCACCTGTTGGCTGACTGGAGTCCTGTTTGGGTTTCTTCTCTGCTTTCAGGAAGGCCCAGTTAGGATATCCACATTGCTCTAGAGCCTGTCTTGTGTGGGATTTCTCCTTCTGCCTGGCTCCTGAGCTAGTGGGGATGCTGTCTGCTCTGTGATACAGAGTCCTGATGACTCCTAACTTGTGCTCCAAAGGGTGATGGGAGTCAAACTGCAAATACTGGTCTGTGTGGGTGGGTTTGCGGTACACCTCGGTTTGCAAATGTCCTCTATCAGAGACTGAGACCTCACAGTCCAAGAAAGCCAACCTGTCATTTTTTACATCTTCTCGTGTGAACTTGATATATTTATCCACAGAGTTGATGTGGTCAGTAAAATGTTGGACTTCCTGAGATTTGATTTTAACCCAGGTGTCGTCAACATACCTGAACCAATGACTTGGTGGTGTCCCTGAAAAGGACGTCAAGGCTCTCTTTTCTACCTCGTCCATGTACAGGTTGGCAACAATAGGAGAAACTGGAGACCCCATAGCACACCCATGTTTCTGCCTATAATATTGCTCCCCATATGTGAAGTAGGTTGACTGCAGGCACAGTTTCAAGAGTTGACACAGTTGTTCTGTAGAAAGTGTGGTCCTGCTGCTCAGAGTGGTGTCTGATTTTAATTTTAAACTGACCACCTCTACTGCATCATCAACAGGAATGCACGTAAAGAGTGATGTGACATCAAAAGAGACCATTGTTTCATCAGTCTCCATGATGACATCCCTCACCTTGTCCACAAAGTCCATGGTGTTCTGTATGTGGTGTTCTGAGCTGCCAACTAAAGGGATGAGTACAGACGCCAGATATTTGGAAACATTGTAAGTGACAGAGTTAATCATACTAACAATTGGTCTTAAAGGTACACCTTGTTTGTGGATTTTAGGTAAACCATACAGACTAGGTGTGGCCTCCCCTGGGTACAGTCTGTGGTACAGAAAACGGTCAATAGCCTTATCCTGCTCCAAAATTTTCAGGCAATCTATTAACTTTTTCTTGTAACCACTTCCTGGATCTCTTTTCAGAGGTTCATAAGTGTTTAAGTCACTAAGGAGTGTCATAACTTTCTCATGATAGTCTTTCTGGTTCAAAATCACTGTGCACCTTCCTTTGTCTGCTGGGAGAATGATGATGTTTTTGTCCTTGCTAAGAGTGGTGAGTGCATCTCTCTCCTCTCTACTGATGTTGGAAGGTGGTGGTTTGGCATTGCTGAGGCAGGCTGAAACTTTGATTCTGAGCTGTTCTGCTTCCGCCTCTTTAATTTTGTTGTTGCGGATGGCTGACTCAGTAGCTGTTATCATCTCCACCAGAGGAATTCTACTTGGTGCAACCGCAAAGTTCAGTCCCCTGGCAAGAATCTCTGTCTCTGGCTGGGTGAGCTGTCTGTCAGATAAATTTTTCACCCACTTTTCTGTCTCCCTGGCATGTAATTGACTACTGGAGTGTTGTCCTACACTGAATGTGTTGTTATTGGAATAGTGATGGTGTTGATGAGCTATTAGTATGTTAAACTTGTTTTGTTGTCGAGTCTTGGACTTGACATGCTGTGCTAAGCGTGCCTGATCTGTACAGTCCAACACTTGCTGAAGTGTGGTCTGATCTAGACACGTTGTTAGTTTCTGTTTAATGTGCTCTTCTTTGGCCTTCAAGGCCTCAATAGTAAAATTGGTCTGTCTCACCCGTTCATTCAGCAGCTGGGTCTGTGCCTTCTGCAGGATCTTGCTTGCCTGGTGCCCGCTGACCCAAGATTTTAGTTCCAGGCTCTTGGGAATGATGCCACTTTGTCGACATCTGAGGTTGAATCGCAAATGGTTCCTGTAGTCTGCCCTCTTCCTTGCTGTTTTCTCAAACTCTCTAACTAGTTTGAGGCAATCTTGGCCAAAGTGGTTCAAAATTTCCTGATGCATGCTCAATAATCCAGGTAGAAAAATCTAAAAAAGTTAAATCTGGTCCTCTGGACATTCAAAAAAAAAGGAAGGAAGGAAGAAATGTTTCAACAAAAAAAGAAACCATCCAGAGGACCTGATTTAACTTTGTTGAGTATAGCAGTAATGTTTTTGCACGTATCTTTCTTTTACCAAAATATCTTGTGAACCACTGGACAAGTTTTATGAAAACCTGCAGAAAGTAATTTTTGAATGTACATCTACAACTGAAATACTTTTGGGGTGACTCTAATTAAAGATGGCTGCTGCAGCTAATCCATATTAGCCAATAAAAAAATTATATATTCAGTAAATCTTACAGATAGTGAGTCAAAACATTGATGTGATAGTAGCTTAAATTCATCCACACCATTTAACACATACTAGGTGACTTCTCACTGTATTATTTCTCATAAGTTATGGGGATGAGTTTGAGTCATAACGTTTTCTTTTCAAGGTTTGACTCAAATAGCCACATTTTTCTCAGTTTTCAAAATAAAATGATCTCATTTTAAATCTCTGCCATGAAAGGTGGTGGGTCTGTAGTCCTTCAAAAATTGCCAGGCTTTCATTTACTTATTTATTTATATGTTTTTAAACCCAGAATTTGTTCCCAAACACAGTTTGTTGGGAAATACTCAGACATAATCCACCTTAAAGGTAATATCAGTCCAAAATGTAAAAAAGCGGGTAAACAGGATTCTGTGGGTGATGAATATTACATTTGCGTGATGCACCGCTAAAGCTGCATTTACCAGAAATATTATCTTACAAAAAGCGGCATCTGAATAGGATTCATTTTTAAGTGTTTTGTTTTAAAGGGAGCAGACTTGTGCCGAAATGCGCTAATAAAATATTCCTGTGGCACAACAGCGGTACAGTCAACCCTAACAATATCCCAGCCTCCTGAAGGCATCACTCCATCATTTTTTATTACATCTCCTTGTATCACTACATTGATTAGAGTGGCCTCAGCATGACTGACTTTTTAATTGTGTATTTGCTGATCTGAAAGCTGCACAGACACCGTGGCAGGGTTTGCACTAACCGTTTCAGTAGTGCTCTGAGGCACTCTTTGACACGCAAAGTTCTTTGTTAGAATATACATCAGTTTGTATCACCATAGCGACCTCCTTGGATGCTGAGCAGGGGACCCTCATAAATATGTAACCCTGACAGATTTGAGGAATAGTCTTCCTCAACTGTTTTTCTCCAGCCATTTTGTTAACGCCAACATGAAGGAAAGTTACTAGAATAGGTGTTGACATTCTGCCAATGTTGTGTATCATTAATAATTACATACACTCAAATGTCTGTGGAATTACCACATTTGAATGGGTTCCATTTTTTAGCAATTAAAAACAAAAAGAAGCTTGCCACTAATTTCTTTGGTCTAATTTGTCAGCATGCTTTGTCACACTGTATTGTGCACATGCACTATAAGACAGGTGAAGTAGTGTTTTTCTCAAATAAGATTTTCTCCATCATTTGTTTTCAGTTGCACTTCTTGTCCGTTTGTTTCTGTCGGTCTGTGTGGGTATGTCCGTCCGTAATACCTGCAGTCAGAAAAATATAGTTAAAATAAGTTGACATTCGTGTTTTGTTAATCCACTTTAGACTTTAAATTTAGCTCACATTCACCAAGTCATTGTGCCAGTAGCTTACACTATAATATCACATTTATTTCCATTCACATAGATTTTTTTCCCTGTTACTAAAAACATATTTTGATGATGGGTAGTTGGACCTCTGACGAAAGTCCTTTCTACCACAGCCCAGAATTTCAGGTCTTAACTACGTGGCCACCAGTCCAGCCGTATAATGGCGCTTTGCCACTGTCTCAACTGTCATTGGTTCCACACCATTTAAGGGCCTGCCCACTGCCAGTACCCACTCAGCCCGGTTTATGGGACCACCTTGTTTGAGGTTCCAAGTGAGCTGCTCTGAGGTGCCGATTTTGACACATCAGACAGCATCCATTGATTGGCCAGCAGAGCTACGTCACTTGATGACCCGTCCAGCAAAACTACAAAGCATCTGAACCTCCATTTCTTCTCTGATTGTGTTGACAAACTGCACCACAAGAAATGAGCACATTTACAGAGAGATATCGGAGATGATGGCGCAGCATAGCTACACCTGGACTTATAAGCAGTGCCGGGATAAGCTTGAAGTCCAATTAAAGGGCAATTATGGACCACAACAGGCAGAGTGGCTCGAACATAATGACCAGTTACGGTACCGCCCACTTTGCATTGACGATCCCGCCCACAAAGCAGGGAAACAAGTCACAGTGGCAAAATCACCACAGAGAAGAACCGATTCGACGAGAACCAAGTGGAGTTGCACTTATCAATGGCAAAGCAGCTTAAATGTCTCGCATTCCCTGAACAATTCTTTTTCATTTTAGAGCTTGATGAATCCTAAAGTCGCCATTTAACGTTAAATGGTTCCTCACAAAACATCCTTCTTATATGGTTGTTTGAGGAATGAGGAGATGCTTACCTCATTAGGTACAGGTACATAACTTGGTCCAGCTTGAACTTTACTACTTTTTGTTAAAATCATCCATGTTGTAAATTTATCATAATACAACAACAAGAGAACAGGAACAATTTTTTGTTTGTTTGTTTTAGCAACATAAGCAGATTGTGTTTTATGTGATCCTCCACGGCAGGGAAAGACTCATTGTATTAAACATACAAATTGTGTTTGATCTAATATGGCAATCTTAATCAGCAGTGAAGCTCTGAAAATGGTTGCGGTGAGACAGCTAACATAGCTGTAAAAGTTCTACATGGTTCTGTTTCAAAAGCCTGTAAGGAAGAAAAAAAATGTCTGTATCCTGTTCCCACCACTGTGGGATTGGTGTCTGTTACAATTCATATGTTTAAACAGCCGCCAAAAATCTCACAATATTTCTCCCCCCAACCAAAAAAAGGGAGGTTGCTGAGTGATGAATTATGTATCAAAGGACGAACACATCAATAAAGGCTAATGTGCTCTGTTTTTAGACAGGAAAACAGCAGAGGTACCAGGTGACAGGGGGAGATTTAAGATCCCTCCAAATGAATTATGACAGCGATTTAGATAGGTGTCAAATTCACATTTACATTCAGCTCACAGATGAAGGCTAACACAGGAGCTCTCCTGCAATTTGGGGGAGACACTGATATTGATCATATCTGATGCCAAAGGAACAAAGGCCCGAGCCACAGATAGTGACCTCCAAGTGATTGTGTCATTCTTTTTGTTAGGCCTCTGTTTAGGTGTTGGCACCCGATGTGGCTTTATGTTGCTTAATGTTGTTTCCATCTTCTTCGCATTGCACTGTAACGACTGAGTGCAAAGATATTGTGAAAACTTGGTGTAAAAACTCAAGAGTACCCATTTTTTTCAATAAACACAAGTAATAGGAACCACTTTCACAGTAAAACCACAATTTCTTAGGGGAAATACCACTGTTTAACTGTAGGACCCTTGTTTAAGCCAATTTGTTGGTAAGACTCATTTTTTCGTGTTTCTGAATGATCCTGAATCCTTGCCATTTCAAAATGCATTGGTCTGAAGCTGAATCTGCAGCAGTTGGGGATCCAGAGAGGGGCAAAAAGAAAATTCAACTGGTATTATCAAATTATCACATTATTATCAGTGCTATGACAAACTAGGGTCATGGTCAAGGAGAAAACTGAGCTGGCACTGCCCCTTCATCAACACTCCCCCCACAGAAGAGCATCTAATATTCTATTACAATGATGGCAATTAACAGAGAAATGATAGCGACCCAGTGACAATGGACAAATTTGTGACAACCCTTTCAATTGTTCTTCTGTAGAGGAAATCTATATCATTGTCTGAGAACGTTCGGCTGCAGCGTGCTGCATCCACGCTTGAGTGCTTTTACAAGTGGTGGTTTAACAAGGAGCAGAGGGCAAAATTTTGCTCCCTTTAAGCTTTTGCAATTACACAAAGGTGGCAAAGGGGCCACTGTTCTTAAGAGTGAGCCTACTTGGGCGAGCCATTTTGTTCACTGCAGCAAGAAGCAAGGACAGTTGTGTTTTATGTGGAGCATAACCTTTTACTTTAGCAAAAGGAGAAATCCTTATCATAATGGATGAGTGGTCGCAGAAATTACAAAAAATGAACAACTAGTTCAGCACTTTAGAACACACCGCTAAACCATATCCAGTAAGAAAAACACAATAACCTACTGTGAGGTTAAGAGCTATCTTGCGTCTGGTTTGTTTGCCATTTGCCATTTTTAATACTAATCTTAAAGTTGTATAGTTTCCTTAAACACAACCCTATTATTTTATTATTTTTCTTCTAATGTATTTAAAATATTGAAATGATAGGCTGCTCAGCTAGTAAAACGAGGCATTATGTGAAATTGTCTAGGCAAAATGGGAAGTACCTCCATGTGGAATAGTAACAAGTTATTTCACCGTAACTGATAGCTTCTCATTTCTTAAACAACCATATGAGATTAGGAGGCAGTGTATTACATTTCTTTCATGATCATTAGTGGTTACAATAATGAAGAGAGACAAACGGGGCTGGCAAGGAGCAATCACAGGACAGAACATCCCTCAAGCAATCTTTTAGCTTAAGAAAAGTTTAAACAAGTTGTTCATAAAGGCGTCTTGAAAAGCTTCTTTCAGTCTGTAAATTTTTTTTAAGGTGCAAACTTACAAGTTAAATTGATACTTCAAATTTACTGAATTTATTTCCTTAGATAGAGAACTTTTCTAATTGGCTTTTATGTATGTGAATGTTTCTGTAAAGTGCCCTGAGACAACTTTGTTGTGATTTGGCGCTATATAAATAAACTGAATTGGAATGAATTGAATTGAAATACGGTTTCTGTATAAAGGTTATGAATAATCAGTTTATCCCCTGTTGTAGATACAGTAGCTCACTGAACAATCTCACGTTGGAGAAATAGAGTTTAATTCTGACTGGATGCCGATCTAACAGCTAGTCTGAGTGGGGTCTAAACCACACTGGATTGCTGCTGTCCCTCTAAACTTTTCCACAGGACCACCCTTCCAAAGGTCTAAACCTTATGTGTCAAACTCAAGGCCCGGGGGCCAAATGTGGCCCTCGTTGACATCTTATCTGACCCCCATGATGTTATTTCAATTGTATCACTTTAATTTTTTCAGTAGGCTTTGATTATGATGTCAGAAGTGCAACAGAGAATGTCAAATGAGACCAATGAAACTCTTGTTGAGGAACCTGCAACCAAGAAAAGATGTTGTGTATCTAACTTGAGTTAATGTAAATTCTGAAACCGACCCTTAGTTTGAAAAAGGTTTTAATTTTGGCCCCTATTTTGTAAGTGGGTTTGACACCCCTGGAACTGACACTCAGATTTAACACTAACTCTTTCAAAACTCCCATCCAGCTAAACGTGTTGCGTTATTACATTCACCCAACATTACTGAACATTAGAGCCCGACCGATATAGTAATTTTGGATTTTGCCAATACCAATATTGAAAGGGAAAGGCTAATGCCGATAACCAATATAATGGCTGAATTTTTTGTCCACCCTAAATAATCTATATATAAAGAATTTATATATATATATATATATATATACATATA
>NC_056511.1:35908899-35923651 GCF_014905685.2 Nematolebias whitei
TCCGCTCCTGTTTCCTGGAATATCTTACAAAAACAACTGAAGCTCTCAACCTTGACCTCTCTAAGTGGCTTTAAGAATCTGTTGGACTCTTGGCAAGGACCAATGCAGACATGTTACTGTTTTTAGTTTTTCTACATTCGCCTTATATTCTAGCTGTTTTTGCTATTTTTTTGCCATCTTATTTTAATTTTAAAAAAAACTGTATGCCTCTTTTATGATTGTCTATTGTGGTCGCTGTTGTCCATTGTTGTCATCATTCTTTGTTGAAATCAGGTCTCTCTTGTAAATGTGTCCTCGAGGCTCAATTGGATTAACCTGTCTAAATAAAGGTTGAATGAATCTAAGTAAACAGCTACTTTTAAACCCGTTTTATCCCTTGAAGTCTTGAACTAGTCTTCCTAACATGCATTCACATTTCCCATCCTCAACTAATCACCATAAAGTTATCAAGAGTGTTACAAAAATGTAAATTAAACAAAGAAACAACCTTCCCTGTTCATTGTTTACACAGTCAGTCAAGTATGGTGAAGGCTTAACTAGTACTGACCACAGCAGCGGTTATTTATTTATTTATGTATTTATTTATTTATTGCAGAGAAGTAAAGATTTCAGAGGAACAATACATTTCACTGAGGACAACAAAGACGTTACTAACACTGATATGTTTTACCTCTACGTTAGATTTATTGTTCTGGCTGACGTTTTATAAGGCAATAGCTTATGCTAGGTTATCTAAACATTAGCTTGCTAACTTGAGAGGCACGCAGCTAATGACAAGCAATTGGAGGATTGAAAAAAATAGATTATAGTTTACCATATTTTCCACCGTACACGTCGCACCGCCATAAAAGTCGCATCAGTCCAAATATGTCTAATAAAGTGGAAAAAATCATAAATACGTTGCTTCGCTGTATACGTCGCATCTATTATGCGTCACCGCTGACACGTCGCGTTTGTTACGTGTCACCGCTGACAATCTGGAAATGTGGGCCGGTGTTGTGCCAAAAATCGATTGGCTGCTAAATGGTGGCCGCGGGAGCGTGCACGGGAGGACTTTAACAAGAATTTAACAAGATTAGCACTTAAACACAATTATTTGTTTGCTCGAAATTATAGCAAATGTGTGTCTCAATCTAACTTTTCCTTTATAAATGCACTATATTGGTCCAATTGATTGGCTACCAAATGGCAGCCGCATGGGCGTACACGGGGATACTTTAACAAGCTAAAAATTGGTTTATAAATATGGGAAAAAAACAAACAAGTCACTTTGATGTATAAGTTGCAGGGCATGTAAATTATGCAAAAAACTGTGACTTATAAGCCAAAAAATACAGTATATGTAATTTTTTACTTTGCAAATCAGTTAAAGTAAACTTACCATGCTCTGTTCAGTAAAATGTGCTACACAGTATTGCTCGCTGCTTCGGCTGTGCTGAATATGAAAGTAAAAGTTAACGGCCATATGTTGTACAATTACGCCTTTGGCCAGTAAGGACACGGCTTGTTCCCAGTGTTTATATTGGATCATAATGGAACAATTATCACAGATACTGATTTGTCCCCAAACGCCTATATCGGCCTAAAATATCGGCTCTACCGGCATATCACTCAGTCTCTACTGAATATTTGCTATTTTAACTAGATGTTCATGGTATAAAATGGCCCAATACATACATACAGATGTGAGATAAATTAGCAAGAGTCAACGGCTTTCCATTAAAGGAGAATTGGTATTTTTTAAAGGAATTCTTAAGAGATTATGTAATTATATAATATTGAAGCAATCTGAATCATGGGTTGAGTTACAGAAAGGGATTCACCTCACAACCACCTGATTTATGAATCATAGTACAAGCCAACACCTCTCACACCTACTAAAGCCTCACCAGCTATTTTTTAGAGGAGGTTATGAGGTTCACATGTGTTTGCTGCGAGTTTAGTTAAAGAGCTGCCCGGCCTTTTGCCCGCCAACTGTCTTCCAGCTACCTTCCCCTTTTTAGTGGTCATGGACTGTTCCAGTGCATATACCACAGTGAAATAGACTTTTGCTCTTTTCTTCATTGCCACAAAAGGCCAG
Organism: Nematolebias whitei; assembly: GCF_014905685.2. Taxonomy (NCBI): domain Eukaryota; kingdom Metazoa; phylum Chordata; class Actinopteri; order Cyprinodontiformes; family Rivulidae; genus Nematolebias; species Nematolebias whitei. The sequence goes on from NC_056511.1 coordinate 35,910,980, forward strand.
GCACTTCGCTAGAGTTCCCATTCCCCTTTTACATAGTGATAAGACAGCCATTATCCTTTGAACCTTTCTTTTCACTGCACCAAGAGAAAAGGAAGAGTGAAAAAGAAGGAGGAGGACAGAGAAAGATTTCTTCCCTGAGGTGGGCCTGGCCTCACCTCTGTGTGGCGGGCTTTTTTGTGAGCAGTGAAGAGGTCCTTAACCTTCTATCAGATGGAGGCACACAGTTGTGTTCTGCTTGAATAACTACATTGAAAAGCCCTGAAGCACATGAGATAGTTCTATAGACTGTGCAAGTGGCATGGAGAGAGAGAGACAGGCAGACTGACCGGTGGGAGAGAGAGGTGGGTGGTGGTGGTGGCGCTGTATGACCTGCTGGAGTGTGACCCTCACATGATGTGCACATTCTTTGGTAAAGTGCCCATCAGTGCTTGACTGTATATCTGTGTGCTTTGTTGGACAGGTCTCACTGACAGGATGGTCCTTCTCTAGTAATGTCATAACAACACAGTTCACACATTTCTATAATACGCTTCCTTTCATAGATGTCGCTTTACAAAGTAACAGTCTCGCTGCTCTCAAGCTGTAAATGGCTTTCCAGTAGCAGTAGTATCAATGTTGGAGTGAAGGTATTTGAATATTGTGCTGAAGGACTCATAGCAGCTGATAACTGATGGTACTGTGAACTTCTTTTATTATTTAAACTAAACCATTTTGTTGAGTTTCTTTGGATTATTTTGATTGCAACTGTAGGTGTAATAGTAAAAAGCAACAATACATTAGTTAGTACTTGGGCTTTTGGGTCACAGTTTGGTATAGGTTTGATTAAAAAAACAAATTCTAAATGCAAATGTTTGCTGTTTTCAGTTTTAAAGTCTCGTTGTGTATGTTTATGTGTGCTTTTCTAATGTATAACTAGGAACAAAGCTACAGATGTATTGGATTTAAATGCATTAGTGTAGGATTTGTTTGTCGTTTAGATGCTTTGAGTGGAAATCTGTAGAGTTGTTTTCAGCAAAATATGCCTTATTTCTCATAGAAATAGCTCAGAGCATTATCAGTTTGGAATATCAGGCAGATGTTTTGTCCAGAGACATGAACTACCAGCTACTCTGAGTGGGGGCAGTGACCAAGGTGATTACTGCCATCCTAAAACGACTTCAGTCTCCAATTGTCATTGTGATTCATGCTAACACAGTTTTACATTAACAGCTATTTACACAACTGTTTATGGTTATTTATGCTTAAGAATGAGTCATTCTGCAATATGTTACTAGTAACTAGTAATGAAACTGAAACAACAACAAAAATAAATATATGACCTGGCAGAGAAAATATCTGATTTAACAGTATTAAAAATAACATAAACAAATAAACACTAAAATAATTGTTTTTGCATTGTGTTACTTTTTCACCAGAAAGTAACTTTGTCCTAATACTCCTAAAACGAGTTACCAAGCAACCATCTTTACACAGCACCACCTGCAGGTTAGATATTGACTTCTAATAGCAGCTTCGGAGAACGCCGTTTCAAATCATATTCTTTTTTTTTTTTCTTTCTTTTTAAATTTATTTCTGTTTTCACATGTGACAATGTAGTTTCTCTTCTAAATGCTGTGTTCTGTTTTCTGTTTCCCATTGTTTCTTTTACCACTGGAGCTTTTAGATTAGGACAAACCACAACAAAACCAAACACATCTAATTCCTAATTGTTATCGAATGTTTTTATGTGTCTGTGGTTACAAAGAAACTAAGTGCAGATGTGAATCTCTGCTGTGGGCCATTGAGGAGGTTCTATTCATTCAAAGTAAACTACCGTACTTCTATGAAGTGCAGATTTTTTTTGGGACCAAGGGGAAAAAATGTGAGAAATTAAGGGAGGACCTCAGAAAAGTCAAACTTACAACTATTTTGTTGAGTAATCTTGGAGTTAGAGCAAGTTGAGCTGATTATTACTAGTATTTTTATTATGCGTTTAAACTAACTTTGATCTAAAATTATATAAAAGGCATTAATAACTTCATTATTACTATTTGCCGTTAAGTTTAGATCAGTGTCCCATACTTTTGCTTCATGTGAAAAAATACTTTTAAATTTGGACATTAATAAAACAAGTTTCAAATCAGATTTTTTATTGTTAAATTTAGACACTAAACCAGCAGTGAATGTCAAACTAAGTGCACAGTGTGGAGGGAAACAGCCACAGAATGTTGATTTTAATTGACAATAGTTGTGTTTTGGGAAAATTCCCATTTCTTCACATTTTAAAGCAAACTGAAATGCTCTGCTAGCCATTCTGCCAGCTTGTTTACTGTTGCATGAAAAAGCGACTGTGTTGGCTGTTCTTAGTATTACTGGCATTAGGTGACAGAAGTCAAATGCTATAAATTTCTGTCTCCCATGTAAATGATCACACACTGTCAGCCACGCTTGTCAAATTAAACGTTTACCATAGTTGGTAAACATGCCATTCCATCTTAGCTCTGCAGTGCAGCTTTCACGCTGTCAAACGAGGAGACATACGAAACCCTTTCTGTTTTTTTTTAGCAGAAATCCACTAAAAATGAATTGAGGGACGTTTTGTCACCTTTAATGGCACACCGGTGTGATCAAGTGGATATCAAATAAAATAACAGAGTTATTGTAGTGGAGATAAACGAACCAGAGGGTCTTGCAGGGTATTCTTCAAACTCAGCCAATAAAATCACAACTTGTCGCACTACAAATTCCAGTTATCCAACTTCTTCTCACTTTAATGTGATTTTCATTTGATTGCCTTGCATTAGACAGAGGTTGGAGTGTGTGACATTATAAATGCTTGTTTATAAGACTGTAGCTGCAGGTGATATTGCTCGGCAGTTTTTTATTTGTACTCCACTGTAATGATTTCCCACCACACACAGTCATCTTATAGCAGACACTGCAAAATTCATTATTTTCGCCACATTTTTGTGTGTTTCTGTGCTTTGCCAGCAAAGGGAAACATCTCGGGGAATATAATAACTTTGTTAGTGATTGTACAGGAATCTCAGTTACAGCACTAAAGTTGCAGCTCGGGTGGATTTATACTCACACACACTTCAGATCTTTATTGTGAACTCTGCCTACATATTGCCCTGTTCTTGCCCCGTACTGATGATAGAGTGTCTTCTAATTCCAGTTTTTACATAATCAGTCTTTGCTCTGGTGTTGTGCATTGCTTAAAGGGATAGATCAGAGATTTTGAAGTGTTGTTTTGTGGAAATGCTTTGAACTCTTCTCAGCTTACTTGTTTTACGTGGATTTGTGAACGATCTCAGTTTGGAGTAAGACAGTTCACTTCTGACTGGACTGTTGCGTTTATGGCTAGTCCAGATGAAGCCAAGACCAAAAAGGGTTGCTGTCATCTTAAAACTACAACCAAAAAGATGTCAGCAGTTCAAGTGAACAGTACGCCCCCATCAGTTGGACATTACACTGAAATTCAAGCATACTACAAGAGTACTGCAGGAAGTGCCTTAGGCTGCACGGGAAGTGCTACAGCTAGCTACTAGTGCTAATATATAAGCTATTAAAGTCTGAAACGTCTGTCTGATTACAATAAATGTTGCCTTGTGGTTTAAATCATAGTTTGCTGAGTATAGATCTCTTTTTTGCATTATGTAATTTATCAAATTTCTGTCTGTCCGCACTTGCAAATTACATATAAACTGTCCCGTACAAAACTGACTGAAGTGAAGGGTTTATAAAATAGCATTTTGTTTACCTACCACTTTGAATTTCTTAATTTTCAAAATTTATTCAGACCGACCGTCAGACTGACAGTTTCTCCAAACTGAGGTCATGCAATGAGTAATTTTTTAATTGTTCATAACCTTTCCAGTGAAGCCCACTTCATGATATAAAGCAAATAAACTATTGCACCTATTCTGCATCAGTTGTTTTGCCTTTCTTCACAGCTGGTGCTGTGCTGCAAACACTCTTTTTCATAATGCATGCCCCAAATCTCTGGTCTAGACCATGGTTAGTTTTACAGCTAAAAATGTTATTTTTGGCATACGTTTGTGTGTGTGTGTGTTGGGGGGGGGGGGGGGCGTCAGCAGCTGGGAACTAGTACACGACAGGCACGTGCTTGAGTTAAAACTTTTTTATTTATTGTCTGCAGCTTTGCAGCAGACAGTGAATAATGTATTCTCCGATACAGAATTAAATTAACAACAAAACTATATCCAGGGACTGTCTCTGTGTGCACATGTACTCAGTTGGTTCCCATCAAGTCAAACACTTACATCAACAAATAGCACACAAATTTGATAACAAAGAAATAAAAGAGTTTTCTGCTCATTAATGAGGCAAACCACTGACAAACTCATTCTTCTACTTCTACCTTCATATACTAGGACTCTTTTTCAACGCATAACACTTATATAGGAGGTTAGAAACAGACAAATAATACACTTCAAGCTCCAATACCTCAGTAAAAGTAAAATGCTTAGCATTTATTGAACTAATGCATATCACTCGCCATCTTCCATGTGAGAGTTTTTTATACAGAGATCATCAAAACCATCAAAATGATGTTATGCAAGATCTTATGTGATATTGTGAGATCTCACAAGATGCGTTATCACTCAGAGTGCATGTTGAGAATGACTTCCAGCTGCTGCTACACCAAATTTAGCACATCAGTCAAATTAATCGAGGTATGGGCATTTTTTTTTTGCTGGCTGTCAGTTACCTGTGGTGGCCATCTTAAAATACCAAAAGTAGACAATAATGTGAACCATTCAGTTATAGGTTGTGACAACAGTATTTTTCTTAATGGAACTGACAAAGAAGAAATAATGATTGTGATAAAAAATCTTACAGATAAGAGATCAAAAGACTGGGTGGACAGGGATATGATGTTTGTAAAGGACATAATGAGTTATGTCATCGAGCCGTTTACATATATTTGTAATTTATCATTTTCAAAAGGAATATTTCCAGACAATATGAAAGTAGCTAAGGTAGTTCCTCTCTTTAAAAATGGTGATAAATGTGTGTTCAATAATTATAGACCAATATCCTTATTACCACAGTTCTCAAAAATTCTAGAAAAACTATTTGTGACCAGATTAGATAAATTTATTACTAAACAAAACATTCTAAGTAGCAGTCAGTATGGGTTTAGAGCAACAAACTACATCAATGGCTCTCATGGAAATAATAGAACAAATAACTACTGCTGTCGATCAAAAACAGTATTGTGTTAGTATTTTTGTTGATTTAAAAAAAGCATTTGATACTATTGACCACACTATTCTCCTTGAAAAATTGAATAAATATGGTATAAGAGGACCAGCATTACACTGGGTATCTAGCTATTTAAAAGATAGGAAACAGTTTGTACAAATAAATGGTGTAAGATCTGACCTGTGCAATATCACTTGTGGAGTTCCTCAAGGCTCTGTACTTGGACCAAAGTTATTTATTTTATATGTGAAGGACTTAGTGAATGTATCAGGACTCCTCAAATGTGTCCTTTTTGCAGATGACACCACATTTTTTTGTTTGGGTAAAGATGTAAAACGGATGTTGGAATTGATGAAGACAGAATTTGATAAAATACAAGCTTGGTTTAAAATTAATAAATTATCATTAAATTTAGATAAAACTAAATACATGATATTTAGCAACAAAAAGAGAACTGTTGACGATCCATTTAAAATTGAGGGTGTTGAGATTTGTAGAGTTAATGAGATTAAATTTTTGGGTGTAATCATTGATGAACAGCTAACATGGAAAAATCACATAAATTCTGTAGAAACAAAAATAGCCAAATCTATTGCAGTACTATACAAAGTGAGGGAATTATTAAATGAAAAAGCTCTGTACATGTTGTATAACACAATCATTGTTCCACATTTAATCTATTGCATTGATGGTTGGGGGAAAGCGTGTAAAACATTTACAAAACCTATTTTTATTTTACAGAAAAGAGCTGTAAGAATTATCACCAGAAAGCATTACAGTCACCCATCAAGCACATTATTTTATCAACTGAAGTTATTGAAGTTCCATGATTTGGTAGATTACAGTAGTTTATCAGTTATGTATAGGGCTCAAAATAACACATTACCATTCAATATCCAAAGAAATTTTGTTAAAAGACAAAGTTGTTATAATCTTAAGGGGATAGAGATATTTGTCAAACCAAAATTCAGAACTAGTCTGAAGGGAAGGTCTACCTCAATCCAAAGAATTGGATTGTGGAATGGTCTAGAGAGTGATGTGAAAAATGCCAAGTCAATGTGTACATTTAAGAAAAAGATCAAAGCTGGGTTGTTAAAAAAGTATATATGAAGTAGCTTAGTGTGTGTTTTGTATTAGAATTAGAAAAATTAGAAAGAGTTATTCATTTTGTTCTGTTACTTGAAAATTTATTATGATTGAAATAATTGTATGAAAAAAGGGGCAGATATAATAAGATTTTTTCTTCTTTTTGCTGCCTTTCATTTTAAATCTTTTGTATTTTTCTTTATATTGTTATGGAATTGTTTTGTACCTTTTTAAAATGAATAAACTTTATACCATACCATACCATACCATACCATCTTGAACTGAGGTGACTCTGAAACTTAAACAGTTGCAAATGTATCCAGCGTTGTTCAGTCAGGTCATCTGGATAGTTTCTTTTTTTGTTGAGATGTTTCCTCCTTCATCCAAAGGACTTCATCAGTCCAAGGAGCCACAGCAAACTGAGTCCTACAAGCAGCACACTCACAAGAGGCCAGTTTCTATTAGTACCATTAGTACCAGTACAGCACGGTTCGACTTGGCTCGGCATGATATGAGTTGTGTTTCCATTATACTTTCAGTAACGGTTCTAATGGACGGGTTCAAGCCTGCAGAAGTGCAAGAGGCCAGGGCGTGCTCCTACGAGTCGGCAGCTTGTATGATCCTCTGCGGTGACCATCGGAGCTCAGAGCCCACAGTCTAATGAAAGGCTGGGGCGTTCCCGAGCCCTGGCTTCACGTGCTCCTGCAAGTCGGCAGCACAGAGGATCTTTTGCGGTGACCGGCAGAGCTCGGAGCCGGGGAGATGACGCCCTGCCTGGCCTGAGGGGGCTCCGAGACTCCAGTGGAGAGGACCAGGAGGACCAGAGAGAGACACCTCCAGGAGAGGACTAGTGGAGCTCCATCTAGCTCTCTCTGAATTTTGTCATCAACCACCAAGCACTACAAACGCCTGCACTTCAGCATTAGACCATGGTGTTGTCATTATTATTTTTAAAATCTTAAAAATAGGTCCAGTCGCTCCTCCGAGTTCGAGTTATTGCAAATGGCAGATTGGGTTGTTGTGAAAGTTTCTCAAACAACCAGTGACTCCACCCCTGACCAATCAGTGACCAAAAGTGTTCTGACGTCATGTTTTAGGGCCAGTTCGGCACGGTTGGAACCCCAGAGAAAGACTGAAAAAGGGACCGGTTCCAGGAACTGTTGCTAGTGGAAAGGCCTTGGAACCGTGCCGAGGCGAGTCAAACCGTGCTGTACCATTACTAATGGAAAAAGGCCAATAGTAGACCAACCAGTTTGCTGGTGATGAGAAGTTGTAAATGTACTTTTAATGATTACATTCTGAGAATTTCATTAACATCCATTTATCGGTCTATGTGATATTTTGCTAACGGACATACAAACAGTTGCACACACAGACACAGGCGAAAATATTATCACTGCTTTGCCTTTGGCAGCAGGTAAGGATTATAAATATGGTAAAATAGACCAACACATTATTTTCTGCTTTAAAATCACAAGGTCAAACTTTAAAAATATGGAATCATGTGGAAATTTGCTCATCTGCATTCCTCATGTCCACATGATAATAAAAATAGGCAAACTAAATTTAGGCATGCTGTGTATATAGGTTATTGAAGGTCCCTGTGTGTTGCCCTCTATTTTTCGCCAAAGTGGGAAATTTTTAGGGAGGTGCAAATGAAGTGCCTTGCAGCCGCATGTGGCCTGTGAGCCGTGCAGTGAGTAACCGGGCCCCCACAAGCTGTGCCAACGTCTTGTGTGCCAAATGTGCGGCGAGAGGGTGGCGTGAGTAGTGTGCCAGCGCTAGTCTGCCTGGCTGCCAGGCACTTCTCTTTATCCAATCAGACAGTTCGGCTTGAGTGAAACCCATATTATTGTCTGTTCCCATCTCCTCCCGAAGCGTTGTAACCCTGCGATGAAAAACACAGATGTATGCGAGCGTTTTCTTGCTTCCTTCTCGGTGCACAGATTCACCCAGAGACCATAGCTAGAGAGTGAATAGCACAGTGTATTCCCTCTTTTACCCGTTGCTGTCTGCTTCTATTCTTCGTTGTTGTTTTTTCCTCTTCAAGACAAAATCAAAAGCTAAATGAGCTTGCCTCAGTCTGTTTTTTAAGCATTTCATCAGAGTTATAGAAAGATGAGTTTGTCAGGGATGTCTGAAGAAAAAAGAAAAAACGCTGTCTGTCTGTGTGTGGCTATATTGGACATGATGAAGGATGATATTATTGTGGATGCTTCTTCTGCTGCGGCTGAGAGATGAGGAAGAAACCCATTTGTCTCCTGCTTGCTTAGTGTAATGTGTCTATCTGTCACTCTCCACCGAGACCGGACGGTGGCGTTCATCAGAATAAGCATAATGTCAACACAATGTCTCTCATTTTTGTTTTTACTGCCGGTCGTTATTGTTAATTTTCTCCCCCATCGCCACTCTTCACTCCTCGCCACGTCTAATCCAGGACAATGAGTAACACCACAGAGATTGCATAATTCCCCCTGCATTATCTAGAATTACAAATGAGAAGGGAAACGGTAACCCAACAATAATCCTGTGATCACAGGATGATTACGTGGGAGGGAGGTGCTCAGGAAGAAATAAGTGTGAAGCGGCGAGAATATATATTCTACGAGTAATTACTGGGAGTAGATGGGATTCAATGAGGAGGAGGTGATGTGCGGTACTTGCTGAAAAGATTAAGCTAATGTCAGCGCTGCTCTTGTGTCTTCCAGGTTGACGACGCCATGCTTATGTTTGATAAGACGACTAACAGACATAGAGGTAAGTGCACAGCTTCTGCTCTCCTTCAGCCCTCCCACACGCCTCCAGACTTCTTTCCTCTGTTTTTCAGAAAAGTGAGAAAACAGTCATTTTATGTCCTTTCCCCATGAGATAACACAGAACAGTTCCATTTCACATGATATTAGGTGTACCATCTGTTCAACAATGGGAGCGTGTCAAAGTAATCAATAAGCTGGTACGGTGTTTAGAATGTCTGAGCGTCAGACGCCGGGCGTCTATATGTGTGTGTGCGTACGACTGCGATGATGCCGGTGTGAGTGTTTCAGAGAGGTGCTTAAAGGGTGTAAAGATTGCGAGATGGTTGGTGCTGTGCAGTCAGATAACAGCATCAGATAAGACCCAGGAGAAGCACTGACTTTATCACTCTATCTCATCAGCTCCTTATCTGAGATGAGGGGACATTTCTCTCTCAAGCAGAGGACTTTCCAAAGACAGGTTTCCTCCCTGCGCCACAATGCGGTGTCGGTGCGTTTCAAGTTCCGCAGCACAATTTTCTCAGGCCCGATTTAAAAAAACAAAACGCCAGCACCGGCCCACTGCTGTTCTTTGATTGTTTGTTATACTGTAGGTGAAGTAACTTTTTTAGGCCGCCGGATTGTCACAGGCTGTTTACGTGGGTGTGTAGCAGCAGTCGGCAGGCACTGACAGGTATTCAACGAGAAAAAGGGGCAGACACTTCTCTGCTTGTCACACCAGTCAGCTCACTTGTAGGCAGAGCTGCCATCACACCGTCTCTTTGTGCCGGGACTGAGCGCTCCTCTGCCATAAAGGTGTAAATATTTGTTTGCAGTGAGCGCCTATTCTTCTCCAACCATATCAATTTTTCAGTGCAGTTGGGGTTAGATCGTAAGCAGTATTGCTTTCTGTAGAACCTCAGTTTTTGTCCTGTTTCTGCTGTATCTGTATGTGCAGTAGTTGCTGTATGTGTGTGCTCTGTATGTGTGTGTGCTGTGCGGATAAACTCGTTGAGTCTGGTAAACAGTTCCTAAGTGTGAAACATGTGAACTTTAGTGGAAGTGATCTATGGCTTTGAGGGGATTTTGATCTGTAGTGACAGAACCCAGTGTGAGGTCTGCTGTGAGATGGAGGCTTTTCTCACAGTCTCTCTTATTTTGCACTCTTCTCCCTCCTGTCTGCTGCACTGCCATCCCCTCTCTGAGAGGCTTTGGGCACCAGAGTGTGTGTGAGGCGTTTGCCTTTGGGCAGCCAAATGCCCTTCAAATCAAGACAGTGATGGAGAAACAGCTTCCTTGGCATTTTTTTTTTCCTGATGACAGCGAGCATATTTATATTGAGCGTGACATGGTAGCAGGTGCAGTTCCTCCCGCAGTTTCCGTTTCGTCCACTCAGAAATTCTGAGATTTCGTTCCAGTGGGCGCGTGGATCAGGATGTGTTTGCTACTTACATCTTAAAAGCACAACAGGTCCTCTGAATGAATTACATATAATATTAAAGACCAATGAGAACGTCTTAATAATTCATCAGAGCTGTTGGTGCAGATGTGTAATATTAATGGCTTAGTTGCCCTGTGACCAGGAACGGAAGCACATTGAATATAATATCACTGAAAGTGGTGCCTGGGCCCACGTGCACCCAGAGCCAGTGATGGGCATCTGGCAGCTTGCAGCCCAAATCAATTTCCCACCTGTTTCCATTTTATCTTACAGATTGAGTCATGAAAAAATAATTCTGTTTTTCTGCTGCGCTGCAGTTGCTAAAAATAACACATTATTTATTCAGCAATTCAATTGTAAAACTAAACAGGCCTCCTTAGATTGAGGATGGCTTTTTTTTCTTTCTTTCTTTTTTCATAATTGCAAGTCCTTGAAATATCAATTCACTTGAAGCAAACTGTGCTTTTGAAACAGCACAGTGAAGAGCAAGTACATTTTGTTGTCTTGTACACCTGGAATGTTGCTCTACCTGCAACTCTGCACTTTATACAATATGACGTACTGCTTGCGTTCAGAGCTTCGTTTGCAAATATGACAAAAAAAAAAAAAATCTAAAAAAAATAAATGGGGATGAGATAGTATGTGTTTACTCAGATAGAACAACAAAAAACAAATGTCCCTGCATCTAATATGTCAATTCAATTCAGTTTATTTATGTAGCACCAAGTCACAACAGAAGTCATCTCAGGGCACTGAACAGAAACATTCATAAAAATAATTTAACACTATTTTTCTGAGGAGCAGACTGCTTTGAGTTTAACTTCAACACAGAACTCTCATCTTGAGCATGAAGACGACAGTGGAAAGGAAACACTCCCTCATGAGGAAGAAACCTTTAGCAGAACCAGGCTCAGGACAAGTGGCCATCTGCTTCGACCAGCTGGGTTTGAGAGGAACAGGAAGGAGGAACAGATACACAATGGCAGGTCAAGAATCACATGTTAAGATAGAAATAGTATAAAATGAAAACTATTCAATTTTATAAAATCATTTAAGGAAATTAGGTCAATTTGTCCTCCAGTAGTTTAAACCTTTAGCAGCTTAACAAGCCAACCCTAACTCTAGGATTTATCAAAAAGGAAAGTCAAGTCCAGTCTTAAAACTGGACAAAGTGTCAGCCTCATGGACAGAAACTGGAAGATGGTTCCACAAGAGAGGAGCCTGATAACTGAAAGATCTTCCTCCCATTCTGCTTCTGGAAACTCTAGGAGCCGCAAGTAAACCTGCAGTCTGAGAGCGAAGTGCTCTGTTAGGAAAATATGGAACAATAAGATCTCTAATATAAGATGGAGCTAGGCTGTTGAGGGCTTTGTAGTATGACCATTTACTTTGAAATTTGTGGAGTTGTGTTTTTGTTACAAAGGCGACTTCTTGCTGCTGTGGACACCATCATTTCACATTTCATCAGACAAAAGTTACCTTTACCTTATTTTAACTTATTAGGTTGCATTGCTCTGGCATTTTCTGCTTTCTTTGGAGGAATGCATTGTGTATGAGATGCATTATTAACACTTGATTATTAGTGTGTTTTTTTAGGGGATGTGGCAAATTGAATAGAGAACAAATGTTACTCTCCACTAGTAGCAGCATTGTCCTTCAGATGGTCCCTGTGAGCCTGGCTCACAACCTCTCTGACAATCAGAGAAGACATTCTCTTCCCTTCTCTTTTTCTTTGTATTTTTGTTTCCACTCTATCTCTCCCAGTCATTCACTCTTTTCCGTTCTTCCTTTTCTTTTACACAGCCACACTATTTCTGTCTCCACACTGTCCTCCCAATCCTGCCTGTCTTTTGCCATCTCCTGTCTTTTTCTTTCTGTCTCTCCGGCTAGAGGACACTCGCTGTAAGCATAGCAGCACACAAAGGCACACGCCGCACACCATCTTCTTGGCATTTAAAGGATGAGAATACAGCCAATTGTGTTGGAAATTGAACTCTCTAAAGCCTCCCATCCCACCGCAGCAGTTCATTGTGGGTGAGTTCAGTGTCTTTGGTGAGCGGCTTGAGCTGTCCAGAGGTTGATGCCAGAGGGCGCCTATTGTTCCATGTTCCACTGCAGTGTCCCCTCCACTCCGCCTCCATTCAACCTTCCCTTCTTCTCCTGACATTCATCTCATGACAGAAAGGGGGGGGGGGGGGGGGG
>NC_056511.1:35923751-35932233 GCF_014905685.2 Nematolebias whitei
GGCGCCCTTCTTTTCTGCCCCCCCCCGCCCCCCCCCCCCCCCCCCCCCCCCCCCGGGTCCCTCCTCTTGTCCGTCGAAGTGGGCTGGGGGGGGGGGGGGGGGGGGGGGGGGGGGGGGAGCATCAGGAACGTGTGCATTTGTCAGCACTTATTTTTACAGGATATGTTTAACTTGTCTTATTTCTGGCTGGTGTATTCAGCAGCACAGGAGGGTCTGGATAACAATGTGTCTGTGCACTAAAACCAGGCCTGGGACAGGGCCGTGAGCGCATGTCACAGAATGCACATACCTGTCATCTTCCCTAGCTCCCTCCCCATGACTTTTGGGTGACAGGATGAACTGTGTGGGTGGGAAATGAAAGCTTTTTGGAATAGCCCTGAGTCAAAATCCTTCTGTCATCCTTTACCACTTCCCATTGAGGAAACTGACACATGATCTATGATCTAAAATGTGATTTTTACTGTCAAACACAATTGGTAGTGCCAAGAAAAAGTGTTGCCAAAGTGATAAAAAATGTCATCTCCTGAAGAGGATGTGATGAAAGAAAGGCAGCTATCATTATCCACCAAAGTATCAGAGTAATTGATGAGATAAACAGACAGAGCATGAGATTTGCATTAGGTATTTTGTCATCCATACTTTGGGTTCCACAAGTAATCATCCCTGTTTGATATTTCATCTCGTTTGTTGCCTGACAACATGGCTTTTTAAAGAAAATTTAGTGGATTTGTATTTTTATTTACACAGCATATTTACCCCGTAAATATATTTTTGGGTAAAAAACAAAAATGAAAACCAAAATAGCTTGAGTATTTTTAGAAACACCTTAAGGCTCGAGTATACTGCTGCGTATGTCCGTTCACGTGTACGTACGCCGATTGGTCATTTACTGACATGCCTACTGGATTGATTGACAGGTCGGAAAAAAGAAAAACGCGAGCTCTGGCAGCCTCCGCCACAGCAGTGTTCTGTATTTATACGTTGTTAATAAAAAGATCTAAAAAAAATAAAAAAAACAGAGCACTGGCTCTACAGCCCACACATCAGACCAGCTCACCAGGAAATCTCCAGACCCTCCCGCAGCCACGCTGGACCTGAGTTTAATTCGCTTGTGACAAATTCCTCCATTTCTCACCATTTCAGTCATGGCATCAACGGAGGAGGAAGAGATCACTGCCTCTTGACAAAAAAACAAAACAAAAGAAAAGGCCAGATCAGGGATAAAGAAGGGGAATTTAATACATTGGTGTCGCATACAAAACAGTCCGTCGCTTGGCAGTTTATTGTGTGACACCGCGTATGCGGTCGTAAAAATTGGAGCTTTGCACGGAGGGTACGCACGTACCTCTGCGTACGTATGTGCGTACCTCTGCGTATGGATCTATGCGGCAGTATACTGGGGGCTTTATGCAGCAGCAGCAAGTCTAATGTGGTACCATACACAGCACATCTGGCTGCAGGGATTTGTATTCATTCTTTATCACAAAACTACTTTTAACTTGTTCAGGTTGGATGAATGGCACAGAGATTTTTTAATCAAACCTGAGACTCAGTATGGTTGAGGTCTGAGCTTCGACTGGGCCATTCCAAGACATTTACCTGTTTAAACCACGTGTGATGCTTCAGCATTTAGTTTGTATTTAGAGTCATTGTCTTGTTAGAAGGTGAAACTCCTGCCTAGTCTCAAGTCTCTGAAAGACTCAACATGTTTGCCTCACAAATTTCTTAATATTTTTTTCCATATTTTTTCCTCAACTCTCAGTTAAACATATCACCATCATAATGCTGCCACCACCATGCTTTACAGTATCCTCAGCATGATGTGTTGGATTTTCACCAGACTTGGCATTGCCCTTGATAGCCTAAAACTAAAGACCAGATCATGTTCTTCCACATTTGGGCAGCCTTTTAGCAAATTCAAAAAAAAAACTAACTATTTTAGCAATTACTTATTTTCTGGACACTCTAACAAGAAGCCCAGCTCCGTGCAGCCTTTGGCAGTTCAATGGCCACATCTCTGCAGAGCTGCCCTGCTCAAGCTGTTTTTTTTTATGGTCTTGGTTGCTTTCTTGAATGATATCTTCACAGCTTAGCTTGTGGGTCTTGGTAGATGGCTCTTTATTGCAAGGTTTGTTGTGCTACCATACTATTTTAAAATATTTCTAAATATGGCTTTACAGTGCCCCATTAGATTTTTTCATCTATCCATCCATTAATTTTACACATTTCTAATTTTTTGGATTGCGGGGATCACTGGTGCCCATGTCCCGCTATCACTGTGCGAGAGGCGGGGTACACCCTGGACAGGTCAAAAGTCCAGCGCATGGACACATAGAGACAAACGAGACAAACAACCATTCACTCTCTCACTCACACCTGAGGACAATTTAGCGTTACCAATCAGCCTAACATGCATGTTTTTGGTCTGTGGGAGGAAACCGGAGTACCTGGAGAAAACCCACGCATGCAGGGAGAGAACATGCAAACTCCACTACAATGTTTCCAAATATATGGTGTCTGTACTCATCCCTTTAGTTGGCAGCTCAGAACACCACATACAGAACACCATGGACTTTGTGGATAAGGTGAGGGATGTCATCATGGAGACTGATGAAACAATGGTCTCTTTTGATGTCACATCACTCTTTACGTGCATTCCTGTTGATGATGCAGTAGAGGTGGTCAGTTTAAGATTAAAATCAGACACCACGCTGAGCAGCAGGACCACATTTTCCACAGAAGAACTGTGTCAACTCTTGAAACTGTGCCTGCAGTCAACCTACTTCACATATGGGGAGCAATATTATAGGCAGAAACATGGGTGTGCTATGGGGTCTCCAGTTTCTCCTATTGTTGCCAACCTGTACATGGAGGAGGTAGAAAAGAGAGCCTTGACGTCCTTTTCAGGGACACCACCAAGTCATTGGTTCAGGTATGTTGACGACACCTGGGTTAAAATTAAATCTCAGGAAGTCCAACATTTTACTGACCACATCAACTCTGTGGATAAATACATCAAGTTCACACGAGAAGATGTAAAAAATGGCAGGTTGGCTTTCTTGGACTGTGAGGTCTCAGTCTCTGATAGAGGACATTTGCAAACCGAGGTGTACCGCAAACCCACCCACACAGACCAGTATTTGCAGTTTGACTCCCATCACCCTTTGGAGCACAAGTTAGGAGTCATCAGGACTCTGTATCACAGAGCAGACAGCATCCCCACTAACTCAGGATCCAGGCAGAAGGAGAAATCCCACACAAGACAGGCTCTAGAGCAATGTGGATATCCTAACTGGGCCTTCCTGAAAGCAGAGAAGAAACCCAAACAGGACTCCAGTCAGCCATCAGGTGAAAAGGAGGAACCCAGACCAGTGGTCATTCCATATGTTGAGGGAGTATCAGAGAAACTGAGACGTTTATTTTCTAAACATAATGTCCCAGTGACTTTTAAACCCCAAAATACATTACGGCAAAGACTGGTTCATCCCAAAGATCCAGTCCCTCGGCACAAACAGAGTAATATTGTTTATGCTGTTCAGTGTCAGGAGGGCTGTGATCAGTCTTACATCGGGGAAACTAAACAGCCACTGGCCAAAAGGATGGCCCAGCACAGAAGATCAACATCATCAGGCCAGGACTCTGCGGTCTACACTCATCTCCAGGCCAGCGGTCACTATTTCAGGGATGAAGATGTTCACATCCTGGACAGAGAGGAACGATGGTTTGAGAGAGGAGTAAAGGAGGCCATCTTTGTGAAAAGAAATCGTCCATCATTAAACAGGGGTGGAGGCCTCCGGGTTCAACTGTCCCCCTCTTACAATGCTGTGATTGCTAGTATCACTCAGCCCCCTGTGAACAGTAAACAGCCATCAGTGTGCTAATGATCCATTGTTAGGCTGATGGTCCTTCTTGAGCATGTGATCAGCTGGTTTTGGTTGTCAGCAGCAAACTGGTTGATCCACTCTGAGAAGGTGCTATTTAAGAGACTGAGCTGAAAACAGCACCTCAGACTGAGGAAGTCTCTTGGATGAGAGACGAAACGTTTCTATATTTTTTTGCTTTATTTTGTTTTTTGTTTTTTTTTGAATGTCCAGAGGACCAGATTGAACTTTTTGGGATTTTTCTACCTGGATTATTGAGCATGCATCAGGATATATTAGTTTAGGTCAATTACTTATAATCACCATTATTTAAATTCCAGGTTGTAAGGCAACAAAAAATACCAAGGGGTGAACACTTTTGCAACTCACTGTACAATCATTTTTGTTCTTGTGCAGAACAAGTACCCTTCTCTCCCTTTCACATTATCACTCTTCTTGTTGACACATTTTGCAGAAGCAACACATAATCCACACAGGATCTATTTAAGAGGTGATATATAGCACAGAAATACGCATGGTCTGATTTGATTACTTCGAAAAGGCTTCTCAGCATCGCACCAAATACACACAAATCCATAAAAAGATAAGTATATACAAAGCAAATTAGTGCATAACAATTCCAATGCTAAATTACACTCATTACACAGTTATAAGTAGCTGATTAATTGGGTCAAAAGTGCATGTCACAGTGAGTTTGATTCCTGCTCTGCTAAATATTCACAAGGTAAAAACCTGTCAGCTAGCAATTTTCATCAAGTGTCAAAGTTAGTGACTATAACTTCAAATATTTTAAGTCGTAACTATTTTGGGTGGCACACGCTCACACACGTGTTGTCCCACCTTTTTTAATTACACCATTAAAAAATCTGATGAAACCTGAGTGTAACTTTCTTTCATATTTCTTTACAGTAGTTTGTAACTAGACAGCAGCCATTAGTATAGCATTACAAAGACTGTGTGACTGATTGTGAGCCAAATTCTGTCCTTTTTTTTTTTGAATGATGCAAGTAATAGTAATGTGCAACAGTGTTGAAGACCAGAATAAAGGAATGCAGGCTGGATTGTCGCAGTCACACAGCTGCTTTTGTATGAGAGAGCCACTGAGCGAGGCGCGTATTAGAAGCATGTTCTTGGAGAAGAAGGGCTTTCTTGGTTTTGTGTGAGGGAAGGGCCAAGTCTGTGTGAATTTGTGTATAGTCTTTTTTTCTGTGGCTTAAAGGGCTGGTTTTTTCTTGGCAGACGAACAGAAGACTGCATTGTGTGTGTCTGTAATCTCTTTACCTGGATTGGCAGCAAAACTAGCAAGTGCAGCTTCCAGTGTGGAATTGGCACTCAGCAGTCAATGTCACACTGAGCGAACTGCGTCGCAAACAACCAAAAACCAGCCGTGTGTCTGTGTGAGGCTGTGTGCAAAAATGACGGCACGCTTTCTTCCCCCCAGTTTGTGTTTTTTTTTTACCTTAATGGGTAAATTTTACACCCCCTGCATAAACACAGTCCAATTTTCTCAATATATGTATCACGTGTCACGTTTTCAAAACTATGTGCAGGTCTTTGCCCTCGGATATAAAGT
Source organism: Nematolebias whitei (assembly GCF_014905685.2). Classification (NCBI taxonomy): domain Eukaryota; kingdom Metazoa; phylum Chordata; class Actinopteri; order Cyprinodontiformes; family Rivulidae; genus Nematolebias; species Nematolebias whitei. Next base: position 35,929,206 of record NC_056511.1, read on the forward strand.
CGCAAAGGTTTGAGTAGTATGAGGTGTCATTTTACAGCAACGAATTGACATAAATTTGCCTCTTCAGCCTGACATGGTAAGAAGGAAAAAAAAAATAATGGGCCTCATTATCTTTCATCTCTTTGGCATATTACATTAATTATTTTATACAAGGCTGCCAATTTGAGATCTGTATCTTGGGAAGCAGAGCTGCGCCTGCACAGGTTAACGGCTACTCAGTGAAAAAAGTCCCACTATTTGACGTCACCACAATGCCTCATCAGCCACCGGTGCTAGGGATTGACCATGGCCGACTGAGCAGAGGATGTCTGTCTGCAAAGTGATTGCTGGCTCATTGACTGAGTGGGAGAGAAGGGGATGGGGGGAAAAAACAGGTGGAGTGGAGAAAAGGAACAAGTACAGTTAAAATAGAAAAAAGAGGAAGACGATGGAAAGAAGGCGGGCTGAGATGAAGAAAGGCAGAAAAAGTAGAATGAAGGCCTGGTGAGGGCAAAAAAAGAAGTAAATAAAGAAAAAAGAGAGTGGCTCGGTGGGAAGCCTCCCCCTGCTGGCTCCTCTGGCTGGAATCTGCTGCCGATGGCTTCAAAAGAGCGCCAGGCAGTCTAGGCCTCTGCTTCTAGCAATTAGAGATCACTCCAGCGGATACCTCCTGGCCAGCCAGCAAATCCCTCAAAAATACCCTCTGATTACTACTGTAGGACACAGGCTGTTTACCAAATGGATCTAGCACTGCTGAGAGTGAGGTTTGATAATGCCTCCTTTTATTCAGGCTAGAGAGGGAGCGGGGGTCGTTTGAGTTTAAAGATGGCACTACAAAAATAATTGTTAGATGAATTTATGCCAGTAAATAAAAAGAAAAATAACAAGTTCTTTAATTTCTTTTGGAAGTACCTTGAAGAGAATGGTTATCTTTCTTTCTTTTCCTTTTTTTTTAATAAACAGTGTTGCCTTTTTTCTTTTTGGTGATAGCAGATATCCTCCAATTAGACCCCCTTCTTTGACAACAGTTGATTTAATAGAAATTGTGGTGTTTCGCCAGTGTGACTTCTGAAGGACAGCACCGGTGCAGAGTAAAACAACCAGCAGCTGTGTCTGATTTAACCGATCGACACCGCCTTCGCATTAAGTGGCATTAGATATTCCGGCTCTTCTCCATGCGTTGCTGCAGCCCCCAGACACATTCCTTATTGTATTCTCTCACCTTGACAGACCTGATATTAGCGATTAGTGTGAATGTCATTTAAATGGCAGAGCTAATCATACGCTCTGGGTCTCCTTCCACCGGAGGGCCCCTCACCTTGGCCTAATCTCGGCGACGAAGGAAATGATGTGTTTAGCCACTCTTAATAACTGCTTTAGCTCATCATCTCCCAGATGAGCTGGGTTTATGGCCAACCTGTTTCTCAGCAGGGGAGGCATGGTGTGGAGTGTGGAGCTTGGCCCCTAGCCTTGCTTCCTCTTCCTTCCTCAGGCTCCTTGTTGTGATTCACATCCTGACATCAGCGACCTAACAGGCTCACCTCAAAATCAACACCAGCATTAAATTAGTTGTGATTCTGTCGTCTGCAATGAGCCCGACGAGACACACTTGACAGGTTGGTGATTAAAGGGTAGAGAATCCTCCTCTTGTCACCTGTCTGTTTTCTCCTGCTCATGGCTGACATCTATCCCTCAATCAGTGTTGCTGTAGTTGTGCGTGCGTGTCTGTGTGCATGCACTTTAAGCTCACGGACTGGATGGGCTTGTTTTTAAGTTAGAGTCTGCTGCGCTGGCCCTGCATGGCCACTGCAAAGGGAAGGAGGATGAAGGCAAGAGATTGTGGAAGAAAGCCTGGGGTTTTAATCTCTTCCCCGTGTTTATCTCACCACCAGGAGACAAACCGTGTGCCATTAAAAACATCAGCTACTCCCACTGGTTGGCAGCACAGCCACACCTCTGAAGACATTTGAAGGACACAATAAAAGAGACAAAAACCGAAACCGGTAGAAATCCACAGTCATGAACGAGGGCCCATGATCGGATTTTGCACATTTGAGGAAATTGGATTTAAGTGGAATTCTCTTAAAACATACAGTAGGTTGGGAGCATTTGTCGTGCATACATTGACACTGCATATTTGCAGCATAAACTCACGCCTTAAAAGAAGAGCAGAACTTATTTGAACAAAAGTAGGCAAACATCTTTAAGCCTCCGCCGCTCTGGGCATTCAGTCTCTTCAGGAAATGAAAATGCTAGCTTGGAATTGTCATCATATTGAGAGTTAGTCAACCTTTGACCTTGTAATACCCCTACAGCTTCTCTATTTGTGACCCGCTGGATGCTCTTAGAAAACGAAACCATCAGGGAGGATCTACTCTCACATCATCATTCTCTGAACACCTAATAGTGGATTTACCAAGGTTAAACCCCCTGTGAGATTGCAGACACCGTGACCTGGAATACTGAGTTTACATCTGCTCACACACAAATACACACACATGCTCACAGACACAATATGAAGCATGCCTCTGTGAGACACAGGCATGCTCCACATGGATAAATTCAGCTTTGTCTGGTGATACAAAGTCTCACAGCATTAAAATTATGTTCAGCAATCTTGACATAAATGCAGGAATATTGTTAATCTGCATGATAGAGTTACAGAAAGAAACAAGGGAAGAGGTGGCCTCTGTCTTCATTCTCCCCTGTATTTACAGCTTGATTGGTGCCTACCCAGGCATCTTACAGCTGAGCACAGCACATGAGGGAATTAACTGTGTCTGCTGTGCAGTGTTAGTGAAATATGTCGCTTCAAGTCTTTGTAAGACTTTTTAAAAACATGCTGATCCACACAGGTGTGTTCTGATAGCTAGCGCATTCATAAATGCACTGCAGAAACACTCCCAGATTCTCCCAAGATTTGTAAAAAAAAAAAATAATAATAATAATGTTATTAGTGTTTGTGGTGCTTTTTTCCACAAAATATCTACCATGCTTGTTAAGTTTTTTTTTTGGTCGAAGATATAATATTCAATTCAATTTAATATAT
>NC_056511.1:35937233-35953605 GCF_014905685.2 Nematolebias whitei
GTAGGAATAGTAGTACAAGTAGTAAGTAGCAGTTTATTTTAGTATATATATATATATAGGTGTTTTAAACACTTCCCACAATCTTGCAATATTCTAAACAATGTTTCTAAACTCTAAATGCTCTAAAAGTGCACAGAAAGTCATGATTTCAGTTCTCTGCCTCCTCTGCTCTTTGCTACCTGCAAGTGCTCTTGGCCACGCCCACTTCTCCGCTCTGCACGATGAACAGCTGATCATGCACACAGAACAGCTGAGAGCAGCAGGAAGATTATCTTGCAGTATGGCTGTGCAAAGGTACAGGACAAAGCTTTTTCTGCATCTCTGGGCTGCACAAAGGTGCAGCAGGTGTTAAATAACTTAAAATAATTAATTTTAAATATAAACTCCATGCCGATCATGCAGCTCATCCATCAATCAGCCAATTGTGTGTCATGTCCAATCTTATGTTGAAAAACTGCAATAGAGCAAGTTTGCTATAAACGAACAGTGAAGTAGTGAGAGACTACTGTAGTGGCTTAGCTGTGGAGGCCATCTTGAATGGGATTAATTCCAAAAGTTAGTCAGTCGTACATATACTTTGAATGAGTTCTTTTTCAGAGTATCATTCAAATATATCCACTGGTTCATGATATATATTGCTAACGAAATAAACAAACACACAGAAAGGACCAAGAACATTATCGCTTTGCCTTTGCCTTTGGTGGTAGGCAATAAAAATACACAAGTGACAAAAAATAAAATAATAAAAATATATTTTACTAATACCTATCTTTTTTAAACTCTAACTTTTTTGTTGTACCTCTTGAGTGTAGTGGTGGAAACCAGCAGCCCACACTGAAAACCACAATCAGCTGCTGAGCCACAGCAATCACTTCTCACAGAGAAGCTGAATTAGATTACATCACCTGCAGTCCAGGCGTCTAATCTTAGATTAAAGTGAAAAAGAACAATCTGTGGTTTCTCTTTCATGTGATCCTTTTGTTCTTCCTCTGTGTGCAGGCGAGGTCAAACTGAGTTTTTGTGCCTTTTAAAGTGTTTAACCCACACAATCCCTCAGCTCCACCCCAGTCTGAAGCAAGCCTCTATTCTGTTGCTGTTGTTATGTTTTATGTGTATTTGACCAACTTTTTACCATCCTGCCGTGACTTGCTGCTGATTGGCCTCCCACAGCCCTGCTGGTTTATCACTTAAACAGTTGTAGCAGTCATTTTTGAAGTGGAGGAGCTTTTTATACAGAAGCAGCCAAGACAATCATAGCACTGTGGGGTACATCCTGCTTTCGACTGCTGTTTTGCCAGACAAGATAGACTTGCTGATGTGCTTTTTTGTGTGTGTATGTATATATATATATATATTTTTTTTTTTTTGTGTGTGTGTGTGTGTGTGTGTGTGCATGTGTGTGTGTAGATGCATGTTTTTTTTGTTTGTGTGTGTGTGTGACTAGCAGCAAAATGCAGCAAAAATAGCAATTTTGTCTGCCGTCATGAACAATGAAGCATCTGTAATAACCAACAGCTCAGAAGAAGCGCATGGCGTCTTTCCCCATATTTACAAGAAGCCTTCATGCTGTTTCAAATATCTGCAGGAAGCGAGACTTTGACATGTCTGAAAATGACACACGAATGCACTGAAACCATTATCTGACCATTACTCCTGACAGACAAGATGCATTTGAATGTGACCTGCTCCTTTACACAACTAGCAATGAGACATGTTTAAGCCCTCCACTCCCCCACCCCCATCATAGTTGACCTGAGTGTGTGTGTCTGTGTGTGTGCAAGCATCTTCACCATGTAATATGGGTTGCCTAGTGGAGCGTAAGTGTCAGGGTGGAGATGCCTGGCTCATTAGGCACTATGGCAGGATAATGTATGAACAGCACTCATGAATGTTCACACAGGTATAGAGAATGAGCAAGAGGGAAAGAGGGAGGCAGCCATTGTTCTTCCTCTTCTGTCTTCTCCAGCTTGCCCACTGCCTCCTCCTCCTGCTCCTCCTCTTCTCTCTCCACCTCTAGTTTCTTCTTTGTGTGTGCTTGCCTGAGGATATTTAGGCTCCCCGGTCACATTATGCCCTGTTTTTTGATGCAGAGCTGCCACTCCAAGGGTTTACACCATTCATCCCTAAATTAATTTATTTATTGGTTTATTAAATTTAATTCATTGCGTCTTGTGCGATTCTTGTTTTGCGGCTCTGTTGCTCGATTGACAGGTTGCCAGTCATGGTAAGATTCCATATCCCATCGGCGTCATGCAGCAGCACGCTGCTAATTGAGTTGAATGCGTAGCTCGTCTCTCCTCAGTGAATCCATCTGTCGCCGTCGTGTCATCAGTTTGTTCGCACTTGACAGGTTCCAAGACTGTCTTTGTGTGTTTAAATGTGCGTTTCCCGTGGAGGTGTGCGGTGCTTTTAAATTTATGCAAGGAAGTGTTTATTTGTGCGGTACAATGTCAAATAAAATGGGTGGCTGTTCTATGGCTGCTCATTCTCTGGTACTTTTCTGTGGAGTCCCACTTACAACAAATCTTAAGCCAACTGATGTAGAATCTCACTGTGATTTGGTCCAAAAACACTCAAGTTGTTCTGGTTTGCATTGTGACTACCAACCCTGTATTAAGCATCTTCCCATTTATCTGCCAAAACAGCTCCGTCAAAGCTCAGACTCCATTAGACCACTAAAGGTAGTTATGACTGTTGGAGACTAGTTTGCAACTCAAAATTGCAAAAACAAAGAATGCACATTTTTAGTTGCATTCACAGTGGATTCAAAGTTTCAGCCAAATGACCACAGAACTGTGTGGCCATGTTTTGAGTGGACAGTTTTTAAAAACGTAGCCTGTTTCTGTTTGCACAACTTGCAAAACTGCATTCATGGCCATGTACATCTCCATCCATGTCATTCCTGTCTTGACTTTTGTTCTCACCTTGGCAGACACCCTAAATGTATTATTTAACTTACTGTGTTTTGAGGTAAAGATGGGCAAACGTGGACCAGTTTTTGTAATCGTTATTTATCACTACGCTGGTGATATCCACGTTTTTAGACCTCAGATGATTGTGACCCCTTGTGCAGGGGTCAAAAAGCAGCTCCAGTGATCCTGTGGTGAGTTAGGGATGACTGCAACAAATTTTGATTAGGTTTAAGATATGTTTGAGTTGCTTGTGTTAACTCTACAGATATTTTGAGAGAAAATTGTTGCATAAAACTTTTGAACATGTTCAAACTCAAGCAACTCACATGAAAATTGAAAATCCCACCAAACATTTTGAGACAAATTGTGAGACTCGTTCATGAATGTCATTCACCAACTAGTCACCAACAGTCACAGTTTAGTGAGATACTAACTTAAAAGTTTGTCATATCTGTCACTGAGCTGCCAGAAAACTACTGTATATTTTTAAACTTACAAGTTGCAAGGTGGGCAGCACGGTGGCGCAACTGGTAGAGCTGCTGCCTCTCAGCGAGAAGGTCCTTGGTTCAAACCTCGGTCCAGGGGCCTTTCTGGGTGGAGTTTGCATGTTCTCTCCGTGCATGCGTGGGTTTTCTCCGGGTGCTCCGGTTTCCTCCCACAGACCAAAAACATGCATGTTAGGTTGATTGGTAACTCTAAATTGTCCCTAGGTGTGAGTGAGAGAGTGAATGGTTGTTTGTCTCGTTTGTCTCTATGTGGCCCTGTGATGGACTTGCGACCCGTCCAGGGTTTACCCCGCCCCTCGCACAGTAATTGCTGGACATGGGCACCAGCGACCCCCGTGACCCAAAATGGAATTAACGGGTAAAGAAAATGGATGGATGGATGGATGGAAGTTGCAAGGTGTGGTCTCCATGTTCTCCATGCTCAATGTTCTTAAGATCCTTGGACTTCAGAGGCACATCAACACCTCATATTCAATGTATTTGAGTATGAATACATTGAATTTCCCCTCTGTGAGACAATAAAGGCTGTTTATCTATTTTTCCTCAATCCACTGTTGAACCTTTTTTGAAACATGGCAGTGCACCATCAAAGTTCATGTTCAATAATTCAGTTAAGTCAGGTCATCTGGACAGTTACTTTGTGTTGAAACGTTTAGACTGAAGAAGTCTCTTGGATGAGAGACGAAACGTTTCAACACAAATAAACTGACAAGTGGACCTGACAACTTTGCTGGATGGCAGGCACATTTTCCTACTGAAAGAAGCCAAATATATCAATAGATGCACTTGGTCAGCAGCAATGTTTAGATATGTGGCAACGTAACATCCTCAGAAGTGTGAGGAGCTATTGGTTGGTGATAAAACATTCCTAAAGCATCACACAGCCCCTACTGGCTTGTCTGTTTTGCATTCTGGTGTCTTGTCTCGCCCAGTTACTCAATGCATGTCATCTTCACTACCCACATGAGTTATAATAAGATCAAGTCACCTTCTGCCTTTCCTCATACACTTTATGGTCTGACACCTTTCTGTTTGAAACAGCATTGAGCGACTTGAACACGACCCAAACCTAACTCCCAGAATGTATCAGTGGACACCTTACCACCTCACCTTACACATTTTCTTGGACACTGGTGATCCTGTTCCAGAAAACCTGATTTCCTTTCTTGAAAAGTTTCAGTGGGTCCTGCAACGTCTGGGAACATCCCACAAAGGCTCTGAATATTTTAAAACCCAAATTGTTTGGCTGTTGCAGTTTGGTCCAAACCTTTGACCTTGCCTTGGTGCTTCTTTTTGTACAGTACACAGTAATGCATGTGTGGTATTAATACGGTTAATCAGCCTGTTGCTCTGTTGGCCTTCTTGGAAGGATTTTCTTCATGCAATGGGACAGAGATGTATTGAAAGGGATACTGTGTGGTTGTGTTCGTTCACACATGAATCACATGGTCTTTGCTTTGGTCTTGATCTACGCCAGGCTCATGCTGAAAGAGAATGGACTTAAAAGAGAGTCTGCCTGTGTGATGTGTTCTCTCTATCACTAGATAGATGACGTCTACACTGTGTTTCACCGCCTCACCTTCATCACTGTCTTTCATCACTACAGCCAGCCTCACTCTGTTTTCTCCAAGTTGTGCGTGTGTCTGTGTAAGAGAGAGAGAGAGACATCAAGAGAATGTGTGTGAGGAGGTGTATGTCGCGGTGTACGTTGATGGCACTTCATACGGCAGCGTGTGTCCTTACTTTGATACAGTACAAGCATGCCGTAAGACTCAAGTGAATAAAGACAGTACGCTGTTTGAACGAGGAGGTTCACCGTGCTCCCTTGTCAGCGTGCTTTGGGAGGGATTCTGTCTCGAGGAGAACCTTGAATATTTTGAATGCCCCGAGTGTTTTCCTACCCCTCCAGAGGCAGTTTGGCTGTCTGTCTGTGCGTGAGCGTCGGTGTTTCGTTGTGTTTGTGTACCTCGAGCATGTGGGAACAAACTTTGTAAGCACTACAAATGAGCAGTTTCCTTATCATCAATCCCACCTTTCACGCTTTTGTGAGCTTTAATATAACAGATACTCGCACACGCTCAGAAGGTTGCACACGTGCATGCGTGAGCCTGTAGACACACAGAAACACATGCACGCGTGCACCCCTTCTTCCAAACTGTCACAGTTGAGGAGCAGTTGCATCAAAGGCAGCTGTCTCTCATCTCACTTTATCTCCGTCATCTTCTCCGCAGTTACTTTTTTCTTTTGCCTCTGTCACTTCACATTTTTTTATTTTTATTTTATTTTGCTCAGTCCCTTGTGCTTCTTCCTATTTGTTTCCAACCTATTCTGTATCTCACCTTTGCCTTTGTCTGCTCTACTTACCGTCTAGGAAGGTTCTCCTCCAAAGAGAAGTGATTTTTTTTTTTTATTATTATTTTATATTCAACTTTCTTTCATGGAGAGTTCACTTTTTTTGAAATGCACCCTCAAAGGATCCGTATCGCAGGCTTTTCTGTGTCCACTACTCTGCAAAACCCTGTCCGACCCCCACCCAATCCATCAGACGGCAGCAGACAGCCTCTCCGACTCTTCCCTCATTTCTCATAAATTAGTCTTACCTCTCAAACACTTTGCTTTTGTTTCTTGCTCCTACTCATTCCATTCTCCCCATGCCCTCGCCTGCCTTCCATCTCTCTGTGGTCCTCACATTTCATTTTTCTTCCTACAAATGCCACACTGCAGTCCCTTAAGAAATGTCATTTCTGTCTTCTCCTTTTGTTCTGTAATTTCTCCATGTCCCTCCTTTTCTCTTGGGAATTCATTTATCGTTTGCCATTCTTCTGTCCCCAGCTCTCTGATTTCTCTGTCTCAGTCTCCCTCACTATGTATGTCTTTCCATCTTTGTCTCTAATGCTCAACTTCTCCTTTTTTTCCCTCCTTTTTTTTACTTTTTCATGTAACCCCCAAAAAACAATTCAATCTAGTTTGAAAATAGAATATTTTTCACCAATGTCCCTTCATTTTTAAGTCAAATTGTTGTGTTATTATTGAAAAATAGAGAAGAAATGAGTTCAGTACTGTAAGAAGTGTGTTTTTTTGGAAATAGAAGGTGGAGATCAGTCAAGTGCCCACCCCACCCCCCTACAAAGAGGGCCACAGGAGCACCAAGCACACTTTGGTATTTCCATGTCTAGGTGTGACTAGTTCACCTGCAGTGCACTTGGACCCAGGGTGGGATTGGAAAGAATACATTATCATACATTACTGGTATACTTGTTGGCAGTTCACTATTTCTATCCAAGATATAAATATACCAGCTCATATATACTGCCAAGAGCAAGTGTAAGAAGTCTTTTATGACTTCATTTGAACTAACCTGTTGAAAATCCCAAATCCACCATGTTTTTCATTCAATCACATTTTTTACTTGGTAATCCCAATGGTCCATAACTCTCCAACATATATGCATACTATAGTATAGAACCATACATTCCATTGTGTAAGATTTATGGGGATTTATTGCACGTGATAATAATAACCATGATAATAGTATGTCAGTGTTTAATTGCAATGGTACAGTAAAATGTTTTTATGGTACACTAGAGATAAGAAAACAACCCCCCACTGTTTTTAAATTAGGAATATCCTATTGTTAAATACCAGTATATATTTTCTTTTGCAAATTTTGTACAGGTTAAAGAAGTAGGATTAAACCAGAGTATTCTCTTTGTTGCAATCTGCAACTTGAACACTAGGAGTCCCTAAGTTTTTCAGTGTGTCTCTATTGCAATCACATGAAATTAATCCTAACAATTGTTCATAATAATATTTGATTTCTTTATGAAACAGTTGTCACTGGTAATTTGTCGATGCTAAGAGTTAAAATACTTCACGCTAGATGTGCCCTAACTAACACAGCCTACAGTATAGTGCCTACACAAAGTATTCACCCCACTGGATGTTTTATAATATTGTTTTGTATTTTATTGTTTTTATGTCATCAGTGCTTAGCGTATTTTTAGTTAACATTTTTCTTAGTTTATACCTTAGATCTTATTACTGCTTTTATTTTACATTTTATTGTTGGATGTAACTGAGACCCTGTGTACACAATTTCTTTCTACCACATGTAGCACATGTGGTGCGAATGACAAATAAAGAAACTCTGGCTCTGACTTTCTTTACCTTTTTTTTTTTTTTGCTGCCATACATGTCACTGGCAAAATAAATTTCCTTTTATTACTAAATGAAAAATAAAATAAATAAATAAAAAACTTCAGTGACAAAGTAAAATAAAAAATTCTGCAAAGTTATGTCAATTAAATAAAAAAAAGTGCAATATGTGATTTCACACTTCTGCATATGTACCAAAATATCTAATACTTATGTGTCACTTAATGTGCATTGCATATGATTGTTTAATTGGCATTACCTTATAAAAATTGGATTTCACTTTTTCATTGAGGAGGGTTTATTTATTTATTTATTTATCTTGCTGAATAAGGCATATTGACCATGACTGATTTAGAGTTAATAATAAAATAAAATTGTAAAATGTCCATAATTTCGTGGGCACTGTATTTTGTGTTGGTGTATCATTGTGTCAAACTCTAAAAACAATGGAGTCATTCAAAGGCAGGCAAATGCCGAGGCAAAATTTACAATCTCTAATCTGCAATGGTGATTTTTTTTTAATCAGTCTATAGCAGGGGTGTCAAACTCACTTACAAAAGGGGCCAAAATTAAAACCTTTGTTCAAATTAAGGGCCAATTTCAGAATCTACATTAACTCAAGTTAGATACTCAACATCTTTTCTTGGTTGCAGGTTCCTCAGCAAGAGTTTGATTGGTCTCATTTGACGTTCTCCACTGCACTTGTGACATCATAATCAAGGATTACTGAAAAAAAATAAAGTTATTAAAGTATTTTGCATTTAAAATATCATCTTGGGGGCCAGATAAGATGTCATCAAGGGCCACATTTGGCCCACGGGCCTTGAGTTTGACACATATGGTTTATAGTAATAACAGTAAAGGTGTTTGAGCCCCTTCTAACATGCATGCAAGACACACATCTAGAAATTCTGTTTTGAATGTTTTCAATTGCTAAAAAAATAAAATAATTGAAGCCACCTAGCATGAAAGAGCTGATGCTGAACAAGACTGCAGCTTCTGTCGTAAGAAAAATAAATGCAAACATTTTCCCTCAGTCATGTTGTGATTTTTAATACATTCAAGTTTGTGTTAAATTGTTAACTATGTTTCATTCAGGTGTTTTTGTTCAAACCTTTCTTGTCAGGATTGATAGTTAGCATTTATGCTCCTTTACATGGCCAGCAGGAAAAGGCATCATTAAACCCACAGCAGGTCCTCCCTCTGTTGTTTATTATATAAATCTTGGCATTGACAAAGACTCAGGCTCTGGCTTAGGCGGTCTAGAGAAAATTGGTAAGATGTATCACAAAAATTCAATGCTTCAAATGTGATTTTGATTCTTCTGTGCAGCGTAAACCATTTCACACATGCTCCCAAGTGGTCAGAGAACCAATTTGTTAGGCCGCTGACAACAGGCGATCTGGCTGTATGAGAACACACAGATCTTATCTTAGATGTTAAAATATATTTGTCAGGCTCGTCTTCTAAACCAAATTAATTTGTTTAGGTGACCAGTATCTTATTCTTCTGTTTTGGTTTGTGGTAGCTGATTTCTGTCTCATGCTAACAGCTTCGAGGGGTAAAAATACTTGATCACAGATTCAGAGTTCCACTTTTATCTTTTGATACTCTATGTATTTTGAACAGTTCATGTTTGTTTCGCTTTAAATGTGCTAGCGTTAGACTTTTTAAGTTTGGGCATTTTTGAACCTTTACTTGACTCAACAAAAACATCATGTCCCGTCTCCTCTCCCCATCTCCAAGTCCATTTTTGTCAGACCAGAAGTGCCCCTTCCCTGGTAGATTTCGGTCCAAAGACTCCACTTGAGAACGCTTCTCTGGCGTCCAGACGTGCAGGCGCTTGTGTTCCATCAAAATGCTAATAATATTGTCTGCAATATCCTAAGCAATATTATCGTAATGCTAATTGGTAAAAAAAAAAAAAAAATGTTGATGGGAGCACCTGCCCACTCCACTACTCAATTATTTTTAATTACAACGGCTGTAATAAAAGGGAACAAATTGTGTAATGATCAATGTTTCGTCAGCGAGGTGACAGTTTTGCTCTTATTGGCTTCAGCACAGCCATGTGTGGCTCATTTAGATGGCAGGGAGATACTTGTTTGAGTCTAGCGGCGCTAAGTGAATATGGGCTCTCAGGAGAGGGACTTCTTTTCCTTTGGTTTTATGCAGCATGGTTTATTCATCACACCACATGTCTTCCAAGTGGTCTTTGGGCGCTTTTCATGTGCAGCTATGTGCGCAGTTACCCCACACCTTGTGCTTTAGAACTTGAAAATGTTGCTTTGTCATAAAGGTGAGAGGAAAAGACGGGAGTAGGAAGTCTAGGAATGCAAATTTTGAAATATATATATTTATAATCTATTAAGTGGAGAAGATTTGTGAAACTAAGAGGTTTTTTTTAGGAGCAGTCCCCGTCTTCTAAATTGTCAAAGTAACATTTTTTTACAGCACTGGACAGAGAGTGGGGGCAATTAAAAGCTTTTTGGTAGTTCATTCCTCGTATGTGTCAGCTTCTCTAGCTGCCTTCAAAGTGATAATGCTCGCTGGCTTTTGCCCGCAGGGACTGCTCCATCTTATTAACTTGTCTTGGGAGACAGGGCTGCCGTACAGCCTGGAGACGGACCTCTAAGTCCCACAGTTATTTTTTCAACCCCAAACAGTCACTGCTCACTGTATCTGTATCAAATGTGGAGGAGATTGTGTGAACTCACTTATCATCTGACATAAGAAGCAAGCAGTTTGAACAGATCAGAGACAATAATGAAGTATAATTGTTTTATTTTTATGTTATATCTATTGTTAAAAGCTACATTGTCCACAGAAAGTTGTTAAAAGAAAGTTTCTGCTGTAAAGGAAAGCAGTTAGTGAATAAGAAAGCATTACTCAAAGCTTTTTTATTTTTAAATACTTTATAGACATGAGATTAACTTTCTGTAAAACTGACTGAATTATATCAAAGTTCATGCTCAATAATCCAGGTAAAAAAATCTAACAGTTAAGTCAGGTCCTCTGGACGGTTTCTTTGTTTTGAAATGTTTCGTCTTTCATCCAAAGGACTTCATCAGTCCGAGGAGCCACAGCAAACTCAGTCTCATAAGTAGCTCTCACATAGTGGATCAACCAATTTGATGGTGATAAGATGGTTTCTGGAGTCTGCCAGAAATGTATATACAGTATATATATTTTTTTACCTGGATTTACCTGAAGCATGAACTTTCATGTTTTGAACTGCTTTGGCCATGGCTGCATCAGAGGAGTCGACAGGGGAGAGGGCAGACTCCAGAAATCATCTTAGCATCATCAAACTATGTGAGTGTTCTGCTTATAAATCAAATTAAAAATACTGAGAGAGATACTAATAAGACTGAGTTTGTTGCAGCTCCTCGGACTGATGAAGTCCTTTCGATGAAAGATGAAACGTTTCAACACAAAGAAACCGTCCAGAGGACCCGGCTTAACGTTGTTTGACTGAATTATAGTCATTTTCGTGTTTTCTAATGTCTATTCAATTTTGTAATGTGTTGGTCATCTTGAATTGAATTGGCACCAAAAATGATTCAGTTGCAAAGATGAAATAATTTAGATTTTGATGCACATGCACAGATAAGGAGAGTCAAAACACATTTTAATATTCCTGCTCTCTTTGAAATCAACACTCAACTATGGTCAAAGGTCTAAACAAAAAATGAAGACTATCCACAGGTTAAATTTGGTTTTAGTTCTAAAGTAAATATGCTAATTTTGCTGAAAACACTTAGTCCTTGTTTACCACAAGGACGATCTCTGGAAATGTTTTTTCAATGTTTATTGGGACAAATAAACCAAAAAAAAAAAAACAGGTTTGCATGGATACACTGTTATTTCCATGCCAGGCAAGGTTGCCAGATAAGCAACGATGAACTATTGTTCTGTTGCTTTAACATGGTTGTATTTTGACCTAAAATGTCATATGTGTTGTGTTTAGTGAGCATGTGCACTAAAAAGGAGGAAGTAAAAAAACATATGTATGTTTATCTGGCAACCCTGACTAGGCTTAGCTGCATGCAGTGTCTGCATGATCACAGTTACATCCAAACTGGTGAATACATGAATGTTCTTTTGGACCAAGGATGTTGTTGGTTTGCTCCTACATGATGAAAAAGGGTGAGCAGCACAAAAAAACACTCTGCTCTCCGGCATTTATTGTAACTGTTGTCAGTGCAGACAACCCTTTTGACTGCAGCCGCCTGCAGTGCACATGTGCAATTTCACATGTGGAGTATTCCACACCACTGCAGGGGTCTCCCTGAAAATCTCCACTCTGAGACTTTTGGCTCCAGAGAGGACACGGTTTATTGTGTGTACACAAACAGCCAAAAATGAGTTGTGTTAACAGGACCGTATTTTCTGTTCATTTGCTTTTTGCTTAATGATGTTGTAAGTCTGACAAGCTAGTTATTTAGCTACATGTACGTTATTAGACTTTGTACCGAGCTTGCACCAACTCACCAATACTTTTCTAACTTGTAACATTTTGCAAATCTTTGTTTGGGTGGAGCCAGAATCACAATCGTGTGTTTTTTGCTACTGGAAAATCTTATAAACAGCAAATGTTGACCTTATTTAAAGAAGATACACCTTTTCCTGGGTTTCCCCTCATGCTCGTTTTGTTCACTGTCACTGTGAGCTGACTGACGGCTCACAGTGACAAGCCAGGCGGAAAGAGGAGGGTGGCACTCCATGGTCTTTAGGATTTGAGAAATTCCCACTCTGTCACTTGCAACTTATTACAAGAAATTCAAACCCCAAAGATGGTACAACGGAGCGTTTTAGTAGTTTTAAAACTGCTACTTTTAAAACTGTGGTATGCCCTAAAAGCAAACACCACTCTTAACTGAAACATATTTGCTACGTAAGCACTTTAGCTTCTGTACATTCATTGTGTAAAATCACAAAAATATTTTGGAAATGGCTACAACTTCATTGCCAGCCTGCTTTGACTTGGTACCTTTGGGAATCAGACACATCCATTTCTGAAGTCATCTTACATTTTTATTCGTACTTCCTCTGGAGTTTATCTTAACGGTTGGTATTGCTTATGCTCTCCGTCAGTCACATTCTGTAGTAAGAGGATGCCTTTAAGGTGCATTTTAAGCAGTTGTCATGACTGGGCTGTTTGAATGTAAAGGAAGTGTGATAGACACAGTCAAGCAGCATGACACAAACACAGTAAATGTGTATGTGTTAGGCTCAACACACTACAGCCTATAGCTGAAATGCCTGGATTTATTATCCACGTTTTGTTTCTCTTTTACCCAACCTTCTTGGTTTTAGTATGTGATCATTTAGCTTTATTTTATGGGCATTTTTCATCATGCCACTTCTAATAAAGCCCAAAATGATGTGGTGGTCTGGTTAAAATAGCTTTCACATGAGCAGGAGGAAGACAAATGGCATGTGTCTGCAGCACAGCCTGTTACATTTTGCACGAGAGAACGAACGCACAGACATAACCGACTGGATGAAAAAGAACATTGCATTTGAATAAGCACAATGTAAAAGCAAGCTCTCTCCCAGCTGTTTACTTAATGTTGAGCTGAGTCTGTATCTGCTGAGAAAATCAATCTTAAAAAGATTTACTGAGTGTAGACAAATTAGCCGGCATAAATTAGGCAGTGCATACTCATTATGTCTATCTCTCTGTGGAATTCGGCACACACTGCAGCGTCTTTATCGTTTAACTGCACTATCATAAATGTAATCATGTGTTTTATCTCAAAGCCTCTGAAGCAATAAACACTGTCTCCTACTATATGTATATGCAAGTGTGGTGAAAATGGTGCGGTTTGTGATTCAAAGTGAAATATTCTAATTCTTTTAGTTAGTTTAACCTCAGTTTGAGCCTCTTTGTTCCAGTGTTATTATCCTGTCTTTCATGCATCAATAGATGGATTATTATACATCCCTATTTGTAATTGGAGGACAGGTTAGACAAGAGGATAATTAAAATAGTGTGGTGTTGCTACTCCATTTATTTTCTGTAGCTGTGTTGACGCGTGCCTCGGTATGTTTCTGTGCCCTCCTTTGTCCTCTAAGTTAATATTGTTGATGTGGCACTTACTGAGGACGCACAACACAAACTTGCTGACAAACACACACTTGTGCTCCAGCATATGTACACAGTTAAAAAAAAAGTGTTTGCAAAAGTGGATGCAGCACAGTTGTGTACCTAATATTCAGTAAATTGCTATGCTTAGTGTTAAATTTAAACTGCCAGGTTACTGCAGCAGAGAAAAGAATATAGGGTAGAAGAATGTAAAGTATTTATTTTACATTTTGGACTAAATATGAATTGTTCCACTCCTTTTACTTTTCTGCAAATAGTTTCACTTGCCAGCACTTTGGATTACCTTACATCAGTTTCAAATGGAGTACAGTAGTTCCTCGTTTATCGCGGGGGGGTTGAGACTAGCCTCCCAACCCTCCCATGCGAAAAGTGGAAAAACCGCGATGTAGGGATACAGTAGTCCAAGTTCAAGTAAACTTTATTGGCATTACAACAAAATTATGTACACAAGTAGTAGTAGTAAGTAGGAATGCACAATATTGGATTTTTGGCTGATATCCGATACAGATAATGATATTTTTAATATACTTTCATTTGTCAGAACACAGACCTCTTATTTAGGCTTATTTGCTACAAAAATTGTACAACAGCTGTAAGAGCTGGTGACATATTCAGTAACAGCCATATGATATGCATAGCACTTTAACTGATATTAAATGAAAAGTGTTAAATGTTATTTATTAGCATTAGTCACCTGTGATGCTGTCTCACTTGTGGAGGCTTGTTCCAGGTTCCTAGCTGCAGTGTGGGATCCTCTGCACTCTTGTGCATGAAGGACAGACTTTTTAAGTTCAAAGTTTTTGTTTATCCATCGTGCCGTAAGACTAATCATGCTAACGGGGCTAACACTTGACGTCTAAATGTCTGTGGTAAAACTCACCCAGTGCTATCAGCTATTAGCTTCTTAATGACGTCAGAAATGACGGTTTGTAACTCGGAAAAGGCTATGTTAGAAAAAAAAAATCTCTGACTGGGGACGATGTAGCGAGGCTCAACATAGTCCAAAACTCTTCGGAATCCGACATCCTCACCAAAAAAATAAAAATTCCACACCGCCGACATTTTGACTTCTTCCTCTCTGCCGTGATCAGATCAGGTGGGCGCGTATGACATCATCACGTTGTGCTGCTTCTGCAGGCATCCTTGTCACTGGGTTGTCATACAAAAACAGCGTATTTTACATCGGTGAGTTATTTTGATGGAATGGCCGATGTCCGATACCATGCCGATAATATTGTGCATCCATAGAAGTAAGTTGTAGTTTATTTTAGTATTTATATACAGGTATATATTAAGTTGTTTTAAACCTTTCCCACACTCTTGAATTGTCCCTAACAATGTTTCTAAACTCCAAACGCTCTAAAGGAGCACAGCGTTTCATTATTTCCACTCTTTGCCACCGGCTGCTCTCTCCCACCTGCCAGCGCTCTCGGCCACACCCACTTCTCCGCTGCAGAATGACATGCTGAAGCAGGGAGCTTCTCCTGCTGTGGGCTGAACATACTGTAGTTGCAGCAGGTGCTAAATAATTTAAAATAATTTATTTTAAATAAAAACTATGCCAATCGTGTGACTCATCCATCAATCAGCCAATTGTGTGTCATGTCCAATCTTACGTTGAAAAAACGCAAAAGAACAAGTCCATGAAAAACAAACCGCGAAGTAGCAAAGGACTACAGTAATGTGCATTTTTATATGCATTGTTACTATAAAAAAGAAAAAAGTAATCCTCATTCCAACACACAATACTAACACTACTGATCTCTGCCACTTAATGAAGAGACTTTGCCACCACATCGAGTTTAATTAGCTGCCCCTAAATTTAGATCACACTTTAATCATCACCTTAATGCCGACTGCAGAGATGTTTCTTCTCTGCATCTGTGGTGTGAAGGGACAGTGCCAAAGCTTTGATTTGTTTACAGAATTACTTGACCTCATGAGAGGCATTTTATTTTAAACACAGGATTTCTTAAAAGTTGCCCACATTGAATTGGTCCCACATTTGTTTCTGGACTTTGAACTAAAACATCAGGTTATGCTGCTACTCTTTATCAAGGTTTTGTCTTTGCTTGAGTTTTTAGGCTCGTTCCAAAGCATAACACTTCAAGCTGAGACTTGCTGTAGATGCCTTCTTGATGCCTCAATATGTTTTTTAAATGGACCAATGCAATATGGGAGTTTGAAGCCAACTGCGCTGCTGCCCCGTGAGGCAGTAACAGAGCTGTAACTATTGACACGTGAAAAGATAAGCTGTTTTTGCAAGGTCACAATGGCAAGCGGCCTGCTGTGGAATTTAAAATCCTAGATGACAATACACAGATTAATTACAGAAAAGATTGTTGATGACGCACAGTAACTATGCATCTAGTTAAATCCCCCCCCCCCCCCCCCCCCCACACACACACACACAAAGACATTGTTGAAGTTCCTTTCTTAAATGTTATTATGGTTTATAGTTTTGTTTTTGTAGTATCTTTGCCCCTAGTTGTTCTCAGCACTTTTTGCTTCCAGTTCCACACTAATTGTTCATAATTGTGCACCTATGTTCACCCACCAATCACCCATTCCTGTGTGGATACACCCCTTGTTTATTTTCTAGAGTTTGTCAATTTGTTGTTCTGTGTATCCTTTTAGAATGCAATTTTTGTTTTTTTAGTAAAGTAACTTATTTTCATATATATATA
>NC_056511.1:35954005-35983466 GCF_014905685.2 Nematolebias whitei
TGTGTGTGTGTGTGTGTGTGTGTGTATACAGCACTACTACATCTTTACTAGGCTAATCTGAATCTGTAGCGATTAATCAGAGCTTTATCACTTTCATACACCGATAGGACACACAGCAGAGACAATGAAGGGTTCAGTGTCTTGCCCAGGGTCACTTCAACATGTGACTGCTAATGGAATCGAACCCACAACTCTCCCTTTTTAGGATGACTGCTCTAAACACTCAGCCACAGCTGCCTATGGGGCCAGGCTGTAACTCTCACCCTTTAGCTCGGAATGTAATGACATCTAGACAAGACCACAACAAGATTATTATTTATGTATTTCCTTCTATTTATTTATTTCAATAGAAAGCCTACATTCACAGTGGATTATATTAGAGCTCAGACAAAGGTCAGTGTTACACTGGCTGTCAGGTGGGGTTCCCAGCTGGCTAACGCTGACCATACTATGATAGTAGTATTGCCTGCAGCAATAGGAAAATTGGACTGACTGTGGCAAAGTCATGGATAGCACAACCAAGGTGTGAGCAGGGAGCCATGTGTTTGTTTCCATAAGTCTGGAGGCCAGTCCTCATTATAGTCACTGGTAAAATATTACAGTTCAGCTGACACTGTTTCTGTGAATTGTCCAGAGCAGTTTTGACAGCGAGTGGAAGGCAGGGCTAGATTATGATGGATGATGACAACAGGGGTGGTGCAGAAAAGAGCGCTGATGTGTTTTTGTTGCACATGCACAGCTAATATGTACATCTAAACTACGACAGAATTGGTGATGGTGTACACGCACGCACATAGATTGGAGTCTGATGGTTATGTTAAAATAATGTTTAGAATAATGCTGTCATTTTTCATACCTACAAGTTTCTGTGCTTGTCTTGTAGCTCCACGTCCTTTGAAAAGCATCTGGTTTGAAATAGAAAAAATCTTTCTTATTTATGATCAAGATGCAATAAAATCTTACCGTACTATTCTTCGAATATTCTTTCTTAATCTCACTGTTTGTTGTTGTTGTTGTCCTATCAGCAGTTTTATTTTGCAAACATGAATAATTCTCTTGGCTTGTGGAAAATTAAGCGCCCTATTGATGAAAACTAGATGGACATTGTACAATTCAGTGGTCAACTCCTCATTTCTCTCCCTCAAAATAAAAGGCAGTTTAGTATCTTCAAAGGCAACATGAAAGCTTTGAAGTATTTTCACCAAACTCATAAACACGACATGAGGTTTTAACTTTTCACAGGCCAGACTTGCAACATATTCCATCAAAGATGCACTTTACAGCAAACACACCAAATATTTTGTTCAGGTTTTTATGAGAAACACAATCTCTGCAGGAAAAAAAAACAATTTGAAGAATTAACCTTTTTTCAAATTTCAATCAAGATTTGTTGCTTTCTTTAACAAGCTTTAGTCATTAAACAGTAATTGCTTTCTGTGCAAATAGTACTTCTGTTCTTTTAACATCTGCCAGCCTAAAACGGTTGCATTTGACAATGCGACTTGGCAGGTTAAGGTATGTCATTAGGACCTGCCAGCTGATGACACCTCTAGAACTTGATAAATCATGACTATCCAAAGTTTGTGGCAACACTCAACAAGCACCGGCTTCTCAAGTAAATGACTTAGAAGCTGAAAATAAAGCTGATTGATGCCTACAAAGCAATGGAAGGCTATAAAGAGTTATCAAAGAGCTTCCAGCTTGCAATTTGAAGAGTTTGAAATATCATTAAGAACTGGCAGCTACAGGGAGCTGTGCGAGTCAAGACAACATCTGGAAAACCGAGATAACGTTCAGATAAAACTGCTCGGCAGAAAAAGCAAAGCAAAACTCCTCCCGTGTGACTACAAAGGACCCGCAGGAAGCTTTAGCTGACACAGGAGTGGTGGAGCATAGTTCCACTGTGCAGTGTTGATGCACAAACAGGGTTTGCATAGAGGTGTCAGGGAAATGGAAAGCTTTCCTGCAACTTCATCACAAACATCGGTGCCTGAATTGTGAGTGGTAACAGGTACAGAGTTAGGCAAGAGGTGAAGACAAGTTGATCAACATGTGTAAACACCAAGGTAGTAACATTGTACGTCTTTTCAGATTCATTATCGCCCACCTTCAAAAGGTGGAGGTGAACGATGTTGTTTTTGACTGTGTCTATGTGTGTAGGTCTACAGCTGATTAATTATTGACATCAACTTTATTCAATATGGCTGCCACAGCCAAATGACCCTAAAATCACAAAAATTGCTATAACAGTTAATTTAACAAATGTGCTATCATGTGGTGTTGCTGAGACTGATCCTTAATGTAGTCTGAGCACTAACAAATTGCACAAGAGCTTTGTTTATTTTTGTATGTATTTGGAATCAACCCAGTCTGTTTTTTAACAAAATATTTTATGACCCACAGCATGGACTTTAAAAAACATTCAGAAACGTATCACTGGATTTTCTTCTACAACTAAGTAACCTTTGGAGTCAATCGGATCCACTACAGCTAATCAACATTAGCCAACAAAAAATAATTATACCTTTGTTGATTTTCTTGATATTGAACTAAAAGTTGATGTGGTAGTAACCGAGAGTCATACACAATGCCTACTCTGAAAATAATGTCTGATATACGTAGCATAAGATTGTGCGTAAGGTTATTTTCCAAGTTTAACCAAAACTCGTTCATTTTTCACCACAACACAAGATGATCTTGGACTTGAACTGTGTTATGAAGGCAGTGAGCCTTCTAGGACTTTCATTTATTTTCATATTTAGTTTTAAGAAGTTTCACTTAATTTTGACAAGTGGCTTTAAAGTATTCTATAACCTACAAAATCTGTCAAGATACCAAGACTAGAGTTGCATTTGGGCCCAAAAAAATGTGACCCGACCCGGCTTTAGTCCATAGCCATTATTTCCGAATCCCACCCGACCCGAGGAATTAACTGTAATTACAGGTCCGAACCCCCCCCCCCACCCCCACCCCACACACACACACACACACACACATTTTTTATTAAGCTTTGCTTACATAGTTGTTAACGGTCAGCAGACGTGCACGGCTGAAAAAAAGGGACAGAAGATTAGAGCTGAGGGGGTGTTTGTCCTTTCATGGCCGTCATGGCCGTCAAAGTGCATTAAATTCCTGCTTCTCCCTGCATTCTGCATTATTCAGACACGGACCCTGCTCTGACATGTCTGCTTTGGGATCTCACCTGTTTGGATCGTCGGCCGTGCGCATCCGCTGAGTGCAGCGGCTGAATGAACATCCATTTGGACGATGGATCGCTGCCTGGCAGTACAGTCCCATCTGAATCTTAACTAAACTTTATTTTACCTCTTTCGAGGCCCGTTAGTTCGCAGTGAAATGGCCGTGGGCGGCTGGTTGATCGTATGCCAGGCCATGTTACCATATAATTGTATTGTACGGCAAACCATGTTTTCATATAACTGGATCGTCAGCTGCGCACATCCACTGAAGCAATCAAAAGCCCGACCCAGCCCGCCCATCCAGCACATTATTATGGCCCAGCCCAAATTCAGGTTGGACCAGACCAAGCTTTGGGTCCGGGTTAGAAATGACAGTTCTAGCCCAGACTGACTCCCTCACAGTCCACTGACCTGAGCATCTATGATGATCTCTGTATAGACTTTAATCACTACATAAGAAGACAACTTGTTCAAATATAAGATTTATGGGAAGAAGAATTACCCAAAAAAACAACAACAAACAGTCCAAATCATATGTGAGACAGCTCTTGAATTTTTCAAATACAAAGGAAGCAAAATAACACAACATTAGATAAACAGCGGTTGTTCACAACTGTAGTTTACAATATTAAATCATGTTTACTTGAACTACAAAATTATAGGTTGGTCTTTTCTTTGTACTTCCATGGAGCAGGTGGGAGAAGGTGAACCCTCCATCCTCAGGTTCATTGGTTCTTTGGCTTCTTCTAGTATGGCAGATCCATCTCCCAGTAATCAGTCTAGCTTCTGGGCTGTTGCCCATTGCTTCTTCCCTCTTGCCCTCCCTCCAAAATCTGACTCATTCACTCATTCCCTTTCTCATCCACTCTGCTCTTTGCATTTGGCCACCAGGGAGGTGTGTGGCACTGGAGCAAGCATTATTGATAGAGCATCTGTTTAGACATGGTGCAGGATCTGTGGCATGTGGGCAAGCAGCTGGGGGTTCGAGCAGGGGAGACATTATGTCATATTACATATCTTGAGATCTCTCGTTCACTTGTATCTCTGCCCATTTCACAGACACACACACCCACAGAGACTCAAGAAAAACAAACACATGCCACAACCATTCCCACTTGAATTACTGTAGTTTCCGTCATCCTTAAAAATTTAAACTCGGCCTTGTAACGAGGATGTTTTAAAACATTTATTGACAATGTTTGAGAAGTTGTTTGATGTCCCTGATGTGCAGCAGCAGTTACAAAAAGAAAAAAAAATCAGTTTCAGAGTCCGTTTCAGTCCTGGAAGCCTGAGGCAAAAATTCTGGCATCTCACGTTTATTGGGGCAGCCAGAACGCCAGAGAACTCCTTCCAGATAATCACCACACATCTCCTATAGATGGCCAAACTTATCAAAGCTCATGCAGGCTGCTGCCAGTAGATTTCCATCTTGGCAGCTGATAAAACAGAGGATTTTATGGTATTTTGAACTTTACAGTCTTTTGATGATGTCACATGATGAGTTTTAGTGACAATGTACCGACAATCTTTTCATCTTTTTTTTTTACCTTGTTTTATCATTACCAGTGGTGAAACATTAGAAGTTTGTTTTGTGATAGTTATACTAAAAATTTATTAAAAACAGATTTTCTGAAAACCTAACGTAAGCATTATTGAAGAAAATAGAAATAAAATCTGAAAACTTTGCAAACTGAATTTTATGTTTTTTAAAACATAAAACAGATTAAACCTTTAAAACAAAAAATAAACCATATATCAGTGTTTACACAAAAGTTTTTACACATAACATAAATAATTCAATAATTAAAAAACTAACTCAAGGGAGGAGTCAAGTGTTTCAAAATATGGCATAAATTTTAGTAAAAAAAATATTGTATTTTTGGCATCATGTAGCGTGCATCTTAACTTGATGTAGAACTTGATCAGTCTTAAATCAGGGAAACTAAACAGCCACTGGCCAAAAAGATGGACCAGCACAGAAGAGCAACATCATCAGGCCAGGACTCTGCCAGCGGTCACTCTTTCAGGGATGAAGATGTGCACATCCTGGATAGAGAGGAACAATGGTTTGAGAGAGGAGTAAAGGAGGCCATCTTTGTGGGAAAAAAAAATCCATCATTAAACAGGGGCTGAGGCCTCCATGTCCAAATGTCACTTTCTTACAATGCTGTTATTGCTAGTATCACTCAGCTCTCTGTGAATAGCAAGCAACCATTATGGCACTAACGATCAGTAGTTAGGGTGATGGTTCTTTTGCATGTGATCAGCTAGTTCTGTCTGTCGGCAGCAGACTGGTTGATCCACTATGAGAAGGTGCTGTTTATAAGAGTTTGTTGCAGCTCCTCAGACTGAAGAAGTCTTTTGGATAAAAGATTAAACATTTCAACAAAGAAGAACCGATCCAGAGGACCTGACTCAACCTTGTTAGATTAAACGTGCAGCTTGTTCAAAAACCCCATAAAGGGTTTGTTTAGTCTTCAGTTGCATTAATGGACAAATTCCAAAACTAGCCCAGTTTAAGCAGTATAAGTAAAAATATTAAAATAAGAAGGTAACCAAAATCATGCATGTTAGTCTTAATGGTAACTCTAAAATGTCCCTAGGTGTGAGTGAGAGTGAATGGCTGTCTCGTTTGTCTCTGTGTCCCTGTGATGGACTGGAGACCTGTCCAGGGTGTCCCCTACCAGCGACCCCCCACAATGGATGGATGACTTTTCCTATTAAATGAAAATTATAAGCTTCACAAATATAATCCACCATGTTCATCGTGGTGTAATCCACCGTACTCTCTTGAAGGTCTTGCTAAGACTCATATTTTTGGGTTGATTTATTACATTGTGGTGGGGTCACCATGCAGTGGAAATGAGCCTTACTAAAAACACTCCAAACACTGATTTGGATGCAGTCTGTGACAACTATTTACGTCAGCCTAAACGTGACTCCTCCACAGTAATGTGTACCTTTCAAACCATGGCTCAGAAAGGTACAGCAGTCCATTCCTGAACGGCTAAAGTTAACGCACCTTAACTGTAAAAGCCTTTGTTGAAGGCAGCAAAGTTAGACTAGCTGTACGGTTTATTTCAGAGTAAAGAGTTGGGTGGTTTTACAGATCATTGAAACATGATGAATATTAGCTACATAAATTCAAATAAGTTGGAAAACCACAGGTTTTGTTTTTAGGAGAAAAATATCTGCAGCTAATGCAGCAAACGTTGCCATGTTGCTACCTTGAGACAACTTCCACATCAGTAGATTGATTAGTGTATTTTTAAAGCCTTACTTCAGACACATTTAGTGCATCTTGTTTCTGGAGGGAACAGCTTCATGATTTAAATATGTAAATTGTTCAGCGCACACCTGATCTCTGCTCCTCAAAGCAGAGATCAGGTGTGTACAATCATATCATCAAATTGAAAAGACTAAATTTAAGGCAAACAGACTTTACAGAAAAGGTGCAGGTGCAAGTCCAGATAAAGAACAGACTTATTCCACATCTTTGCTTGCATCTTGGGTAGATTGATTTCTGATTTTTTTTAATTAAGATCTTGTTTTCAAATTCTGTTTTCTTATTACATGAACTGTTGTCTCACCCTTTATGTATGTCAGTCTTTTTAACATGTGCTGAATAAATATTAAATATGTTATTGCTTTTGCTTTTACAAGATTTTCATGTCTTTTCTCATTTAAATCTACTTTGTAACTCAATTTTCTCTTCAACAAAATATATGGTATATACTGTAGTATTAGTTACAAAACATATACATTCTGTATTTTTATATTTTATAGAGTATTTGATTAAAGCTTTAATGCAACAATATAAAAAACCCAATCCAATATAATATTCTAAAGTATCATGAATGTTAAAATTTTGTCTGAATTATCTAAAGGACTAGTTGTTGAAATACAAACGCCTTTGATATTTTATTTTGGTTTTGTAAATGAGCGTTTCTCTTTTAATCAAGGAGCTTTTCTGTGTTTTTAATGTTGCTTTGCTCTCTTTGCTGGATTAGAGGGCTTCTGCTGTGAAGGTGAATAATCCTTTACAAGCACTAGTACAAGTACATAATCCCTGTAGAGCAGCTTCAGGAAGTCTTGACCATCTGTTTAACTTTGAGAAAGAACTTAAATTAATTACCATAATTGAACAATAATGCATGAAAGCAAAAGCTTTTCCTAATTTAGCTGAACTGTTTTTGTCTTTCTTGAAGCGCTAACATGAATACAGAAGATTTTGCCTTTGTCTTTTTTATTTTATTTCCCCCAAGAATCATACACAAACATACATTTTGTTGCCAGCATCTTGTTGCCCCACGTTAGAATATTTGCTTTGATTAAACCATAATTATTGTGATTTTTATAACCTAAAATAAACTGTTTGCATTTTCTGAATGGAAATGAGACATTTCCTCTTCAACTCTGAGCGCCCAGTTTGGCCCCCGTCTTAACTCTGGACATTCATAGTGGTCAGTTATGGGTTTATGGGCATGGACACAACTGTCTTCCGTGCCATTTGTTGTGTCTGACCTTTAAGATGATGAAGCGCAGGGAGAGTGACCCCTGGCAGGGTTTGTTCAAAGAGCAGCCTGGTGGTAACGGGGGGTCCAGTGCCTGGCAGCCTGCTGGGGGATTGATCAGCCCCTCACTCAAAGGCCAAATACAGAGAGCCTAGCCAGAGGAGAAGGCCATGCAGGACGTGAAGCCATCCTCTGCTTTGAAGCCCCCTCCAATATAGCTCAGCTGCTTCACCGCATGAATAAACATGTCTAACTCCTGTCTGTTAAGATGCTCCTCTGTCCCGTTCTCTTTTCTTCTGTCTTCCTTTCCCCTGCCTGAGCTAACACTGATACCAAAAGATGCGAGCGGAGGTTACTAAATCTTTTTTATTTGTTTTGATGCCTTTACACTTTTTTGTTTCCCCCCTTTTTTTTCTTTTACCCCTTCTCCCTCAGCTTCTTGTTTGAATACTTCCTGTGCTACTGCCTTGTTGCGTGGGATTAAATCCACTCATTCAGAGCTTGCATTGCTTCCACAGATGTCAGCTTTGAGATTGAAATGAGCTCCTCTTCTGCAAAGAGGCAAAGTTAAAAGAAAAATCATGAGAGGGGGGGAAAGAGGAACTAAACAGAGTTGCAAAGTCTTGTAATTTCTAAATGTTGCCAGTATATGGCTTGCAGTGACATGACAGGAGTACTGATTGTGAAAATCTGATTTTGCTATTATGATTCAGAAAATCCAGTGGTCTTTTTATTGGGCTAATACAATGTTGCTAGTCATGAAGCTGCCATTTGATATGTTTTTGATGTCATCAGATGTGGGTTTGTGATAAGACTCGTGTCAACAAACAAGCCAAAAATCTGCTGCATGGACATGGAGGAAGCTTGCTTTTATTTGAGACGTCATTTCATTGAAAGGCCGTAGTTTATGTGGGTTTGTTCACAACTAGTGCCGAAAGAGAACCAAACTGAAGATATGAACTAAGAAATACGATAAACTAGGAATACACTAAGCACTAATAGTGCAAAACAATACGCTGAACAACAGCAGCAGCACGATCATGAGTCTGTGAATGATATGAATTGCTACTGAAATGAAGCAAACATACAAAGTCATGCAAAATTAGAATTATTTTTTTTTTACTTACTGGTAGCATGCAGGAATGTTCAAAGGAACCAGATGCACACTTATAGCAACAGGAAAAAAGTGCTGGTATATCTAAAGCACAAATTCATGCACATAGCTCCATTAAACTAAATGTGGAAAACTTCATGGAGATGTTTGAAATAATTCACAATCATTTTATTTTTTTATAAAGCAGTTATAGTACTTGTAAGGAAATGCATCATAAAGGCTACAGTGGTAAACAATTTTCCTAGTGATCCAGAAGTTGAACGAGTAACATCCAGAACATTTTACATGGCATTGCTAAATGTTTTGGATTCACAATAATTTCCTTTTAAATCAATCACTGCTACAGTACGCTGATATTTTTATTCTTTCATCAATTCAACTATTAAAGTCATATGTCAAATACACATGCCATACTTAAACAAAATGCAGACATTTTGCCACATGTTGCACATAATGTAACTTATTTATCAAAAGATAGTTCAATTGGAATCTTGTTTTCTCTTTTTACTCTGTCCATAATAATCTCTTTTTACTCTGTCGATAATAATTCAACAATACAAAATATCCAATCTAGGGTTATTACACACTCTTAAAAAATATGAAACTTACTTTGAATGTTTTTAGGGCTGAATAAGTATTTAAAAAAGGAAAGAAAGCATAGAAAAGCATCTGTGTTTCCAGACATTTTTTGTTTTTCTTTCGTTTTACTATTATACAAATGAATTCTTGAAAAATTTCTGATCAAACAAATGGAGCACTTATAATATTTATAACATA
Organism: Nematolebias whitei; assembly: GCF_014905685.2. NCBI lineage: Eukaryota > Metazoa > Chordata > Actinopteri > Cyprinodontiformes > Rivulidae > Nematolebias > Nematolebias whitei. The sequence continues at coordinate 35,963,608 of NC_056511.1, forward strand.
TTTAAAATACATAAAGTACAGAGTTAAAGGTTTTGAGCATATTAAAACAGTTTGTTGATCAAGTGAATGTTAAATATGTTATATATAAATGCAGACCTTTTGCCTGATGTTGCACATAATGTAACACTTTATTTATCACAAGAGAGTTCAACTGTAATCCTGTTGTTTTTTTGTTTTGTTTTATTACTCTGAACTAGCTGTTCAATATAACCCTCATGTTATATTAAATAATATTTAAACTTTGTGATTAGGAGCATACATTCATACAAAAACAGGCATGTTTTTCACATGTTGTTCTCCATTACCCATTATTTAGTTTTAGTCTTAAAACCAACAGAAAATGTGTACATTTAAGTAAAGAAAAATATGGATTTTTAAAAATAAGTCTTGTTTAGGGACCCTGGAAACCAGTGTTAAAAAATAAATAAATAAAATTGCACAGTGGAAATAGTCGTCAGTACAAAAAGCTTTAGTTTATGGTTGTTTACCTTCCAGAATAATTTAAAATTAAATTCAAACGGACACTCAGTATGGAGAAGTGTTATACTCCTCAGACTGTCCCACGAAAAATTGAAGCCACTCACTACCAGTGAACGTATCATTTGACCTATTGGAAACTAAGGTTATTTTTAAACATGGCATTTGGAAATTAATTTAGAAATAAATGTGACATTTCTCATTAAATCTTCATAAATGCCAGTCTCAGATGGGCCATACTGTAGATAAATAGACATAAAAAAAAAACATGTTTGATTTAAACAAACTATTAGGGCATTGTGATTATTCATGAAGATTAACAATGTAAACAACTGTTTACATTCACACTCATTCAAATATGAAGAAAATAAAACATCTAGCATTTGCTCAAGCTGTTTAGGGGCAACACGGTGGTTCAGTTGGTAGAGCTGTTGCCTCTCAGTGAGAAGTTTGCCAGTTCAAATCCTGGCCCGAGGCCTTTCTGGGTGAAGTTTGTATGTTCTCTCTGTACATGCAAAGGTTTTCTCCAGGTGCTCCGGTTTCCTCCCACAGACCAAAAACATGCATGTTAGACTGACTGGTAACTCTAAATTGTCCCTAGGTGTGAGTGAGAGAGTGAATGGTTGCTCGTCCTGTGATTGACTGGACACCTGTCCAGGGTGTCACCAGTAGCTATGTTTACATGGACATAAGTAATCACAGACTGGTACGTTTTATCTTTAAATCACTTCTTGATCTGCTGCCTTCATACATCTCCTCCTACATGTCTCTGCGTGAGTGCAGCTACAGCGTGCGCTCTCAGGACATTATTACCTGCAGTGTTCCCTCAGTGAGGACTGAACTTGGCAAAAGGGTCTTCTCCTACTCTGCTCCTGTTTCCTGGAATATCTTACAAAACAATCTGAAGCTCTCGACCTTCACCTCTCTAAGGGTGCATTCACACTAGCCCTGTTTAGTCCGCTTTAATCGAACTCTAGCTCGTTTTCATAGAAAGTCCGGTTCGTTTAGGGAGGTGTGAACGCGCCATCGAACTCTGTCACGGAACAAAAAGGCGAACTCTGGCCCGGGCTAAAACCTAGGTCTCGGTCCGGTAGAAGCAAACTCCAGCGCGGTTCGAGTACAGTGTGAATGTAAACAGACCGAGCCCCGCTCCGCAGGACAAACAAACATGCATTTTTCTGACCTTATATGGAGCTGTCAGCTGCCTTGTGTGGAAAAACAATATTCTCCATGGTCTTCTGTCTCATCTTCTGCTCATGCTAAGTCCATTTTTGAAAAATGACAAAATATAACTCCTAAAACTGCTAAAACTTGATGCCACTTCGTTTTTATTTTTATTTACAGAAGAAGAAGAAGATGTGTCTTCAGAGTTTTTTGTGTCGTTTTTTTCAGTAGTTCTTGGTGCAGCGCCCCCACAGGCGAGCGGGGGAATAGGTTGGTTCAACAGGTTGACTCGACTGCACAGTGCAGTGTGAATGCAAACGCACCAGCTCAAATGTAAACAAAAGGTCATGAATATTGGTCCCTAACCGAACCGAGTCTACCGGACTATCTGGTGTGAAAACGACCTAAGTGACTTTAAGAATCTTTTGGATTCCTGGCAGGGACCAATGCAGACATGTTCCTGTTTTTAGTTTTCTACATTTGCCATATAATCTAGCTGTTTGTTGCAACTTTGTTTTGCCATCTTATTTTAATTTGTTAAAACAAAAAAAATCTGTATGCCTCTTTTATGATTGTCTATTGTTGTCGTTGTTGTCTATTGTTGTCATCATTCTTTGTTGAAATCAGGTGTCTTGTAAATAGCTATGTTTACATGCGCAACATTTTTTGACCGGATTGAAATGTTTTCAGATTAAATTATTCAATGAGTCCTTGGGGCTCAATGGGATTAATCTGTCTAAATAAAGGTTGAATGAATGAATCAGATTAAACGGCCATTCGGAATAAATATGCTTCATGTAAACGTTCCATTCAGATTCTTCTTTGTTGATTCAGCTCGATCCGAATGAATTTGTAATCCGAATGTGAGGGGTGGTTTATGCCGATTCATAATCTGAATGGTGTGCATGCAAACACGTAATGTGACCATTTTATTCCGATCGTGGAAAACTGACCTGACTGCGCATATGTGATCTATGTCTACCTCACGTATTTCCGCCTGGCTAGATGCTAATATGTCGGGGAAGTAAAACTGGTCCGTGAGCGACACAACATTTCTACTAGAAACTTTGAAAGAGCTCTAAATGATCTGTATTACCTGTAGCTCAGCCAGGGAGTGCAGGAATGTCTCCATCGTCATTAAAACCTGGCGCAGGTCCATTTTGGGTGCTCAGATTTGTTTACGTTCAACACGGAAGTAGAACTTCTTTGTTTTTTTTAAAGAAAGTCTACCGCTCTGCACATGTCAGTACTTTTATTCAGAATAAAAGCACTCTGCATGTAAATGCTCATTGTGAATGGAGTGTGCCCATGTAAACGATACATTTGGATTATTTTATCCGAATACATTTCAATCCGATCAAAGAATTTTGTGCATGTAAACATAGCTAGTGATAGCTGGACATGGGTACCAGTGACCCTGCGACCTGAAAAGGTTTAAGATAATGGATGGATGGATGTTTAGGGATGTTTAGGGTTTGATTTGTTTAAAATGGTGGAAACATTTGAGGAGTTGTTGGCTTGACTCCACAATCAAAAGTTTTCTCTTTTTTTATTTTTAAACTGGGATTTCTCTTACTGCGATCTTTATTTACATTTCACGGCACACTGTTTCTCTCTTGTTTCTGTGTAGAATCCCAACTGTTTTGAATTGCACCTATTGTGATAACGGAACGAGCTCAGGTACCAAAGAGCTAGATGTAGCAGCAGAGCTGAAGCAAAGAAGCTGGAGTTTGGGTGATCTGACCCATAAACCTTATCTGGACACTAAACAGCTCATTAACCTCAGTTTGGACACCATTACAATATCTCTGAGGTTTTCCAGTGATTACATTTGTCATGACTGCTCAAAGTCAATCTTTTGCATTTGTGCTAATTTAAGATTGTGACCTCTCACTACCGTTCCTCAGGTGTCTCCATGGAAGACCAAACAGACTAACACAAATCGGTAGGCTGAATAACTTCAACAAAGAGATAACTAAGCAGCGGTTATGGCCCTCAGTGGAGCTTTCTCATCTATGCTAATCACTGCCCAAAGGCATTGATGAAAGGGTATTCTGAAGTTATGAAGACACAGCGCTGTGTTCAGCTTATCGTTTGATTATATACCCAATTATGGTGCAAGTAAGCAATTAAACCAAGCCTGAATGTTTGAACAGATTCACATGGCGGTTGAACTGTGCTGCTGTACTTTGAGTACCGCACAACATTTTTATTTTTTTTTACCAGTGAGTGCGAGAAAAGAAACGTTTGATGAAAGACTATCTTGATTACAAGGGTCAATAGTATCAGAGTGACATCACCACACATTTCTTGATGATTCTATGTCATCACGGTTTGTTGCTTGTGTGTTTGGAAGCGCGCACACATGCAGAGAGAAAGGCTGCTTGCTGGAACAGTACTTCCTTTTTTTTTTTCCTTTCTCTGAAGTAAACACAAGAGGCAATTCTGCCTCTAAGGATGTGGCTCACTCAGTTAAAGTAAGCTCTACAAAATGGTAATGGGCCTCTTTAAAGTGGCATCATCAACGTTCTTCATTTCAGGTGAACTGCCACTGTGTCACGCCTTCAAGAAATACCTCATGCTTAGATATTAAAAACAAACTGGCTGTTTAGGCAGTAAGTGGGCCAGTTCACTTATTTGAATTTCACTTGCTACCTTCCTTGCAAACAATTTGGTGCTTTCAAAGCCTCATTCTTATATTTTTACAGAGGATTCTTGACATCAAAAAATGCTTTTGGTCTCTTGACTGAATCTGCACACGTCAAACTCAAGAGCTGTGGGGACAAATCTGGTCTCCCAAGATGATAATTTAAATGTAAAATAAAATAATAATAATAAAAATAATAATTAGGGATGCACAATATTATCGGCATGTATCGGTTTTGGCCGATATTAACGATAAAGTTAAATATTGGACATCGGCCATTCCATCAAAATAACTCATTGATATAAAAGCTGCTGTTTTTAATTTTTTTTTACATGTATTATAAATTTATATAGTGTTACATCATTTTCAGCCCCCTTTTTGGCATCTGCATTTGGTAGTAGGCCATATTGACAAAGTTCATGCAGCATAATGTAGTATTTTAATTCCATAGCAGATAAAGCTATGAAGTCTCTGTAAGTAGCTCTAGGAAAAAAATATTAGTATTGGTAATGGTATCGTTATCTTCCAAATAAGTTTTAACATATCGGCATATCGGATATCAGCCAAAAATCCCATATTGCACATCCATAATAATAATAATAATAATATTAATAATAACAATAATAATAATAAAGTGCTATGTGTTGTTGTCATTGTATGTTCCTATACAATGGCAAAATTGGTTCTCTGCATTTAACTCATCGCACCTGGGATACACCCAGGTGGAGAAGTGGACAGCTATGCAAGCACCCAGGGAGCAATTTGGAATTATGTGTCTTGCTCAGAGACACCACAACATGTGGGAATGGCTGGGAATTGAACCTGGGACTCTCGGGTCCCAAGTCAGCTGTCCTACCTCTACCCCATATTGTATATCTTCTCTTTTTTTTTTCTTTAAAACAACTGATAAATACATCATTTAGTATAGACTTCTCTTGCCAGCTGGCTAGCGTTGAAGCCAGAAAGAATGTTGGGTCATTCTATCAGTAATGACTCTGATGTGGAAACAGTAACAGATCATCAAGTGAGACAGATCAAACTCTTGTTCATGAACCTGCAACCAAGAAAATATATCAGGTATCTGACTCGAGTTAATGTATCATCTGAAAATGACCCGTGCATCACACAAAGTTTTTAAATTTAGCCTCTTTTTGATAACCGAGTTCAACACCCCTACAAGGCTCGACAACTTCCTGCTCCTCTGCTGACCAAAAGTATTTTCAAAGTATTTTCCCTTTTTTTTTTTTTTTTTTTTTGAATTTTCACTTTCATTGAGAAATGAGAAATGCTAATTGGGTGTAATGAAATTGATATTTCTATCAATAGGTCAGGAAATACAAAAGGTGCATATCTGTTTCATTCATTTCAAGTCCCTCGTTGCTTTGCCGCTCAAAAGAAATTCATCACACCACCTTGGAGCCTTGTGGAAAGGCTCTTGCCCCCACCTCTCACTGTCTTCTCCAGGCATCGGTTGTTACTGTATGTGATAGAAATTGAGACATCTATTAAGCTTGGCCTATTGCTTGGCACAAAAGAGTCTGACATTCTTGAATGAAGAATCCTCTTGTGGGTGAAACCTTTGTATCTCATTACACCCATCCTCCATTTGTACTAAAGAAATTCCATCAGCCTGAGCAATTATCCTCAGGTTGGGTTTGCACAGTTTTACAACTCATAATCTCATCTGGTCGAAGGCTCACACTTGCTCCCTCTGCAATGTTTACCTAACCTGTGTTTGTCTGTTGCTTTTTTATCTGTAGCTCTTTAAATTGTGCGTATTGTGAAAATGAACCACGTTTTGTCTTTAAGGTGACAACAGTGTTGAGACGGAGGGATAATCAGACCTAAAGTCAAGAATCTCAGTTATTTATTTTCAGTACTTTGGTCTGTTTAAATGTTTCACTGTCTTTTTGCCTTTATGAGTAGATGTGCCAAGTACACTGGATTACATCCAAAAGGAAATATTAATGTTTGCCTTTCCTCATCTTAAACACAGAGGGTGTATTGTTGAGGTTGGATGTATTGTAATATTGATATGAGTGTCAAGAAAGAAACAGGAATATAGTGGGATTTCTCAATATGTGGCCACATGATCCATTAAACTAAACATGATTTCTACTCTTATTGTGCACTATAAAAAATAATTTGGAGAACATAAATAAGATTTCAAAAAATAATTTGGAGAACATAAATAAGATTTCAAACTTGTTTTTTAAATCACTGGACAGAAATTATTAAAACTTTCAGAAAATAATCACTGAATGTACATCTACAACTGATTAATATTTTAATTCAATCTGATTTAAGATAGAAGCCACAGCTAATTAACTTAATAAACACATAATGTATATAACTCTGGTAATTTTAAAAATATTGAGCTAAAATTTTGTATGGTAGTAGCTGAGAGTCATCTTAAACAAATACTCTGAGCGAAATGTCATTTGCATCACATGTGGTGCATGAGGTGGAATGAAATTGTGTACTCAATGTCCCAGTTACACCCAAAAGTAGCAAAAATATAAAGTCTAAAAATAAACAGTATACAAAGATCTAAGATAATGTAAAATAATACAACAGCAGCAGCCTGAACTTGCATCTGTAGTGAGCAGATGGGTAGGAATACAACGGCCTAAATGCAAAAGATCAGCAGCTTGGATAATCAGCAGCACAGATAAGTCTCACATCACCAATTAAAGTGGCATTACAGTGTGTTTTTTAATAATAGTAATTACCCTCTTTAGATATTCATGAGTCTAACAGAGTGTTCCTCAGCCTGGTGGTTTGATGTGCACTTAATGCTCCTCAACCTCCTTCCTGAGGGGAGTGAGGTAAAAAGTGTGTGTGCTGGGTGAGTGGGGTCCTTCATGATGCAGGTGGCCCTCGTCTTGCATCTAGAGGTATAGATGTCTGTGATGGTGGGGAGTCTGACTCCAGACTTCTGTGCAGCCTTCACCACTCTCTGCAAAGCTTTTCTTTCTGCAGCTGTGCAGCCTCCATTCCACACGTTGATGCTGGAGCACAGGATGCTCTCCACTGCACACCTGTAGAAGGAGGTGAGGGCTGAGCTTCTCAATCCAGCTCGCCTCAGTCACCTGAGGAGGTAGAGTTGCTGAGCTCTACCAAATCATGCAAGATCTTTGTTTAACACTTTTGTATTAACTTTTGGAGTCAATCCTGTTTGCCTGTTAGCTAATTACCTCATGAACCAATCAAAAGCTTTTAACGAAGCTCTTGGAAATTAATCATTTTTTGTATATCTACAACCTTTTGAGTCAGTTCAGTACAGGATGACACCACAGCTAAACAACATTAGCAAACAGAAAAATAGTTTGAACAATGATTTTAACAGACGTGTCTAAAGTTTGATGTGAAGCTTAAAGTCATTCCTAAGAAACTCTAAAGTGCTAATAACAATGTGTTAATCATTGTTTAATGTTTTTAACGTGCTCTGTGTGAAGCAGTTTGCATTTATTAATAGATTACTATTTGAATATATTTATTTTCCATAGATCTTTTGATGTTCAGTTTGTTTTTGGACTGCAGCTGCTTGCCATTTCTTGACTTCTTGGTTCTACTTGGACATACTTTTTTTATTTTGCAGCAGTTGTTAGGCTTTAGCCAGCTTAAGTTTCAGTCTTAAATAGTTATAATTTTTGTTTCAAAAGGTTCAAAAGATCTTGCCTAAAATCTCTTTGTGAGCTTCTTCTCTAAAACATGAATGACTTAAGTTGTTTTATTACATTTAAACAACTTCAGTGGGTTTTTTTTTACAGGAGGATGTTTAAATGATGCAAAATAGAAAAACTAGTTGCCATTTATAGTTAAGTAGGCTTGTAATTACATAATATTCAGGAAGAGAGACAAATAAATTGCTGAGAGAAGCAAATCCTAAATGGACTTTTTGGAAAGCAGACCCTCATGTATCTCATGACCTAATTGCATGAGCAAAAAATAGTCCCAGTGTTTGTTTGGCTCTGCGTTTACAACATGTTTTCTCAGTCCACCCAACCTGCAAGAATCAAAATCCTTTACCATTATTTGACATTTTGGGGCTACATGGAACATGCGAACATGTGTTTTTTCAAGCAGAAAAACCCACAGACAGCTCTACTTTCACAGCACAGTCATCATCGCAGAGTGCTGCGACACGTGTTCAAGGACAATGAGGGTGCATTCAGAGTGCATGTTGTCCATAAAGAGGCGGTGCATGTGTGAAATGGTTCGGTGAAGTGATATGTGAATTTGAGTGTGCTGTGATTATTCATTAACCTCTCAGGCAGCGCTGGAACTCATTTTGTACGTTTTAAACTGTGCCAGTCACAGTGGCGTTGCCAACTAGGCCAGAAATGTATGATTTGTCAGAAATATTGGAGTCCAAGTGGTTTATATTGGAAGACATTTAGTCTGCTGTGTGCCAACACTTATAACTGCATGTTAAGTAACATTTTATTCAATATTTCAAAATATTACATTTGGCTCTTGTATTTAAACACATTATTTATGCTTGGCTCTCATTTATTACATCCAATAAAGTTGATTTTCTTACCTATGACCATGCAGGTTTTATGTTCACATTGTAAGCAGTGGTGGAGGAACATTATGAAAAGTGCGTTATATAAATTCACAAAAGTCAAAGATTTTGATCGTGTTGGTCAGTGTTTCACGTTTCTTCCACAGAGACCATTGTACCCTTTGAGGGCTTTGCTATGTTCTTTGCTAATCTCCTGAGCTGCGGCACAAATAAACTCAGGCTTTTAGTCTGTTTTGACCTGCAGGATGGTAGTTTTTTTTTTTTTCACTTTAACCAAAATAAAAATGTCAGTTCTGACGAAATTCAGCTTTTTTTGTCCCTTCACTAAAGTTAGCAATCACAATCTTCCTGTTCATACATAATAAATAATAATAACAATAATAATAATAATAATAATAATAAATAATAAATAATAATAATAAATAATAATCTATGTTTTTTTTCACATTTATTTGACATTTCTTTCCCCCGCTTCTCTTAGTTCAGCTGTGACATGCTGCTTGTCGCCTGCTGTTCGAGCGTTTTTTGAGTAAAGGGGTAGTTAGTCACCTTCTCCATAGATAATTGCTTCTATTCAGTTGCTCAAGCAGCCTTGTGATCATATAGAGGGAGAGAAATTCACACTTATGTGTATATTGTTTGGCATTAATGAGGGTCTTTTTTGAGTTAGAGAGCATTTGAACTTTCACTGAAGAGGTGGAGAGAGCTACATTTATTTCACAAGTTCACACTGGGCTGCTTTTAAGATGTGTATTAGCACTGACCACACTGCACTCACACGTGCACTGACAGCTGAGGTCTGTGTTGACAGATGTATTAATGGATCCCATCTTTTAAATCCTTCTAAGGCTTTGAATACAGTTCTGTGATGAAAGCACAAATAAAATTAATTGCATGGTACGCGTTCAGGTTGCAGGCTTCATATGTAATCCCAACATATGCGTTGATATTTGTGTGTTTGTATGGAGACAGGGTGTCTCTTTAAGTGGGACAGTAGAAATTGATGGCCAACGCTGAAAGCTGACCTAAATAGAGGCACAGACAAACTAGTTCATTCAGCATGCATGGAGAGTCCTGTTGCTCTGCAGAGAAAGCAGGCGTATTGTTCCTGTAGCATTTAATGAAAGTTTACTTTAAATACAGCTTCCTGTTTGCAGGACATTTATCCTGGACTTTGCAAGCCAAGACAAAATTGATTTCTATAGCAGATGTATAAACAGATATTCAATGACTGGAGTGTTTCACAAGGTATAAGATTAATAACTCAGCAATGAGTTTGTAAAATGTAAGTAGTAATTTTTGGAGGAATGTGTATCATCCACCTCCTTTCATGCCAAAATTTTAAACAAAGATCTTGTGTGAATTGTTAACATTCAAACTATGTGTTGAGGATGACTCTGAGCTACTACCACACCAAGGTTTAGCTCTATATCTGTAAAAGGTAATGAGTTGTAGCCATTTTTCTGTTTGCAAATGTTGATTAGCTGTGGTAGCTAGCTTAAAATGCATTTACTTCTAAAGTTAATCAGTTGTGGAGGTACGTTCAGTGACTACTTATTTCAGTTTTCATTTTACTCCATCCAACATTTGTGGTCAGTAGTTATTTTGTTAACAGACAGACAAAATCACGAGTATGCACAGAAATCAGTCAGTTTTGTGCAATAAGATCCAACATATTCTTCTCTACTAAAGCTAAAAAACAGCTAGAAGAAATGGCTCATAGCTTTGAGGTAGACATATAAGATGGTGCCATAACATTTAAATTATTTTAAATGAGCAGGAAATTTCAAGCTGAATTAAAAAATGGATGGCGGGCCAGTTCAGGTGTGACATGATCATGCTTTTTCATTTCAGTCAGAAAGCAGGCTGCTGAGTCCAAAACAATATCCAATCAAGCTATAGAAGAGGCATGAATTACTCTTTGAAGGTCACATAAGAAAAAATGGTTCTTAACTTTACTAAAAATCCTTTATAAAATCAAAATCCCAAAACAACCGAGCTAATCTGTTTCTCAAATTTAAAGGCACACGTTACATTGTTCCTCGCAAATTGGTGACAATAAGAATTTAATGGTCCAATAGCTCTGCTATAGTTTAGAGGAATAGGTTGTACAAATAAAATGATTTTTGTTTTGTTTATGTTTAAGTGAAGGGAGTTTTTCTCCAACCCACAGACCAAAAACCTGAATGTAAGGTAATGCTAAATCATTCCTAGGTGTGGGTAAGAGTATGAATGGTTGTCTGTCTTGTTTTTCTGTATGTGGCATTGTAATGGACTTGTGATCTGTCCAAGGTGTACCCCACCTCTTGCAAAATGACCCCCATGACCTGCACAGACTAAGCAGGTAAAGATAATGGATTGATGGATGAATGGATATTTGTACTTCTCTAAGGCAGCTCATCACAGCTTTAAATAGCGGAAAAACTCGTACTCTGGAGTTTAAACCCAATATATGCAGAGAATAGATCCTAAAGGTACTTTTCATTTAAGTTGGGCAACAGAAAAACTACTAGAATAGAATACAAAATAGACAGAAAAATAAATCTCTGATAAACTTGGGAGAAAACATTTATGCTAAAGTTAATCAAGACCTTTTTTTAATGAGAACAGAATATTTAAACTATAAAGTTGTCCGTCTAGGGGATTGTAGAAAAGCATCAGGGCAACATTAAATCTTAAAGACCAGCTACATGTAGAAACCACAGGCATGTTGACGCCTAATTGCATCAATTTACAGTCTCACTGCTGCCGTCTTAATTGTTCTCAGGTCTGACACCTTATTTGATTCTGTTCCTAATAGCTCCTTTCTGCTATTTTTCTGTAATGAGATGTTCTTGTAAATGTTGTCTAAACTTATCTGTTATAGCCTTTAAAAGCTTGAGAATTGTTGCTAACAATTCAAAACGCCACGTGTGATGATTGTGACACGATTTTTAAGCCAGCACTTCTACCTCCTGAAGCTTGCTCATACAGCCACCTACACAAGCAGCACAGTAATCATCACCTTTATGTTTTACTCAAATTGAGGGTTGACATGCTGCACACTGTGCCGACACAATCTATAGTTTTGGTGAAGTCCCAGTGGGATGAATGCATTCACACACCTACACAATGTATTAGACTGAGGGTGACATATTTTCTGAACTTTTTCATTTCTTTTAAAATTGGACTTGAAAGAAGGATAAAACCAATACAATTTACATTAAAATGGTTGTTTTAAAAACACTATGGTATCATGACTGTTGGTTTAGTTGGACCCATTGTGCAGACAGAACTTGGGACGCTTAAATTATAAATAAATAATTTATTTAAATAACAAAACAAATGCTGACGTAGCAGCGAAACATTTACAAGGAAACACGGAGGGAGGACAGAACATGGCACTATACAGGACAATCCACAGACGGGAACCATTAAGAAACTCAGAATATATAGACACACTAACGAGAGGATAAACACAAACACCTGGGGAAGGACAACATGTGGCAGAGGCAGGAGCTGCTCACATGAAGGAGAAACACTGAGGAGGGCAGGACAGATGACATAAGGATCACAAAACACACACAGATCCTCTCTTATGGTAGTTGAAGTATGACCAAACAGCAGCACATAGACACAGGTAGGTAGAGTTTAAATGATGCTGAAGCTAATATTGAAGAACAAAATTAAACACTTTTTGTTCAGTGGATTAAAAATATACCAGACTGCATATTTAAATATTATGATTTTTGCTCTCCCAAGAGCCCACTTGGGTAAGCTAAGGTCAGAGCACAGAGGCCCCTGTCTTTGGCTGCCACACATATCACTTTTGTACTCAACCCTTGTGGACCCTCCTGCAGGTGGTGGACCCACAGAACACTGACAAGCCTCTCCCCCAGGCCTCGCTCTAGGGTGGTGCCCCAGTAACCCACGTCTGGGCAAGAACATGGAGCTTCTTGCTGTCTTTTGTCCATACAAGTATCGTGAATCTAAATTGAGTTTTAATATCTTGTTCACGAGTGAGGGAGGAATTGGGCATGAGATCTACAAACGGTTTGGTGCAGCTAGTGCAGTATTGCGTACTCTTTGCCGGTCCGTCAGTGTGAAGGTGGACAGGAGCTGCAAGGCACAACTCTGTCTCCTGGTCTGTCTATGCTCCTACCCTCACCTATGGTCACAAACTCTTGAGTAGTGACTAAAGAGCATGATAACAGATACAAGTGGTCAAAATGAGTTTTGTCTGCAGGGTTCTTCATTAGAGATAGGGTGAGAAGTCCCATTATTTGGGAGAGACTGGGCATATAGCGTCTTGCTCCGCTACATTGAGAGGAGCCAGTTGAGGCAGCTTGAGCATCCGGTAAGAATGTCCCTTGGACACCTCGGGAGGTGTTCTGGGCATGTCCAATTGGTAGGAGACCCCAGGGAAGACACAGGACTTACTGATGAGATGATGTTTCTCAGCCTTGAATCTTCCCCATGTGATGTGGTGGCTGTGGAAAGAGATTCCCAGGTCTCCCTCTGGCTGTCTTCTCTGCAACCCAACTACTGAACAAGCAGAAGAGAATGAATGTATAGATAAGTGGTCTTTGTTGTCTCTTTTTGTAACATTTAATGAGTTATCACACAATACACAGACAGCATATACAGAGGAACACTTTGTTCATTTTGTGCATTACAGAATAAAACCTCATGTGGTTTCACAATCTTATCACTTTTATCTTCTGACTGTGTGCTCTGTCTTTAAGAGCTCATAGTTCAGTGCATTGTTCACTTATGGGATTGGGAATTTTTGTGTCACAATCCCCCACAGACTGGTGAATAAAAGTAGTCACATTTATTTGTTTTTGATTTCTATAAACTGCTGTCTTGACTTTAACAAGAGAATTGGATACTGATACCGTTGGGATCTATTTCAAGCTTTGAGGATTTTTTTTTTAGCGCTCTCTTTGCGTCTCCCTTTCCTTCATTATAACCAAACCCCATATTTTGCAAAAACTTACATTAACGGTAACTTTGTGAATTCATTTAATACTAAATTTTAGGAGAGATATTCATGTTTTTATTAATACAGATGGAGAAAAGGGAATTCCTTTCTGAGTATATTTCCTGAAATTTGTTTGTAGTCTATTCTCAGTGAGATTCGTCCTGGGCTGTTGGAGAGTTCGTAGTGTTAACTGTGTTAAACAGAGGATTAACGCCCGGGGGCTCTGGATCTTTAGTAATAGCAGACGGAAATACTGATCAAAGACCTCTAACTGTGCTGTGGGTGTTCAGACTGCCTCTGGCTTCTTCTCTGCATTATAAGAAGATAGGATTTGGAAGAGGGATCACACAAAGACAGTGCAGGAGCTTTCATGAGACAGGTGAGGGTTAGCTGATACATAATTAGGGCACTGTTGTTAATTCATTCAGGAACTGTAGGTGCAGCCATTTGAGGTCCATGAGGCACCGATGACCTATAGTAGCCAGGTATAAGTGTGTGACCACGTGTCAAGTCCACATGTTTGTGTTATGTTTGGACCCGTGTATTTGTCTGCACAGATCATGTCAGGGGGGCTCCAGTCCCTTCATTTTGTTTCCCAGGAGACAAGTGATACTTCCTCCAGGTTGCTGCACTTTACGCTGGCAGGACCAGTAGTCAGAACTGCTCAGCAGCAGCCTGCTCTCATTACATGCACTTCTTATCAGCAGCAACGAACAGCACCGACTGTCAGAGCATTTGATTCTCATGCATATGGATCTTGGCTGTCAACTGAAATAAATCACAGCGTTAAATGTCTAAAAGTGCCTTTGCAATTGAGGAGAGACACTACAAGCATATATACAATATAAAATATGTTTTTTTTTTATCACAAGCTGTTAAGTTTAGCTGATTTTATATTTTAGAGGAATATAAATCTTGATAAAATGCACATGTTTATTGTGTTCAGTTTGTGAAGTGTATGGCTTGCAGTGGTATCAGTTGTTTTACATTTAATTAGGGGATGTCTTGTTTGCGTTTAAGATTAAAGAAAACCTAAAATTTCTACACCTCATGATTCAAAACTGTGTAGAGCCTGCCTTTCTAGAAGTGACTGTCTTCATATTGTTGTAGAGGAATTTTATTTATCATCAAGGTTTGTCTGTTTTTTTATGCACAGCTGTCAAGTGCTGCCACAGAATTTCAATCAGGTTGGATCTGAGCTTCAACTCAGCAGCACTTTGAATCTTTTTTTTTTCTTTTTTTTGACAGAATTTCTGCAGCAAATTTATTTATTATTTATTTTTGTTTTTGCTTTATTTGGGATTATTGTTTTGTGGCATGACTCGCTTTCCACCAATTTTTAGTTGCCCTAAAGACGGTGTCACATTTGATCTATGAATGTGAATATGATGACGGTTTTGGTCAAACATGAGCCCAAATAATTGGTTGGAAGAGTTGGAAGTTTCATTCCACCAGCAGTCACATGCTGAAGTGTCCTTGGGCAAGACACTGAACACCTCATTGCCTCCGATGTGTGTCCCATAGGTATATGAATGTGATAAAACACTGATTATTCTATGTACCGTATTTTCTGGCGAATAAGTTGCACCTTTTTGCATAAATTTGCAAGTTCTGCCACGTATACACCGAATCGACTAATAACCCCCCCCCCCCCCCCATATTCATAGTCCATTTTTTTGACGACATCTGATGCTTTCATTCATTCTGACACTCACCAGATTTAGCATTACCATTTGCAGTCGCTAGAGGTGCAAGAGGGCCCTCTAGGCTTTTGACAGCTACCGCTAACCCCACCCCACCCACACACACACACAAACATTCACTTAGAGACAACTGAGAAAAACTTAAAACAAGTAAAATGCCCCCAAATGGAAAATCCTATTCTACAGATGACAAACTGCAGGTAATAAAATATGCAGCCCAAAACGGTAACCAAGCAGCAGAAAGAAAGTTTGTAAATGGGTGGGGTCCGTGCAGTCTGCCCAGGGGATTCAACCCAGTGGAAGGGACGGCCCTACGGCGGCGGAGGATCCTTCCTCACGGGAAACCTTCCCCCCATGTCTGGCTGGTTCCCGCCAGGCGCATTTTCTCCGCAGCGGTGCCCCATTCATCCATCCATTGCAGCTCCAGCTGTGAGCTCTACAGCCTTCCTCCGCCGTCGTAGTGGGGAGGAAGGCTCTGCGGTGGTATGCTGCCCATCCACCCATCGCTGATCATGCACCTTGTTGCCCCTTCCTTCCTGCTCCGGCAGTGGTGGAAGGGGGCAGTGAGGCGCGTGATCCACGGCCCCGGGAAGCAGTAAAGTGCGGGCAAGGGGACACTGTAGAGCCGTGAGCCTTCGTCCCAGCTGTGGCGGCAGAGCGGGAACAGCTTCATTTTGCCACACCTTTACTATAATGTTGAGCAAACAAATAATTGTTTTTAAGTGTTAATCTTGTTAAATTCTTGTTAAAGTGCTCACATTAACACTCCTGCAGCCGCCATTTGTCAGCCAATCGATTTTTGGCACAACACCAGCCCACCGGGGTCAGCAATGACACATAATAAACGTGACGGGTCAGCGGTGACGCAAAATAGATGTGATTTGTACGTCAAAGCAACATCCATCCATCCATCCATTATCTTTTACCCGCTTCTTCCATTTTGGGTCACGGGGGTTGCCGGTGCCCATGTCCAGCAATCACTGTGCGAGGGGTGGGGGACACCCTGGACAGGTCTCCAGTCCATCACAGGGACACATAGAGACAAACGAGACAAACAACCATTCACCCTCTCACTCACACCTAGGGACAATTTTAGAGTTACCAATCAGTCTAACATGCATGTTTTTGGTCTGTGGGAGGAAACCGGAGTACCCGGAGAAAACCCACGCATGCACGGAGAGAACATGCAAACTCCACCCAGAAAGGCCCCCAGACCAGGATTTGAACCAGGGACCTGCTCGCTGAGAGGCAGCAGCTCTACCAGTTGTGCTTCCGTGCTGCCCGTCAAAGCGACTTATTTATTGGTTTTTCCACTTTATGAGACATTTTTGGACTGATGCGACTTTTACGCCAGAGTGACGTATAGATCTAGTAGAGTGCTGTATGAATGAGTAAATGAGGGCACAGATTGTAATGTAAAGAGCTTTGAGTAGCTTGATAAGATAGTACAGTCCAGTCCAAGTACAATCCATGTACCATATACTGATTTTTCTACTTTTGGACACATCAACCATTTCTACTTTTGTTCCATGTTTCCAAAAGACAGAGTAATGTAGTTTAATCAGAACGAGGCTGCTTGGTTCTTTTAGCAGAGAAGAGGCTTTTTTTCCCCTAATGACCTTTCAAACAAGCCATACTTGTTTAGTTGTTTTTTTCTTTCTAACTTTACTGCAGTGAATTTTAACATTGAACATCACTAACTGAGGTCTTTAGAGACAAATTTGCTGCTCTTTGATTTCTTTCACTTTTGATGAGTGTCACATGATCTGACCTTGTGATAAACTCACTGCGGTGAAGACTGACAACCACCTTGAATATTCTCCACTTGTGAACAATTGTTCTTACTGTGAAATGATGTGGTTTGGAAATGCCCTTTTAACCCTTCCCTGATTGATGGACAGCAGTGGTTGCATCTCGCAGATCATTGATGATGTCTTTCCTCACTGGTGTTGTGTTAGCGCACAACTGAATGCTCCAGACCAAAAAAAAATCTGCCAGAACTTCGGCTTTAAACAAATTATTTTCATATTTGCTGATGCTCAGTTTCTCAAAAGTACCCCAAATAGGACTGAACTGTCAAAAAGAAAAAAAGAAAAAATAGATGAAAACCAACATGCACACTTTTAAATTACTTTGTTTTTTTGTTCCTCTTTTTTTATCTGATCATGCAAACATTGACCCAGAAAAGTGTGTAATGAAATCCAGGTGTATACCTTGTGTATTGGTGATGATGCATTTGTGTTTTACATTCACTGCCAAGTACTTACTGCAATATATTTAGTTGTGATCTTAAGGGAGTTGGGGGATGCCTGAAATGCATAGCAGCTGTAAAAAACATGTCACCGTTCCCTTCGCCTCCATTCATCATTGTGGTCTCACACATTTCTTCAACAATAAGTCACAACTGGTAAAAACAGTCCTCTTAAATATATATTTTTTAATTTGTCTTGAGATTTAAAAAAAAAAGCTAAAGAAGCAATTTTAAAGTAATGTCCAAATTTGACGCAACTTAAAAGCATCTATGTTTTAAAAGACTGAATTTTATTGTGGTGATGCCCTTTGTCATTACACATAATACCTTTGCAGCAATTTAAAAGTTGTCCAGCATTTATTCCAGCTTTGGACAGGTTGATAGGCTGAAAATAGTTGGATTGCATCAGAACAATCAAACCAGAGAAACCTGCTCTGAGTGTGGGAAAAAAAAAAAAAAAAAAAAGACTGATTATGATGAAGCCAAGGCCGTGAAACTGGGCTCCCTGCTGATCCTGCAGAGCGATGAGACAAGGCCCAGTTCTGGCTAATAAGCCTGAGCAAGTCCAGCCAAGAGGCCTTCGCCTTGTAGCCTTATAACACCTATTATCATCTTTCCTACACGACATCCACGTGTTTCCATTTACAGGCTATTGTTTCAGCTGTGAAAAGGTTCTTCTTTGTGAGCGCGCTGACACCTCTCGTCTTGTGTCTGTCAAAGATGACAGTCTTTAATAGTTTTGCAGAGGTCAGCCTTCTGCCTCGTGTGGATAGCTGCACGGGAAGCGACAGGGTACCTGAGGACTGTCGAGCTGCGCTGACATTCTGCATGAAGAGAAGCATGTTAATGTTGCTGCTATTCTGTAGCCTGTAATTGCCTGTAAAGCCAGATAATAGCACAAGGTACCGCATTGCAAAAGCAGGAATGGAGACTTGGACATCCCCACAGAGGACTGGTACTGATGAGCATGAGCCATTAAGGAAGAAAAATATTGATTCTGATAGTTTTTGTGTATGTGTCCAAATTATATTGTACAGTAGCTGACAGATGCATTTCAAGTGTAGTTGACACCACAGAAAAATGTATTTTTGTTCATTTAAAGCGATCCAGTCATGGGTGGAGGAGCCCTGCTGGTGGTATCTGTGGTGGTTTGGCTGGGCCGTGACCTCGGTGGATATAATGCTGCGGTGGAAAATGTCCTGTCACTTGATGGAGGAGCTGCCTGTAGCAGCAGGAAGGAGTGTGGCGACAGGGGCCGTGTGTGTTAACCTCTTTCCTTGTCACTTTTTTTCTGTCTTTCTCTCCACCCTCCTCCCTCCCCGTTCTTGTCCCCACCATTTTTTCCCTCCTCTTTCTCTCTCCATCCTCGTTCCCCCAGACTCCACTCCATCTCCCTACACTCCTCCGTGACAAATTACTCCTGGCGGTTGATTTGTTGGTTGTCAAAAGTGCTCCTTGTGCTGAAGGTGTGCAGGAAAAAAAGGTGCTCCAACCCCCCAAGCTGTCGTCATCACCTGTCCCATCCCCCTCCCTAACCTTTTCCACGTGCCGTGTGCTCTCACCAGTGCTTGGCGTTGGGTTGTCTCTTGGAAAATTGACATTCTGTCTCAAAAGATCTCATTACATTAGACTTTGGAGAAACCGTTCAGGCTTTATATTTCCACCTTTTCTTTTGACAAAGCTGTTGTGATGTGTAGCAGCTTGTGTCAGGGGAGGGGCTTGTGGAGAGTCTTTTGTTATGTATGGAGGAGGGATGAAAGAAGAGCAAAAGGAGTTTATGGGAGGACTGAAAAGTGTCGGTGTTTGTGATGGCTGCCTTCCGTTGTAAAAAATACAAACAGCAACGTGTGTACTTCATAAAACAATCTAAAGGTTTAATGAAATAATCAGTTAAACATGAGTTGGTTTACAATAGTTTTAATGTGTAACATGATTTTTAAAAAACACTGTGAAAAAAACTTATTTTGTTCAAAAGTCTATGGTTTAATTTTTTTATTGACGGGACACACAACACAAGGTTTTCTCTGGCCCTATGTAGTGCAGAGTGGCACTTCCCCTCCTCCACCTGTTGCTGTGAGCTGTCAGTCAGCAGTATTATATTATAGTACAACATTATGTATAGT
>NC_056511.1:35983866-36010439 GCF_014905685.2 Nematolebias whitei
TAGATAGATAGATAGATAGATAGATAGATAGATAGATAGATAGATAGATAGATAGATAGATAGATAGATAGATAGATAGATAGATAGATAGATAATTATTTTTTAAATCTTATATATGGTAAATGGACTGTACTTATATAACGCTTTATTATCTTATCAATATACTCAAAGCACTTTACAACACAATATGTACCCTCATTTACACATTCATACAGCACTCTGCTAGATCTGTACAGAGAATAATCAGAGCTTTATCACATTCAGACACTGATGGGACACACATTGGAGGCAATGAGGGGTTCAGTGTCTTGCCCAGGGACACTTTGACATGTGGAGTGACAGCCAAACTTTTTTAAGATTATGTTGATTTTATGCAAAAATCATTTTTCTTAGCTTTTTTACAAAAAGCTATGAGTTAATTTGTGTATCTGATGTACGGCTGCGGCAGGCTTGCTGTACCCTGACTTATTAACTAACTAACATTGGTTTCTTATGTTACAACAATGTTACTTAATTAAAAAAAAAAGATAATGACAAATAAAAAGTACCATTCTGTGCAAAACACGTGGCTACTTTAAACAAACAAACAAAAAAAAACTGGTGTCTGTATTTATCCAGATCTTCCGGTTTTGTGTAGATTCATTTTAAAACAAAATGCACGTAAAACATCTGAAGCTGGCTCGCTAGTATTTTAGTAAAAGCTAATTGTTACTAAACAAAGATTTTAAGTTTAAGCTTCAAACTATCAATTTTAAACACAGATTTAAAATCATAAGGATATGAAACATCTGATTTTAACAGTGACTGTTCTTGTGGGTGTCTGTGCATCAACAAAATTCCTACAAATATGTTATCATCTTTATTATAGCTATAATATTGTTATTATTATAGATATAATATTATTATAGCTATAATATTGTTATTATTATAGCTATAATGTTGTTATTATTATAGCTACATATAATGTTGTTATTATTATAACTGTAATATTGTTATTATTATACATATAATGATATTGTAATAGCTATAATGTTATTGTTATAACTATAATGTTATTATTATAGCTATAACTATAATGTTATTATTATATATATAATTTTATTATTATAGCTATAATATAGTTATTATTATAGCTATAATGTTGTTATTATTATAGCTATAGTGTTTTATTATTATAGCTATAGTGTTGTTATTATTGTAGCTATAATATTGTTTTTATTGTAGCTATAATATTATTATTAATGCAATATGTGATAATTAGGCAACAATAATAATAATTACATTTCTGCTTTTTAAACAAAACACTTATGATACATTAAAAAGTATAGTTTTTACACATCTAAATTGTGTGTGGGGGCAGGAGGGTTATTGCTCAAGGTTGTTATTTGGTCAGAATGTCAAACCAACCCTTGCCTTTTTTAAACTGTATTCTAAATAACTTGTGCAAAGATGATAAAATACATTTTACACCTGCAGCTGATAGATATGCACTAAACAAAATGCACACAGTAGAAGTTCATAAAACGGATTTGACAAACTAGCCACATAGGAATTGGTTCATCATATTAAATATCAGATAAATAAAGGTGTTTAATCACATTTGATCCTGTAAATCCAATACTACCAGAAAGCAGTTGTGCTCATTGATTTTCAGCTTTGCCAGCAATGACCTAATACAGTCACAGATATCGAAGGGATAAACCACCTTAGTGTAGTAAACACAGCCAAACCTCTCTTGGGCTTCTGTGTGTGTACTCTGTATTATATGCTGTCTGATTAATGTGTGCAGGAAGTTAAACTTTCATATCATCAAAAACAGGTGAAGTAATACTAATAAGTGGGTGTTGGTTTGTGTTAATAAGTCAGAGTTTGTAGTGAAAGCTGTTTATACTCGAGCAGACATTACTTTCCTCTGTGTGGTGATTTAAAGAGCAGCTCTTGTTCCTTCAGCCTCTCGGGCTGTTTTATTCACTAACTGTTTCACTTTGTAAAATTAATAGAATATCTGTTTTCTTTGAACCCCGGCTTTACAGAATCTAGATTGGTGTGTATGGCCGTCAACACACAGAGGCGAGCATCACAATCCACTTGTGTTCATGAGTCTCAAACCATCTTGTCTCTGTCTTTGTGGTCAAAAGAGGGGTTAAGCTTTTATCCTATAAATACGGCATGAAAATCCCTCTGTCAACCACACGTTCATTCTAAGGCCTGCATTAACATAAAAATGGGGGCTTGTTATACAGTGAGATTTCAATAAAAAGAACACAAAATGCGTTTAATGAAATTCAGATGCTGGGCCTTAGCTCCCTGGATCTCATTAAATGAGCTTTGTGCTGTTTTTCCATCTCCTCTTTGTAGAGGAGGTCCTTGAGTGCCCTTAATAATGTGGCAGATTTCATCATATCCCTGATTTAAAGAGGACAATGTCTGCCTCATTCTCTTGTTCTCTTGCGAACCGGAGCCAATCTCTCCACAGATGTCCTCGAATAGTTTCTGAGTCTGGCTCGTGATGACGCTCCATCTTGTGGTGCGTTTTCTTTTACTTGCTGAAGTTTTGTTCCTCCACTAACTTGCTCCTCTTCCCTGTTTTGTCCCCTCCTCATCCCCCGTCCCTCTCCGTTTCTCCCTACGTAGGATTTGGTTTCATAACGTTTGAGAGTGAAGACATCGTAGAGAAAGTCTGTGAAATTCATTTTCATGAAATCAATAACAAAATGGTAAGTCCACACACTTTTTTTTAATATATTTTTCAATTCCAGGTGGACGCTGAAGGATTAATATTTGATTTGTTCTTTTCCGTCCATTAATAGCTGACCATGTGTGTGTAGTGTGTGTGTGGGTATAACGCCCGCACGCTCGTTCACTTTGTGGGTCTGTGGGTCTCGGGGATGGGATGGGAAAGCGGTGGTGTGTACTGACCACAAACCGTGAAATTGTGTGGCTGAATTCTGCCTGTCAGGGCTGAGGGACAGGAGAGTGGAGCTCCTCCTGAATCCCCTGCCACACACTCACTTTAACACACTCACAGGTGGAGATGTCCACGAGTGCAGGGGGGAAGCTACTGGCAGAGGCCGAGTTCATTAGTCAGGGATTAGCACCTTCCACTGAGTGCCAGTGACGCCAGTTTTATTTACACCGCTTCCCCGGTCCTTTCAGAGCGCCACAGAGTTTAGATGCAGTTTTTGAAGTTGTCATGCGACGTGTGATTAATTGACAAGGTCCGCCCTCGGTGTGGCGAGTGTGACATCAGGGCCCTCCTTCACCCACTTCCACACTGCAGGCCTCTTGAGAAATCCTGCATCATTTGAACAGCTTTGTGGGTTGTGATTGACTGGAGGGAATACTTGTCTCGAATGTTCGGTGGGGCTCCTTCGCTCTCACTCCCAGATTTATATTCCTTTGCCCCTGAAACTGACTGACTCTCTGAATGACACTGTAGGAAAATAATTTCCTCCTGGGACCAGTGCAGGTCACATATGACTCCCAGTATGCATCCCATCAAGCTGCTTTACATGCAGTGCTTACAGCTAAACCCAACAAAAACGGTGACAGGTTTAAGTATCTTCACATGTAACATATTATGTCACAACATACAGAGAAAGCTCAGTGAGAACAAAGTCTTACAGGCACTGTTCAGAAAAAAAAACTTTTACTGTACTTATTTGTGAATGTTAACGGTACAAATTTAATTAAAAGTTTAAAAATTATTTCTGTGTAATTATCTCATGTTACAACATGAACACCTGCGGCTTATATATGTACAAAATAGTTTTTTCTTTTTAAATTAAGTGGGCACGGCTTATACTCAGGTGTGCTCTATCCATCCATCCATTATCTTTACCCGTTTATTCCATTTTGGGTCACTGGGGTCGCTGGTGCCCATGTCCAGCAATCACTGTGCGAGGGGCGGGGTACACCCTGGACGGGTCGCAAGTCCATCACAGGGCCACATAGAGACAAACGAGACAAACAACCATTCACTCTCTCACTCACACCTAGGGACAATTTAGAGTTACCAATCAGCCTAACATGCATGTTTTTGGTCCGTGGGAGGAAACCGGAGCACCCGGAGAAAACCCACGCATGCACGGAGAGAACATGCAAACTCCACCCAGAAAGGCCCCTGGACCGGGGTTTGAACCAGGGACCTTCTCGCTGAGAGGCAGCAGCTCTACCAATTGCGCCACCGTGCTGCCCAGGTGTGCTCTATAGTCCAGAAATTACAGTATTTGATAATAAAGCTGGACTATTAACAGAATGAATTACGAGGCTGAATATGCTTATTAAAAAGTTTAATAATACTAGAAATCATAGAACAGCTTATCTTTTTCTGTACGGTCCTGCTTCCTGGATAGATGAGTTGTAAAATTTGAATCAAAACAGAAAGCAATTACTTTTTTTTATATATATATACCTGTGTGTGTGTGTATATATATATATATATATATATATATATATATATAATCTTTTATTTACACTGACAATAACTTTTATTGCAAAAAAAGAAGCCTAAATCTAAGAAAATAGTTCACATATAATGTGTAACCAGACAAAGAATTAAAAAGTTATCAACAAAAACAAAAAGAAACTAGGGTGCATGAAGACCATTTAATTTCTCACTTTTCTTAGAATAAAATTGTAATTTTTGGTTTTGTTTTGCTTAAACACATTTTTACCATTCTCAGATTATCCAAATATGTCCTTCCCATTATCTCTACTACAAAGTAATTTATTAAATGGGACTGTGTAAGTATGTTGCTAAATGTTAAATACAAAATTTATGAAGTGTCTTTGGCTGATAAAATATTGATAAAATAAATAAGAAAAATTGTCACTGTTTTGAAACGACTACTTAAGATTCAAGAACTGATCAAATTTTAAAAAGCAATAACTCTTAATAACTAATTTTAACACCAGAAATAACTAGTTTGCTGATATAATTAGCTGGCCTGATTGGAGCTGAAAACAGAAACTAACGTTTTTAGTTCGAGGAAATGGCAGCAAATGTCACCAAAAAAACCAAACAAATGTGATGTATCAAACAAAATTAGACACATAAAACCTCCTGATTTATATTTATCAGTTTTGGAGACATCCACGGTCAGCTGAGAGGCGAGTTCAGTCAGTCTACTGCTCCCTGTCCAGCTGCTAAAAACATCTGCTCAAGTGGATTTTAACTCACAAATGGTGTTGCTGTGATGCCAACACGAAAACCCTCAAGAATGTTTGGCATTTGCTATTCCACATGTACATGCACAATATATTCATGTCACATAGAGGTTCTTTTTCTCAGCCCAAGTGAGGGGATTAAAAAAATAGGTCACTGGATCCAGGAACACAGGAGGAGTACACTTACTGTTTTAGATTTGTATTATTGTGTGAATGTTTATGAAGCATTCACTCTGTTGTGATCCATTTTTCTTCCGTACGTTTTGCGGCGTGATTCTCGACCCGCAGTTTTCAATCTATTTCAACAAATCATATCAAAACATTCGGCTCTTTCAGGACAATCCTGCTATGACATTTTGTATTGGTGCAACTTTAGCTTTTTGAGATAATTAGCCTTTTCTATCATTTTTTTCCTCATAGAAAATGAATTGAGCTCATTTTACATCCTTCACATCTTTAGATCTGTTTACAACCTTTTACTGCTCCTCACACATTTTGTTCTGCTTCGGCATCTTTCAGCTTCCTTGTGCAAATTTAAACATTTTCTGCTAATTTCAGCTAATTTCAGCTGTTTTGTGCTCGTTTCAGATTCTTTCTGCTAACCACAACATGTTTATGCTTCTTCTAACTTCTTTCTGCTGATTTCAGCTCGATACGCTCCTTTCAGCTGATTTCTGAGAGTTTTAGCTTTTTCTACCATTTCAGCTACTATTTAGCTGTTTTATACTATTTTAACTCTTTTCAGCTAATTCCACATTATTTGCATTCATGTCAACGTTTTTAGTCCAATTCAGCAAAAATGTGCTCTCTCCACTTCCTTCTGGTAATTTCAGCTTCTTTCTGCTTTTTTAGCTACTTTTCAGCTGGTTTTTCTTGCTAATTTCAGCTTTTTTTCTGATAATTTCTTTTTTTTTTTTGTGCTCATTTCTGCTTCTTTCAACCTAATTGGGCAAACATGTTTTCTCTGCTTTTTTCTGCTAATTCAAGCTTGTTCTACCTTTTCAGCTAACATTTTAGCTAATTTCAGCTGCTTTCAAATAAATTTCGTTTTTGGGTGATAATTTCAGCTACTTTCAGCTTAATTAACTTCTTTACGCTAATGTCAGCTTGTTTATGCTCCTTTCAACTTATTTTTGTTGGTTTAAGCTTTTTTTGCTATTTCAGCTACTATTTAACTGTTTTTTTTTGTTTGTTTGTTTATTTTATTTATTTATTTTTGCTAAATTTAGCCTTTTTATCTAATTCCATATTCTTGGAGCTCATTTCAGCTAATTCTTCTTCCTGCTAGTAATTTAAGCTTATTTCTGCCTTTTCCAGTACTTTCAGTTATTTTTTTTTGCCAATTTCAGCTTTTTTAGCTAATTTCCAAATTTTTGGCTCATTTCTACTTATTTAAACCTAATTCGGCAAATATGTGTTCTTTCTGCTGTCTTATGCTTAATTAGGCTTGTTCATACATTTCAGCTATATTTCAGCATGTTTTAGCTAATTTCAGCTATTTTTCAGCAAGTTCTTCAGAAAGAAACATTCACCCTGCATTTTCGCAGGAAATTCAATTTCTCTAGTTTGATTTTCACCTCCAGGATTTTGGATTTGACAACAGTTTTATACCAAAGTAGCTGTTTGATCTACACCAGCTAAAGTTACCGTCAGTAAGTTAAAGTTTGCTATGTGAAAAGGAAAATCTGCAACTGGTAGGGAAGGGAGAGTTCTAGTTTCTTGCACTTTTGACCGCATGTAGCTGTGATTTGATCCACTGTGCAAATGCACACGGGTATCTGCTGCATGACTGGAAAAGCACCAATCCTAGCCTCTACATGTATTTACTCTTTACAAAGAGCAGCACAAATGGAAAGGTTGTGAGCCATCAAGGAGTCCAAGGAATCCTCGCAGAACATATGAGAATTACTGTGCACGTATGGTGTGAAAAGAAAAGGGAGATGTTAGTTTCCTGATGCTTTTATCACCTTTGTGGAGTCCCTCTTGGCAACACCTACAGCATCTTAAATGCTTTAGGAAACAGGAAATGAATGTGACCCTCGGATCTTCTACAAGGTGTTGACATCTGGGAATATCTGAAAAGGGGAAATAAATTGTATGTTTAAAGCATCTTTTTAAGGCACAGAGGTGTGTTAACATCGTCACACGTACATGAAGGAAATGACTGGATTTTCAGTTTCTAAAAGAGCATCAAGTAAAAAATGTCTCCTGTCTTCATCCTTATGAAGCACCATACAGAAATAGACCTCATCCATCCTGCCCACGAGTGTTATCTCAGATGGTTCGTGAATAATTGATGTGGACAGAAATTCCATCCCACTTGGGAAGGTTGTGGACGTATAGGACACCCCACCTTCTTCTTGCCCTTCAGCAGCTCCGGCTGTGTTGTGGGTCAGTGCCCACTCAGATGTGAGCGGTTGAACCTTTAAGCGTCTTGGTGCCATTAAGGCCTCACGTTCAGGAGCATGTCGTCTTTGTCACTGTGAATTCTGACTCATATATAATTTAGCAAAGAGTGAAAATCTCATAATTTACCATCAGCAGCTGACTGCACTGACTTCCATGTCTTTTTTTTTTTTTTTTTGCGTCAGTGTATGTAGGCTGTGATAAAAATATTGATCATGCCCTCTGGGGCTCAGCATCATTGTTGAAACATCCTTTAGCTACAGCAGCCACCATCCTTCTATTAAACTAGTAAATATTTTGGAGTAAAAATCAATAGGCAGGAGACGGCTTGACGGTTTTCAAATACTTGTTTAACTCTTTATCGCAGCTTCACATATTTGAATGTTTACATAATGTTGTGGTGGCAGAGATCTCCTTATGACAGCTCAGAAAAAGTTGTACGTTGCTTTTTTTTTCTTAAAATGTGCATCTCCATAAATCCTAAACCAAGCGAATAGCACAGAAACTTGATTCTTTATAACAACAACAATAATAATAACAATAACAGTAATAATAATAATAATAATAATAATAATGTGTTATTGCTCAGTGTGTGTGATGAAGCTACTCTCATCTTCATTACGTTTTAGCTCACTATATGTAAAATTTGTGGTACACTAATTCACATTTTGTGCTTGCTGTGATTGATTAGCTGTGGTGGCCATCTTGAATAAAAGTCAAAAGTCAATCAGTTGTAGATGATTACTTTCTGAGAGTTTCATTAAAATCTGTCCGGTGGAACATGAGATATTTCACTAAAAGACGGGGAGAAAAAAAAAATGCAGCCACATGTGGCGCACAGGATCTATCTATAATTACAGATAATAAACAAAAGGGGTTTTTTTTATCAAAAATAATACTTTAAATCAATTGAGATTTTTCTGTAGGTTATGAAATAAAGTAATTAAGTCACAAACAATTAAAAACAAAAAAGGGTTTTGATCAACTAAACTGACTAAAATAATGTGATGAGGATTAAATATTAGAAGAACAAAATGGACAATAAATAAATAAGTAAATAAATACCTAATGACGTTCATACAGTATGGCATAAATCAAAAACGATTAAAACAATATTATGTGAATGAGTTTAAATCTGATAAGATCAATGTCTTTATAGTGCTTGAGTATCATGACAAGTGAAAACCATGAGGTATTTTTTTCTAGTTAGATAAGAATAAACATTTTGTTGTTTCAATTACTGATGCAACTTTAAAGGATTATTGGAGAGAAATAAATACTAATAATGTCAGCAAATAACTGAATAAAGAATAAAAACTGTAAAGGCTGACCAAGGAAGGATGAAATGAGTGAGGTGATGGGAGGAGTTTTTTTTCCCATTGATATTAAACTATAAAGTCTGACTAAAAACTAATTTGATAAGGCATTTATTCAACAACCTTTCATGTATTGAGGCAAATGTATTCTGAACATTAAAATGACTGAAGCATAATTTTAGGAGAAAAGTACCAATGCAAACCTCTTAATATGTATAATATGTGTTTTACTGCTCTTTTATCAAAATACCAGTGGATTAATTTTAATGAAACTTTCAGAAAGTAATCGCTGTATGTACTTCTACAACTCAGTTACTGGCCTACACGACTTTTTGCCTTCGGCCGACACAAAAGAATGGCTGTAACTGAGTCAAGTTTACAGATACTGAGTTAACCTTTGTTAATAAGTCAATAGCAACACGTACTCTGAGCACTAATACATCTCACAAAATCTCAGTATTTTATGGTAGGCTTTTAATTACATGTTGGTGCTTGTCAAGATAGTCAACAGAATCAAAACGATCGTAGACAGCATTATAAATTACATAATGCACACAATTAGTCCTGCATTGACTTAATATTAAGAGGTTATTCACTATGATATTGAATGATTTAATTTTTATTATATGCCCATCATAAGGTGGTCTCGGGTCTCTCTTGTAAATGAGTCCCCGAGTCTCAATGGGATTAACCTGTCTACATAAAGGTTGAATGACTTGAGGCTAGGATATGTTTTACATGCTATCTGAATATTTCACTCAGGTTTTACCATTTATTATTTAAAGACACTTAAAGAATAAGTTGGTCATTTCACAGTAAAGTAAAATTAATGGTGGGATTATTTCAGCTGGATAAAGTCGACTACTGAGCAACTTAAGATGCATTAGTTTTCTTATCCTTCATTCAATACCAGATGGAGCTTGTCTGATCAGTCCTGAATTCGATGTGCAGATTGACCCAAAGCGTACAGCTCGGGTCATCAAGAATCCCCTCGAGTGACTAGAGGAACAAGTAGTCCTGCAACAGATGGTTTGGCCCTCACACAGCCATTATATCAATATCACGGAGCCAGACTGGGATTACATAAAGAGACCAAGGCAGCTGGGGCTGCCTAAATCCACACAAGAACTGTGACACATTCTTAAAGATGTTTGCAACAGCCGAGCTGCAAAAAGCTGCGTTGAAGTGGTTCGAGATGTATTTGAGGCATTTTGGAGGCAAAACTGGGTACATTCAATGTTTTTTGTTTGTTTGTTACCACAGTTTGTTTCAACCTAATGAAATTGCCAAATATTATTTGGATGGTATTAGGCCTGTCACGGTAAACAATAAATTAATTAATCGCATGATAAATGAAAATTATTGACCTCATTTTCATTTTTCGGCTTTATCGTTTCTTTGTGTCTCTCTTTTTCTACTGAAGACACTGGATGACAAAAGGCTCAACTCCGGTGCTCTTCGCTGACCCCTCCCTTTCTCTTTTGTCTTTAAAATCTATTTTAACTATCCAGAATCACGTTTTTTGTTCGTTAAAAGCAGCTAAGCTGAGAAGCTAAGCTACAAGCTAAGCTAACAGGCCAACCTCAGGGAAAAACCTCTGTCTTGTCAAAGCTCCAAAATTCTAAGTTGAAACCCGGGTCTTCGTGTAAAAAGTTGTTTTCCTCTGCAAAAAGAAGCTGAGAACTTTACTGATTTTTTTTATTAAAAGCTTTGTGTGAACCAACATTTTGAGAACCGAGAAAAAAGGAGAGACAGCCCATGTCACTCAACTCCCTCCCATTTTTCTTAAAGAGACACGCTGCTCACTCCCTCACTATCCATCCTTTGGTTCAAACAGTCTTATACTGCTATTTGGTGGTCAAAAAAGGTACTACACTCAAAAAAAAATTACCCAACATTTCTTCTTAAGTTTGACAATAATTACTATCCATCCATCATCTTTACCCGTTTATTCCATTTTTGGGTCACGGGGGTCGCTGGTGCCCATGTCCAGCAATCACTGTGCGAGGGGCGGGGTACACCCTGGACGGGTCGCAAGTCCATCACAGGGCCACACATAGAGACAAACGAGACAAACAACCATTCACTCTCTCACTCACACCTAGGGACAATTTAGAGTTACCAATCAGCCTAACATGCATGTTTTTGGTCTGTGGGAGGAAACCGGAGTACCCGGAGAAAACCCACGCATGCACGAAGAGAACATGCAAACTCCACCCAGAAAGGCCCCTGGACCGGGGTTTGAACCAGGGACCTGTTCGCTGAGAGGCAGCAGCTCTACCAGTTGCGCCACCGTGCTGCCCACAATAATTACTAATTATTGTCAAATTTCAAACAATATTATCGTTTATCGCAATAGTTTCTGAGACAGTTGCCCAGCAAAATTTATCATGGCAGGCCTAGAAGATATCTTTACCAATAAAGCTTTCTAATTATTATTATTATTATTATTATTATTATTATTATTATTGTTGTTATTGTTATTATTATTATTTTTATCCACCTGTCAAAGACGGACATAATAATAATAATCTCAGTCCACAAGTCTGTCATTTTTTCTCTGGTCCGAGCCATAACTTCTGATCCGCTCAACATAATTTAATGAAATGTGATGCACATATATGTACCATCACTAGACGGAGTGTCACATACACTTTTCATCACCCCACCTCCAGGGTCAAGGTCACAAACCAAGGTCAAAGTTAAAACACAGTCTTTGCTTGACCAAAGCTGGTCCAAAACACACAAGATAATTTAATGAAACTTAATGGAAATTTGTACAACCACTACAGGACGTGTCGCATAATATTTTCATCGCACCAGCTTCAAGGTGAAGGTAACAAACCAAGGTCAAATAGTACACAAGGCCCTTGCTTCTCCGGTCCATAACTACGGATCTATTGAAGATAATTTAATGAAACGCTACACATTTATACCACTTCTGGTTGGTAACTCTAAATTGTCCCTAGGTGTGAGTGAGAGACTGAATGGTTGTTTGTCTCGTTTGTCTCTATGTGTCCCTATGATGGACTGGAGACCTGTTCAAGGTGTCCCTAACTTCTCGCGCAGTGACTGCTGGATATAGACACCAGTGACCCTTGTGACCCGAAAAGGAATAAGCGGGTAAAGATGACGAATGGATGGACGGACCGATGAACGAACGGATGAACGGATGTCTTTTTATCACCCTTGTACCCAACACAGGGTTTTCTGTCTTTGCTATGTACCCACAAGTAAAAAATAAAATAAAAAATTCAAATGATAATTTGTGCAGTCAGCAGCATCGGGTTGTGGTTGCTTAAATTGTTACAATTAGAAAGATGTATAAAAAACTATTTTGACATTTGTATCTTAAAGGTTAGGGTAGAAAATATTAGGATATCTCTTGATATTTCACGATGTGGGGGCTTTTTGTTAACAGTCATCCCAGCTCTTCCTTCCCTTATTGATGTTTGATATCTTTCATGCCAGTTAACTTCAGATTGTGCATCATTCTGCAGCAACAACGATGGTTTAGAAAGCCCTTAAGCTGTGCTCAATTTGCACACAAGAAATAGGATATCAGTGGAGACATGACAGAACATTCTCCAGCAAATTTTTTTTGCTTCCGATTTTTGCACCTTATTTAGGTGTTTTATGAAAAGTCCACCTACACTCCATCACCACCTGTGCTGGCAGCAATCTTTTTATCATCTGCTGGGAAGTACTCCTGTACTTGGGCTGTCATGGCATCAGTTTTACATTTGTCATTGTGGTGGGAAAAAAATGTTCACAAGAATATTTATTAAACAAAACATTGGTGTTGTCTGTTAAATTAGCCTTTTAGATATTGTATATTTTGGTTTATCATTGTATCAGTGTTGTAAGATGGAGACTGTGCAAACATAAGAAATTTATATATATAATTGTCAGTCTGGATACATACATGATACATGATATGTTTACCTTCAGGACAAAATCAGGTAGTCGATTGGTCAATTGCTGACTCGCCTACTGGATTGATTGACAGATTGTGTCGCGGATCTGACTAGCAAAAAAAAAAAAAACGCTGACACCACCCGCCAGCCCTGGGTGGAGGCGGGACAGCCCAGGTGCAGAGGTAGCGGTGTTTTGAGATTTGATGTTGTTAATAAAAAGTTCTTAAAAAAATAAAAAAACATGGAGAGTCAGCCCTGCAGGCTACATATCAGACCGGCCCACCGGGAAATATCCAGATCCTCCCCATAACTTGACGGTCAAGTATGCAAAGGCGTGTGGTAACACAGGTGATGCTACGCATTCCTGATTTTTGTTGCACATGTGTGCATACCTGTGTACCAGGTGCACCCCTGTACACATACATATATATATACATATATATATATATATAATTTTTTTTTTTTTTCCCCTCAATGGGACAGTATAACCAATTGGCTAGAATAATATACAAGAACATCTGTGTCGAGTATGGACTGGAGGCACTGTTCCCTCTAAGCTATGCACCTGTGCAATCGCGTACTGCTCACACATTCTTTACACACAAGAAAATATGCTGCGCAGTTGCGAACTGGCCACAAGGTTTTCTCCCGTTTTTATAATAAACTGTCACCCCGAGCGCAGCGGTCTGTACAGTGCAGCCGCCTGATGCGTGGGGGGGGACGGACCCCCGGCCAAAACAGACCTGCGTCACGTGATTTGTCACATGATTTTTGTATTCAGCCAGTCAGCCTCTTCTGGAGTTTCAGCGCTGACATGCAAACTACGTTCAAAGACGCTACATAGCTATAAGCAACCATGAATTATTGCACTTTTCTAAGCTTTGTTACTGCATATTTCATCACATACCGAGGAATAATATTTGGCGATGTGGATTTATCACAGAAGTTTTCGGTTGTACGACATCAATCAAAGGCGGTAAGTAAGCTAATCCCACGACTTGTAGCCAATTTTTCATGCTAAGTGTTAGCAAACAGTAGTGCTCGGTATATATCTGGATGGTCAAAGGAAAAGTTTACAAACGGTGGTATACTGTATGGGCTGGAGACAGTGGCAATGACAAAAAGACAGGAAACAGAACTGGAAGTGGCAGAAATTAAGATGTTGAGGTTCTCCTTAGGAGTGGCAAGGATGGATAAGATTAGAAATGAGATCATCAGAGGTACAGCACAAGTTGAACAACTGGGAGATAAAGTTAGAGAGACCAGACTGAGATGGTTTGGACATGTCCAGAGGAGGGACAGTGGTTTGGACAAGTCCAGAGGAATAACAGTGGGTATATTGGTAGAATGATGTTAGAAATGCAGCTGACAGGAAAAAGACAAAGAGAAGCTATATGGGTGCAGTTAAAAAGGACATGGAGGTAGGTGAAGTGAGGACAGAGGATGTAGAGGACAGAGTGAGATGGAGGAGGATGACTCACTGTGGTGAGCCCTGAAAAGGGAAAAGCCGAAAGAAGAAGAGGAAGTTTAATGGGTTGTGTAATGTAAAATGTACTCTTACATACTGAATTTCACTGTGAGTTCTTGCCCTGTGCTGATCTGCAGCATGAAAACATCCACTGCAGTAACTATTTTAAGTTATTAGTAGCTTAGAATTTTTTTCTGTCTTCTTTGCCTTAATGTTGGTCGATAAGAAATAAATATCACACTAAATGCCTCAGGTAAAGCCATGAGCTTCACTACCTCCACCATTACAGCTATCTTGTTTGTTAGTTTGTCTGAAGTTAGCTCACCCTGGGTTACATTTCCTCGTGGGTAAATGATCTTACCATTCACGTAAAATATTTGGTAATGTTCTTATAGAAACAATTCCTGAATATTGTTCATACTGTGTTAATGCTACATGTTTGCCTCTTGACTCTACAAGTGGGTAAGGTTACAGTAGACCTAGCTCACTACTGGAGTTTTTAAGTAGGTATTTTAAGCTACTAATAAACATCATGGATGATGCTTATGCTAGGCCATTGGTAAGAAAGAGTGATTATTATTATAGTTTCATATTGGCTAGTGATCCACCGCCCCCCCCCCCCCCCGACACTTAAGTTAGGCTACACTGTGTTTCTTAGACTGTGACTAGGATACGTGAGAGAAGCGAAGTGTGCTCTATTCACACAAGGAGAGCTGTTGGTCAGGCAGGTCTTGTTTTTTTCATTCAACCTTTACTTAGACAGGTAGATCCCATTGAGCCTCGAGGACTCATTTACAAGAGAGACCTGATTTCAACAAAGAATGATGAAAAACAATGGACAACAGCGACAACAATAGACAGTTATTAACATTAACTCTAAAATAGTTATTGAATCAAGTGTTTATTTGTGTAGGTAAAACTAGATGTTAAACAACCTGTTAAAATACACCAAAATGCAGGAAATGGCATCTACAGTACTTTATTTAAAATTTTCTGGGGGAGGGCCCCCAGACTCACCCAACAGGGTGTCCCCCCCCCCACATTACAAACATGCTTCTGACACTAATGGCAACCGTGCTGCTAAACATCTTCCAGAGCAGGACCCTCACATAAGCCACAACTGGACCCTCACCCAGACCAAAGCAGGGCTCTCACATTTAACATACTACACTTCTCATGAACAACAAGATTGTCTTTTTCATTTGAAGTGGGCCAGATCACTTATATTAAAAGTAAACAAATGGAAATTGCTGCTGTAATTTGATTATTTTAATAAGCCATGTAACTTGCTATGATCCCAGATTTTGAACAGGTGTGATACTGGTGTGAGACCACAGCGTGCACATCTAATGTTGCTCACAGTGGTCCTCAGTGCACTCAGGGAGCTTGTGTTTGCCCAGACACATGAAAAATTAGAGGGAAAATTGACTGGAGGTCCCACAGTCAAAGTGGGAGATGCCACCAAGGGTGATGGAGAACAGAAGGGCTAAGAAACTGTGGGACTTTCATATCCAGACTGACAAACAGGTGATGGCTGATCAACCCGACATTGTGGTGGTCAACATGCAAGAGAAGAAGGCAGTGGTGACAGATGTAGCAATCCCAAGTGACTGTAACTTCATAAAGTAGGAGCAAAAAGCTCAAGAAATACCAAGGCCTGAAAGAGGAAATACAGAAGTTGTGGTGAGTCAAAACTTGGTAAAAGTAACATTTTTCATCATTGAATACAAATATAAAAAAAAAGTTTTATTGAATCTTTTCACCAAGTTCTAATTCTAAATTAAATATAATCTTAACTATGCTTTTTTTAGTCTGTGCTTAACTTGCCAGAATACACATAGAAATATATCAAAAATTACAAAAATATACCATAAATTAGCATTCCTTAAAAAATACTCTATGTGAAATACTCTATATATGTATGTATGTATGTATGTATGCATGTATGTATGTATGTATGTATGGATGGATGGATGATGGATGGATTCTGGTTTATGTACAGTTCAAAAAAATAGATGAAATTATAAAAATGATGTGCTGATAAAATTTTATTTTTGTATACTACTTGCCATTTTTGCAAGAGTATTTTGCCATTTTAAAGAAACTAAATATTTTACTGGTAAGACTCCACCTCGTGAAAATAAATACCCTTTTACACACCTTTATTGTATAACCTATACAAAACAGGTTTTCTATATCAAGACTGCATTTTATAATATAACTTTTTACCGCAGATACTGGCTTGTCATTGCACATGGAAACAGCCTTCATTTAACAAGTAAAATTTGTGATAAAGCATCAAGTCATTTATAAACTTAATCTAAAGTCCATTTTATTTTTGAAAAAGTTGAATTTTTACAACATTGGTTTTATTTTTTGTTAGGATAAAATTAGAATATTTATAGAATATTGTAAATTTTGATGTCTCTGTTTGTTTTTCACAGTGTATCAGGTCAATAAACATTTTTTCAACTGAATGACTTAGCCCAATAATACAATAAGAAATGATACTATTGATTAGGTCAAAACTTGTGTTAGGCTATAAGACTGAACAGTATGTCTCTTCTACACTACATACCTGTATATGCAGTAAACTGATTGAATTCACCTGAATTTCACAGATTACTTTGAACATAAGCTGAGTGTGTTAGTGTAATGGCTTCTGCTCATCCAGAAGACATGATCAGGCTAAAACTAAACATATTGGCTTGAAAGCTATAAAGTTTTACGTTGTGTTAATGTGTGGGCTCACACTGCATAAATCCGCTCTGCACACTTCTGCTTGCAGCCCCACACTGAACAAGTCTGGAAAGGAGATTTCTGCTGAGAAAATTTTGGACCTTTAGTTTGACATGTCATTAAAAATGTTTTTCAAGAGCAATTTTTCGATTTCTAACAATGTTTGAACATCAAGTGGCTAATAAGGAGGTGGCACCACCCTCCAGAGTGGTTTGAGTATCTCACGGAGTGCTTCTTTACAAGTCCTGGACTGTAAGTAATTGGATGGTTACCCTTCATTGAAGAAGGAAAAGCTTTGAGGGATGAAGGAAGTGGAATCCACTTTTCACTCTGCTCACCAGGAGGTCCCATAAAAGCTCAGTGATGTTCAGATCTGCTGATTGAGGAAGTGATGGAGGCCATTTGACGTCAACCTGATGATCATTGTCCCACTTTTGAATGTGTCTCCCAGTGTGCCTGTTGGCAATATTATCTTGCAATAAAAAGCATGGCAAGAGAAACGTGTCGGTACCACAGGGTGCACATGGCCCTGCAATGACCTCACATCCCTTACCTTTTATATACAGTGGGCACACAGAGATATTAGGGAAAATGACTTGTGTGAGATTGTTGGCCATTGAAAGCATCATTTTGCCTTTCCTAAAACTTCTTATCATCATACATCTACCTATGCTCAACTGTCCTGTGTTTCTACACTGATTGTAGATACAACCCTAATGGAAAACAAAGCTTCTGCTAATCTGAAAGGATGTGGAATTACAAAAGAGATGAGTGAATAAAAATAAAATAAAAACTGGACTGGATTGTGCCGAACTGTGTCTGAACCTTCCACTTGTCACATTTAAAATGTTCCTTTCTCAGACCATAGTTCATGCACAATAATCCAGGTTTTAAAAAAAATCCAACAAAGTTCAGTCAGGTCATCTAGACGGTTTTGGATTTGTTGAGACATGTTGTCCTTCATTCAAAGGATTTCATCAGTCTGAGAATGCTGCCTCAGAGGAGTCAACAGGGGGGAGAGTGGGCCCCAGAAACCATTTTATCATCAGCAAACTGATTGGCCCACTATGTGAGTGCACTGCTGAGTTTGGACTGAGTTTGCTGTGGCTCCTCGGACTGATGGAGTCCTTTGGATGAAGGATAAAATTTTTCAACAAAAACAAAACTGTCCAGAGGACCTGACTTAACTTTGTTGGATTTTGTACCTGGGTTATTGAGCATGAACTTTGATGTTTTGAACCACTTTGGCTATGGCTGCCTCAGAGGAGTCAACGGGAGAGAGGGCAGGTCCCAAAAACCATCTTATCACCAGCAAACTAGTTGGACCCCTATGTGAGTGTGCTGCTTGTGGGACTGAGTTTGCTGTGGCTCCTCGGACTGATGAAGTCCTTTGGATGAAGGACGAAGCATCTCAACAGATAAAGAAACCATCCAGATGACCTGACTTAACTTTGTTGGATTCCTTTCTTAGATTATTAATGGATCATTGGGCACTTGTATGTACACAAAATCAAAAGTAGGTTAAGATTACAAGACAGTGTCAAAAGGCAAAGCTCTTGATATACTGGTCTGTCTATGTTCCAACCCTCACCTATGATCATGACGTTTGGATTAGTGTTTCCCCCTAGATAACTTGCCATGGCAGGGTGCTCATCTCCTCCGTGATTTTTGTCGGGGGGGTGATGGGGACGGACGGAGACACGTCCCGAGCTGTGCAGCACGCTGTTTAAACCGACAGTTTTAGAGCAGGGTGTGGGAGAGGAGAGAGACAGACGCATCTCAACCACACGCTGTCTGAACCGATGGGTTTTTTTTGGAGGGGGGGGGGGGGGGGGACAGACACACATCTGAGCCGTGCGCTGTTTGTACCGACAGATTTCGAGTGGCGGGAGGGTCAGAGTGAGGGTTCAGCATGAGGGAAGAGGCTGCCTTTAGCTTTTTAGCAAGTGCACCTGAATAGCGAGCTGCTTGTTTAGCGTTACATCAGTGCCAACAGGTGGTTGGGGTGGGGAGGGGTTCGGTAGATGGGGGCGCTCGGTTCTGTTGACGGGGCGGGGCACCCCGCTTGTATAATGGTAGGGGAAATATTGGATTATGATCGAAAGAACGAGATCCAAAACACAAGCGGTCAAATGAGCTTCCTCTGTAGGTTACTTTTTAAAAAATAGAAATGCAATCATTTGCACTGCTGCTTTTTACTCATGTCCCACATCACTATTATATAATAGCAACATAAATATGATACATAAAATATTGTCTATGTATAGTTATTTGTTATTTTGAGACATACAAGGAGAGTGAGAAAAAAGTGTCATGACGCCGACTCATTACACTGATGTTAAACTGGCCAGCAGTTTATATGATTAAATTGTAATTCAGTTTTAAGTGTTGAGAACAAATTTAAGAATCAATTTCAGCTAAAACACCAGAGAACCATTAACCTTGTTTAAAATAGTTTTTCCTTTCATTCAGATGTATAGAGCAGTGAAGAAAATTCACAAAAATGCAGAATAAACAAAATGTAGTATAAACAAATAATAATAATAATAATAAAATAAGAATAAACAAAAATGCTAAATGTAGCTAAAATTCTAAAATTAAACATGCTC
The DNA here is from genome assembly GCF_014905685.2 of Nematolebias whitei. Taxonomy (NCBI): domain Eukaryota; kingdom Metazoa; phylum Chordata; class Actinopteri; order Cyprinodontiformes; family Rivulidae; genus Nematolebias; species Nematolebias whitei. Next base: position 36,003,491 of record NC_056511.1, read on the forward strand.
ATTAAATATCGCCTGTATTTTTGCTGTTCTCTTCTTTGTAAAATAACGGTATGAGCTTGACAAGCTGTTGTTGGCTAGCTAATTAGCCATACTGTTAGTATCTGTAGTGACCCTGCATTTAGCTGCTCATTTCACAGACAGCAATGCTAACTCTAATATCTCGTTGCAACATTTCTTGAAAAACAGCATTACCTCAAAAAAGAGGTGGGTGGCACTCCACGTAGACAAGGCATGACTGATAGTGTTATTTGCTAACAGAAAAAAGGCAAATAGTCAACCATGTTTTTAATGAGGGGGGAAAAGTATAATTGCGCCGTCGTACACAGCTGACTGACAGCTCGCAGCAACAGGTGCCGGAGGGGGAGCGCTACTCTGAGCTACATACAACCGGAGAATACTGAACACTGTCTTTGACATCTCATTAAAAGGAATTTAACCACATGAATTGTATGACAGCAAAAGGTAGTGGTTTTGACATTTTTTTAGTATATCTTATAAAACTGAAACTGGTTCATACCTAGTTGTATTTCCATTACACTAGTTTTAAATTAGCTTTAATTTATCTTGTGCCTTAAATAGGCAATTTGTTAAATGTTAGAAACCTTCCCCCCACCTTAATCTCACACCACCAGGCCTGACATCGGGCAGTCAGAGCGTTGACAGTCCCTAACTATTCTCTCTGTGTGTTTTGACTGTTCAGCTGGGAGTGAGAGCTGGAGTAAATGAATCACACCGTTTCCTTTCTTCAGTCTGCCAGTCCACTGATGGAATCCATTCACTGCTGAAGCTAATAGCAGCTGTACGCCTCCCCCTCTGTACACACACACACACACCACACCCACAACACTCGTCCCTGAAGGACAGTCACTGCCAGTCCATCCCACCCACACGGCTCCGTTATTCCTACAAGGTTAATATAGATGGGAAACGTATTGAAAAGGTCATCAACTGGCGTGCTTCTCCACTCTGTAATGTTGCGTTTGTACATTGAAAACAAAGAGAGTTGTTTGTTTTTATTCTTCATCTGTGGGCTTTGATTACACTGATCATGTAGCTCTCATATGTGTGTTTGTGTGTGTGTAACATTTTCAGTATCAAACCTTTTCATTTGGCAACACAGAAAATAACAAATACCAATATTGTACCTAGAGCAATACGGGAACAGAATAATGGCCTGTGATTTATATTTTTGTTTTACTCCAGACACTGAATAACAAAAATTCCAAAACACCTTTTATGTTAGGCTAAAGAAGACTCAAACAAAAAATGTATCTGCTGTACTTGCCACTGTACACGTCGCACCGCCGTATAAGTCTCATCAGTCCAAATATATATAATAAAGTGGAAAAAAAACATAAATAAGTCGCTTCGTCACATAAGTCGCATCTATTATGCGTCACCGCTGACAACTCAGAAAGGTGGGCCGGTGTTGTGCCAAAAATCAATTGGCTGCCAAATGGCGGCCGCGGGAGCGCGCACGGGAGGACTTTACCAAGAATTTAACAAGATTAACACTTAAAAACAATTATTTGTTTGCTTGACATTATAGTAAAGGTGTATCTCAGTTGAACTTTTCATTAATAAATGCACTTTGAAGATCAAATCAGCTGCATTTCAGCGGGGCGGCGCAGCAAAATGCAGCTGATTTGGTGTTTGCGCCAGGATTTCTGGAGCAAGACAAAGGTGGCTTGGTATGGCAAGCCAAGTGTCTCATTAATAGCCACTTTTGCCTATTAAGGAGAAACTTGGTTTGCTATATTACTCGACCTCCCTCTAGTGGCTGAAAGTGGTATTGTTCAATATTTTCCATGTCAGACCGAATGAAATTGTCAGATCTCAGGCAAAAATTGTTATAAATATGAAAAAAAAAACATATATTAGTCACTTTGGTGTATAAGTCGCAGGACTTGCAAATTTATGCAAAAATGTGCAACATATACAGCAAAAAATATGGTAATTAAAGATTAATTTTAATATACATTATGCATCAAATAGTACTTGTTTACTTTTTAGATTTGAATTCAGACTTTTTTATTTCATCACGCTAGACTTTCTCAGCAGAGAAGCAGAACAACTGCTGACATCTATATGCCAACATCTGTCCTCTTATAACACACTCTGGTTTCAGGCCACTGCCTGCTGCCAGTTCAGATTATTTTATACCCTTGTTAAAACAGGCTCCAAGTTGCTAGGACATGATCTAAAACCTGCTGCAGTTGCATTATAATAACTAAAGTCTGATCAAAACAGTTGTTCTAATAAACCTTTTGCATTCAGGGATATATTTACAGTCAATAAATTATGGAAACTGCGTAATATCACGTTATAAAATAACGTAGTGCAATTTTTAAAACATAACGGCTTGGCTGTTGATGCTAGTTAAGTACAGATTGAATCTCTTCATATGCTAGGATAATCAAAACTTTTGATTAAACATTTAATCAAAGTATATTCGAGGCTCTTGAATCTCTTGGGTGCTATTCCTGCATTTACAGGCAGAATATCAGTTCACCCCTTTTTTTCAACAGGGTACAATAGTGCCTGATCGTCTCATTGACAATTAAGTTGTGGATTAAGAAATCGTGGTTTTCACAACACAAAACTGCACTGCGTTTATAAATTCAAAGAGTTGAGTTAAGCAAGTCGTCTTCTGTGAAATACTTTCAGACAGACCCTGTTCAGTCAGTGCTCTAAAGCTGTTCATCAGGCAAAATGTTCAGTCTGTAGAACTTTCCACTTGGAAAAATTTGAATCTCTGCCCTCACAGTTGCTGAACCTTTTGTAGTTTTTCATTGACAGGCGCTGAATTGTTTCAGTGTCCTCTCCTCGTCTTTTTCTTCGACGAGCTCGCTCTTGAAAGCCGCTGCCTCTCTCGCTCACACATGTCTGCGTATCTGAAGCAGGTGAACACCCACACACTCACACCACCACAGACCCTGGCTTCTGACTGGTTTTAAATCCATGACAAGGATCCCTCGCTCTGAATATCAAAGACTCGTATCTGAGAGCATGTAGGCATGACTCACACACGGCTCTGTCTTACTCCCAGCAGGCTACCTGATCGTCCAACTAGCTCAGAAGTGGCAGGGCTAGTGGAGGACGCTGATCAGACAGTAGCATGTCTGCAGAGCGTATGTTTGGGGTAGGAGGGGGGCTTTGCTGTATTTGTCGCCCAGCCATGTGAACATATGAAAATCCCAGCAGTGTGCTGAGATTTCTAACACACCCATTTGTCCCAGCCGGCTCCTACTTCCATGCCGGGGGTCGTCCTCAGATGCTGAGAGTGCCTGCGCTCTCTTCAGCACAATGTCAAACCACACCAGGCGAGCAAGGAGGCCAGAGCAGCTGTGACAGCTACAAAGTGGCTGAGGGAACTGTGTACTTTACTTGGTCTGCTTCAAATAAAAGGGCTGCTAACAGCAACAAATCACAGCTTTGCTGCACAGCAACTTTCCCTCTGTAATAGAAACCTTCTTTTTTCATTTGTGTTACGCTTTTTACATGTCTTGTTCCCTGCTGGAAATCGTATACTGAGCTTGTCACACTATTGATTAGCCACATAAACCTCTCAGGACATGAAGTATGTTTCTACTGTTTGGCCACTTGCAGTAGTATGTTGTGTCTACATCTCTGCATGGATGTGTGTGAATAGTAATGTTCACCACTGGCCTGTCAGAGTTGTCAGGCCTATTTATATGGGTGCCAAGCTATACCTTAGTTGAGGTGCACGCTGCACCGGCGCAGCAGTCTGTTTTGTGCAGCAGGCCGGGATGACATGTGAATCGCAGCAGCCGAGAAAGCCCCGCTTAAGTGGAGGCAGTGGGGAGAAGAAGGCAAGAGCCAGGAGGCAAACAGACAAACAGATGGACAGGCTGATGCCAAGCAGGCAGTGGAGCAAATAGATTGTGCAGCATGGTGAACGGACTGAGCCTACCAAAAAAAAAAAAACCAAGAGACACAAGACTGTGCCACCCCCGTTTTGTCAGCCGCTCGGGTTTCACTATGATTCCTAGAGATCGGATAGATAAATAGGGCTCTCATCTTCCTCTTTCCTCTCATCTGCCCCTGTCACATCCCTCATTTGATGTGTTATGTAGGAGGAGGGGATGTCAGTCGTACAAGATGGGAAATGAACAAACCTGTATATGTGAGAACCGGAGTGAGAGAAATAAATGCAGGGGAAGGATGAGAGGTTCAGGTGGAATTAGACTGTGGGGCGCTGGGGATCTCACTCAGCCCTGTAACAACAGACAAACACAAAACAGAACGTCTTATCCTGAATTGGAAGACGCTTTTTTCAAGAATTCACACCAAGACTTGAATCATTTAGTTTTGAAATCATCATTACTACTTTAGTGATTGTCCTTTTTTATCTATTAGAAAAACTTTTTACTTAGAGGACCGAGCTGTTCACATCTTGACGTCTTGAAAAACTCTTAAAATATTTAGCTTGCGTTTCCCTGAGGCTCTGGGCACATGCTCACTGGTGCAACAATATTTGCTTTATTAGAAGAGGAGCATGACTGTAAGTTTTCCATGGAGTCTTAGCTTCTAAAATATAAGGAGCTGAGGATTGACTCGACTCTGTTTTCCTCTGTGGAGAACATCTAGCTGTGTGCAAGACAAACAGAAAAGCCTGTTAAGAGCTGAGACAGCCCTGTCAGATCTGCCTGGTTGTGTACCTACACAGTCTAATGGTTTGTCTTTCTTTGTGTGCGTATGTGTGGGTGGGTGTGTTGTGTGTGTATGTGTGTGTTTGTTTACATAGGTAGAATGTAAGAAGGCCCAGCCCAAGGAGGTGATGTTCCCACCAGGCACACGAGGGCGAGCCAGGGGTCTGCCCTACACCATGGATGCCTTCATGCTGGGGATGGGCATGCTGAGTGAGTTACATGCACATCTAAAGCCACACAACCGCTCATCTACTGCACAAGCAGAGCTGCTTGAAGCTCCATCAAGTAACAGCTACTACATAGTTATTTTAGGAGCAACAATTTTCTGCCGTCTTCAGAATTTGCAGAATTGTCAGACACACACTGTTCAGGCTTCAATTTCTACCTGCTACCAAAACAACCTGAGTAAACTCTTGTCTAGAAAGCCCCATTAGGTGGTTGCTGCCCCTAATTAGGTTGCTTCAAGATGTGCCGCCGGTGGCCACTGCGCTCTATTTCTGGTTGAGTCTGGTACAGGCAGCCCCTGGGCATATAGGAGCAGACCAGCACATTAGCAGGCTAAATGAAGAGGAAAATTGGTGTAATGTCATATTAAGGATTCATCACTGTGCCCCCCTTAATGGGTAATGAAGGGGACACACATGTCAGTGAGAGATCTCATCTACAGGGACCTCAACTGTTGGCCCACCCCTCTTCATTACCATCGAGCCCAAGCCTGTGTCCCTTTTTATTTAACACTATTGCACTCTCTGCCTCACTGCCCCCCTCCTGCTCAACCCCCATCTATCTGGCTATCTATCTGTCTTATTATCTGGCCATCTATTTTGTCGCTTACATTCCATATGCATATAATTTGATTGTATAGTAAAACCCAATGGATTACCAGTCACTTGAAAGAGGGGTTTTTTTTTTTCATAAAAGTAAAAAAAACATCTGATTGTTGGGTGCTCTTTTTGCCTTCAAGTGGCCCTTTCCTCTCCCATGAAGAGTATACGCCTAAGAAGCCACCGCTTAGTATTTATATGTTTACAGAATATGGTGATGCTTAAAATATTTCTTAATTTTTTTGTTTTATAGCATTCTCTTTACTGGTTTTACAGATCCTCCCCTCTTAAATACTCACAACAAAAATACAATAAATCAACGCAGCAACAGTAATCATAATCAGATGTATAAACCACCTCATGAATGAGAATCAAAACAAATCAATGCATTATGATTATAACAGTAATGCCCTATACCTATATTAGCATAATAACTCTATAGAGCAAACTAGTCAAATCAATCAAGTGTAATAAATGAGTTTTCTTTTACATTTAAATAAAGCAGAGATTATCAATTCATTCTTTTATTTTTGTCAAAATGTGTCAAATAAAGTTGTGTATCTCTGGTTTGTATTTGATTCAGCACATTAAATATAGAACAAAAAGTGATATGATTCAAACCCTAATCACAATACAGTACTACAGTACTCGTGGATTTAAGTTCTCAGTCGCAGCAATGGATTTCTGTCATTTAGATCATGGTCAGGACAGATTTTCATCATCTGTAAAAATGAGGAGGGAAAAACGTTTTGTTGTGGTCTTGTTAAAACCACCCAACCTAATACTGATAGTGACGCTGCTTTCAACCAGTGAAGAAAACTAGAGTCAAAGTTTGACCCAATCAGAGCAGAGCAGGGCGGGTCCTGCTGTCTGGTTCATGGTTATCGTTTCTAACCCGAAACTCGTCCCGGACCGACCGGATTAAGACCAGTCCGGGCCGTTATAATGTGATTAATGTGCAGGCCGGGCCGGTCTTGGACTTTGATGCGGTTTTACGAGTCATACAGCACAAATAAAATGAGAAGATGAAGAAAGAAAGAAGCATGCAGCAGTTAATCAAACTGTGGAAGAGATCGCTGGCGCATTGCACAATAATTGTGCACGTGGGCTCAGGCTTTTGCAGTTTTGCGAATCGTACATGACAAAGAAAACTAAATAAAATAAGAAAAATAAGAAAACTAAATAATGCACAATATAAAATTGTCTTAATCTACTTGTTGAGGAGGAGGCAGGTCTGACCGGCCAGTTGAAAGAGGTTTATAAAAGTCATGTTAAGCGCAGATGGACACCTGTCACCGGCCGTGCGCATCCGATGACTCGCCGGTTGAAATGGACTTGCGACCTGTCCAGGGTGTACCCCACTTTTCGCACAGTGATGGCTGGACATGTCCACCAGCAACCCATAATGGATGGATGGATGGATGGATGGATGGATGGATGGATGGATGGATG
>NC_056511.1:36010449-36018761 GCF_014905685.2 Nematolebias whitei
GATGGATGGATGGATGGATGGATGGATGGATGGATGGATGGATGGATCAGCTGCTCACCGGCCGTGCGCATCTCTGCACCTGTTCTCATCTGCGGTGAAGGAAGTAGCAGCATCTACAAAAGCTGAAGCGAGCAGCGTGTTCAATTAAAATAGCCTTGTTCTATATTTTTCCAAATAATTTTGCCAATTTTTCCAAATAATTGATAATATTAATTAATTTCTAATAAATTTTAATATTTAGGCTATTTGTTTTGCATGTTAATATCCATTTGGTGACTTGTTAATAAACATAAATCTTATATCTTCCTTTCATAGTGTTTTTAAAACTATCATGTCAAACTGATTTGCTTACAAAATCAGTAAAAGCTTAATTAAAAAAAAAAGTTTTTTTTTTTTTTTTTTTTTTTTTTTCGGGTTCGGCCCTCTTATTACCGCTAATGTAATGGGTCTGGGTAGGGCTCCGAAAAAAGAAAAAAACTACGGGCTTGGTCCACTCCGAGCTGGATTTATTAGGCCCAAATGCAACTCTAGTTCACGGTGAGCCCAGGTGTGAGCAACAGAGAGAAACTGCAGGTGAAAACTCAACTGCAGCAATAAAAAGAGGACACCCGCAAATGTCTACGTATGTGTGCACACGTGACCAGTTCACCGCAATCGGGGAGATACCTGAACTGATACACCGCTCCCCGAGACTTTTGTATCTACAAAGTAAAATCTAACTTTCATTAAATGTTAATGTGCTGGGAACGCCATCATCGTACAAACTTGTGCAACTTGCACATGAGACCAAACTCCAGGTTCGAGAGACAGACAGACAGAGACGTGCACCACCGAGGGAGCGAGCAGCCAGTTGAGTTTCTCTCATGATGAGAGAGGCTGTTTCTGCTGCTTTAGTTTTTCTAAATAAATATTAACACAACATATTTATATTAAGACGAATATTTATATGTTCCTGATTATAACAAAGATGAGTTCTGTTTAACTTTAAATTTTCCCCCAAACTCACAAACTTCTCTCAGACAGTCAATTTCAGGGGGTTGTACTTTGTATGTTATTATAAATATCTGCTAAACTCAATACTAGGTGTAGAAAAAATTTCAGTCAACATATATTTTTCTGCTTTAGTCCATGTGTACTATTCGATATGGAGAAGAAGATTTATGTTATTTTCTGTAGCTAAGTATTTGCTACCTATCTGAAAACTACCGTAAACTGGTCTCGTATTAAGATTAATATATATATTCATAAAACTTTACTCAAAATACACAGTGTTTAACACTTTTTCAGTAACTTGGCATTGAGCAGCAAATTGCATTGTCTGTTTTATGAACCTATAGATGCATTCAAAGTGGAATAATACAGACGCTTACTGACATTCACCTGCTGCTGCAAACTATCACTTTAAGGGTGTTTGTTGCTGTTTATACAGGCACCGCTGCAGTTCTCCTCCTAAACATTTGGGGTCACTAATGAGTAAGCAATACTGCTACGTCAGGAAAAGTGGCAGAAGATTTGTTTTACCAGAGATAGATTCTTTACACACAAGCTAAACTACACTTTTTTTCAGGGTTTTTTTTAATCAAATACCTGGATTTGATTGACATAATAACACAGCAGATTACAATTTCATGGTAAAAATGCATCCATTCACAGCTGCTCTGATCCGGTCATTGTGCACGTGCATGTTTGTGAATCTGTATGAATCTTACATTTTTCGTGCCCCCTATACACACACACACACGTGCAAATTTAGAGCCAGTCTTGTTTTGCGCACACACAAAGATCCTTTACTTTTCAGCTGTGACAGCACCAGCCTTATAAGAGAAAACCCCTTGCAGCATGTATGTTCTGCTTCAAGAAAGAAGCAGAAAGTTCAACTTTAGGAAGCACAAAAAAATAGAAAAGAGATGTAGACAATAACTTTGTAACGACAGAAAGCAGTTTTGAAAGTTGCTAGTTGTATTTATGGGTTGCAGCTATTAACAGGAGAGTTCTAAAGGTAGTAATCTACCTGCACACACTATGTGTCTGCCTTTCTGTCCCTACATTTATCTCATCATTTGTCTGCATAAAGTTACTTAAACTGTCAGGGTTATTGCAGGCTTGACCTTTCTGTGAGAGTGATTACACAATTGTTGGTGGTAAAAGTGTTGATAAGCTTGGCCAAGTGAGCCTGTCAACTCTATCAAAGTCGTTTCCTGTTCCATCTCGTCTGGTCGAAGTATTTAACAAGCACAGTGAACTTTTTAGAACTTATTACTGACTAAAGTGCTTGCGATGAGGAGAGCACTCTTGGGAGATGCCAGGCAGAAAGGCAGTGGTGTGCTCATGTGAAAATGTTAACAGCCAACTTGTTTGGAGACACTCTTATCTAAATGAAATTGGAACAAGGACTGTGAAACATTCCTTTATATAATTTGCATTTGGAAAAAGGGACCCAAGGCTCATTATTTAAGAAAGTGTAAGCTCCTTTTGTGCCAAATCTCATTAAAGCCATCCCCAGCTCCTTTGTTTACTGCCTCTAATCGAGGCATTTATCTTTATTGTGTTGTGCCGATGTATGTTTGCTGAAATTAATACACATTTGAGTCTGAGCGAGGTATGGGTGTACCAGATGGATAATTGATTTTAAAGTGAATCAGAGCTGTTGAGCCATAAAATAGGTACATTAGCATGCATATTAATAAGGCAAATAAGAGCACTAAGAGGCCGCCACAAGGCCAAATACAGTAGCAGGCTTCATTAAGTCAAACGGCAAGTTATCCCCTGCTTCCTCTTTCTTTTGCAATTTACTCCCAGTCTTGTTTCTGTTGGTTAGGACACACAAAGGTTTCCTAAAATAAAGGATGCATGCCTGTATCACAAAACTCTGTCACATCACTGCCTTGCATACATCTGGCTCAGTGATGAGCAGTGAGCTTTGCGACAGGTGAGGCACTGATTATCTGGAATTGATGCTCACATATATGAACCCAAAATAGAAACGTATATTTCAATATAAATTGTTTTAAAATTATTAGAAAATGTTTGACACTTTGTTGTGCAGAGATGTTCTTCAACTCAATGATTCTTTCACATTTGTCTTATGGAGCTACTTTCTGGTCACAGACTCACCAAATTACACTTAAACCAATGGGAAGTCTCTACAATCTGACCTCGAAGGTTTTAATACCAAAAGCCAATCAGATTTCATCACTGCAATATTAGAGCTAAGTTTGGTTTTCTAGAATTTTCCAGTTTTATAAATTACAATTTTTTTTTTAATTGATCTTCAGTTGCTTAAATGGGATTGCACCCAAACCATTAAGCAATGGTATACAGAAACTGCAGGGCTACAGCAGATCTACCAGAACGGCTTTACATGGCGACTGTAAGGTTCGTTTTCGTAGAACCACTTTTGCTCCAAGTGTTCTCACTGTGAGAGGATCCACAATTTGGAACTCACTCCCTATCAGTTTAAATTCTATAACCAGGTTCAATATGTTTAAAAAACAAACTAAACCCTGACTGTGTGAAAAACAACATTGCATTCATGCTTAATGTTATTTATTGTTATGTTTTAATCCATTTGTTTAATGTGTATGGCTCATCTAGTTTAGAAAAATCCTTTAGTTTTGAGATATGATCTTCCATTTTGTCTAAACAAATTTAAATGAGTTTACCGTTTGTTTCACCTCTGCTACCCCTCTGTGTAACAGAAGAACGTACAGCGACTGCTTCGTTGTCCCTAAGGGGCAGCACTGCCCCCTATCGGTGCGGCAAAGTATATTCTGCTGCACCTCTCGTGTTTTTCAGCGTGCTTTATGACCGATTAGAAAGAAGAAATATGTCACACACATTCATTCAATATATTAGACTGTAGAACATCAGCATGTGCAACACATGTGTAATCAAACATGTATATTGGTGATATAAAGAGAGACAGCAATGGGCATGCACCAACCACCTACTTTATTTATTGTATATGACACAGCGCCCCCAGAGGTGAACCAGAACACTACACTGCCCCCCCCCCCCCGCCCCGTCCCGCCCCGCCCCGCCCCGCCCCGCATTGTTTGAACAGGCAATGCGTAAAGTCCGTGATTTTGACCACTAAAGTATTGAAATAATTCAAAAAACAGTTTTATAGAACAGTCAAGTGGTCAAATGTATTTTCTCTTATCACTGTCAGTATTTTACTTGTCATGGTGACAGGAGAGGCAATGCCTCACTTGCCTCCCCTGACGGCACGTCACTGATATGGCTGCAAATTCAGGCATTTAGTTACCATATTTATCAGACTATAAGTCGCATTAAGCAAAACAACGGTCAGATAAGTCAGACTTTATTCAACTCATTCACAATAACCACATAAAATCAGTTTGAGGTCAGTAAGCACAAACAGAATTAAAACATGAGGCACATGGGATTCTAAGGCTCACTGTCCATTTTTGAGAAAATTAAAGTATTTTAAGTGCACCTTATCGTCCGAAAAATACGGTACGTGAAACTTGATCTAAAGCAGTGCATCACACGTAATCTATATATATATATATATATATATATATATATTTGCTTCTCCCCATTTCAGAAAATGTTGAACTAAGGAAGAGTCAAGGTATCTAAGCCAACAGTTTCAAATTGGCATTTATTCTGTTGACAGTAAGACAGTATCAAACACATAATATCCAATACTTTGCTGCCTGTGATGGCTTTTCATTGTACCATATCACAGTTCTTTTCAGACCAAACAAACAATGAGAGGTTTCGTGAGAGCTATCCATCTGTAGCTTCCTAGTGATGACTTCTCATCAGCAGATGATGAGAACTGTTATTTATTTATATCTTTTTTATTCTCAGGCGCAGCCTCTGTCCTACTTCATCCAAACCAGGTTAAGGTTCCCTTCACCGCCTCTCAGAGTTGAATTTCGTTTTGTCTGCGAGAGAGACTCTGGCTGAGGCATTTTCCCATTGGGTCAGGAATAAATTGAACTTTTTCATGGACAGCAAACACTGATTAGATATTTATGACCAAGGTCAACCTTTCTGATTCCAGCTGGCACAGCCTACGAAGCATACAGAACAGAGCATTGACACACATACCCGCACTCGAACCTGCACACAGCATTCTTAGATGCACAAGAATACATGGGCATGCTAAATATATTCTGCATGCATTTATACACACCTTGATGTTGAAAACATACGCACACTAGCACACAGATCACATTTCTGACTAGACTTATCAAACACTAGAGCTTTGCAGCATATGCATTGTAATTATTTTCCCTATGAAATATCTTTCATATGATCAGAAGTCTCAAAAATATTTGTGGCTACTCAAATGGTTGATGGACAACATGAAATAAAACAGGTGAATAATGTCAAATATTTTGTTTTTGTCTTTAGAGGCAATTGGTTACACAAGAAAAAAATGTGTGTCTTCCTAAAACATAAAAAACAAGTGGAACAAATTACAAATCAATGAAAATGTGTATAACTGGTTTGAAACATGACTGGGCATGAAACAAGTATTTTAGAAGTGAATAAGAAGATTAATTTATTAGCATGAAATCATTTTGGGGGATTAGACTTTAGTCTTCTGGTGATATGCAAAGATTCAGAAGATCTGGAGAAATCTCTGTGTACAAAAAAGATATCTGAATATTGTGCAATTGTAATATTCAGATATCTTTGCTTTAAAATCAAACTGTATTCTTATATTTTGAAATGTTATCAGCACACAGCTCCAAAGCTTTGCATTGCTTATCTATGAAGGCACCGAACTACATTTTGAACATATTACAAGAGCCCTTCATTAAAACAAAATAAAAGTGTTTTGGTATTAAAGTGTGTCTGTAATGTAGATCAGGGGTTCTCAGACTTTTTGGGGTTCAGGGACCCCTTACAGGGGAGAAAAGTTTCAGGGACCCCCTCATAACCCTCATGTTTATTAAATAATTTACGTCAATTTGTCTCTTTAATGCAATGGAAATATACGTGTAACATAAATAATCAAGACCTGTTCTTTCATAGTGTTAATATAATTTTTATACTTTTAAACATGGGGTAGTTTTCATTCAAAACACACTTAATTAACAACATTTTTTAATTTAAACTTCCAAAAATTACAGTTTTGAGAAAATTAACAGAATCAAAAACCACTTTAAAACTTTATCTATTTGCTGGTGGAGGGTCTGGTGTCCCCTCCCAGAAAATTTTTAATAAAAAAAAAAAAAAAATTAATAAATATATATATATATATATATATATATTCTTTTTTTGCAGACCCTCAAGCACCAGCTTGGGGACCCCAGTTTGAGAACCACTGGCGTAGCTGTATTTTTCATAAATAAAACTAAAAGATGCAGTAAAAATCATATATTACACCAGAATGACCCCCCTCCCCCACAAAAAAAAATAAAAATAAAACACTTTTAAATCGACAGCAGTTATCAAAGTTGTTAAGGTTATTTTTACCTACTGATTATGTGTTTTAATAATATTAATTATGGTTTATTAAAGGTTCATCCACAAAAACAGCTTTCGGCTGCTCCCTTCTTCAGGGGTCACCACAGCGAACTGAGCCTGAAGACTGAGCAATTATTTTTATGCCGGATGCCCTTCCTGACACAACCACAGACCACTGAGCTACCACAGCCCTCTGTGTGGAGCAGAAAGCTGCTATCTAGGGTGCCCGGGGGAGGAGATGGGGGGGAGGGGGTTAAGGACCTTGCTCAAGGGCCCAGGGTGGGACAAATGAGGGTGAAAACAGGTGTGAGTGCTTCACCAATCCCACCCACGTTTTAATGTTGTTGGTAACGGGAGTTGAACCAGCAATCTTCCCATCTCCGACTCACCTTCTCTTACCTCTGCGCCACCACTCCCCTATGATAAGCAATCCATCTTGTAATTATGATGGCTCCATTTTTTTATTTACATCTCTACTGTCCTAAATAGAGGACATTTGCATCACTCACTTGTTCTGATTTTTAAACATTCCTCCTGTGTCCGGGCATTATCCTTCCAATGGCTACATGTTCTGTGTCTGCTCCACCTGTCTTCTTCACCCAAACCTAAGTTTTTGCTGCCCCGTCAGCAATTTTGTGTTTGTTAGTTGTAAAAGTAAAGCAATTATTATTTTTACTTGGAGTCTCTCGTTGCCTTCCTGCACGTGGGTTCAACATTACAAGCAGAGTCATGTTACATTCAGCCGAACATGCGTGTTTTTAGTCTGTGGGAGGAAACTGGAGTACCCGGACAAAACCCATGCATACACGGAGAGATGCAAACTCTACCTAAAAAAGTCCCCGGCCGGGATTTGATCCAGCGATCTTCTCGCTGAGAGGCAACAGCTCTACCAACTGCACCACCATGCCATTTAAAAAAAATTTTTTTTTTACTATTAGTCATCTGTGTCAGAAATGGCACTATTTGTATTTGAAGGACAGAAATAAATATGGAGGCTTTTTAAATAAAAATATAATTCTAAAAGATGTATTGGCTGATTAAAATTGGGGGGAAGCCTTACTAAGGTAACTAAAGTCATTTTTAGTAATTTCCAGACAATGACCACAAAGTTGCTTACACTCATGAGTACATTCCCAACATAAAGGACTTCATCCTCAGTACCCTAAATGAGACTAATTGTTATGTGATAATAGCTGTAAACAAATAAAACATTAATTATAAAGCAAAAGTTGTTTATAACTTTGATGGTGCTCTCATTCTTTAAGATTCCTACTCCTGTTAACTCACTCACCTTTTTGCTCCCCTCAGTTTCTTCTGTTTCCTAATTCTGATGCCTGCTCCCTTACATCATTTCTCAATATGTTGCCCACAGCTGCTTCTGTCTGAAAACTGTCCAGCTAATTAACTGGAAGGTCTGTGGTTGTAATAAGAACCATGACAGCAGACGAACAATACATCTGCTACTCTTAAATATCTCTAATGACACCGGATTCTCTGCCGGCTCCTTTTTTAATGTCTCATCCGCCCAGGGATTTCCAAACAATAACTTGTTTACAGAAAACACTGTTAAGTGACATCTATTATGATCAGGTTTGCTGTCTCCAGAAGATGGTTACATAGCTTGATCAAACAAATTACAACTATCTGCTTTATTGCAAGTGTAGTGAAAGTGAGCAAAATGTCAAAATGCACATTACCTTATTTATGTACTGTACCAGATTGCATATACAGTACTCCCTCGTTTATTGTGGGGGATCCGTACCCTGAAGACCCGCAATAAATGAAAAACTGCGAAGTAGAAATAGTAGTACAAGTATCCAAAAAAGTTCAATCTGGTCCTCTGGACATTCAAAAAAAAAAAA
>NC_056511.1:36018861-36021434 GCF_014905685.2 Nematolebias whitei
TATGTGCGTGTGTGTGAAATAAAATAAACTGTTACTTACTACTTGTAGTACTATTCTTACTTTGCGGTTTTTCACTTAGCGTGGTTCTTCAGGGTATGGATCCCCCGCAATAAATGAGGGACAGTAGTTTTTTTTTTTTTGCTATACAGTAGTATAGCAAAAAAAAGAATCACATTTATTGATCACGAGTTCACATTTGATGTGGTAGTAGCTGAGATTAATCCCCAACACAAATTTGAAGCACTGTATTTAAACTTCTGCCATTAACTACTGGAGTCACTTCAGTCTGATTGTTAGCAAAATATCCAATGAACCACTGGATAGATTTTAATGAAACTCTCAGAAAGTAATCACTGAATGACCATGAACAACGCATTAAATTTTGGAGTCACCCCAATTCAAGCTGTCCTCCACAGCTGACAAACATTATTCAATACAAAAATGGTAATAGCAGTCAATTTTACAGGTTCTGAGAAAAACATTTGTGCTGTAAAAGCTGAGAGTCATTTCCAACACATTCTAAACATTATCCATAAAGACCAAAGTTCATGCTCAATAATGCAGGTATAAATCCAACAATGTTCTGTCAGGTCATCTGGATGGTGCCTTTTGTTGCTGAGATGTTTCGTCCTTCATCCGAAGGACTTCTTCAATCTGAGGAGCTACCAAACCAAAGTGAATCCCACAAACAGCCCACTCCACTTTTTCACGCACAGAGTGAAAAAAAAAAAACTGTTTGCTGGTGACAAGATGGCTTCTGAGGAACCCCCTCTCCCCTGTCAACTCCTCTAAGACAGCAATGCCAAAGTGGTTCACTATCCATAGAGCTACATCTTTGCTTAAAACTTTGCTATTATTTGTTACAAACAACACTTTTCATCTGTTTGAATAATACATCATAAATCATTAACAAATTTTAATGAAACTCTTATAAAGTAGCCATCAGCTGTACATCTACAAGTGATTAACATTAGGAGTCAGCACAGTTCAAAATGGCTGCTACAGCTAACGTAGCTTTGCCAAAACAAAAATATCTTACAGGAAATTATAGATAATGAGGTAAAACTTATGTGGAAGTAGCTGAGAGTTATTCTTAACACATAGTTTGAGTATTAGCAGATATCACAAGAGCTGGCTGTGGCGGACATCTTGAATTAAAGATCTGTCATGAAAAGCAGCGAGTAATAAGCATTCCTTTAAGGGATGATTTCCATCCACCCATCCATATATCCATTTTCTTCCAAAATGGAAGAAAATGGATATATGGATGCTGGAGTTGGAGACATCTCTTTCCACAGTCACCTCTTCCATTCTGGAAAGACTCCAAGGCTTTCCCAGGTCAGCTGAGATACATAGTCTCTTCAGCATCTTCAGCAACTAGAGGGCATCCTTTCCAGATGCCCGAAACACCTTAATTAGCTCCTTTCGATGTGGAGGAGCAGCTGCTCTACGAGTCTCCCAGTCTCACTGGGTTAACTGAACTTTTCACCCTCTCTCTAAGGGAGAGTCCAGCAACCCTGCGGAGAAAACTCATTTTGACCGCTTGTATCCACAACCTCGTTCTTTCAGTCACTACCCAAAGTTAGTGACCATAGGTGAGGGTAGGAAAGTAGACCACCAGTAAAGAATTTCACCTTACAGCTAAGTTCCCTCTTCACCACAACAGACCGGCACAGACTCTGCAGTACTGCAGAAGCTGCACTGATCCATCTGTCAATCTCATGCTCCATTCCCCCGTCACTCGTGAACAAAATCCAGAGATACTTGGACTCCTCCACTGGAGGTAGCACTTCACCCCCAATACGGATTTCTTTGAATATAAATTAAATTCATTATTTTTATTACACCTACAAAGCCCTCAACAACCTAGCTCCATCTTATATTTGAGATCTTATTGTTCCATATTTTCCTAACAGAGCACTTCGCTCTCAGACTGCAGGCTTACTTGCAGTTCCTAGAGTTTCCAAAAGTAGAATGGGAGAAAGATCTTTCAGTTATCAGGCTCCTCTCTTGTGGAACCAACTTCCAGTTTCTGTCCGTGAGGCTGACACATTGTCCAGTTTGCTGGCCATAGACTGGCCATAAGACTTTCCTTTTTGATAAATCCTATAGATAGGGTCAGCTTGGGTTTCCTGAGCTGTCCCTTCAAACTGACCACACTTTTCACTCTGCTATTGTCTTTACTTACTCTGCTCAACCTGTTTTGTATTTGTATTTTTTTTTTTCTATCCTTGACATGTGTTTTTGTATTTTAGGTACACCTGGACCTATTCCTGGACCTACCATTCTATGTTCGTCTGTCTCTCCTTCCTGTCCTCTCAAACCAGCCGGTCAAAGCAGATGGCCGCTTGTTCTGAGTCTGGTTCTGCTGGAGGTGTCTTCCTTTTTAAAAGGGAGTTTTTCCTTTCCACTGTTGCCACTGTGCTTGCTCAGGATGGGAGACTGCAACGAAGTGAAGATTCGAGTCTGCTGGCCTCCTTACATAGAGAACTTTACTAATGGGCTTTTCTATGTATGTAAATGTTTCTGTAAAGTGCCTTGAGACAACTTTGTTGTGATTTGGCACTATATAA
>NC_056511.1:36021534-36025102 GCF_014905685.2 Nematolebias whitei
TATATATATATATATATATATATATATATATATATATATATATATTGTTTCTGTGGCATTTATAATTTAACATGCTTAAACATAATAGAATAATAGTCTTCCCAGAAGTATGGTTATGAATATAGTCACTCTCAAATTTATCGATGCACAAGTATTAAAAAAGTACTCCTCACCCAAACATTTGTGACATTGTTTATAACCAGCTATTTATCATACTAAAATTAACAAATGTGTTGTAAACTGATGGAAATTTTGAACGCATTTTCATAACCAAAGCTGTTGTTAGCATTGGTGTTCTATAAAGCTAGCAATAATAAAACACTGATGCCACAGAGACAAAACTTTATGTATATGTATGATGTTTAATATCAATAATTAGAGGATCACAGAAGCGTGCTAGTATTGACACGCTGATGCTCAATAACAGAGCAATGGATAATGAGTTCAGCTGTTTGGAATGATCAATACAGTCATCAAAAAAGCTAAACAGTTACACATCTTGGAGGACAAAGAATAAACTGCTATTGACAACATTGTGCCTTCCTTCAAGTGTCTACATCCTGCTGTACTATTTATATGCAGAGACATGACTTTCACCATTTAAAGAAGTTTTCTCAATTTCTTACACAAACACCTAAGGAATATTTTATTGTAATAAATCAAAGGGAACAAATATGAATTTAATGAAATATTCAATAAACCTTAAAAGCGTTGAAATGCCAGCTTAATATGTCACCCATGAGAAAATAGCAATGATGCCTTCTGAGACTCAGCTCAGCAAGTGTTTGCTGTTTTCATGCCTCAGCAAAGACATTTTGCATGCAGAGACCATAAAAGGGACCTTTAACTCAAAGCCCTCACTGGGTTCTCAGACAGTCTCCAGTGTTTCACTTTGACACTCCCGTATTCAGTGTGACCTTTGATATGTTACCCTTACATTTTGTGAATTTGTGCACATTTGTAAGAATAGGTGGAGGAGCTGTGGATGAAATCTGATATTTTCATCCAGCGGATGGAATGATTTGGCAGGCTAAAAGCACAAGTCAGGTGGTCTGACAAGGAGCCGTTACTGAGGTCATCAAATATGATCCACTCGCTCAAGGCAACTGTACCATCTCCTTTAACCGAAGATGGAGAGGAGACAATATACACCGCCTGTCTTTCAGCCCAGCAATATTTGACAGCCTCCTTTTAGGCTCGTTTTTCTCTTAACCCTTGTGCACACAAGTATAAATATACAATGAAAACTGTTGCCATCCCACACAGACGCAAACATGAATGCACACGCTCAGTCTGTCAGTTGGTTTCAGAAGTGAAATTATTCCATCTCTCAGGGGTCCTGTTAAGCTCTTACAAAGCCTCGGTGCGTACAGCAGGTAGATTGATTGTGAATTATTAACTGTGAGTGAGCCTAACAGAGTGCATTAAAACAAAAGGAAATGTGATATCCCCAACCATCAAGTGCTTGTTAGAGCTTTAATCAAAGCCCTTCCGAATCTGCATATGGACTCCTGGTCATGAATTCCAAATGGCATCTTTAAAAAACAAGAGGAGACTACACCACAGAGCCTTATTACTCAAGAGGGCCCTGGAAACATTTTACAAAGATCCAGCTCGCCAACAGCAGAATGAAAAATTGTTCTCAATAATTACGGCTCTAGCTTCCATTGTCGTTGCCGTCTACATTATTTTTCTCAAAGGACCGCAGCACACGAGATTGCTCAATTTCTTAACTCTTTAGCATAATGAGGGGTTGTGATTGTCATTATTGCAAACAAAAATATTTTAGTTTAATTTACATTGAAAACAGCACCTGACCTCGTTTGGTCAAGGATATGAGTTGTGTGTGTATATATATATATATATATATATATATAATTTTTTTTTCTTTCTTTTGCCATATCTTGTAAACAGCATCCTTACAGGCAGCCCTGATACAGTATGTGATGATGTGGTATTGATGGTAGCACTTCTATTTTCGCTCTGTGAATATGTCTGAGAAGTGTAAATCACAGCTATTATATCATCTGCTCTATTCAGGCACAAAGGAGTGTGGTGAGAGATGACCGATCCACATGTTGGTCCCAGCGGGAAGCAGAAAGACGGAAGACAGAAGTGACAATGATCAAGGCAGGTCATTTCTGAAATGCGACGGTGTAAATTTTTACCTTTGGCTGCAAGTTGGATATAGACATATTATGTCTCAGTTTTACTGTCCTAGATTTCATAAACTTTATGGTGTTCTTGTGCTTTTATGTGCAACGTAAAAGCTATGCATTTCAAGTGCGTACTTTGCCACTGAATCAAACAATCCCTGTTCACAGTAATACATCTCACAAATCACAGGCGTTTGATCGAGCACTAAGACCAAGTGTTCAGTGTAATATCTGCAAAGGTCCTGAGTGGAATGTACAGCAACTTAAAAAAGAAAAATAATTTAAACAAAAGTGAATGAGCTCTAAATTATTTTGTAGCAAATATATTCTTACTGAAAAACCACACGCCTTTACCATGTTCTTAACATGTGACCACTGACTGAGACATGCAACGGCATCTTCTGCAGTAAAACTGCTTTGGATGTGCTTTGGCTTCTATAAAGCTCATCCATCCATTCATTCATTATCGTTTACCCGCTTCGTCTGGTTCGGGTCGCGGGGTCAACGGTGCCCATGTCCAGTAGTCACTGTGCGAGAGGCGGGGGACACCCTGGACAGGTCTCCAGTCCATCACAGGGACACATAGAGACAAACGAGACAAACAACCATTCACTCACACAGGGTGTCATGCATTCACATGTTCACGCATCACAGGGTGGTATGGGAACTGGACCAGTCAGAGCTGGAAAGCACTACAGAGGGTGGTGCAAACAGCAAAGGACATCACTGGTAGCAGTCTCCACACCATCCAGGACATCTACCACAGCCAATGTCTGCGTAAAGCACGCAGCATCGTTAAGGACAACACCCACCCAGCACAAGGACTCTTCTGTCTACTACCCTCAGACATCACACACGAAAAGACTAAAGACATTTATTATCCACAAGCTGTCAGATTACTGAGCTCTTGGTAATTAAACTGAAGTACTGACAATAACATTGCACTAAGCCACATCTGTGACACCTAACATCAATCAACCTTTATTTATACAGGTAAATCCCATTGAGCCTCGAGGACTCATTTACAAGAGAGACCTGATTTCAACAAAGAAAGATGACAACAATGGACAACAGCAACAACAATAAGCAGTTATAAAAACTCATACTACAGTTTTTTTTTTTTTTTTTTTTTTTTTTTTTAACAAATAGGATGGCTAAAAGGAAAAAGGTAACAAAACAAAAAACAGCTAGTAACATGTTTATTGCTGCTGCACTATGTGGATGTATTGTGTATATATGTCATGTATGTCGTATCTCATGCCATATATACCATATATCATGTGTGTCACATATGTCTATATCATGTATGTCACTACCTTCCCATCATAATTCAGTTAATCTCAATGTTACTCACTACCTGTGCAATAACCTGTCACACAGTCTGTGTAGTTTATGTTAGTTATGTGCTATAT
>NC_056511.1:36025202-36025662 GCF_014905685.2 Nematolebias whitei
ATGGTCTCGCCCCACAGTATCTGTCCGACCTGCTCCAGCTGTACACTCCTTCACGCTCTCTCAGGTCAGCAGATCAGCTGCTGCTGGTCGTCCCAAGGTCCAACAGGAGACTGAGAGGTGACCGAGCGTTCTCAGTCGCTGCCCCTAAACTGTGGAACGAGCTGCCTCTGCATGTCAGACAAGCTGGCTCACTTCCTGTTTTTAAGTCTTCTCTGAAGACACATCTTTTCTCTTTGGCTTTTACTTCAGTTTGAAATGTTGGTTTTAATGACTCTAAGTTATTTGTTTTATTTTATTTGTTATCTTTATTTTATTTCACATTTTTAACGTGTGGGGTTTTTATGTTTTTGTATGTCCTAGTGTACAGCACTTTGGCCAACAGTGTTGTTTTAAAGTGCTCTATAAATAAAGTTGTATTGTATTGTATTGTATATATATATATATATATATTGTAAGCGCA
>NC_056511.1:36025762-36028202 GCF_014905685.2 Nematolebias whitei
ATTGAAATGTATATATATATATATATATATATATATAATCATGTGCATTTAAGCTAATATTGTTATCTTGAAATACAAGGTACTTATTCATCATGCTAATTCATTTGTGTACCCTTATTTCATGCTTTAGTATGTCTCGTTTGTTTTTCTAGCAAGTGGAAATGGTTCTTCTCGTCCTGAACATTTCATTGCACTGGTGACCCTGTGTTAACCTGCATATGACAAATAAATAACATAACATAACTCTCTAATGACTAGTTGCCATTTCTAATCTGAACCCGGAGCCCAGCCCGGCCCGACCCGGATTAGGTCCGGGTCTGGCTATAAGAATGTGCTTAATGTGCTGGCCAGGCTGTTGTTGGGGTTTTGAATGCGTCGGTGGACTCACACGGCTGATGATCCAATTATATGGCAACCTGGTTTGCCATACAATCATCAGCCGCACGTGGCCATTTGACTGCATGCTGACCGGCCTTGAAAGAGGTTAAAAAACGTTCAGTTACTCTTCAAATAGGACTATACTGCCAGGCAGCAATCCATCAAGGTCCTGGACGTTCATTCAGCCGCTGCACTCAGCGGACACACGCGACCGACGACCCAAACAGGTGAGATCCCAAAATATCTGACATGTCAGAGCAGGGTTTGTGTCCGAATAATGCAGGCAGAAGCAGGGGTTTAATGTGCCTTGACAGCCATGAAAGGACAAACACCCCCTCAGCTCCGATCTTCTGCCCCTTAGCCGTTCGCTTCCGTCGACCGTTAATAACTATATAAGCAGTCAAAGCTTAATTAAAAATGTCTTTTTTTTTAAGTTCGGACTTGTAATTACTGTTAATTTGTCGGGTTGGGTTTGGAAATGATGGCTATGGGCTGGGGCCAGGCCGGGTTGGATTTTTTGGGACCGAATGCAACTCTCTCACTCACACCTAGGAACAGTTTAGAGTCACCAATCAGCCTAACATGCATGTTTTTGGTCTGTGGGAGGAAAACGGAGTACCTGGAGAAAACCCACGCAGGCATGCATGGAAAAAATATGCAAACTCCACCCATAAAGGTGTGGGATTTGAACTGGTGACCTTCTTATTGAGGCAGCAGCTCTACCAACTGAGCCACCATGCTGCCTTTTCCAAAAAAAGTAGTGTTTATTAAAGTATATTTAAAAAGTCATCCATCATGCAAGTTGAATGCACATTTCTTCATGTCTATCAAGAAGTTAACGTCAAAGTTTTTACCTACCATGCAGCTACACACCAAAATAGAACCTCAATTATTTTTATACGACCAGACGGATGGATGGATGGATGAACAAACAGGCGGAGAGTAATTCCAAGTCCCCTCTTCATTCCATGACAGAAGACAAAAATGCTTTATACAAGGACGAGTTTTGGTGAGAAATATTCCCCTCAAATATATTTGATTCTTGATTGATATGATCTATCAGAGTGTATAACTTTGCTCCACTAAAACAGCATAAAACTCACTCAGTGTGAAATATCTCAGACACCAAAAGTAGAAAGTGAAATTTATGGTTTACAGATTGTATTGGAGCTTATTCACTTAAATACTTCTTCTTTAGAAGGTCATGCGATTCCATTTTAAATGATCATATTAAAGTCCTTCTCAGCTCAACTTCTACTGTATGTTCCTTAAGATAAGAGAACAGTTAGAAATAGTTTTGTGTTTACTGAAGTTCAGTTTTTGAACTTTTAGATTAGTTGCTGTCTTTGTGTTTTGAGATGAATCACTTTTGCTATCAGAAAAGACGGTTTTCTTATTATTTGAGCTCTATCTATCATTCCACACTTTGACCATCAAGTTCTCAGTTTTTATTCATTTCATTTTTTAAATGTTTCATTTGTGTCTCTATTGAAATGACCACCTAAACACTAAAGCTACATCTTAATAACATTGTCCCAATGAAAATATTGAATTTGCAAAAGTGCAAAAAGCGATGCAAAACATTCTAAGGGCAAATGCAGATCTGAACGGATTAACATTTTATGAGTTGTGAAATAAATGTTACAATGAGTAAACATGAAGAGAAAAGACTTTAGCTCATTTTCAAACACATCTGATGATTAGTGAGTCCGTAACTTTACAGAAATGTGTTTGTGCGTTCATTATTTGCAGCTAATTTATGTATTTGGCAGTAATTTCTTTATTTGGAGCTTGTTTTTAAATTTGTTTTCTTCTAAATGTTGCGGCTCGGTTGTTAAATTGGTAAAGATGTTTTCTCACTTTGATTGTGTTTTGTTTATTCACTCTTAGAGCTACTGTAATTATCCATGAAGACGACTTTTTTATTTTGTTAATTGCTGTGGCTCCAGCATTATTTAAGGAAATGACAAACACTTCCACTTTCCACAATTCACTTTGTAGCTGGTAAACCGGTTAGCTGCTGTTAGGTGAAAAATGTAATGTATACATATATATATATATA
>NC_056511.1:36028302-36030914 GCF_014905685.2 Nematolebias whitei
CGCATTGAAGCAGTCATTCATGCAAAAGGATTCCCGACCAAGTATTGAGTGCATAACTGAACATGATTATTTGAAGTTTGGCGTTTTTTCTATTAAAAACACTTGTCTTTCATTGGTGGGATGAAATATGCTAATTTTTTGGGACAGGCATTTTGGGTTTTCATGAGCTGTATGCCATAATCATCAGTATTAAAACAATTAAAGACCTGAAATATTTCAGTTGGTGTGCAATGAATCTGAAATATATGAAAGTTTCATTTTTATCATTACATTGTGGAAAATAATGACCTTTATCACAATATGCTAATTTTTTTAGAAGGACCTGTATATGTGTGTGTGTGTGCGCTCCTCAGAATGTTTCCACTGTTAGAAGTTTCTGCCTGATCCCTTCCATGCAAACACAAGGCAACCAAATGCAACACTGAGCAGGCTTTTCCCACCCCTATATGAAAAAGATTAGAGCATGCATTTCCTTTTTTGAGCTCACATTTCAAATTGTGCTTTCTAGTCATTACTTAACCACAGTTGGAACAGTTGTTGGAGAAAAATGAAAGTGTGAGCTACACACTGCAAGTAGACCCAGGCAGTTTGGGTATTTTGGCTTTTGCCGAATTCTGAAATTAGCTGTTCACAACTAAATAACTCTGTAATGGAATCTCCAGGATCATTTCTTACAATCATCGTCTCATCATTTTCCCCTCGAAGGTTTTTGGCTGCATGTTTTGGGATGCCACTATGCTTCATTTTCCCATATCATTAGCTATAAGTGTAACAGCTGCTGGAGAGAAAATGTGGTGGAGGCTGATTGTACTTAACTTTGTTCAATGGTGTGTCATTGGAGAACTCCTCAGTAGCAAACATTTTGTTCTTTCAAAGATGAACTCTGCATGCGTGTCTGTGCTATTTGGTGGGAGCCAAAGAAGGAGTTGTCACAGCAAGAGTGGAAGCCTTCTTTGATTTCCAGGAAGGTTTGATGACAATTTGACAGGGGCTGAGAGGACACAGAAACAAATCCTTTGATGCTGGCTGTCAACAAAAGGCTTCTCCCACAGACAAATAGCTGTCTCTCCTTTCCATCTTTCTCGCTCTGCTAAAGCAACAACAAATAGCAGGCAAAGCTAATGCTGTCTAACAGCACTGCAGGAATGCTACAATGAGTGATGAAACCACAGCTTGTTGTGTTTGGAAACCAGATGTCATGGGTTAAGGTGAAGTTTAAAAGTAAGAGCAAACTGTATAATGTAGCTTTGCAGGCTGCACTGTTAATTGTCACTTGTTTCCTATGGTTTAATAATAGACACACAGGGCTAATGTCACCCTGTTCCTGTAGATAAGAATGCTTTGTTTTAGGAAAGAAAGGGAAACTTTAGATTGGCTCAGACAAAATATTTATCATCCACCCTTTTTGTTTTTTGAGGCTCACTCCTTGTTCTAAAGACAAGGCAGGGTGATGATTAATCAAAGTTGAGTGATGGGTGTTTAAACAGTATATACATTTATATGCATGGGGAGTTGGTAGGATGCTATTATTGGTTATCTTATTGTGTTTTTTTAATCTTATTAATATTACAAAGACAACAAATGTGCATAATTGCTTATATTCTTTGAGTGCCTAATTAAAAATATAAAATGGCTCTCATATCTTTGCATTGTTTGTGCTGAAGAGTTGCGCTTGAAGTCATGCCAAGCACTGTTGGTGTATTTGCATAATGTAACTGAAAGCTACCTTTATGCATTTTCTTATTACGCCAACCGTGTTGACATATATGTTTATTCATGTAATGCTCATTTGGGAGCTGCAATAGAAATTTACATCTTCCACGCATGGACATGACATTGTCACAACAGAGACTGCCGTTTTCAAGCAAGGCAGCTTAAGTCATGTTTCGCCTTCAGAGCTTTGCTTATGTTCTTAGGATTAGAGCTATAATGCCCAATGGTCCTACAGGATGAATTATTTTCACTTTTTAATGCAGCCATGTTTGGTCCACAGTGTATTGCTCTTGCCCAACTGAGTTAATTTCCTCACAGGTATTCCCTTTAGTAAAGAACATTCTGAGTTTTTTTTATTTTAATTCACTCTGCTCCTTTAGAAACAAAATCAAAATCTCATAAGATTTATTAACACTTAAATGCTGAGACCACAAAGAGGACATAATAAACAAGAATAAACCGTCACTAAAAAAAGATGAGTTTTAACACTATAAACAGTAGTCCCTTGCTACTTTGCGGTTCGACTTTCATGGACTCGCTCTTTCGTGGTTTTTCAAAGTAAGATTGGACATGACACACAATTGGCTGATTGATGGATGAGCCACACGATTGGCGTGAATCCTTTGTTTAAAATAAATTATTTTAAATTATTTAGCACCTGCTGGACCTGTGTGCAGCCCCCATGTGCAGAGAGAAGCTCCCTCCTACAGCATGTCAATCTCCACTCTGCAGCGGAGAAGTGGGCATGGCCGAGAGCGCTGGCAGGTGGACGAGAGCAACCAGAAGCAGAGAGAGCTGAGTTCAGAACATGCTGTGCTCTTTTAGAGCATAGAGTTTAGTTTAGAAAATTGCAAGAGTGTGGGAAGGGTTTAAAATATCTTTATATACATATATACAAT
>NC_056511.1:36031014-36032336 GCF_014905685.2 Nematolebias whitei
AAAAAATTAGCATATTGTGATAAAGGTCATTATTTTCCATAATGTAATGATAAAAATGAAACTTTCATATATTTCAGATTCATTGCACACCAACTGAAATATTTCATGTCTTTAATTGTTTTAATACTTGTGATTATGGCATACAGCTCATGAAAACCCAAAATGCTTGTCCCAAAAAATTAGCATATCATGAAAAGGTTCTCTAAACAAGCTATTAACCTAACCATCTGAATCAACAACGTAACTCTTAACTACCTGCAAAAGATTCCTGAGGCTTTTAAAAACTCCCAGCCTTGTTCATTACTCAAAACCTCAATCATGGGTAAGACTGCCGACCTGACTGCTGTCCTGAAGGCCATCATTGACACCCTCAAGCAAGAGGGTAAGACACAAAAATAAATTGCTGAAAGAATAGGCTGTTCCCAGAGTGCTGTATCAAGGCACCTCAGTGGGAAGTCTGTGGGAAGGGAAAAGTGTGGCAGAAAACGCTGCACAACGAGAAGAGGTGACCGGACCCTGAGGAGGATTGTGGAGAAGGGCCGATTCCAGACCTTGGGGGACCTGCGGAAGCAGTGGACTGAGTCTGGAGTAGAAACATCCAGAGCCACTGTGCACAGGCGTGTGCAGGAAAATGGCTACAGGTGCCGCATTCCCCAGGTCAAGCCACTTTTGATCCAGAAACAGCGGCAGAAGCGCCTGACCTGGGCTACAGAGAAGCAGCACTGGACTGTTGCTCACTGGTCCAAAGTACTTTTTTCGGATGAAAGCAAATTTTGCATGTCATTCGGAAATCAAGGTGCCAGAGTCTGGAGGAAGACTGTGGAGAAGGAAATGTCAAAATGCCAGAAGTCCAGTGTGAAGCACCCACAGTCAGTGATGGTCTGGGGTGCCATGTCAGCTGCTGGTGTTGGTCCACTGTGTTTTATCAAGGGCAGGGTCAATGCAGCTAGCTATCAGGAGATTTTGGAGCACTTCATGCTTCCATCTGCTGAAAAGCTTTATGGAGATGACGATTTCATTTTTCAGCACGACCTGGCACCTGCTCACAGTGCCAAAACCACTGGTAAATGGTTTACTGACCATGGTATTACTGTGCTCAATTGGCCTGCCAACTCTCCTGACCTGAACCCCATAGAGAACCTGTGGGATATTGTGAAGAGAAAGTTGAGAGACGCAAGACCCAACACTCTGGATGAGCTTAAGGCCGCTATCGAAGCATCCTGGGCCTCCATAACACCTCAGCAGTGCCACAGGCTGATTGTCTCCATGCCACGTCGCATTGAAGCAGTCATTCATGCAAAAGGATTCCCGACCAAGTATTG
>NC_056511.1:36032436-36049877 GCF_014905685.2 Nematolebias whitei
ATATATACATATATATATATATATATATATATATATAAAGGCATTTTAAACCCTTCCCATACTCTTGCAATATTCTAAACAATGTTTCTAAACTCTAAACACTCTAAAAGAGCACAGAATGTCATGATTTCAGCTCCCTGCCTCCTCTGCTCTTTGCCACCTGCAAGTGCTCTTGGCCACACCCATTTCTCTGCTCTGCATGCTGAACAACTGCAGCAGAAAGTTTATCCTGCAGTATGGGCTGCACAAATGTGCAGCAGGTGCTAAATAATTTATGAATAATTTATTCTAAATAAAAAATCCATTCTGGTTGTGCAGCTCATCCAACAATCAGCCAATTGTGTGTCATGTCCAGTGTTATTTTGAAAAACCGTGATAGAGTGAGTCTGCAATAAACAAACCGCGAAGTAGCAAGGGACTACTGTACTAATAACTATTCAAGTTAAAAAGTTTTTAAAATTACTAAAAACTTGTGGTGGCTTGTTGGTTAGCACCATCACCTTACAGCTAGAAGTTCTATGTCATATAGGCTTCGCCCTTTAAGGCTGTCGCTGATGGGTTTATCCCGTTATGCGTAGCATAAGCACTGAAAAAAATTTAGTCCACGCCCACCTGCTGTGTGGGCCCCACCCGGTCCGTATAAATTACGTTAAGAGCCGGAAATCGGCTCCCATTTTTTCTTCAGCGAGCAAAAAATAGCACTGTCAGAAGAACAAAGAAGGTAAATTGTGTAAATGACCAACCTTTGTGAAGGATGCTTGGCCCGGCAGTCGACCTCCGGTCGTCCGGTGAGTTCTCCTCCCCGAGGAGAAGATGACGAGCAGTCTTATTCCAAGGTAAGCGCCGGGGAATATTTCCCAGTGACAGGTCACTACACGCTGGACAACGCCATCTTGTATTTTTTCCTCTTATCGCCGACCCTCGGGGCGAACCGGATGGTTCCTCCGGGACAAGGCGTGCTCAGCTGCAGCCCCCGCTGCTCATTCCCTCCTGGGGAGCGTAGTGTAGGTGGAGGGGGGCTGAGTGAATGCTCACCCCATCTCACCTCGTTTCACATCGGCGATCACACCGCTCCCGGCCGACAGCGCCCTCACGGTTGCCCGGCGGAACCCAGGAGGAGGCTGACATGAAGGGACCCCTTTTTTCTACGTCCCACACCTTTTCCTGCCAGTTCGGATGATCCGGCGGGAAGGTTGTTTCACTGGGCTCCACTCTGGCTCACCGTCTTGATCCATACGGCCTCGTGTTCCAACAGGACGTTCGACGGGCGAGGCCACAGACGGTTCTTTCCTGGTAGATTGGGGGAGTCGGTCCCCAGTCCGCACCCATCACCAGAGTTGAGGGATTCACCGAGCGGGGCTATTCCTCGGTAACCCCCCTGGAGCCAAGCCTCGCGGAAGCTTTCGGAGCGAAGCTGCCCAGGTCGGAGCAGCGTCCCGTCCCTCCGGAGGAACACGAACCAGACGGTGACCACGCTCTCCAATCGAGCCCACCAATGTGTTTTTCAGGCAGCCGCAGCTAACAACAACGTGGCGCTGCTAGCATATAGCATGTCCAAGGGACTGAAGGCCGCAGACCTGCCTTGGAGACAAAGAACTCCCTCTGTAAGGCAGCTGACGCCAGCTCAACATGTGTGCCTCTCCTACGGTTTGCCTGTCGAGGATTGCAGCGTGGATGACGATGATCCAACGATCCACCTGGCTTCGTTACTCCCCTCGCTGCCGGAGAAACTGCACAAGACCTGATGAAGCCCATCGCGGACGCGCTGTTCAGAGCAGCTTCAAAACCATGCTGGCGAATTGAAGCAGTCGGAGGAGGTGCCAGAGGCTGTGCGCCACCTCATCAAGCCGCGCGGCTCATCCCGGCCCGCTGGAGGGACCGTCGCGAACAAGCATCGACTTTTCCACGGCCGCGGCTCTCGCTCAGTTCCACCACCAGCCCCGCCCGTCAGAATCCAGCCCTCTTCATTCCGGCAACCTGCAGCTCAGTGTTTTCCCAGAGTTCACCTGCAAGACAGCGCTCCGGGCAACAATCGCAGAGCTCATGAGAGAGAAGTTTTTTAAAAAAATGACGGTCTCCGGAGGATGTGTGTAAAAGTGACACGAAAGTTGAAATAAATCATCATTCAATGATCAAAGTGTCTGTTTTTTAGCCAGTCTGTAAGCTCGGATGAGCTCACAGCGGCCGCACGCATAAGGAGCCGGTGTCCTTAAATAAAGGTTTTTTAAACTCACCGCCGCTCCAAGACATGACGAGTCGCTCACACGACACGATGGTAAGCGAAAATAACTCGTTATCAACTAGAGCTGCACGATCCTCACTCAAGCGGTGCCAAACCCGCTCTCGTGGGATGAAACAACCTCCACACATAAGGAGCCGGTGTCCTTAAATAAAGGTTTTTTAAACTCACCGCCGCTCCAAGACATGACGAGTCGCTCACACGACACTATGGTAAGCGAAAATAACTCGTTATCATCCCGAGCTGCACGATCCTCGCTCAAGCGGCGTCAACTCGCACTCGTGGGATGAAACAGCCTCCATCCAATGGCGCTGCGTTGATGTTGGCGCACACACACAGCTGCCCGGCCCTAACCGGCTCACATCGGTATAAATGTGGTCCGCAGGCTGGTTCGGGTGGAGGTCCTTCATTCTCACAAGAAGCGACACTCGTCTCAACGAATCAAACGGGGGCAGCCGTCACCCACCGCGTCTCAGCGTTCGGCAGCTCACGGCAGCATAAAGCGTGAAGCAGCTGAATGAACCCGGTGATGAGTCCCGCCTCGCTCCAGCGCGCGCCCCTCCAGCGAGAGCGGCGCGCGTCCCTCCAGAGAAAACGTGTGCTCTCGCGGGGCTAGCAGCCTGCACTCCAACAGCACGGCGTAGATGAAGTCACGCCCTCCGCCTTTCAACGTTCGCACAGCGACGTCAAACGCGCAGCCCCACCGCGTCATCAGCTGTCACACGCTTCGCCTCAGCACAAGCCTCGCCTTGGGTCACGCAGAAAACATTCCCGCGACGCATGACGGCGGTTGAGGGGCGGACTGCTGACAGCCGTACAAACGTGTCACATCACTTAAACGCACGTTCACTCTACGAACGTTACGTAGAGTGGCTAAAACATGCTCGCCGTTTCAGATGGATGGACAGGGTGTTATGCAAA
Source organism: Nematolebias whitei (assembly GCF_014905685.2). Taxonomy (NCBI): domain Eukaryota; kingdom Metazoa; phylum Chordata; class Actinopteri; order Cyprinodontiformes; family Rivulidae; genus Nematolebias; species Nematolebias whitei. The sequence continues at coordinate 36,035,597 of NC_056511.1, forward strand.
TGGTTACAAGTTACAGTTTGCAACCCGAATCCCTCCATTCAGAGGAATTATAGAAACGGTCCTGTCATCATCAGACCAAATCTCATCCCTAAATGCAGAAGTCCAAGTGTTTCTGATAAAAGTAATCTCCAGAGTTCCCCAACGGAGAGAAAACACAGGGTTTTACTCACGGATCGGAGAGAAGAGACCGTTTTTTGGACCTGTTGTACAACATCCTGAGAACGCATACCGATCATCCCAAAACACAGAGACGAGAGTTTTTGTTTTACCTGGATGATCTGCTGCTCCTGTCACTCCAGACAGGAGGCGCTGATGCAGGATCAGGTGTTGACATCACACCTGTTAAATCTGGGCTTCGCCATAAATTGGAAGGAAGCTTGATTTTCCCCGGCCCAGACGATTGTTTATCTGGGAGTGGAATTACATTCAACCACCATGAAGGCTCGTTTATCACAAACGAGATTCAACTCTTTTAAAAGGCAACTCCGCCACGTAAGACCTGGCAAGTGATAACAGCTGTCTCCGTCATGAAGCTGTTGGGAATGATGTCATCAGCTCACACAGTGGTTCCGCTGGGTTTGTTACACATGAGACGCCTCCAGAGGTGGTTTGCGCGTCTGCGTGTGGATCCAGTAAAACAAAAAAGACGGATGATCATTGTCCCTTCCTCTGTGAGAGCAGACCTCCGACACTGGGAAACACTCTGGTTCTGTCAGAGGGAGTTCCCGTCAGCAGTCCCACGTCACACGTGTCAGTCTTCACGGATGTGTCGCTGTCAGGTTGGGGGGGGACATGCCTATCCCAAGCAGTAGGGGCGCTGTGGCCCCACCACACATCAGCCCACATCAATGTTTTGGAGTGTCGCACAGTGCTCAATGTGATTCAACACTTTGCTCCCGTGCTACAGAATCAACACGTGTTGATTCACACAGACAACATGGTGACTGCTGCATACATAAACCGCCAAGGGGTGTGCGTTCAGCCCAGATGTTACACATTGTGCGAAAGCTACTGTGTTGGGCTCACCAAAACCTGCTCTCCATCAGAGCGGTTTACATATCCGGTGTTCTGAACAGAGGGGCAGATGTGATGTCCAGGGGCGGCCCACGTCACGCGGACTGGACCCTCCACCCAGACCTGATGTTTCAGACGTGGCAGAAGTTTGGCAAAGCAGCTGTGGACCTGTTTGCGACGCGAGAGAACGCTCAGTGTCAACTATGGTTTTCCCTGAGCCCGCGAGACGATCCACCGCTGGGGGGTGGATGCATTTGCTCACAGTCCGTGGCCCAAAACGCTTCTGTACGCGTTTCCCCCACCTCCTCTGATTTTACGGTTCCTGAACCGAGTTCAGGAGGAGGGATTGACAGCTCTCCTGGTAGCTTCCGAGCGCGTGAACGCACCATGGTTCCCAGTCCTGCAACGTCTGTTGTCGGGTCGTCCGTGGAAACTGCCGTGGAGGGAGGATGCTCTCCTTCAAGCAGGAGGAGCGATCAGGAGTTACCCAGAAATAGGTCAGTACCTGTGGGTCTGACCGCTGAGCGGTCCCGCTTAGAGAGGATGGGTCTCCCTCAGGAGATAGTGTGCACAATTCAAGGTTCACGTGCTGCATCTACCACAGCTCTGTACACATCAAAGGGGACGGCTTTTCAGCGCTGGTGTACAGAGAAAGGTTTAGAGGCCACCTCATGCCCATTAGGCGGCGTGTTGTCTTTTCTACAACAGCTGATGGATAGGAAGTTGGCATTCAGTACGTTTATAACGTACGTTGCAGTCATCTCTTCCTGCCACGAAGGGTTCGGAGACAGAACAGCTTTTAATCACCCGCTGATGAAGCGTTTTTCTAAAAGGTGTACAGAGACGCAGGCCTGATTCACGCCCACTTGCTCCACAGTGGGATTTAACGCTGGTCCTGCGAGCCCTGATCAAAGCTCCATTTGAGCCTCTGGATCAGGTTTTCATTTAAATTCTTGTCTCTTAAAACAGCCCTGCTGCTGGCTTTAACACCCGCTAAGAGCGTAAGTAATTTATCTGCCCTCTCTGTTGCTCCGTCATGCCTTGGAATTCAAGCTGACGGGCAGCTCAGCTGATTTAAGACCAAACCCAGCTTTTATGCCTAAAACATCACAAGCTCTTTTAAATCAAGAGTGATATCGTTGGAGGGGTTTCTCCACCCCCCCACAGATCAGAAGAAGAAGCATCTTTTCATCTTCTCTGTCCGGTGCGGGCGTTGACGTATTACATAGCGCGCACAGCTGTAATGCGTCAAATTCAACAATTGTTTGTGCATTATAGAGATGCATCTGCAGGTCGCCCGTTATCCACCCAGCGCTTGTCACACTGGCTGTGTGAGGCCATTTCTGAAGCCTACAGAGCATCAGATTTAGAGCCTCCTGTCAACCTCAAAGCACACTCCACCAGGGGTATCGCATCTTCGACTGCTCTGCATAATGGTATGTCAATGCAGGACATTGCACTGTGGCTGCATGGTCAACACCCTGCTCATTTATTCGCTTTTACCTATGTGATGTAACGGCTCGTTCCATGACACATTCTGTCCTTAGTGCTCTAACAGAATGAATATTGTTGTTCTCATGGAACTCTGTTTAAGCTCACTTCTGTCTGCATGCATTACAGTGTGAGATGTTGTTATCAGTCACAAGTTGTGTCTGTGATTTTGGTTCTATTGTCACTAATCAGTTCATGACTATTGTTACCAATCAGTTCATTTGATCAATAATCAGTTCATTGATATTAATCTGTTTATACTGTTCAGCCATGAACCAGTTGGTTCATGCCACCCCCCCCCCCCCCCCCCTCTTTTCAACATCTTCTCCCCGTTGAAAGTTTTCCGGGGCGTTCATGCTTTGTCAGAACGCATAGTTAAACAACATGCGTCTGTGCATGGCACATAATTACGCGATGCGTAGTTATGCACACGGGGAGCTGAGTGACAAGACGTTTTTTGGGCAAGCTTCCGCTTCTTACTGTGTTCGAATGGACCCAGTGAGGCGAGGACCACATCCGCTTCGCCCTTAACCCATCAGCGACAGCCTTAAAGGGCGAAGCCTATATGACATAGAACGTTGGTTACGTACTGTAACCCCAGATTCTATGAATATAGGCGTAGCCCTTTAAGCGTCGGGCCTCACTGGCTCCTAAATGGCTGAAGAAAAAGCTATTTTGGGAGCCGATTTCCCGCTCTTAACGTAATTTATACGGACAGGGTGGGGCCCACTCAGCAGGTGGGCGTGGACTAAATTTTTTTCAGTGCTTATGCTACGCATAACGGGATAAACCCATCAGCGACAGCCTTAAAGGGCTACGCCTATATTCATAGAATCTGGGGTTACAGTACGTAACCAACGTTTGCGGGTTCGCCTCCCATTCTTTCTGGGTGGAGTCTGCATGTTCTCTCCATGCATGCATAGATTTTCTCTGGGTACTCTGGTTTCCTCCCACAGACCAAAAACATGCATGTTAGGCTGATTGGTAACTCTAAATTGTCCCTAGGTGTGAGTGAGCGAGTGAATGGTTGTTTGTCTCTATGTGTCCCTGTGATGGACTTGCGACCCGTCCAGGGTGTACCCCGCCCCTCGCACAGTGATTGCTGGACATGGGCACCAGCGACCCCCGTGACCCAAAATGGAAGAAGCGGGTAAAAGATGATGGATGGATGGATGGATGGATGGATGGATGGATGGATGGATGGATGATGGATGGATGGATGGATTGTTGGTGTCATTTCATTGGGCTGCTTGCTTCAGTAACATCAAAGGTAAATTTTCACTTCATAAAAAAAACAACAGTCTCTGAAGTGTCTGGTTAAACTTTTAAGACATTTCCAGCCTAAGATCATGCTGATAGAAAAAAATATTGTAATGTTTGTAAGATATTTTATTTTATTTTTTCTTTGTATGGCAACAGAAATAAGATACTTATAGTGCTGTGGTCTGAATATGAGCAGTACAGACAATAAAATTGATAAACAATCAGATCCAAATTTAATTTTAACGTAGTTCACAATTTTCAAGTTTGTTTACAAAAGATTTAGAGCAAAGACTATTAGGGAGAAAACACACAGACACATCAAAAATTACACCTCATTTATTTTCCATTATGACCTCCACCCTGGCAGTGATTCTATTTTTAAGCGCTGCCGCTCCTAAAGCAATAATTTCATGTGTATTCATGCTTTGTTTGGACATCCAGGTACCCGTAGTAACTTGTATTTATGCTTTTATGCAAAATATAGAACAACTTAGATTACCTTCTCTTGAGTAATGATGTGCATTGATGCCTGTTCAGTTTTACTCTAAAATCATTTTATTAAAATAAAAAGATTGCTTGTAAAAATTGTAAATTAACTTGACTATTGATTAGTTATGCAAAAATCATGCGCTTTCATTTGATGTTTATACACAGCTGACCTAGCCTTTGATATCCTAACGCTCCTGATAACACGTTGAAAAAGCTGTAGTTGATTTAATTTTATTTAATGGTAAAAACACTGTTCACCTGAATAAAATAAATCACATCTAAATATCGTGTTTTGTGTGCTGCTGTTAATTAGACATAATAAAACGTATTTAAATATGAACTTTTCTTCAAAAACAAAGCTACAGAAAATAAAAAAGGGTGACATCATTTTTAGGAGCCTGTCATCAAATGTTATTACTTGTTATAAAAAAAAAACGTCTGAGAGCTTGTGACTACAACAGGAGTGTACATAAAAGAGCAAATAAAAACCTAAATTATTTTAATGTAGAAAATCTTAAACTGGCTCTCGGCATTCAGCCCCAAAGGAGATGGAAAACATAAATGCATGAAGGTCAGGCCGTTTAAACACAAAAACACTGTTAATGAACTTCTATGGTGTTTTTAAGGCGCTACCAAAAATGTAATTATCTATCTGTTCATCTGTTCTTACACTTATTCATCCATTCATCTGTCCATCCATTGTCTGCCTCCTGTCCATGGTCCACTGTCCAGCTTCTTGAAGACCCCAATGTGTTCTCAGGCCAGAGAGGATACATAATCCCTTCAGAGAAATCTGAGTCTCCTCCTAGATGGTCAGAAAACCTCCAAAGGGTGGTTCCCCAGAGACCTCAATCAGATGTCTGCACCACCTCAGCTGACTCCTTTAGATGCAGAGGAGCAGCAGCTCTACTCAGAACTCACCTCGCTCACTAGATGATGGAGCTCCTCACCTTATCTCTGCGTCTGAGCCCAGATTTTCTACAGCAAAAGCGCAGTTCAGCCACTTGTATTTAAGATCTCGTCTTTCAGGAATAATCCACATTTCATTACCATAGATCATGGTTTTAATTTACCATCCAGTAAAGTAAGAGTTTTGCCTTTTGGCTCAGCTCCTTCTTCCCCACAGCAGACCAGAGCAACACCTTTGTTACAGTGGATGAGGCCCAGATCTATATATTCATCTTCTACCATCACTCGGGAACGAACATTGCAGATACTGAAACACATCTCTTTGAGGCAGAGACTCTTTCCCAACTCAACAGGAGTAACCCACCTTTTCCCAGTTCTGAACCATGACCTCAGACTTGGAGAAGCTGACTCGCCCCTGCCATTTCACACTTGGCTTTGAACCACCTTAGTGCAGGTTGAAGGTCGGTGTAAAAAAAAATCATCGGCAAAAAGCAGAGATGAGACCTTGAGGTTCCCAAATATGACATCCTCGTCCCCATAACAGCACCTTCATGTCACACAATGAACAAAATCAGAAACAATAGGCAGCCTGGGTGGAGTTCAGCCTGCTTCAGGAACAAGACAAACTTTGTATCAAGACTGCAGACCAGCTCTTTCTTTGGTTGTGACCCCGAGATCCCTTACTCTCGCTGCACCCCCCCACAGAATGCTGGAACACACTCACAAACCTTCTCTGGACTCACAAAGTACATGTTTACTGGACAGTCAATTTCCCATGACCACTTGAGCAACTCTTGTTAGGGTAAAGATCTGATCCTCTCTGTTCCACAGCCAGGATGAAAGCTGCGCTGCACCTCCTGAATCTGAGGGTTTACAATTTGTGGGAGCCTCTCCTTCAACTTGCTGGGATAAACTTTTCCAAGGAGGCTGAGCGCCGTGATCCCTAGAGAGCTGTAGCACACTCACAAAGTTCAACAGCCATCAATAGGATTGTTAAATTTTGTGACATTTTGTAAAATTCAAGCAGTTTTTAATGCTATAATTTTAATTCCTCATATCTTCCCCTTTTGGAAAATGACTATAAACGTCAGGATTTCTTGGCTATCCTTGTATTTTATGAAAACAATTCATTGTTTTAATTAATTACTGTCCTATCTGACGGCAGTCCTGAAACAAAGTCCTTTAGAAGAAACAACAAAAGCAGCACAATCAAGATTAAAGGCTCAAACATGAAAGACGTTCATTGATTAAGAGCGCTACTCATTGTTAAACTGAATGTTTTTCAGGCAACATAATGAGCTGTAAATACATACATAACACCTCTTCATTGGGTTTAAAGCATGCAATGAAAATATATCCTACTAACATGAGAAATAATCAGTATTTCTTGTGTAACTTGTAATTTACAGATTACATTTAGTTCTTTTATCAGCTGTTTTTTTCTTTCTTTCTTTATCAAAGGTTACCCTAACATTGTGGCAACGTATGGTCGAGGATACACTGGATTCGCACCAAGCTACAGCTACCAGTTCCCTGGTGAGTTAAAGGCTTTCCTAAAATATACGTTCTTCCTGATTTCTGCTTTGCACTCTCGGGGAGCACAATCAGACACACAATAAAAGAACACACACACACATTTGAAACCAAATACATAAATCTTCATCAACTTACACGTCAGTCACCAAATAATCTGCAGGGTTATAAATGTGCGACGTGTCGAGATTTTTCAACGAGGTTTTGAAAGCTGACGCACAGTGAAGTAAATTGGTTATTCCTTTTTATCCCATACTCCAACACTACCATGACCAAATGTCTGAAATGGGGAAAGTTCTTCTTCTTCCTCCTCGTCTTTTTCTTCTGTGGTCCAATGTATGCAAATTCATCTGTGGAGAGGCGGAAAAATGAGCAGCTTTTTTGTGTAGGCAGATTTTTAAATATGGTGCTTATAATGAAAAATAAAGTCATTTTCTGCATTAAAAGTATTGACTCAGAGAGCCGGGCACTTTAATGGAAATCCAAATGGGTGGTGTGAAGTCTGGAGGTGAGCAGCTGGAGCTGTGTGCTGCACCAGGGGCCGCTGGCTCTGTGGCTCTTCACTTAGACAGGCATCCTGTCAATTTCATGCTTTATTTAGGAGCCTTACTCTTACTTTGTTTACCGTGCCAGACATCATTCTTTCCACCAATGGGACGAAATGGGAAATATCTTACAGCAGCTCAAATCCCTGTCATATCTTTGTGGAATAGATTCAGAAATGGTAAGACGGGGGTCCAGCTGTGACCACCTGCAGATCAGGCATATGCTGGTTTTATGCTTGACCACAACATTATTTGACAGGAGATGATGAATACACCACACGATATGCATCGATGTAGACTTGCGTGATGGATCAGATCTGTCACATTTAAAACTCCCTATTTTGGGTTTATAATAACTGCTTATTTTATAATAATATTTTATAATATTTTATAATTTTATGTTATAATAACTGCATATTTTGATAAGTCAATGATGGGACTGTAACTCAGAGCAAAGTATTGTCTTTGTGTCCTCAAAGCATCCCTTGTGAGCAGTGTTGTGCATGTTCACCTTTCACTAAAGCTTGTTCAAAAGTCTTTTCAGACAATTTAGACCTGAAAATCTTTTGATTATAATTCGCCACTTTTCACACTCCCAAAATTAACCTGTTCACCATTCTTCATCGATTTTAAACAATATCAAATCTGCTAATAAAGTTGTTAGATATTTGTGGATCACACCATGTGTCAGTCTGCGTGTTATTTGTCATCGCATAGTAAATTTAGTATGCTGTGCCAGCATATTTACATGTATTTGCTTATCATCTATTCACTCTGCCCTCATCAGCTCAACAACACTGCAATTTTATTTACAATGGATTCTAAAACACTATGTGGTCGATAATCTATTTTAACATACAGTAAACTACAAACGGTACTTAAGCAAGACCTCAGCAGACAAAATGTCCACTCCTAAATAAAAGACGATGTCCGTGCTGTTATTGTAACTATACTTACAAGGTTCAAGGTTCTTTATTGTCATTCGCATCACATGCAATACATGAGGTGGAATGAAATTGTGTACTCAAGGTCCCAGTCCAGTCAACCATCCATTATCTTTTACCCGCTTCTTCAATTTTGGGTCATGGGGGTCGCCGCTGCCCATGTCCAGCAATCACTGTGCGAGGGGCGGGGTACACCCTGGACAGGTCTCCAGTCCATCACAGGGACACAGAGAGACAAACAAGACAAACAACCATTCACTCTCTCACTCACACCTAGGTCGTTTTCACACCAGATAGTCTGGTAGACTCAGTTCGGTTTGAGACCAATATTCATGACCTTTTGTTTACATTTGAACTGGTGCGTTTGCATTCACACTGCACTGTGCAGTCGAGTCAACCTGTTGAACCGACCTGTTCCCCTGCTCGCCTGTGGGGGCACTGCACCAAGAACTACTGAAAGAAACGATACAAAAACCTCTGAAGACACGTCTTCTACTTCTTCTGTAAATAAAAACAAAAACGAAGTGGCATCAAGTTTTAGCAGTTTTAGGAATTATATTTTGTCATTTTTCAAAAATGGACTTAGCATGAGCAGAAGATGAGACAGAAGACCATGGAGAATATTGTTTTTCTACACAAGGCAGCTGACGGCTCCATATAAGGTCAGAGAAATGCGTGTTTGTTTACCCTGCGGAGCGGGGTCCGGTCTGTTTACATTCACACTGCACTCGAACTCGAAATTTAGAGTTACCAATCGGCCTAACATGCATGTTTTTGGTCTGTGGGAGGAAACCGGAGTACCTGGAGAAAACCCTTGGAGAGAACATGCAAACTCCACCAAGAAAGGCCCCTGGACCAGGATTTGAACCGGGGACCTGCTTGCTGAGAGGCAGCAGCTCTACCAGTTGCGCCACAGTTCTGCCTCAAGGTCCCAGTTACACCCAACAATAGCAAAAATATGAAAAGAAACGGTATACGGTAGTACCTGGTTACTTCGCGGTTCGTTTATTGCGGACTCCCTCTATCATGGTTTTTCAAAATAAGACTGGACATGACACACAATTGTCTGATGGATGAGCTGCACAATCGGCATGGAATTTTTATTTAAAATAAATTATATTAAATTATTTAGCACCTCCTGCATATTTGTGAAGCCCATACTGCAGGATAAACTTCCTACTGCAGCTGATCAGCTGTTCACCATGCAGAGCGGAGAATTGGGCGTGGCCAAAAGCACTTGCAGGTGGCAAAGAGCAGAGGAGGCAGGGAGCTGAACTCATGATATTCTGTGCTCTTTTAGAGTGTTTAGAGTTTAGAAACATTGTTTAGAAGACTGCAATAATGTGGGAAGGGTTTAAAACACTTGTATATATATTTATATATATATATATATATATATATATATTTATATAATAAACTACTACTTACTACTTGTACTACTCTTCCTACTTTGCGGTTTTTCACTTATCGCGGGTCTTCAGGGTACAGATCCCCCACGATAAACAAGAGACTACTGTATAAGGATCTAAGTTGTACACTAAACGATACGTTAAAAGATATAAGCTATACACTAAACACTAATAATGTAAAACAATATGGTGTATTAAACAGCAGCCCGAACATGAGTCTGTTGTGAGCTGATAGGCACGAATGAATACAGCAGCTTGAGATCAGCAGCATGGATAATCAGCAGTACAGATAAGTCACATATCACCAGTTAAAGTGGCATTACAGTGATGAAAACAATTACATGCAAGATCAGAGAAAAAAAAAAAGTTGATTAAATTGCATCCCTTTTTTGCACCTGTATGTTCAGTGGCTGAAGCTCAGTTTGTTCAGATCATTTTTGCATTTAGGATTTTGTTCTCGGCAAGGGTGCACGCTGTACCTGGGGTCCAAGGACACACCGACATAAGCTTTCATTTCTAATGTTTTGTTTAATGTCATGGGCCATCAGTTTTATATTAAAGTTTAAAGCAAGAAAAAAAAAGGATACTTAAGGATGACTTTACAGCACATACTGTACACAACAACACCCCGGACTTGAGTGAAGATATGGCAACTCTTTTCTGCAAGAAGTTGCTCCAGTTTGGCCTAAAAGTCTCTCAGTACTGCAGCCACTTTTTCTATAAAGAACGTAATTTATTGTGGACAATTTGAGCCGTGCTCAGCTCAAGTTCTTCTGATTAAAGAGAACTGCTTTGTTAAGTTCAAAGTTCCCAGAAAATTTGAATGCCGCTCATGGACACGCTTATTTGAATACATCCGTGCACGACGCTGCTGCTAATGAGATATAGGAATTTGCTGATGTGAATATTTATTAGTCGCTCATAATTCATGCGTACGGCTTATTTTTTTAACTGGATCAGCAAGACCACATAGAGGGGACGGGAAGGGAAAGTAGTGATGAGTATTTCATACAAGTAGTTAAACATGGATTTATAAAATGTTGACTATTTACAACAAATTAAGGCGTATCACCTTCCCTGAGGCAGAATGTATGATCCTATCCATGTTAAACTCAATTTTAAGAGTTAGATAAAGCTGAATGATTAAAACAGCGTCCTCGGGGCTTGCTCAACTCTTGACAGGTAATTGGAAATTTTAATGTATGAATCAAACTCCTTGTCTAGATTAAATAACCTCAGGCCAAATATTGACTAGTTGCTTTCCTTAGGAAGATGTGAAATGCACTCTCGGTTTTAGATCAAGAGCTTTTTCTCACTGTACACTGCCTCACTGAAACACTCGTATATAAACGGAGCTGAGACCAGGCAGACGACATCCAAGAGGCATAAATTGTGGGCAGCCTTTCAAAGCTTTTTTTACACCCAGTAAACCTCAGGAGTCTTCTGTTAACAGGAACAAAAGTGGTTAGGCAATTGTTCAATTGTCAAGATAAAACAGTGATAAAACATTGATCAGTGATGAAACACTGAATTAAGTACAAAAACTCGATACAACCTACACAGAGAAAGAGAAATCAAAGCTGACATCTTGGCAGCCTAAAAAGACTTCAAGTGTACAAAACAGAAGCTAAAACAGCAGAAATACATTCGACCTGAGTAAAAATCGCTGCAGTCAGTGCAGTTACATAAAGCAGCTCAGAAACAATAAACCATACTGTCATTTATTTCCAACATCAACCACAAAATAAATCTGATATCTACCACATATAGTTTGTTTTTGTCTGTAGTGGTTAGAAATGAGTTGCTTACCAGATGATTCAATCAGGCCAAAGGGATCATTACAGTTTTATTCACAGGAGGCCTTGGCTTACTATATTATCATTACAGTGTAAACTGCTGATCATCTGTTTGTTAAAGACAACTTTATGACAGTCAGATGTTAGAGTATAACCCATGAAGGAAGCTGTAGCTTTGCCCAAGACTGGAGCATTTATTAGTGTTTTAATGAGTTACTTTAAACTTTTATGTGGCAAGTCAGATGACAGATGTTCTTCTGCCAAGCATAAATATTAGCTATGCTGTGTTTTTATATATTTTATGAATTAAGAGGAATTTCAGAACAAATTAAAGGCCTATCAATCCTAGATGTAATTCATATATTCCCATCTTCTTTTATGTCGGTGTTGAATGGAGACCGTTATATGATGGCAAGGAAGGAGTTGTGTTTGTTTCCATTAAACCTTGTAACAAACTTGTAGTCACGTTTTGTTTTTTTCTAATTGTGTTAGCTAGATTAAGTGTGGTATCCATCTTGAATTGGGTTGTAACTCTAAATGTAAATAGTTGTAGATGCATATTCAAGCTGTATACTCATAAGACCGTTCCGCGAAATGACCGCAAAGACCAGTCCAGCTCTAAGCTTCCTCTAGCCTTTCATTAATCACAGATGAAGCTGGCCTCATCCCGCTCAGATGTGAGCTTTCAGTAATAAAGTGGGACGAGTGAAACCAAAAGAGGCATGGAGCAGAACTCTGATGGGCTGAAGTGGAGCATGTTGCATTAAATGTGTGTTGGACATCTCCCTCGTGTCATTTACTATAACGAATTAACTCATTTTAGCAGTCCTGTTTGTGGTTAACTATTATTTTTTTAATGAAGTACAAAGTTGCTGTGCGTCATCATCGATATTCGCCCCGGTAATCATTCTGTTTGTTGTTGATTAATCCCACGAGTGGGCGATGACAACTACTGTCATCTGTTCATCACATTATGGAGCTACAGCTCTGCGTTTTTTCACTCTCTGTTTTTTATTGACACGTTGGCCAGCCTGGCCATGTTAATACCTCAGTTGGAGGTACAGAGATTCATCAGAGGTAAGCTGCCTACCCACCCCACAGTCGCCTCGGTATGTCTTCAGTGTCTTCAGATTGGGCTGAGCTGGCCAGAACACGTCTCAGTCCCAGACCGAGGCGTCTGGTGAATGATGACTACTTCCTAAGAGTTCCATTAGAATATGTCCAGTGGTTTATAAGATATTTTGCTAATACAGGTGAGTTGGCAAAAACAAGTTATGGTAACGGTACTGCAAAATGTGTAGCACTCAAACTGCTGTGTGTGGTGAATTACTCTCAGCTACTACCACACCAAATTTTATCTCAATATTTATAAAACATACCGAATTATAGCCATTTTAGTTCAGAACTGAGAATATTTTTTTTCACTAGAAGTAAGATTTGATAAGTTCAAATCCACAAAAAACATTTTTATTTGTTGACAGAATAATGTATTGGACAAAGATATTTTCTGTTTTATAAAAAGACATTTGCAGTTTTTTTATTTTTTTTATTTCTGCAAATATTTCAGTTTGACAGAGACTGAAGTAAGTAATTATTTTTTCAATATCAGTTTCAAGGTCACTCTGAAATTGCACTGAAATACTATTTACATTTTTAAGTAAAAAAACATATTTCACCTTATCTTTGTTCTAAAATCTCTACAATAGTTTTAAGTATGTTGCCTTTGTTTATAGCTTTTCCTATGTAAATTGGTAAAAAAAAAAAAAAAAAAGGAAAAAGGAAAAGGGTTTTGACAAAGATGGCTTCTTTAATTTTGTTCACTCTTAAAATTCCAAGCTGTGTTTTATATGCACTGTTGCAAATTACACACTGTTTACCTTGTGACTGCATAATTTCAGCATAATGTGTGAACTTCACTTTGAATTGAAACTTAATTTCAGACACATTACTGTCGGCTGGATGTGTAGAGACAATCAAGAGAACAGCAGCGTTTACCATTACCCCAGAATTACAAATAGTAAAGACGTGCTGCAAATTAGCAGCATCTAGAGAACAAGTATTTTTGTCCTTTTTTATATTCAATACACAGGTTTTTCAGTCAAAAATACTTTATTCTTTTTTTATGTTTCTGAAACTTGTTTTTTAAAGCTTTATGTTGATATGCATTGTTGTTGGAGGTCCTTTGTTTGAGCTTTTGCAACAGGTATTTTTTTTTAACCCATCATGACAAAAGTCACATTTAAGAACAACCACGATGACGATGGAGGCTGTAGTTTTGTCACCATTCAGTACATACTGAGTTGTCATGTATTCATACAAATATAATTTTCTGTATGAATGCACGATATTGCAATTTTGGCTGATATCTGATATGCCAATATGTTAAAACTTATTTGGCCAATAACCAATCCAATATTTTTTTTTCCTAGACTTACTTACAGAGACTACATAGCTTTCTCTGCTGTGGAATTAAAATACTACATTATTCTGCATGGTCTTTGGATGGATCCAAATATATCCATGGACGCTGGTGAGGTTTTGATTCTCTGTGGTTGACCGCTCTCTCACTTTACTTCTGGCCACCATGAACTCATCGTAATGGTCAGAATGGTGGTTCTTCAGATGGTTAATTAGGTTTGAAGTGTTGTAGGATTTTATTTTCGCTCCTCCTCGCATCACTGACGCTGAGCAGTCATTGCAAATAGCATCCTGATGCATGCTCAATAATCCAGGTAGAAAAATCTAAAAAAGTTAAATCTGGTCCTCTGGACATTCAAAAAAACAAAACAAAGCAAATCAACAAAAAAATGTAGAAACGTTTCGTCTCTCATCCGAGAGACTTCCTCAGTCTGAGGTGCTGTTTTCAGCTCAGTCTCTTAAATAGCACC
>NC_056511.1:36049977-36061113 GCF_014905685.2 Nematolebias whitei
CGCCTTTTATATTGGTGAGTTATTTTGATGGAATGGTCGATGTCCGACATTTAACTTTATCGCTAATATCGGCCAATACGGATACCATGCCAATAATATTGTGCATCCCTAATTTCTGATATGTAAAATTTTTTTTTTTATTTGACTACATTCTGTGTGGATCAAAAATCTGTTTGTTTAAAAGTACAAACCCAAACTTGGTTTTTCAATTCAGTTCAATTCATTTTATTTATATAGTGCCACGTCCCAACAGAAGTCATCTCAGGTCACTGTACAAAAACATTCACATACATGATAAAAGCCAATTAGTAAAGTTGTCTATCAAAGGAAGGCAGTAGATAGTGTTTAATCTTCACTTGGTAGCAATTAAACCTGAGGTTTACTTACCTCAAACATTGTGACCCATAGGAACCTAAACCAGGAGCATTGATAATGAACTGATCTTTGAAACCTGATTGGAAAAGCAATCATCTATAAGGACCAAATACATCTTATTCTAATATTTGTTAACTTATTTAAAAATGTTTTTAAATGGATAGTATAGTTTTTAGAGTTATGTTTTTGTGGAATAGTTATGAACAATACTGTCTTACTCAGTGTAGATACAGTAGTTTTAGACTGTCTAGTCTAAATTAAGATTGAAGCGGATTGCTGTTGTCTTAAAGCAACTCCAGTTTCTAAAAGTTCCTTGAGGAACATATGAACACCTTCTTTTATAGATTTTTGCATTTTTGTAAATTGCACATGACACTGTTGCTCTGTCTTGCTGAAGGTGCCTCATGCTGCATCAGAAGTGTTGCAGCTAGTTGGTGATGATCTAACAGCACCAATAAATTACCATATATTTCTATGTAAATGTATGTGTTATGCAAAATAGACATCAGTGTAAGGGTTTATAAAATACAACTTGCATAAACTTCTATGACATTTTTGAACAGGAGTTTTTTTTTTAAATAGCAGTACCTTAATCCAATAATCTAGCTTGTTGTAATGGCTTGTTTGCATCTTGCATATTGCCCAGGACGTCCTTGTAAAAGAGATTACCAGTAATAATCTAGGGATTTCTTTCCTGGTAAAATAAAGGTTTAAATTTAAAAAAATAAATAAACTGTAGGTCCCACTCAGTCTAGCTGTTAGCTTGAGAAGCTGCTCAAAACTGTTCCTCCAAATTGAGGTAATTTAAAAAGCTATGTACAACAGGTAAGATAGTAATTGTTCTTAACCTTCCCACACAAACTCACTCCCAATGCTCTGAACAGTCACTGTAAAATAATTGAAATTGGTTAAAGAGCCAGTGTGTGGAGGCCGCCAGGTCTTTTTCTCTAAGTAACCTTGTTGGCATCACATCTCAAAATTTATAGCTGTGTTTGTCTATTACACACATTTTAAGCTATGAAACTCAAACAGCAAAATGGTTGTGCACCTCAGTGGTTTTTCCTGTGATACAATCAAATCTATATTGACATATTTGTGTTATTTAATCAAAAATATAACCAAAACATTTCTCGTCTCATTTTATTTTGCCACAAATAAGATGTTATTTGCAGTATGTAGAGTTCACTTTGTAAAATTAGATGAAAACTGAGCTCATTCTCACTGAGGAACTCAATTGCAGCTGCTTTTAGAGAAACGTCTGCCTTAGTTTAGAGATAAAAGTAACACGGACTGTGAAGGGGGGAGAAAACTGCTCCACTCTGCTGCTGGATGGCAAAAATCAAAGCATAAAAATCAAGTGCTCAGCTTGACTTAAATAATCAGACCTCAGCGCTAACATTTATTTGACTACAGACAGAGAATGCAATTATAATTGTCAGTGAATAAAACTGAGGTACAAACGGCTCTGAGTTCCAGACATGAATGAGCTCACTACAGTAAGCAGGTGTTAAACAGGTAAAAACAACAAAGGTGATAAAAGTGAGACATTATTACATCCTGTTTTTCACAGATTGAGTATATATTTTGTCTTACTAAATTTCTATCATTTCTTTTTTTACAACTTCTGAGCAAAAATTACAAAATGCATCATGATTACCTGCAGAGATCTAAGCCTAATTATCACATCAGAACAGCAGGATGTCGTTCTGTTTCCAGTTTAAGACCAACACTCACAGATGTAGCTATAGGTAGGAACAGACAAACAAGAGCTGACAAGGCACAAGGAACATTACTGTACATTATCCTCATTTCCATGCAGTAGTCTAATTAGCATTAGCTTGCTGATAAATGCACTATTGTATTATTCAGCTTGCAGCGCCGAGGGGAACAACCCCCACCATGTGCTGTGATTCAAGCAGGTGTCTAGTTTGGAGGACTTTAAGGGATTTGGAGTCAAAAGAAATATAATGTTTAATCACAGCCTTACAGAACACTGAACTGTTGTTTACTTGTGTAAGATTACCCTCGACTGAGACGGGATGTGGTGAAGGATCCTTGTGTGTACTGTGCATAATAAAAATGCAAATGCCATACAGAAAGTGGTTTTTAGCAATAAGTGCAAGTTAAGCATATGCATGTAGTTTATGTATAGTGTCTTTTTTTATTCTTACAGCAGTGGCAGCAAATACAGAGGAAGAAATATGAAGAGGTTTAAGAATGGCAGCGCACTCCATTGTGACTATGCTGTGTGCATGAATAAGAAGCTTGTCTGAGGAAAATGTAATTAAAAAAGAAAATGTAGTGTGTATATGTGCATTATGCTTGTGAATAAGCTGTAGAAGTGAACATGAATAGCAGCTATACACCCCTCATATATTCATATTGTACTTTTCTATTGTTAACCAGTCTTGTATCAGTTCCTTTCATTCCATGCACATGAGAACACAATTGAATGTGCACACATATAAATGTTGTATTCATTCAAATGCTTGAGATTCAGGAGCCATGTGCGGAGAAAAGAGAGGAGGAAGACAGACTCCCCACCCACCCCCCTCCCATGCTCGCCCGTTTTCCTGTGCGACTTGCTGCCTCCACAGCCATGCCCTCGGAGCCTCCCCTGGCATAAATGACCATTATGGCTCCATTAGGGCTGTTACTAGGTGGTCATTATGCTCCTCTGAAATACCAGGGATGAAGATGTTAGTGGGGTCCCATCAGGGGAGAGGCAGAGACTGAGTGAGAGACAAAACACTAAGTCATCTAGCTATTTCAGATATCTTGACAAACAGCATCTCAAGTGCGGTGAGTCAGCCTCTTAAGTAGTAAAAAGACAGAGGCACGGATAATTAAGGAGGGGAAAGGTCAGGGGTAAGAACACCAAGTGGGCACTGTGGATTGAGTGTTGGGTAATTCTGGGGTACCAGTTACCTTAGCAATGAAAAGAAAGGCTATTTAAGAAAATATTGCAGCTTTTGTCTCATCTTCCCGATATAATACTCTTAGCAGTGTGGTTTACTGATGGTTTATATCTGTCTTTTTTGTCCTTTTGTCATATCAGTATCTTGTCTTCTTTAAGTACTGTATTTTCTGGCATATCGCTCTGGAATATAGGTCGCATCAGTCAAAAAAAGCATCATGAAGAGGAAAAAAACATATGTCGCTTAGGTGTATAAGTCGCATTTATTATGCGTCACCGCTGACCCGTTGCGTTTATTATGCATTTATTTAATGGTCAAAACAGCTTAATTTCCCCTGGGCGGTGTGGCGACATCCATCGCAGTCAGAGCCGCAGGATCTCTAGCGTTCCTCAGCCTGCACCAGCTAAGTGAAGCGAGCATGCACTGGAGGACTGTTTTTGTTTTGTTTTTTGTTTGTTTTGCACTTTCTGAACTGTGGCCATTCTCTGTTCGTATAACTGCTTCTACTGGGTGTGCTGTTACTAGGTCAGTAGGTATGCCTGAGTGACATAAGACAATGTACTTGGTCCATACTTAAGCATATGCTGGTTGACCAAACATTATCCAGCACGTACACATTTTTAAAGTGCATTTGCCACAGGAACTTCAGCATCTGTCCCTGAATATTTCTTACATTCAAAATGGACATCTGCCCAGAGAAAGAAATCGATGATAAACTCTCAGCTTTCATTGAGTCTATCTGCAACAAAGAAAATCTGGTGTGACTTTGACTCACCTAAAAAATGTTTAGAAATTTAGTGTGCATTTCTGCAAAGCATTCTAAACTGGGTGAGCTACAGCTCCCTCCATTGTTGTTATTATTGATGTATGAATTTTGCGTACAATGACATGGCCATGCTGCGCATTGGCTAAGTGCTACATAATCACAATGGCCACTGGCAATGCGAAAGCAAGCAAAAATTAAATTTTGTGGAACTAATAGTCCTTGTACTGCTAAAAGAGACCCTATTGGTCTGATAAAACTTTTGTGTTTGACCTCATTCTGTAGCAGATGTTGATTGGTAGAGCACAGCAGTAGCTTTTATCCTTCCGTGTTCAGTATTTCCATCAAGCCACTGTGCCGAAAACGGAACAGGAAGCTCCATCTCACTCATCTGAGAAATTCAGTTGACTTCTCTTTTGCATAAAAATAAACAAGATTACTCCCTGATGGTGGTTCTGGACTCCACTGCATCTTTTGCTGCCGAATATGAAAAACATTGAAAGGTTGAAGGGTTTGGGATGAAGACCATCCCAAATGTTAAATGGGCTTTTTTTTTTTTTTGTTGTTTGTTTTGTTTTTTAAGCAGCCTCTTGCTTATGCCAATGACATAGTGTTTTGTTTGATTTAATGGTATATTCAGTAAAACAAGTAAAGCAACAGGTTTCCTAGTGGGGAATAATAATAAAAAAAGAAATAAGATCCATGGCTGACCACAGAGACACAAACGTGTTTTTACAGCTGTAAATAATAGTGATAAGAAAGCTGCTGACCTGTTAGCATTACTTTCCCTGTATGGGAGGAATACAAAGGTACAAGTAGCAGCTGCCCTCTCAGCAGGTGGCACCCAGGAAAGGAGAAATGCTGACCTGTGCAGCTGAAATGATAGTGGCTACGTCTGAGAGGTGAATGCCCCTATAAACAGGAACAGAGCCAGCCAAGCAAATAATAAATGCACCAGAGGTCATATTCGATCATTGGCCTAAAATACCAGCTAGCCTCCTAGAGTTTAGCAACTGTCTGCTGCTAGGAGATAGAAATGTATTGAGATGGATGATATACTAGTTTGGACCTGCGCGCCTTTGAAGCCTATTTGGAAGCCCGAGAGCGAAGAGGAAAGGTGGCTGTTTGGTGATAGAGTTGCATCCCGTGTATCCTGGAGATCAGTGAGGTCTTGGTGAATTTGGGGCAGATTTAGTTGCTCTTTGTTCTCTGTTTTTGTCTCATCCTTTAATGGATTTCTGTGTTATAGAATATACTTTAAGTCCTATGTTGGCGGATATTCTGAAAGAGAAAGTATTTTTTAAAGAGAGAAAAACAAACAAAACAAGATAGGGTTTCAGTTCACATTAAAGCTAGTGGCTCAGTAATTAAAAGTACTGAAGATGCTTTGTAACATTCTGTCCCTTCTTCTTAAAAGCTAATTACTTTCCAAGTAGATGATAATGTGGGTTGCGATACCAGACCTGGTCATTATCAGCAGATCTGACCCTCCAAGTATTCAGACTTCTTATATTTCTATTCAGTACACATCTTGGCTGCAGAAGTGGAGCAGGTGGAAAGAATCACTGCCCTGAGGGTGACACAAAACCTACCTGTGTCATGGCTGCATGCAACATTGTCCTCCACAAGATAGATCCCACTGTTTATGTCTTTATAGCACTTCTGAGACTTAGGCATTTGCAGCATTCTGTCAGAAGAACAGGTTTCTATTGATCTTGAGTTGTACAGCAGATTGTTCCCTAGATCTTCTGACCATTTCTCTGCAAGCTGGGTGAGCTGTGACCCCAGCAAGTGGTCCCACAGGCCAGAGTGAGTGCTACAGGGCTGGAAGCAGATGGCCCTCCTGATGCCACACTGACTCACAGATTGGCTTTAATTGCTACGGCTGATCATTAGCCCAATGGGTCTGTGGAGGCTGAGCCACTCCTAAAAATAGGTCCCGACGACGAAAATCATGATCTTACACACTTGAACGGCCATGCACAGTGCATCTTGTCCCTGCACACATGGACGCTCAGACAGACAGTCATAAAACTAGCACTTGAAGTCTGCATGTGAAGGCAAGAGAAGGTGGAGGGACAACCAGAGGCCTCCCTCTGCTTCCTTGTTTGCCAGTCTGACTCACTTTCTCCACAATCATGCAGCCTGCACACACACACATACACAACATGCACACATCTCACATAAACACTCTGAGGCTGTGACTCCATTCGTAGTGACAGTGGTGAGTGTTTTGCAGTGACGTCAGCAGACAGGACTGTATGTCATGCCCTGTCTTTTTCTGTGTGCGCTGTCATAAATCCATACAGCTCCTAGATCATCCTTGTTCTCCATTAATCACTCGGTTTTATGTGCATGTGCCTTGTCTGAGGTAGACTCTTCCACATCGATTCAACAAGTGCAGCAGCACTTCACCAACATTTTATGAGTTTTATACTTGTCTTTTGTGTTGTGGTTTTGCTTTTTATCACACTGTGTGCTCACAGACAGATCACAGGCCACATGCATGCTCAGAAACACCTATATTTTAGCAAAACTTCATGCTGCTCTCCTACAAAGGCAATGGTGAGGTGAAAGAGGAAGCTCACCTCATTTAGCCAGGTCTTAACTCACCCTGGGATGGCTGGTACATCCTCACACACTGAGGCAGGCGGACTGTGACCATAGAGGCCCACAGTTCTGGTACCTGTGGCGCAGAAGATGAGCTGCTGTAAGAGGCAGAGTGGCAACACTAAAGCTCATTATGTTTCTACTGCTGAGCTGCAGGTCTGGAAATAAAACTTGAGTGGTCCTGCCCTCTACGTGGTTGCCACCTCTGGACACTGCTGGATTCCAGCTGAAGAACAGGAAAAAGTGTGCAGACAAGACACCAGAAGAGGATAAGATGTGTGTCTGTGAGACCATGCTGTCTGTTGTTTTGATGCCACCCACTGTTTGAGAGCTTGGATCCCAGTGAGTTGGTTACTTGGTGGGACTTTACACAGCTGCCCCCTCTTTTCCCTCTATCCTTCCATCCTCTCCTCCCGCTGACTGTGCTAATAGCCCTCCAGCTGCTTGGCTCTGCTCTATTCCCAGTGGACTGACATATGGATTCATGCACATCTCCTCATAATCATAGTATAAAGCCCTCTGCATCCGTCCACTCCATGTGGAAATGGTGTTTGTAGCGCTGGTGATCAAGTGGAAGCCAGTGTCGCTGTGCTATTTTTGGGTCATGCCACATTTTACCCTACTTGCCCCGGGTATCCAGAGCAGTGCAAGGTTGTGTAATACAGAGCATGGAGCAGGCTAAAATAGAATGCAATCTCTTAGCACTTGGTTTTTAAAATCCTTCTTGTGATTTTGTGGCTACAAAGCAATCTCTCCTCTTGAAATTCATATCATAGTTGATAATAAATTTGTCCTGCAAACCAAGTGAGATCATGTTTGTTTGGGGAAGCGCACTCTACACCGCAATTGTACCAAACCATACTGTATTGGGCTTTAAAGGGAAAATGCAACCCGATTCAGACACTTCCATTTATAAAGACCTGACTGTACCTCCAGTCACCTGCCCTGTCCACCACTGTCCCCATAACTGGAAGAAAAACATTAAAATGCATTTTAAAAAATAAGGCTGTTTACTAGGACTCTTGAAAGGAGGCTTAAGTAGTCAAGTTTAATTAGTACAATTGGTTTTGTGGGTACTACACAAACAGGGGCATGACAGCTAAATCACTGAGCTCACAGAACCGTTTCAAACTCTCTGTCAGAGATGATGTCAGAGGAGACTGGACTGCAGAGACATGTTAGTTTCCCTGATTTTAAGTTGGAAGGCAGCACTGCAGTTAAATGCACTGAAGCAGACCGTTGCATAAGCACTACTGCAAGGTCAGACATCTGCCCCCCCCCCCCCCCCCCTGTTCATCTCTCTCTGTTAAAGTCATAACTTGCCTTGGTATTAAGCTCGTGAACAATATTCCAGCCACATCTTCAAACCAGTGTCCCAATTTTCACAACCATGTGTATTTAAATGTTTCTCCTCTATCTGTTCTGGCAGATTGTTCCTTGTTATATGCCCCTCTTTGTTTCACCCTTTCTTTCCCTGCCTTTTAGTTAATGCATTGTTTGAGTGGCTGAAGGTTATATCGAGACTTGTGTGAAAGCAGAATGTGTTTATATCAGTTCTCCAGCATAGGAGCATTTTCCTTTATACTGAAGTGCATGGGAAGGAGTACAAAGAAGAGGTCGAAAGTGTGGCTACACTTCAATAAAGAGCCTAGTTTGTCCTCTTTGATGCTATGCTGCCACACACTTAAACTACAAAAGGCATGGTGCTTTTGGCTCTAAGAGCTAAAGTAAAATACTGAGCTTTTCCTCACTAAGCTCTAAATATCACAACATAATAAAAAGTGAGCTTTTTATTACTTCTAACCTGAGCTTCATTCAGGAATGTGAAAAGGATGCTAATATGTATTTACAGATGTACATACAGGTAGAACAACCTGCAGTCCGTCATCAGGTTTGAAAGATGGCATATTGCGGATGGAAACTGCTCTTCATCTGAAGGGCTTTGGCTTGAGCCCCCTTGTTAGCAAGTGTCCACCCTATTGGAGTGTCTTTAAACAAATTACATAGCCCCAGTGATGCCAGTCAGTAGTTCAACCATACTTCACCTCTAACCTTCTTGTGGAGAGGGGTACCATTACCTTACAGGGATCGCTTTATGTCTTCACCGTCTGGTAGCATTACAAAACACACCTTTCTTAAGAGCACTGAGTAGAATTACTTTACAGAGCTAGGACTTCAGCATCTGAACCTCCTTGCAAGCATTCAGACTACTGAAATCTCCCAGTCCTCCATCAGATGCCTTCAACTTGTCCAAAATGCTGCAGTCCGACTTTTAACCAACACTCCCAGACGTGAGCGCATCACTCCCATTTTAACTTCTCTCCACTGGCTTCCAGTCCATTTTGTAATTGATTTTAAGTTTTTATTATTCACTTTTAAATCTCTTAACGGTAGTAGCTTTTTGTGAGTATGAGAGGACATTAAGACCAACTAACACATCTTTACTGTTCGTCCCAAAATCCAAATTCAAATGTTGGGGAGACCGGGCCTTTTCAGTCGCAGCACCTACCTCAGGACTTGCACTGTCTGGGCCTTTTTAATTTAATCTTAAAACCTTTTAATTCAGGCAGGCTTTTGATACCTAGTATGCACTATGGCATTTTAGTATATTTGTATTGTTTTTATTGTTTGTTACTAACTTTTGCATTGTGAAGCACTTGTTGCACTTTTTGGCTGTTGGAAAGGGCTCTATAAATATATGTTTGTTTGATTTATTGATTGAATGATTTATTGATTGATTCATTCATCTCTGGTTGCACTAGATAATAAGATTTGTTTTGATGTGTTTAACATTAGAGTATAACCTGAAACATCTGCAGGAGTTTTTTGTTCTCTGCGCTTCTGAAGGCTTGCCTGGTTAAAACTTTACCAGATATATCTCTTTGCAGACTTCATTGTTTCAATCACCACCACAAAGCCAGGCTTTGCTGTGCTCTAGGCTCACTTCACTTGTGTGACTGACTATTTCTCTCCACAATGAAAAGCCATGGGGTCTTAATAGCAAGGGATCACTGTGCTAAATAGTTTCATTACAAACAGAAACTGTTACCACAGGTTTAAAAAACAAAAGCCACAGATTAAGCATATTGACACATGCACATAATTAAACAATTTGCTCTGCTGACCATAAGATCGTACATGCATTTTAATGTTTTTTTTTTTTGTTTGTTTTTTTTGGCTTTATTTCAATACAAGGGACATTACTAAGCGAAACTGATTATATAGATGTGCTAGATTTAGCAAAGCATCCTACTGGTTTATATATCTGTTGCCCCTAGTATAAATCTACAGAGCACATAAACCACAGTCCTAAAATCACACAAAATTTAAAAAATATATATATTTTTTTGTTGTTGCAAATGTGGCTTTTAACTCCCACCTTTTTATGATTTTCCTTTGTTCAAAATATTTTAAGCTCATTAGTAAAAAAAAAATTGGAGTGTAGTTTTATTATGTGTCAAATTGCTCAAATATTAATACATAAACAGGAAAAATGGCATTCATGTATCAGTTTTACTATAGAGTAAAATTATTCTTTAAATAGGTGAAAAACTCACCAAATTTGCTGAATTTACAACTTGTAAATTTTGTGTTTCCAACAAAAGTTGTGAATTTGTTGTAAATTCTAAATACTTGTAACTATGTACTACTACTTACAATCTTCTACCTTTGGATCTGGGTCTCTACTTAAGTTACATAACCAGTCAAAAATGTTGATCACTGAGGCTGATAGGTCATCTGCAGCAAGCAGCTTTATTTTTAACCATTTCTTCAAGAAACAGCCGAGACATACAGTAGATGGAAACCTTAAGAAAAGTCACTACAAACTGAAAATGAGAGACACAAGCACAGAACCTTGAGGTACACCAGGATTATTATGCACTCTGTAAAAAATGTTGGGATCAATACAAACACATGCTTTTTTATTAATTAAATATAGTTTTACATATTTAATTGCAATAACTGAATAAAATATATATTAATAATTTGACAATAGGGTGGCAAGATGGCACAGTTGCTGCCTCTCAGCAAGAAGATTGCGGCTCCGAATCAAATCCCAGCCAAGGGCCTTTCTGGGTGGAGTTTGCATGTTCTCTCCGTGCATGCATGGGTTTTCTCTGGTTTCTCCAGGTTACTCCCACGGACCAAAAACTTGCATGTTAGGCTGATTGGTAACTCTAAATTGTCCCTCGGTGTGAGTGAGAGAGTGAATGGTTGTTTGTCTCATTTGTCTCTGTGTGTCCCTGTGATGGACTGGAGACCAGTCCAGGGTTTCCCCGCCTCTCGCACAGTGATAGTTGGATATGTACACCAGTGACGCCCGTGACCCGAAAAGGAAGAAGTGGGTAATATGGATGGATGGATGGATGGATGGATGGATGGATGGATGGATGGATGGATGGATGGATGGATGGATGGATGGATGGATGGATGGATGGATGGATGGATGGATGGATGGATGGATGGACT
>NC_056511.1:36061513-36077097 GCF_014905685.2 Nematolebias whitei
CCCCTATGGATGGATGGATGGATGGATGGATGGATGGATGGATGGATGGATGGATGGAACATTTGAAAAATAGAGTTACTATAGTTAGTGTGCAGTTTTGGCACATATGGGGTATTTTGAATGCAAAAACTACAAAACATCTACTTTTATAAAATTATTCAGGCTGGATGATTTTATTTGATGTTTGTTTTATATTTGATGAAGTAGAATACAATTAGTTGTTAGGCAAATGTTCAGAGCTTTTTTCCAGTAGCATTCTAGAAGAATTCAAAATCATACTTCTAACCTACAAAGCTCTCAACAACCTAGCTCCATCTTATATTCCAGATCTTATTGTTCCATATTTTCACAACACAGCACTTCACTCTCAGACTGCAGGTTTACTTGTGGTTCCTGGAGTTTCCAAAAGCAGAATGGGAGGAAGATCTTCCAGTTATCAGGCTCCTCTCTTGTGGAACCAACTTCCAGTTTCTGTCCGTGAGGCTGACGCCTTGTCCAGTTTGAAGACTGGGATTAAGACTTTCCTTTTTGATAAATCCTATAGTTAGGGTTGGCTTGTCATGCTGCCTTAAGCTTAGACTATTAGAGGACAAATTGACCTCATTTCATTAAATGAATTGTTAAAATTGAATAGTTTTCATTTGAAATGATTTCTCTCTGAACATGTGATTCTCGACCTGCCATTGTGTATCTGTTCCTACCAAACTCTGCCAGTCGAAGCAGATGGCCACTTGTCCTGAGTCTGGTTCTGCTAAAGGTTTCTTCCTCATGAGGGAGTTTTTCCTTTCCACTGTCGCCTTCATGCTTGCTCAAGATGAGAGTTCTGCAATGGAGTTAAATTCAAAACAGTCTGTTGCTCAAATTAATAGTTTTAACTTATTATTTTTATATATGAACGTTTCTGTTCAGTGCCCTGAGATGACTTCTGTTGTGACTTGGCTCTATATAAATAAATTGAAATGAATTGAATTGAATTGAATAGAAGCATGTTGATTATCCTGTCATGTCATGTTGACCTGTTGCTGCATCTGCGGGCACTCCTACTCTAGCTCTTTTGAAAGCGACTGCCTTTGAGCTGCTTTGACAGAAACTCAGTTACACCGAGGACTTCTGAAGCACTTTATTTTTATTTACCAAATAAAGCCACAATGCAGGCTTTTATAGTTAAATAAATTATTTGTTCGGATGACTTCATAGAACATTTCCGTCTATATTCTTATTTACACCCGTAGTTTTCATTGTTCTATCATCTCTGCTCTTTTATTGCATCAGACATACAGTATCTGCAGGCGTCCTGTTCTCTGTGTGACCTTTGTGGCTTATGCACAGACTCCAAACACCGAAAGACAAAAGGCATTCACACAGAAATATTAATTTAGGTGATTGACAAGCAATCCAGCTCTGTTAATTAAGTTATGCTTATTCCGATTAGGAGCCTTAATGGAAGTAAGATAACCTGGTTAAGGTGTTTACATGAGTGTTGCAATAATATGAGTATTGCATTAGTCTGGTTATAATTGAATTAGGGGTGTTGGTGTAAACGCTCTTTCTCTCTCTTTGGCTCATTCCCAGAAAGCCGCCTCTGTATTCTATGTGAGCGGGAATCTCGGTGCGTACTGTAGGTCTCTGCTGATCAGAGGAGAGGTGAGACATGAGCATGTGTGCAGCAGTTCATATGAAAGCCACCTGGCTCTCTCCAGCTCTGATTTATGTCTTTGATAACAACAACCCAGAGATGCTTTCAACAACAACAAAGTCGTGCTGAAGGATGACAACAAAAGGACAGTTGTCAGTCTGAAGATGAAAAGATGTCTTGCGAGCTGACTGTCTCTTTCGTAGCTTTGATAAAGATTTTCTTGTGTTTGTTTTGTTCGTTCGTTTGGTTGTGCTTCACCATATTTAACAAAGGTTAGTGCTAAAGCAAAATGTGAAGTGGAGTCAGTTTTCCATCTCTGACAGATTGCCTGCCTCATCCTGTGAGAAGACGGCAGTGTGCTTCACTGCCTCCGCTATGACTTATCAACAGACTTATTTCCGCTGGCTTGTCCTGCTTAGTGTCATACAGTGACTGGAAAAAAACATGCAGCTCTTGTAGGATATCTTATATTTCACTCACATATTTTACACTGAAATTGCTCAAACCTTTCTCTGTTTGGGTCTCATAAACTTTAAAGGATTAGAAGAAATAAATGCATGGGGAGAATTGCTGCTTTGATGCCTTTGTTATTGTATAATGTGAGTAATAGTCTCAATATGAAATAAAATCTATATCAAGAATTTAGCAGCACTCAAATAATTCAAACTGAATATAGAAAAATAAGACTTTTCAAACTAGAAAACTTTTCTGAAGAAATGAATGCATTGTCTGCCCAAACTTTCTTTGAGAAAACCCAACAGTAATTTATAAATGTATATACTATATCCACGTTTTGATGTATAAACTCTGTCAAAAGTGTAGACGAGCTGATACCAGTGGCTTATTGTGGTCACTGTGGTAACCTGTACCTGTCACTCCCTGACCTTCATGAGACATGCCGACAGAACACAAAGTAAAAATGAAGCTTCAGACAAACAGGTCAAAACATAAACGTCATATTCAAATTCCTGAACAGTAAGTGGCAGGAGCATGTGGTTGTCACACGTATTTATATTTCTGTATATGTCGGAGTTATGGCTACTTCAAAAGACTTTGACCTCCAGTTGTGATAAGAAGAGCCAGAGCTCAAATAAATGGAAATCTGTGAGAACTTTTATGTACAATTCGTATGAATTTAAGAATTTGATTGAAATCCAGTATACGGTAGTCCCTCGATTATCGCAGGGGTTACGTTGCACACACCACCATGACAGGTGAAAAACCGCGAAGTTGGAACGTTATATTTATTTGAGTATTTATGTATATTTTAAGGCTTTATAAATCCTTCCCACACTCTTGCAATGTTATAAACGCTTAAATCTATGTCATTTTGATAACAAACATATATGTACTGTACAGTACTAGGGAGTGGTGGTGCAGAGGTTAGAGAAGGTGGGCCTGTGATTGGAAGATCGCTGATTCAACTCCCGGTACCGACAACATCAAAATGTGGGTGGGATAGGTGAAGCACCCACACCTGCCTTCACCCTCATTTGCTCCACTCAAGGCCCTTGAGTAAGGCCCTTAACCCCCACCATCTGTTCCCCCAGGCATCCTAGATAGCAGCTTTCTGCTCCACACAGAGGGCTGTGGTAGCTCAGTGATCTGTGGTTGAGTCAGGAAGGCCATCCTGCATAAAAGTAATTGCTAAGTCTTAGTACGAGTTAATTCGCTGTGGCGACCCCTGAAGAAGAGAGCAGCCGAAAGAAGAAGAAGAAAAAGATGTACTGGACACTACTGCAAAATTTTACATGGAAACTCACCAGCTCTGCAGACCAGCAGCTCGGTTCCTGGTCGGCAGACCAAACCTGGAACGACAAAGTCCACCGCCTCGTCCAGGTTGATGTGCACGTAGATAATTGAGCTTCAGGATTATTTGTGACTTTCCTGCCAGTTCTGTAAGCTTCATAGATAGATCGTTACATCTGGCTTTGCGTTGCAAACTTTCCCTCCATTTCGACAGAAAACAGCGGCTGGAAGCACTGTTGGCTTCTGGGTAGTATAGTTCTTTTGACTGGCCTCATAGTGTAGGCTTATTGAAAGAAAACTACAAAATGGTGGCACCTGTCCGAAGTATTTATTTTTTCTGTTAACTTTACCGTACTGTCCCGATCGCGTGAGTAATATTAAAGTTGACAATCGTTGAAAACCCGCGAAAGAGCGCGTTCACGAAAGTTGAACCGCAAAGTAGCGAGGGACTATTGTATAGCATTAAGTGACATACTAAGTGAAAGAAACTGTCTTTGTTTTTAAGAAGAAAAAAAACACATGAACTGTAAAGACCGTGGGAATAAAAACTTTGGAAACTTTAAACAGATCAAGTTGAGCCTTTTTTGGTAAAAGCTATAAAAAAAAATTAATTAATCTGTGATTTTGTAAAACCAATAAAAAATATCCAAGTGACAATTCAGCCACACAAAATCTAAAGTTCTGTGACCCGTTTAAACTTTAAATGATGTTTATACTGTGAAGAGCTGCGCTCTGAAGAGGGCACTGTTTTCTTACTCATTTTGCCCAAATTTTATGTGGGCTTGATAAAATTTTTGCAGTTTTTTATTTTATTTGTTTTGTTTTGTGGTATTTTTTTTATTTGCGTTTTCTAAAGCAGAGGCAAATTAAAATTATGACAAAGCTAAATGTGGCCAAATAATAACAAGGGTCCTTTAATTCTCATGAATTAGGACTGTTAATAAAGTTAAGGTAATTTATTTTTTGATTCCTGCATTTTTTTATTTACCAGAAATTAAATTCTTTGTTTAAAAAGTTGAGAAAGAATAAATTGCACCATTATAAAACCAAAACAGTAAAAATCAAATCCATTTAAATCCTCAACATGGTTTTAAACTTGAACATGAAAATGTTTAAAAGTCTACATATATTGCATTGTTGCCATTTTAATCAATGCCTTTCAGTTGGATTGAATGAACTGAAATATGAATTGAAAGCATGTCCATGAACTTGTTTATATTTATTTATATTTAACCCTGATGTGACTTTTGTTGTGAAGTGGCAACATACAAATAAACTGAATTGAATTTAAACTCCTTTATGTACCAACCCCATTAAAAATGCTCTTTTGTAATAATTTAAATAAAATAGTTTGTGTTGTTTTTGAAATTTTTACGAGCAAAAAATTATAGTAAAATTCTGCTTCTGTGTTCCTTCAATGTAAAGGCTCATATTGTATAATACGATCTTGTTTTGTGGCACTTTTTTATTTATTTTCCTATTCCAAACCACATTATTCTGTCATTCCGTGAAAATGATTTGGACACCTGTGTCCTGGCCACTGTTTCTCATTATCTTATTTCTCTCCTCACTTGTCCGCTCTCATCTTCCTCGTCTGCTCGCTCTGCTTGTTCTTCTCTGTTTATCTGTCTCACTCTTTCTGCCGTGCCCTCACAATCGACTGTAGCTGCAGGCTGAAAAGCTTGTTCACCAGCCTCTTTTTTCCAAAACCAAGCTGCTGCGTTAAGCAGCTTTGCTCGAAATGTTTGCTTGCCAGCACGTCAACCCTTTTTAACAACAATCCAATAGCAATCATAATGAGCATGACTGTCTATATAATTAGTTTTTTCTTTTTTCATTTAGATTATGAACATATGTTTTTAATTAGATCTACAATAATCTTGGTGAAATTTTCAAAAAGCTGGCACTCTTTACACACAGTGGTCATTCTACATGGATGATTTCTTTTAAGTCTAGCTCCAGGTTCTGATCTTTTTTGCTTTAATTATATATTCATATTGGAACATTTTTGATCCATATGGCCTCGGTGGACATGTCTTCTGTCCTCAGGCTCGTCCTGTGCATTAGACGTCTGACAGTCTCCTTATAGCAGAAATGAGGGGAGTGCTCTGTGACTGATGGAGCTCCTTTGTCAATGACAGGGGAGCTGCTGCTGGCAGTTTGGGGCCAAAGAACAGTACAGATTACATTAACATCAGTCAAGCTGTTGTCAGACTAGTAGGACATAAATAGGACCTTATTGATGCATAATGCAACAACTTTTCAACTTGACGTTGTCTCGGTAATAGAACTCGAGAGCGAGTCTGCAGCTAAAAAGGCAGTTTGCCAGAAAAGATCTGTTTTTAAAAAAATTGCACAGGGAGAAATTTCAGAATGCCAATAATGTGCGGAGTTGTGAGGGTTTATTTGCACAAGTTAAAATAATCGAGAGCACGCGTGCTGGAACTGGCATTTGGCAATTTTGCTGTCAGAAGGTAAGGCTGAAAACACGGTAATGTTAGAAGCCATCCTCGTCGTTATGATAGAGGCTGGAATTAATTCGAGCAGTACACCGCCTCGTTTTCTCTACTCCGCTGAATATCGTTTTGCTGCTAAAGTGCTTTGACAGCTTTGTAATGGAGAAAACAAAGCTTTTGACCCAGTCTGGCACAGGCAAAAAAAATCCTAGGAAGCCTTGACACAAAAATTGCACTGTGCTGTTTGATCATTACTGACACTGCCCCTACTGTGTCTCTCCTCCTACTTCACTACAGTCAAGTTCACAGAGACTTCTAAAATATAGGTGCAGGTGGAGAAAGGAACTGGTGTGCACCTTAGAAAAATACCACTTTGTAAGCATAAAGGGCCAGTATGTGTTATGTACTGTCATAAAAATAGACTTGTG
The DNA here is from genome assembly GCF_014905685.2 of Nematolebias whitei. Lineage (NCBI taxonomy): Eukaryota > Metazoa > Chordata > Actinopteri > Cyprinodontiformes > Rivulidae > Nematolebias > Nematolebias whitei. The sequence goes on from NC_056511.1 coordinate 36,067,783, forward strand.
TGTTTCCTATGCTATCTGAATTTTTAAGCTTTTTTAAAGTTTGTTTTAGATTTGGTGAAAATAAATCCAGTGGTGTTTTGTGGACAAGCTGGTATCCGTTTGCTCAAAACGGATGGGAACGTTTCAGCTGCCTTGGTCATTCGTTTAATCATCCTTCCCCTTCTGTTTACATACTCCCGAGGAAGGCTGAATTTGTGTGCTACAGGCTCGAGGAAGAAAAGCTGAGGACAGTTCCCTGGAGTCCGAACACCAAGGGCCTCGAGCCTCCACAGCTCATAAACAGATGTGTCCTTGTCCCCAGCCAAGCGCAGCCACTCATGGAAAAGCAGGGGCCCAATAATTGTGAAGAATTGAAAGCTAAATATTGGCTTTATCTCCTCAGTAATAAAAGGGCCATGAAATTGATTTAATGCTGCAGCGCTTCTCTTGGGTGGCTTCTTACAGCGTGAGCACAAAACAATGAGCAGCAGCCATCTATTAATTAACCCACCTAATCCTGCAAAGTTAATCTCTCACCACAACTTTGCCCGCAACTAACTTCCAAGCCAGCGGGTCTACTGGGGGTGTCATGACAAAGGCGGTGAGGGGAAGATAGATTCAGCACTTAGGAAAAGAAGGAGTTGGGGGAAGAGGACGCTGTTCTGCGAGGCAACATGGGGACTCTGTTGGGGAAATGCAAGGGTGTATGGCCAGCACTGAGACAGCAGCGGTGTTGATTTGTTTTGGGGTTTTTTTGGTCTCCTTTTGTGAAAGGAGGTAAAAAATTAATTCAACCTTTATTTATACAGGTTAGTCTCATCGAGCCTCGAGGACTCATTTACAAGAGAGACCTGATTTGAATAAAGAGCACATGTGAGGTACAGACAACAATAGACAATCATATAAATAGCATATAAAATGAAAAGTACTGTGAATAGAAGAAATGGTATAAAAACTAAACAAAAACAGCTACATTGTAAAGCGATGTATAAAACTAAACGCAGGAACGTGTCTGTGTTGGTTTTTGCCATGAACTTAGCCGTTGTTTAAAGACCCTTAGAGAGGTCAAGGTCGAGAGCTTCAGATCTTTTTTCAAGGTGTTCCAGGACACAAGAGCAGAGTAGGAGAAGACCCTTTGCCTAGTTCGGTCCGCACTGAGGGTACACTGCATGTAATTATGTCCTGATTATGTCCTATTGCAAAGGTTTGTTATCTGGTGTCCAAAATATTTATTTAAAAAGTCTTCAGCTGATCTAAAATGCTGCTGCCAGAGTCTTAACTGGAGTTACTGGAAATATCATATCTCTCCAGTTTTAGCATCCCTCCTTTGGCTCCCTGTCAAGTCCAGAATTGAATTTAACATCTTACTTCTAACCTACAAAGCTCTCAACACCCTAGCTCCATCTTATATTACAGATCTTATTGTTCCATATTTTCCTAACAGAGCACTCGCTCTCTGACTGCAGGTTTACTTGTGATTCCTAGAGTTTCCAAAAGCAGAATGAGAGGAAGATCTTTCAGTTATCAGGCTCCTCTCTTGTGGAATCAACCAACCAAGAATATCATTTGAGCTTTTGGACACTGGTTTGGATTCAGTTGCAGCACCACATAAAGGACCGATTTTAGTCGCCTTTTTGCTGACTTTTGTTCGTACTTTTTTTTGCTGCCACCCCGGTCTCTTATTTTCTCCTGAGCCGTTAGTCAGTTGGGAAAGTGGCATTTCTTTCTATTCTTCACCTCCCTGCCAGTCGCAGCATGACGGCGCCTCACACCCAACACGCGCATTCATGGCCATATTGTGTTGGCGGAGTTGTGAATTACCTCCTTCTCAGCTGCTTGATGAAAAGCTATGTGTTTGTCTCTTCGACTGCCGCTCATCTGACCCTGCCCTCTCACCTCCTCCCCCCCACTCCTTCTCCTCCGTCTCATTGGTCTTTTGTGCGAGCCTCTCTTCTCCGTGCCGTAGCAGAACAAAGCTGGCTCAGAAAATAGGTCACCTGCTGGTGCTCCTCTCACCTCCACAGCATTCAGAAAAATAATCCCCAAAGGTGTCCTGTGCCATTTTTGAAACGCCTAAACCACGATACAGCCCAGGCACAGAAGAAACGCCCATGTGCACACACTTAACTGAGAAAAAAAAATACACACACACACATATATATATATCAAGAAAAACCTCAACTGAGGAAATTTGGAGATTTTTTTTTTTTTTTTTTTTTGCTAGTGTGGAAAGCAGTTCCTGTGGAGATAATTTTAGGAGGCTGATTAGGCATAGACGGTGTTGAGCCCAGAGTGAGGAATCTCATCATCACTACTAATGACATGCCATTCCTGTGCTGAGAGAGAAGCACGAGCCCTGGGCATGGGCTAGCCTCTCTCAGCCACCTCTAGCGGCTGTGTTCATTAAGGCCAACTATGTAATTACAATTCACAGATACTGCTTTGGCTTAATTACAGTCTGATTATTGGGCTGATATTTGTTGGAATTATCAGAGGCTTTTAAAGTGGATTTATATTTGTGTGGAATAAAAGCCCTCTAATTCACAAGTAAAACTGACAATTTAGGACTGATTTATGATTGTACATATAAACAAACTTTGAAGCTTCAACAATCTTATCATTTGAGTGCTTTAAATAAATAAAAAATAGCGACATATACAGTTTTCCTATAAGCTCACAGATGTTAAGCTTCCCTGTGTGACAAAATCTTCAGAAAGATGCCTCCTATCTGATTGTGGAAAATATTTTTCTATGGCTTTATATGTCTCACCTGAAAAGCCCAACATAAAGTGTGGAATGCATTACACTGGATTATTCCGACGCCATTGAAACTCACGGTAATTGGGAGCACTCGGAACAAAATGCAGCCATGGTCCCCGGAGGTAGGGCTATTATGGCCACGTCTGTGCAGCTCAAAAGTGTCTATAATCTTTTATCTGAAGCATGTGACATCAACAGCCTCAGAGCCAAACTCTTTTATTATTGCAATCAGAAGCTCCAGTCAGTTTGCTCACGCTTTTATGCTATAGAGAACAGTTTTTCCTTTTCAGAAACATTTTTTTTAATCTATGGAGGGGGAGAAAAGGTTTATGAGCTGCATTTTTATGTAAATCCACATGTGTTGCCTGTATGATTCTTTCATCCAATCACTGAAGAGTTTAAGGACCCCACTGCTCATATTTTAACTTGTGCAAAAGGCTTTTGAATGTCACCAAGGTGCCTGCCAATAGATTTCTCCCTGACATGAGCCCTCGGCTCCAGCAGCTATAGTTTTCATCCCGCAGCTCAGCGCAGGTATCAACATGCTCCTGTAGCTTTGGGATGTGCTCGTCCATGTGCAGGAAGTGATGTGTGTGTGTATGTGTGTGTATATGTGCCTGCAGGCTTCCCAGCGACGGCATATGGACCGGTGGCAGCGGCGGCGGTAGCAGCAGTGCGTGGCTCAGGTAGGGGGGCCCGTGGAAGAGGCGGCTACTTGGCGTACCCACAGAGCACAGGGCCAGGTAAACGCTCTGTCCATGTTCTGTGTGGCTGCTGCTCTCTTCAACTTCTCCTGCTCTGCTTCTCGCCTTAGATGTAGTCCTTCAAGGCGTAAAAAACAACATATTTAGACGACGCTGACATGTGGTTTGGATATGTAGATAAACTCAAAATCCTGATCTACAGTTCAGGATCCATAAAACATCAGCCACATCAGTGCCACTGTCACGCATAATATTCCCCAAAAAAACTTGATTATTATACAGTTGTTTACTCAGGCTTTAATTATTTTTATACTAAACATCTTGTGCAAAGAAACAGGATCAAGTAAAGCAAGCTGTCCAGATCGTCCTTAAAGCTTTTGAGGGTTGTTGAAATTAAGAACATTAGTATACTTAACTTTATAACTAACAGTGTTTAAGGTTTTTAAAATTAAGTTAAAGTAAATTAAGGTCCTTTGTCAAAATAAATAATAATTTAGGCCAAATAAAAGACATTATCATTTGACCTGACATGCAATATTAAACTACAGTAGTCTCTCTATTATCGTAGGGGTTACGTTCCAGACACTCTCACAATAGGTGTAAAATCATGAATGCTATATTTAGTTTAGTATTTATGTATATTTAAAGGCTTTATAAACCCTTCCCATACCCTTGCAAAGTTCTGAACAGACCTACCCTGCAGTGACAAAGCCCACTGCCCCGTCCAGGTTAATATGTGCGTGGATAATTGAGCTTCAGGATTATTTGCAACCTTGTTGTCAGTTCTGTGAGCTTAATAGATAGATCGTTACTTCTGACTTTTTGTTGCAAAACTTTCCCTCCATTTCGGCAGAAAACAGCACTGTTGGCTTCTGGGTAGTGTACCGTTTTTTTCGGACTATAAGCCACACCTGATTATAAGGCGCATTAAGCAAAACAAAACCACCACAGGAACACTTCCTGTGGGTTTTTTTAGCTCCGTGTACCACATAAAATCGGTTCGAAGTCAGTAAGCACAACCAGAATTAATACATAAGGCGCACCAGATTATAAGGCTCACTGTCGAATTTTGAGAAAATTAAAGGATTTTAAGTGCACCTTATCGTCTGAAAAATACGGTAGTTCTTTTGACTGGCGTTACAGTGTAGGCTTACTGAAAGAAAACTAAAAAAAGGGTGACACCTGCCCGAAGTTTATTTTTTCGTTAACATTTTATCCCGTATCGTCCCAATCACGTGAGTAATATTAAAGTTGACAACCGTTGAAAAACCACACAAGAGCGAGCCCGCAAAAGTCGAACTGCAAAATAGCGAGGGACTACTGTACTCAAGTTTTAGTCAAACATCAAGCTGCACAATATTTAATTATATAGGTGGTTTGTTCTATAAAGTAGTAACAGAAATACAATATATGTAGCATTATTTAATTATTTCTGCCACAACCCAAGCTTTGGATGCTTTTTAGCCTTTGCCATGTTGCTGTCAAAAAATTTTTCTTGTTGCTCTACAAGCAAACGCAACTGAAATAAAAATCATAATAAATTACAGACACCACAATAAAGCAGACTGAGTTCATAAAATACATCTGAGGGGATATTTTAACCCAAAACAGGGTGTTAGTTTCTTTCTGTTATAAATAGCATCGATCAGCTTGTCTGCTTCATTTAAACATCCAGCTTTTTCCCCTCCCTCACAACTGTAGATCACTCAATAGTTGTCAATAATGACTTCCCTTGACTGAACGCACAGCCTCCCATCTTTAGGGAAAAGTGTCCTTCCTAATCAAGCACACCATTAGAAGCTTGCTGAAGGAAATGGCTTTTAATTGTTACCCAGCTCTTGTCTGGTTTGTGCAGCGACTCACAGATAAAAAGTTAACCAGCAACTGCTGTTTAACGCCACGAGAGGAGCTCGCTGAAACGCACGAGCAGCGACAGACGCGTGTGAACACCGTTTGCATGCACGCGCGTGCGCAAATTCACTCTTGTCCTCTTTTCAACTTAATTCAAATCAACAAAGGGAACGCTGGAAGCCAATCAGATGCTCTTTCTTTCACATCAGGCTGTTTGATTTCACATTTTCAAAACAAACAATTTGCCCAACAATTGCAACGAAACGTTACTTAGAAGCAGGAGTGTTGATTTGGGGTTAGCAGCAGCCAGAACTCAGAGACGTGAAGGCAGCTATTATGTACAGTTTAATTCTGACAGCTGCAAATGGAAAGGAGACAAGTAAATGATTATGAACAGAGGCTAAGAGGTGGGGCATTAAAGTGGAAAACAGTGGCATCATGAGCCTGCTTTAGAGTACTTAAACAGTCAAGAGGGAAAGTAAAGACAAAATTACTGAAAGAAATGGCCATGATATGTCAGAATGTGGCAGAATCTGTCTGAGAATCCAAAACGTTTAATACATAACAGCAATAAAGTGTGAAATATATGTGTGAATTGAATAATTTAGCTGCACTGGGTTGATTATTAGTGAAAATTAACTGTTATTAAGAGAGAATAACATCGTCTTTGCATCCTAAAAGGGAAGCTCTACTCTTTTTGGACGTTTGCCCACAAATGGTTTAAATATTTATTTAGTGTTTGAGACCAGGCTAATAACAGACTGAATGGATTCATGCGTGGAGCACTCTCAACTCTACACAGACTCAAACCAAACAGAGGACACAGATTGTTTAGGCTTGACCTTCCTTGGTGTGTATTGTCTGGGGATGCTGCTGCATCACCGCCCATCGTACGCTTTAATTTGCAGCAGTCAGCCCAATGGCAGCTCAGGAATAGCAATTCTGCTGGTTTCATTTTTTGCTAAATTCTCTTAATTTTTCCTGGAGACAGGGTTTTTCTGCTGGTAACAAATGTATTTTGTAAGTGTGCATTCTTTGTGCTGTGACTCCACCTACAGTTGCCAAGGAGCACCACAGGTTGTGTGTACTTCTGTCTACATTGACCCTGTAGAGGGGGAGGAGCAACCTAATTAGCAAATCGCAGTTTAGTGAAAGATGCCCATAAGGATTACAGAATATATGCAACAAAATAAGTTCAGCACCTTTTTTGTGTAGCTCTTGAGCAGTGGAACATATTTGCACATTGTCGTGTTGCACACAGACTGATGTGGGAACGTCAAAGACATTTTTCATCACTAAAGGAGGACACACTCTATTCACAACCTTCAAAAAACAAAAACGACATGATTTCCCTCTCTGTGACAGGCCTCTGCTAATATACTCCGAGCACTTTAGTAGTTGCATTGTTGTTCTTTCAGCTGCTCCCTTCTGCAGGGAGTGAACTCAAAAAACATTTGGCAATTGTTCCCCATTGCAAAGTGAAAAGGGTCAATGGAAACGCCCTCTGTCCTTCCATGAATGTTGTGAGGGCAATAACTTGAGAAATAAGTGGAGTACCAACTTCCATATTGATGTGTGAGTGCATCTAGGCATAAAAAAGTTTGAAAATTTGGTCTCCACGTCAAAATCTAAGATGGATACCATCATATGTATGTGTGTGTGTGTGTGGGGGGGGGGGTGTAAACCGGCCTCTCCTTTCATTTAAGGAAACTATGCTTACTAGTTTTTATATTGCTGAAAAGTATATTTTCCTCAAATGATTGCAGTTGCCCTTTGGGGTGGCTAAAGTTTAATCTGTGGTGGCCCTGGCCTCCATTAGACACCCCCTGGCTCCACCATTCCATCTTGTGGTGGATAAAGTTGCTCCCTTTACTCACAGTCCTTCCCTCTGCGCCACCTAGAACAAAATGAACTGTACTTATACAGCGCCCTTCTATCTTATTGAGATACTCAAAGCGCTTTACACTACAATCTGTGCCTCATTTACCCATTCATACAACACTCTACTAGATCTATACAAAGCTAATTGAACAAATCATTCTTAAGGAGACTAATCAGAGCTTTATCACATTCATACTCCGATGGGACACACATCGGAGGCAATGAGGGGTTCAGTGTCTTGCCCAGGGACACTTCGACATGTGACTGCTGGTGGATTCGAACCCCCAACTTTTGCATTAGAGGATGACTGCTTTAACCACTCAGCCACAGCAACAAAACAAAACAAAACAAAAAAATCTCTGTTCTCCACAGTGTAACTCCTCACTTGAATATAGGCCTGTGGCGATAAACAATAAATCAATTAATCGCATGATAAATTAATATTATCAACCTCATTTTCATTTATCGGCGTTATTGTTTCTTCCTGTCTCTCTCTTGAAGACACTGGATGACAAAAGGCTCAACTCTGGTGTTATTCAATGACCCCCTCCCTTTCTCTTTTCTCTTTAAAATCTGTTTGAACCGTCAAATCACATTTTTAGATCATTAAAAGCAGCTAAGCTGAGAAGATAAGCTATGAGCTAAGCTAACAGACTGACCTCGGGAAAAAACGTCCGTCTTGTCAAAGCTCCAAAATTCACGGTTGAAACCCGTGTCTTCGTGTAAAAAGTTGTTTTTCTCTGCAAAAAGAAGCTGCGAACTTGTTTACTGATTTTTTATTAAAAGCTTTGTGTGACAAATGCTAGGCTAAAGAGCTCAAACCACACCAAGCGTCTGCCATTTTGAGAACTGAAAAAAGGAAGGAGAGACAGCCCATGTCATGTCGAGGGGCCTTCGTCTTATTTTTCTTAAAGAGACACACTGCTCGCTCCCTCACTATCCATCCTTCAGTTCAAACAGTCTTATACTGTCATCCAATGGTCCAAAAAGGTACTACACACAAAATAAATTAACCAACATTTCTTCTTAAATTTGACAATAATTACTAATTATTGTCAAATTTCGAACAATATTATAATTTATCGCAATAATTTCCGAGACAATTAACTGCCCAGCAAAATGTGTTATCGTGACAGGCCTACTTGAATATTTTGCATCTAAAACATTAAAGTTTATTTGCATTCCCTGTTCAGTTCCTGTCCAGAAAAACACTTGTTTCAAAAATGATAAACATTCACATTTCAAATCCCTCAGTGACTTAAGAACCGCAACAAACTGCTTATAAAAGCCATTTTCTCTGTTTGGACAGGTTTTGAAAGATTTTGTCAGTCAAATTATGTTTTTGTTTGCTGTTGTTGCAAAAGTAAGACTTGAGTCTTAGTTTAAAGATGCCCTTCTGCTGCCCTGATCTCCAGCAGGTAGCATGATGCACATAAAGGACATGTCCTGATGCATTTTTAGAGCAGGAGGGAGGTTAAGAGACCTTAGCTTCAGGTGAGAAATAGATCATAGATCTGGCTACAGCACAGAGTTTACCACAGGCTGGAGGTACAGAGCCATGCTTGGCTTCATGAGGTGATGTTGCCATTTTGAATATGGTTTTGCATTCATTAGAGTCCTGTTGGAGGATAGAAAGGTAGTCACATGATAGCTTGGAAGTTTTGCATGGTAAGACCAGAAAAGAGAAAGAAAAGGACTAATGCAAGCAGCATATACTGATGTGGATTTCTGTTGAGTGTTTTCCGACCTCTACCGCTGATAAGGATAGACCTGCATAAATGACCTACCATTGTTTTCTCATTCATTTTGACAAGTACTTTAAAACATGAAGACTTTTATGTTCAACTAATTGTACAAATTGATATTATTGTTAATTATAGTTATGCTTCATCTTCTTTATAGTCATTTAAATTGCTGTGCTCTGGTAATCGTGGCTGAACACACTGATAAAGGCTGATTCAGATGGCTCCGACAGTCCTTAAAGTAGCCAGACTAAGACCTAGCAGATAATCAGTGCAGCTGTTTCCATTAAAAATAATAAATTGAAGGACTTAAATCCTCATATGGTGCATTTTATACAGTAATGAGTGGAGTTCAACATTAACACAGGTTAAGCCATATCTCCCATGTCTACTTTACA
>NC_056511.1:36077197-36079860 GCF_014905685.2 Nematolebias whitei
ATATATATATATATATACAATGTATATGTATATATGACCCTCCTAAACTTTCTGACTTGCCTATGTTGGATTCTAACTTTACCTGCAGTGAACACAACACACATTATGCTGCAATTAAAGGTCCAGTTTTCCAATTTGCTAATCTTGACTCAGTGCTGACTGTGGCAAATTACAGGTGCATCTCAAAAAATTATAATATTGTGAAAAAGTTCCATGTTGTTTGTCAATCATTTCAGAAAGTGAAACTCGTATATTACACAGATTCATTACCCAGAGTGAAATATTTGAAGCCTTTATTTCTTATAATTTTGATGATTATGGCTTACAAATAATAATAAATAAAAATTATTGTCTCAGAAAATGAGAATATTCTGCAGCCAGCTTTTGGTACCTTTGGCGGCGTAGACAGGAACTAAGTCCTGCTGGAAAATGAAACCAGCATCTCTATAAAGCTTGTCAGCAGGAAGAAGCATGAAGTCTCTAAAACGTCCTGCTAGATGCTGTGTGGACTTCAGAAAACACAGTGGACCAACACCAGTAGATGACATGGACCAAAACCATGACTGACTGTGGAAATTCACTCTGGACTTCAAGCAACGTAGATTCTGGACCTCCTCGTGCTTCCTCCAGACTCTGGGACCTTTTATTTCTTAATTACATGAAAATTTACTTTAATCTGAAAAGATGACATTGGACCACTGAGCAACAGTCCAGTTCTTTGTTTCCTCAGCAGATAGTATGCTTTTGATTTGGCTTGACTTGAGGAATGAGACATTTGTAGCTCATATGTAGGAGTTAATCAGCTGATCAGGGCATGACACCAGGAGTTTAAAATATTGAACCCCTTCACAATGTTCTAATTTTCTGAGATGCTGAGTTTTGGTTTTTCATTATCTGTAGGTTATAATCATCAAAATTACAATAAATAAAGACGTGAAATATTTCACTCTATATGTTTTTTTTTTTCATTCATTCATTCATTCATTGAGCCTCGAGGACTCGTTTGCAAGAGAGACCTGAATTTTTTAACAAAGAGTGATGACAACAGTGGACAACAACGACAACAATAGACAATCATAAAAGATGCGTACAACTTTTTGTTAAACAAGTTAAAATAAAATGGCAACCAAAAGGAAAAGTAGCGAAAAAACAGCTTCAGATCTTTTTGCAAGATATTCCAGGAAACAGGAGTGGAGTAGGAGAAGACCCTTTTGCCAAGTTCAGTCCTCACTGAGGGAACACTGCAGGTAATAATGTCCTGAGAGTGCACGCTGTAGCTGCACTCACGCAGAGACATGTAGGAGGAGATGTATGAAGGCAGCAGACCAAGAAGTGATTTAAAGATGAAAATGTACCAGTGAGAGAGTGTGCGTGAAGTTAATGATGTCCAGTTAACCAGTGAATACAGGGCGCAGTGGTGGGTACGATAATCACAGCCAGTTATGAATCTTAGCGCACCGTGATAGGCAGCATCTGCAGGGAGTTTGTATTAGCGTTCATGTAAATAATGTCACTGTAGTCAATGGAGGGAAGGAAAGTCGCAGTTACCAGGTGTTTCCTAGCATTCAGAGTTAGACAGGATCTGTTTCTGAAAAAGAAACCCAGTTTAACTTTCAGTTTCCTTACTAGGTTTTCCGCGTGAAGCTTAAGAGAGATGTGAATCGACCAAGATGATGAATGAATAAATGAATCTAATTAATCTAATGAATCTATGTAATTTATGAGTTTCACTTTCTGAAATGACTGACAAAGATATTGAACATTTTCACGATTGTTACTACCTGGCTCAGCTAGGCAAGGGGGAGGCAACATTAAAACCAGGTGGAAAATGGTTTTAATAAAAGTAATGATTTATTTGGTCAATTAACCAAAATTAAACAAAAGAGGGGTACTTTCAAAGTACCAATTACCAAATATGTTTGACAATTATAATTTCTAACAAAGGTTATAACAAAATTAATGTTAAACAATTGAGCTAAGCCTCAACCCAAATTGATACAAAATTACAACAAAGATTATGAAAACTACTAATCCTTCTAACATTCTTCAGAAGGTTACAAACACTAACAAACAACTCCAGCTACACAAATTACTTGTTAGCCAAAGCCAAACATTTCAGGTGAAGTCCACAGAAACCCAAATAAAATGGCGAGCTTCTCTAAATAACTGCCGCCCTGAATGGCAGGAGAGCTGGGTTTAAATAGGCAGGCCTTCTGTGGTTGGAGGAGCAGGAGGTGAAGAAGCCATTGGGTTACAGCACAGCTGGGTCAGCAATCGACTACAATTATATTGTCACTCAACATACATGGCCTCAGGCCATAACAACAATATTCTAATTTTTTAGATGCACCTGTAAATGGAAACATTTTAATCGAACACAAGGGCTTTCACACCATTAAATATTTCTTTCTGCAGATAGTTGTTGCACTTCTTTGTTCGTCATTTGTTTTTTTACTCATCACACTTTCTTTTCCATCTTTCTCCACTGATGAAGAGTGTGTGTGCTGGGTGAGTGGGGTCCTTCATGATGCAGGTGGCCCTCTTCCTGCATCTAGAGGTGTAGATGTCTGTGATGGTGGGAGGCTGACTGCACAGAAGACTGTTGGAGTCAGCCTCCCCACCATCACAGACATCTACACCTCTAGATGCAGGAAGAGGGCCAC
>NC_056511.1:36079960-36081528 GCF_014905685.2 Nematolebias whitei
GTGGCCCTCTTCCTGCATCTAGAGGTGTAGATGTCTGTGATGGTGGGAGGCTGACTGCACAGAAGACTGTTGGAGTCAGCCTCCCCACCATCACAGACATCTACACCTCTAGATGCAGGAAGAGGGCCACCTGCATCATGAAAGACCCCACTCACCTAGCAGACACACTTTTTGCCCCGCCCCCCTCAGGAAGGAGGTTGAGGAGCATTAAGTGTAGAACCACTAGACTGAGGAACAGTTGCTACCCTGAGGTTGTTAGACTCATGAATTTCTAACCAGGATAATCACTGTGAATAATCACATCATTCATTCAGCCTTTATTTAGACAGGTAAATCATGTTGCTGCTGATCTGTTTCATGTTGATGTGTTCATTCGTGCTCATCTGCTCGCACAGACTCATGTTCGTGCAGCTGTTCAGCGTATTGTTTGTATTGCTTTTATGCCATTAGTGCTTAGCATATTTTTAGCTGATATTTTTCTTAGTTCATATCTTAGATCTTATTACTGGTTTTCTTTTACATTTTAGTGTTGGATTTAACTGGGACCCTGTGTACACAATTTTTTTCCACCACATGTACCATATGTGGTGTGCATGACAATAAAGAATCTCTGAATTTGAATCTCTGAAGAAAGAAACTTGTATTACAGGAATTTTCACTTTAAAGTTATACCATTTCCCACCCACCATATCTTTATGCTGTATGTGGCTGTGTGAGCAGAACTTCACAGCTTCCAGCCGTTTGTCCTAGATGCTAATCTGTAGAGCCCAGCTCTGAGTAATTTAAATGGTGAAAAATAACGTGAGCAGACATTTCAAGCCTAATCTGCCTGCCTGGGTTTTTGTCTTGGGCTTTGGGAAACATTTGACACATCAGGGAGGACAAAGCGTCCCTTTGCACCTCCACCACAAAGTGGAGGCTCTCACAGCTGTGGGGAGCAGATGCTCCGAGGTTACAGGAGCAGACCTTCAGGGACATCACTGCTCTAACCTCCAGGGCCACAGACAAAACGCTGTCCGCTCTCCAAAGAAGTCTTAGCAAAAGCTCGGTGGAAGAAAGGTGTTTTTGTTTCAGTCCTGGAAGTTCAATCAGGAAATAGAGCATGTGGTGGATCTTATAACACGGAACGTTTTCGTTTTATTTTTTAAATATTTAAATTAGGATGCACGATATTGGATTTTTGGCCAATATCCGATATGCCGATATGTTAAAACATATTTGGTCAATAACCAATGCCAATACCAATATTTTTTTCCCTAGACCTACTTACAGAGACTACATAGCTTTCTCTGCTATGGAATTAAAATACTACATTATTCTGCATGGTCTTTGTCTGCTACCAAATGCAAATGCCAAAAAGGGGGCTGAAAATGATGTAACACTTCAACTTGGATTATGCTTAATGTCAAATTTATTCATGATGTTTACTCTCTCTAACACAATGACAACACTCGAACAGTGCAAATTTGTAAATTTTCACAAATCTAAACTCAACGGCGCTCATGATGTCATAATGTTGTGCTGGCACTGCAGGCATCCTTGTCACTGGGTTGTCGTACAAAAACAGC
>NC_056511.1:36081628-36081940 GCF_014905685.2 Nematolebias whitei
CATTCGCACCTCATGTGGTACATGTGGTGGAGCGAAATTATGTACACGGGGTCCCAGTTACATCCAACAATAAAATGTCTAAGAAAAACAGTAATAACATCTAAGATATGAACTAAGAAAAACATCAACTAAATATACACTAAGCACTCATAACATAAAACATTGAACATCAGCACAAACATGAACATGAGTCTGTGAGCAGATGTGCACGCATGAACACATCAACATTGAAACAGATCAGCAGCAACATGAAACAGATCAGCAGCAACATGAAACAGATCAGCAGCAACATGATATGTTTTTTCACAGTGA
>NC_056511.1:36082040-36085260 GCF_014905685.2 Nematolebias whitei
GGGTAGAAGCTGTTCCTCAGTCTAGTGGTTCTACACTTAATGCTCCTTAACCTCCTTCCTGAGGGGAGTGGGGCAAAAAGTGTGTGTGCTGGGTGGGTGGGGTCCTTCATGATGCAGGTGGCCCTCTTCCTGCATCTGGAGGTGTAGATGTCTGTGATGGTGGGGAGACTGACTCCAACATCTTCTGTGCAGCCTTCACCACTCTCTGCAAAGCTTTTCTTTCTGCAGCTGTGCAGCCTCCATGCCACACGTTGATGCTGGAGCACAGGATGCTCTCCACTGCACACCTGTAGAAGGAGGTGAGGACTGAGCTTCCCAGACCAGCTCGCCTCAGCCGTCTGAGGAAGTAGAGTCTCTGATGAGCTTTCTTGATCAGGCTGGTGGTGTTGTTGCTCCAGCTGAGGTTGTCATTCATGTGTACACCCAAGTCCTTGTAGCTGGAGACCACTTCCACCGCAGATCCTCTTATGTTCAGGGGGGTGTAGGTGTTTTTGTTCCTTCTGAAGTCCACAATCATCTCCTTTGTCTTCTTCACATTGATGTGAAGGTTATTCTCTTTGCACCAGCTCTCCAGATGTTCCACCTCTTGCCTGTAGCTGGACTCATCATTGTTTGTGATGCATCCCACCACCGCTGTATCATCTGCAAACTTTACAATGTGACAGCCTGGATGGGTAGCTGCACAATCATACGTGAGCAGAGTAAACAGGAGGGGGCTCAACACACATCCCTGAGGAGAGCCAGTGCTGAGGGTTATGGTGGAGGAGGAGAAGTTGTGGATCCTCACTAACTGTGGTCTGTTTGTTAAGAAGTCTAGTACCCAGTTGCAAATGGAGGGGCTTAGTCCTAGTGTGAATAGTTTGTCCATCAGGGTTTGGGGGATCATGGTGTTGAAGGCAGATGTGAAGTCCACAAAGAGCATACGGACGTAAGAGTTTTTCTGCTCCAGGTGGTTGAGCGCAGTGTGGACCACAGAGGAGATGGTATCCTCTGTTGATCGGTTCTCACGGTATGCATACTGATGAGGGTCCTTGCTGATGTTGATGGCTGTTTTGATGTGAGTCATGACCAGTTTTTCAAAGCATTTAGTGACTATCGTGGTGAGGGCCACTGGCCGATAGTCATTCAGACCAGTCACTGTAGAGCTTTTTGGGACTGGGATGATGGTGGCAGTCTTCAGGCAGGTGGGAACTGTCTCCAGGGTAAGTGAGGTGTTAAAGATGCCTGCCAGCACCTTGCAGAGCTGATCGGCACATTCTTTCAACACTTTTCCGGGGATATTGTCTGGGCCGGTTACCTTGTGTGGATTAATCCTCCTGAAAGTACTCCTTACTGTCTTAATAAAAAAATTCAGTTACATGTTCAAGCACTAACCATGAGGCTGACATAACAATCAGAACCATGATTTTTTTTCCCCCTAAAATTGGTTTGTCCACTTAAAATGTGACCCAATTTGGGTTGTAAGTCACATAGATATAAACACTAGATCCCTCATTGGCTGCTGCGGCGCAGGAATTTCGGACGCCATTTTGGAGCGGTCAGTTCAGTTAAAGCAGAAGATGTCTCAGCACTTCGCAGCTTATTTCTGTTCTAATCGACGGACTGTTGACATCAGGTCTCGGGGGAAAACTTTTCACAAGTAAGATGAACATATAGTATTCATATAGTACATCATAGTATTTTGTGATTATAAAATTACTGTACTGTATTTATGTCCACCAGCTGATGTGATGTTCAGTGTAACACAGTGTTCAGCTGCAATGAAGCTGACTGAGATCTGATGACAGGAATATTTTGCTAACAAGCATACGCACTATTTCAGTAGCTTTGGTTCATTATCAACAGATATGCATCAAAACTGGAGTTTTGTTTAAGTTCTAGGAAATAGAAAATGTGATTGACCTCCTTTGTACAATGTTTTTGTGTAGACACAAATCTCCTGTTTTCATTTTGAAGGTTTCCCAAAGAACAAGATGTGAGGAAGAGGAGGAAGTATCTTTGAGGAGGATTCATCTGAGCAGTGAGGATTTTAAACTGGAGGATTTTGATCAAACTGATCAGACTGAGAGATGGTGTGGTACCATCGGTTCACCTTCAAAGAGTAGGAGCATTATTATAAGTTCATTAGAGTTCATAAATTTACATATTTTATTATCAGTCACAAGGTGAGACACCTCCATGTGTTTATATGAACAGGTAACTATAGACTGTAAAGTTCATATTCATGATGTTTTTTCATTTCAGCTTGAAAACTGCAGGACTACAGGAACTCAACAAAAGCTGTAGCTGCTCTGTCTGTGGCCTCTCAGGAACGTGCACATCACACACACACTCTCAGGAACGTGCACGTCACACACACAACCTTGGCCTCATGATGTGAGTATTTCTATTTTAAACTTTTATTTTTTCATTTACCTTTATTTATACAGGTAGTCTCACTGAGTCAAGAGAACTCATTTTAAAGATAGATCTGTTTAGGAGCAGATGGTGGGGGTTGAGTGCCTTGCTCAGGGGCCCAGGGTGGGGCCAATGAGGGTGGAGGCAGGTGTGGGTGTTTCACCTTTTCCACCACATTTTGATGTTGATGGTACCGGGAGTTGAACCTGCAACTTTCCAATCACAGGCCCGTCTTATAACCTCTGCACCACCACTCCCCCACATAACATCATATCATAATGGTCATGGTCATATTAAAATCTCACTGGTTTCCTTCCAGATGTGTTAAACAGCTACTGGTCACCCTGATGTTTCCAGGTGGCTGTGGTCAGTGGATGAAAAGCCTGGCATGAACAAGATGATGCTGGAGATCATCATTTGACGAGAGCTCCCACCTTCTAACTGTGAAGAACAACAGCAGCTCAGTGATTCCCTCAAGGCTCAGTGAAGGTGCTGAGAGCTGCAGAGAGGCTGATTCATGGAGCTTCAACACAGCAACCTCCAAACATGTCCACCCTCACACACATCGTCCGTGAAGACACTGGACCAGAGCACAAGATAATAAGACAGTGATAACAACGACAACAATACACATTCACAAATGATTCAGACAAATTTAAGTTTTATTGTTTGTTTGTTTTACAATTGAAAAACAGTTTGTTATCCACTGTTGTCATCACTCTTTGTTAAAATCCAGGTCTCTCTTGTAAATGAGTCCTATTGGCTCAATGGGACTAACCTGTATCAAAAAAGGTTGAATAAATATATATATATATATATATAT
>NC_056511.1:36085360-36086919 GCF_014905685.2 Nematolebias whitei
TATAATTTTTTTTTTGTATTAAGATGTAAGCATGGATCTTGCAATGAGACGCAGGTACCATAGCTGCAGATAAAACATCAGCTACTTCCTGTGCTGTCTTAATATATTGTATGTATACTGTACACACTCGTCCGCATATCTGAACTTTAACACTTGAACATGCATTTGGTAAGTCATCAACACAAAGACTAAAAAAATAGGCCTTAATACAGAGCCATGGGGGACTCCAGCTGAGCAGTTAAGCCTCAGTGAGACTGAATTACCAATCTGTACAGCCTACACTCTATTAAGAAGATGTGATTTCATCCACCAGAGAGCCTTGTTTGGAAAATAGAAACAAGCGAGCTTTGATAGCTGCATCATGACTGATTGTGTTGAAAACTTGTTTTATGTCTCAAAAGGCAGCTCCAACACCACCTTGTTGTAAGTTTTTGATATTCTCAAAGAAAAAACAGGAGGCTGTTTCAGTTGAATTATGTTTGCAAAAACCAAACTACACTGGATGGAGAGGTGTAGCACATACGTTAACATGGTTAATTAATTCCACGGAGAACCATTTCTCAGCAATCTTTGAAACTAAAGATAAATACTAATTTGTCGATAATTTTCTGGTTTGGTTTTATCACCAGCCTTAAAAACGGGGATTATTTAGCTTCTTACAGACTGTTGGAACAATTGACTGCTTTATACATAAGTACGTTTATCATGGGTAACTGGGCTTGCAAGGGTCTCTTTATGTTTTTTTTAATTATTATTGTAAAGACCAAACACATCTTTAGCTTTGGAAGTCTTAAAGTAAAAAATGATTTTAATAACCTCAGTAGTAGTTATGTCTCTTGTGTGAAAGACATGTTTGCATTCATCAATGGGTTTAAAAAATATATATTTTACTTACAAAATCAACCTTTAGTTCCTCAAATGATCTGACAAAACAGATATTAAAAGTCCTGGATCCAAAATTCATTAATAATCCATGAATGGATTATTAATTAAAATCCATTTTTAATATTCAGTAAACTCCTCACTGATCATTTCAATTGGACGTTTTGTTGCGTTTTAACAAGAGAAACCACTGCAGATTATTTAAATAAAATATTATCTGCACACAAAAGAATCTGTTAAGAGCCAGTTAACTTGTTATAGATACTTTGAACGACCTCTGTTTGGACAAAGAGTCTACTTCTGACCGGACTGATGAGCTCACGTCTAATCCCACCGAGGCAGAGTCCAAGGTGCTATATGCTGCCGTCCTACAACAACTCCAGTCTCAAAGTATTTTAGAGGTTCACACAAAAAACACTTTATTAAACTTTTAACTGCTGTCACTTTCATATTGCATGATTATTTACTTCATTTTTTTATGTGCTAGAGTAAATGGCAGCAGCAGCAAGCTGTAGCACTTCTGATGCAGCTTGAACCACTTCCTGCAGGAATATTAAACATTTTATGCCAGAAAAACTGTTTAGTGCAGAATGAATGTCATTGTAAAGGGTCACGAATGTTTGAATGAACTGTCCATCCATCCATCCATCCATCCATCCATCCATCCATCCATCCAG
>NC_056511.1:36087019-36088164 GCF_014905685.2 Nematolebias whitei
GTGTGTGTGTGTGTGTGTGTGTGTGTGTGTGTGTGTGTGTGTGGGTGTGTGTGTGTGTGTGTGTGTGTGTGTGTGTGTGTGTGTGTGTGTGTGTGTGTGTGTGTGTGTGTGTGTGTGTGTGTGTGTGTGTGTGTAAAGAACCACTAAAAAAAAAGTTTGTGTGAAAGAGAAATGCATTACAAAGTGATTTGTAGAACGTGGATGAGGATTAAATGTTTCTGCCAATTAAAATGTTCTATTTCTAGTCTGAGCATCAGTTATCCTGAAATGATACTTGACTAAATCTATCAGTCTAATGTCCCAGAGTGTCTTGTAATGTTCCTGTCGAGTTTCTCTGTGTTCTGCTTCTGGAGCATGGAAATCTGTTGAGAATTTATCCATTAAAATATTATTTGGTGCCAGCACGCTGATTGTCGTACTACACAGAGACAACAACAATACTAAGTAATTTGATAATGTAATACTTGATCCCACCCACAGTCCATCACCTAAAAGTTACAGATGGGCCAAGTTTGTAAAGTTTAGGTTCAAATTGAGTACTTGGAAGTGCTTATAAAGGAACATTACTAGAATCAGCTTCTTTACTTGACACTTATAGATGAACTTGCGTAAAACAGTACATTTTGCAGAGGCTTGATAAATGTATTGTAAATGTTGGTTAAGTCTCCTGGTCCAAACTTACTGTAAGTCTGATTAAAGGTTCTGCTGAGGGTGCTCTGAAATGTTGTTTCTTCACAGGAGCGACCTTGGGCCTGATGTTGGTTATGAGGCGATCGGGATTGTTGACAGCAGCCTTCCAACAGTAGCAGTGTTCGCCAAAGCCACAGCCAAGGACACGCCGAAAGCTGCTACTGAGAAGTCTGGTAGAAACATTTGATTTTTGGTTAAAACACCGAAAGAGGATCAACTTTCTTATTACAAATAGCTCGTTCCACAAAAAGATTTTACGATAATTAGAGATAATGTGTTGTTTTGATTTGTTAAGAGATCATAAGTGGCTTCAAGAATGGAGCAATACTGTTATCAGGCAGTTGCTGAAGTAGTGGACAGGCAGTCAAAAGCTCTGGAGTTAACATTAGGTCTGGAGTTTATATACAGTATATATATATATATATATATATATATATATATATATATATATATAT
>NC_056511.1:36088174-36092366 GCF_014905685.2 Nematolebias whitei
TATATATATATATATATATATATATATATATATATATATATATATATTATATATATAAAAAAGGTGTTTTAAACTCTTCCCACACTCTTGCAATATTCTAAACAATGTTCACATTCTAAACGCTCTAAAAGAGCACAGCATGTCATGATCTCCGTTCTACCACCTGCCAGCACTCTCGGCCACGCCCACTTCTTCACTGCAGAGCGGAGATCCTCACGTGCTGCAGGAGGGAGCTTCTCCCTGTACCTGTGAGCTACACACAGGTGCAGCAGGTGCTAAATAATTTTAAATAATTTATTTGGCATTCAGGTATTTTGCAATACCACTGATAAGCAATGTGTTCACTTAAAGCTGTACTGAAGGGAGAGGACTGATGTTGGTGATGAGGTGAAGAGACAAACCAGTGCTCTTTCTGTCATCATGGTGTTGGCAGCCCAAGGATCTAAGTTCAGGTCACTTCTGGTTGTGGTTCAACTTAAGGGTCCCTGACTATACAGCGCTACAGCAGTGACATCCAGTTACAACAACTGTGTTTTGACCCAGGGGTTCCCAAACTTGTCCATGTCATGGCCCCCCAAACAGCATTATCTTCTGGCCCAGGCCCCCTCGCAAACCCACAAACAATGCTACAAAATATGTAAAGAAACATCAACTTTTAGAATGTTTTAACTTTTATTCACTATATTCAATTAATTATTACAGCTGCTGAGCATAAAATATTTTTAACTAACATGTTTTAAACACTGTTTTATATTCCCACTGAAAAAAACAACAACTTTTCAACAAACTGTAGACCAGAAGAACAAAAGAAATGTAACCCCTCTCTCTCTCTCTCTCTCTCTCTCTCTCTCTCTCTCGTGTTTATCTGGAAATGACAGATACAGATTGCCCTAATGAGCATTTTTTTAAATATTATTACTATTTTTTATTTTTGCTTTTTTTTTTTCATCCTCTCCAGCTTTCTGTCCCCCCCCCCCCCAAAAGCGCCCCATGGTGGCCCCCACTTTGAAAAACACTGTTTTAACCTACTGTAGGAAAGTGAATGACTCCATTAAGCCTGAGAGTTAATTGTTGTTAATTGTTAGGCTTCTTGATCTGGGACCTGAGTCTGAATCTCGTACCATAACCATGAAAATGTGAGCTGGTATGACAATAAAAAAAAAATCCTTGAGAAGGGCCACACACCATACTGACCTGGGACCTGCAGTGTGGTCATTGCAGAACAGTCACATGACCTTTCAACATGTTAAGTTTAAACTTTTGTCAGAATAAACATTCAAGCTGTGCTCATGTTGCAGGGACCGGGATCCGCTCGGAGAGTGAAACGGAGGACACAGCCACCAGCCCGGTGGCCTCTGCAGCACCCGCTCCAGCACCCGCTCCAGCTGTGGAGCACAAAGACGACTACGGAAAAGGGGTCATCTTCTACCTGAGAGACAAAGTGGTGGTGGGCATCATCCTGTGGAACGTGTTCAACAGAATGCCCATCGCAAGGAAGGTAAAAAACCAATATATTCTTCACCACGAATCAACGGAAGACTCACAAAACACTTGAGGGAACTTTAAAACCGTTTGTGTGGATTTTCAGATTATTAAGGACGGAGAGGAGCACGCGGATCTGAACGAAGTGGCCAAGCTGTTCAACATCCATGAGGATTAAAATGGCTGAAGCTCACCCTGAGGGTGGAGCGAATTTCCCCTGAAACAACTGAACTCTGGCAGTGAACACCTCACAGCCTCAAAACACACATGGATACCAAACACGAGGATCAATGTAAAGTAAATTATGTTGATATTTTCATATTTGGAGTGTGCATCTCCTGCACCTGCCTGGGCTTCTTTTTGTTGTTGTTGTTTTGAATCTTTATGGGATGTATCATATGTTCCTTTTATCATCTGTATGATTGTCTCCTGCTCCCACCCCCACAAAGCCTGAATTGTTCCCCTTTGTGTGACCGAAGCAAAAAAAATAAATACCTATTTTTAAATCAGACCAACATCATCATTTTCAGCGTTGCTTCTACATAATAAGTGATGAGCAGACATGTTGACCTCTGTTCAAAGCTGTGATTGGTTAGACGCTCGTTAAAGCTCATCTGTCCTGAGGAACTTGAATCAGTCGCCTGGTAGACTGGTTCCAGTCCAAACCCACATTAGAGATAAACTTCAGCTGAAAACTTTTACTAAATCTTCTAAATGAAACTAGCTGGTTGTGTAAAAGAATAATACCTCACAAGTGTGTTTTTCAGTTCAAGTATAAAATAAATCCAACGTATGCGCCGACAAAAAGACACTGAAATGAAGCTTGGCCTACTTTTTCTTGTCCGGGGGAATAAATGAGCAAGCATGCAGAAATTTATTTATTTTTTCCCTCTCTCCCTCCACTTAGGGCATCTTGTTATTACGAAGGCTCTTGTGTTTTTTTTTATTCTCACACTTTCTTGATCTCATTTGACACTGCGGGCTCTAGAGCGAACCATGAAGGGGGGGGGGGGGCAAACACGTGCAGCCATAATGTCCCATCGCGTCCTCTGACATAAATGTTGCACGAGCAAATGGCTGAACCTCCTCCTCTGTATGCAGGAATAAACACGAGCTTCCACATCTGTACTTGAGTTTGTTCTGGCACTAAAAAGACGGGCTTACTTGACCACATACTCCACAGAGCTGCTAAAGATGAATACTGGAAGTTTGTTGTATTTAAATAATTTGGAGCCTAATGCCTTCCTACTTTTTTTTGCATGCATCATCAGCTTAATAGAAGATTGACCATATTTGAGAAAATTGGTTATTTTAATGTAAAAAAAGACAGCAACTACTCATTTAAGTCTAGTAGAACTGACATTCAACTAATAGCTGCATCCTCACCCTGTAAGTAAAATATGAAACTTCTTCATAATTAAAGTAAATAGGATTTAAAATATTGTATGAATCCCAAATACTTAAGAAAAAATAATAAAGCTCATAAAGAGCCACGCTGCTTTGGAAATGGTGCTGTGTCTTTAAGTGCTCTTGCTGTAATTCTTTCAGCAATCACATGGGCATGAAAAAGAGATCAAGCTTGAAGTCATCCACACAAACACAGACAGAAAAAAAAACTTCCCTTGGATTTTGAATTATACAACAGCAGCAGCCGCTTCCTGTATTTTACACCTACAGCTGAGCCCAGAAGACAGAAGCTGGCTGGATGAGCTACAAGAAAGTTATCTCTGCTTTTTTAATTCTCTCATTTCAATTTTATCAAAAGAAAAACAAAAACATTATCTGCTGTTTTTACTGATTAGGAATGCTTCTAAACAACCTGTTCTGGCTGTGGACTTCATTTGTAATTTTTCTACACAAAGGCAGGTAAGAGATTTGAGTGCTTCAACCTTTTGTTGGGTCAGTTCAACATTCAGGCTGCGTATTTGTCTCTTAATACGTCTTGACAGTTTCACAGTGTTCCAGTGACGCGAGAAGCTTGTCAACTCTTCCGTTAAGACTTAAATATTTTATGGAGGAAATGTTTTTTTTTATACTTTTAGATAGATAATTCAACTGTTTAATCCTATTTGAAGATAATTTAATAATTGTGATGCCTAATTTCCAAATCATTGCTCCAGTTAAACTATTAAGTATAGATAATAAATGGATCTGAATAATTTTAGGGGTCAAAACAAGCCCTAAAATCAGAAATGTTTTATTTTGCACTGCAAAACGTAACGTGGTGCTTTAACTTACTGAAATTACTTTCTGATTGAGCACCTTTGGGTAGTTTGAATTTGCTAATCTGCTTAAATAAAAAAAAATTAAAAAAATAGGCGTCCAATCACTGTTTGCATTAAATTAATCTAGATTATTTAATGGATTACAGTTTGTAGTAAAATAGTTCTATCAGCAAATATATATTAACCTGATTTAAAAAGGTATGAGTTAATTTAATTAAATGTATCAATTTATTGAACTAGTCATATTAAACTTTTTTTTTCCAACTTAACAGATTTAGAAACTGATTTGAGAACGAAGCAAAATTTTTCATCCTGGCTAGGCTAATGGCTAGCCAAACCATTAGCCATTAACTAGCCCCCGCTTTTTTTGTTGTATAGCGTATAAAACCACATTACAAAAGTCCCTCGTTTATCGCAGGGGATCCGTTCCCTGAAGCCCCGCGATAAGTGAAAAACCGCAAAGTAGGAATAGTAGTACAAGTAGT
>NC_056511.1:36092466-36115347 GCF_014905685.2 Nematolebias whitei
TATATATATATATATATATATATATACTAAAATAAACTACTACTTACAACCTATTCCTCTATTCCTACTTCGCAGTTTTTCATTTATCGCGGAGGAACTGAGAATGGAAACCCCCGCGATAAACGAGGGACTACTGTACTTGCATACCCTGTTCAATTCCTTTCTAGGAAAATTTGGAAAAATTAATCTCAAAAACATTCGCTATTCAAATCCTTCAGCAACGGGGGACATTGGTGTACCACCTGTTTAATAAATAATGAGATGAAGGACTCTGTTGTGTGTTTTTGTACACTTTAGGTTAGGTTTGAATAATTTTAGAACCTGGCAAAAACCAGCGGATTTAACTTATGTCTTAATATGTAAAACCTTAGAACTAAAAGAAGGTGGACATTTATTTTTTCCATTACAACATAATAAAATTTTTCACATTTTTAAATAACTGGCATTTATTAAAATATAATGACAACATGATTAAGACTCTGACATTATGCCTTCCTTAATTTTAACCCTATTTTTCCTGCTATGCAAATGATCCTTACATTTAGCCGAGATCATCCTTAGATTTCTCCACAATACTTTAGCCTGACCAGACGTTTAAAAAAAATGTACGCCGCCAAAAGGCCAGCGCTGTCAGCTCTGAATCTGCTCAGGATAAGATAACCTGTGCCGACTGTCCATAACTAAGTGCCCTTTCTCAGTCCCATCTAGCCCGCATCTCTCACAGGTTCAAATCTGCATTAAAATCATTTAGCGTGATTGGTTTGTGCTTCCCTGCAGGAAACAAATTCGAGTTGATTTAGCAGGTTGTTTCACATTGTTTGATCAGGATTTCCTACCGACGGCTGAAGGTAAATACAAATCAGTTGGCCTTTTTTTTAGTTATCTGGAAAAAGAACAGGCATGAAATGTAAAGAAAACAGAAGCTCTGGAGTGGGTGAGTAAATCCAAGAAGAAATCATCTGTTAAAATTCATTAGCCAAGCCTCTCTGAACACAAAATGAAAAGACATTAAATATGTATTATTTATGAAATGTCTTTGCTCTCTGAAAAAGGGTGTCTAGTGCTGTTAATTACTCAGCCATTCATTCAGAAAAGATTATTTCAAATGGAAAGTGAAAGCAAGGCCAGACGGCAAAAGAGCTGTTAGTTTCTTTCACGCTATTTTTAAATGACATTGGTGAAAATGGAAGAGCTAATTATGGTAGCTCTGAAATTCAAAGCTAATTTGAAGAGTCGCGTGTCAGGTTTATTGACATCTTCTGTAGAGCGATGTAGCTTGATGGCCACCGAGGAATCTCACTGCCGCCGCAAGGGAGAGGGGGGAAGTGACTGCATGAACAACTCCATGTTTGCAGACATGAAAATAACTTTAGCTCATAGATTTTTGTTCTCCCCAGGCCCCGGATTTTGTTGGCTGTGTTAATAACAGATATGTTTATGTATATTTCAGGCTTCAAAGTCTTTTTTTTTTGTTTGTTAGTAATCAGAATTTAGAGCTTTCCGGAATAGTGCAAAAGCTCAGACTTTCCTGTCAGATTCAGAATTTAAGAAGGTTTACTGGAAACTGTTTCCGGTTTTGTTGGAAGGAAAACTTTAGTTAACATTTGCATCATTGACCATGCCTTTAAAATCCTTTTTTTTTACTCCAATTGTTCAGCTTATGAATAATTTAGTCATTATCTTGCAAATTGCTGCATCCTCAAGTCTTAAAGGGTGCATTAACTTAAGAGTGATCAATTTTAGTTTCCAAGTGGTGTGAAAACGAGAATACTTTCAAAGTTTGCGATTCCTCCTTAAAGGCAGCCACCTGGCAAAGTGGGAACAAGAACAGGACATTTATCCTCTTCCGCAGAGCCACCCCGATGATGTCAGTAACAGATGACTGCTAGACACTCCCCTCTCCATCGCCTCGCAGCCAGCTTTGGTCACTGAGGGCAGGAGGGAAACGGGGTGGGTGCAGGGGAGATAATTATCAGTATAAATGAAGCCCTGCGAACGATTCGCACTGCTGGGTCCCCTGATCTAGTCTCCAAGGCAACCTCAACACGCTCATTTGTTTTGTAGATGAGTAATTACATCCAATTAGTGACCAGTGAGGAAAAAAAAAAGAGTCCAAGAAAGGCCCATTGTTCTGGATAGATTGTGTGAATATTAATAGTGGGATGGTCTGAGGCGGGGTGATATGATCGGTGATACTAATGCAGCTGTGGGCGCACTCTGCCCAGTCTCATGCTGCATAACTGATCAGATACCCGCTGATGAAAATATATGGCTCTGAAAATGTGTGTGCCTGTATGTTTGTGTATGAGTTGTTCTCCTTTTTTTATTATTACGCCATGACTGTGTCGAACCGAGCCAGTTTCTTACCTGAGCCTCCCACACGTGTAGACAATGGAACAGCATGTAAGCTGCCAGTTTCTCACTTTTTTATTATTTGTTCAAATGTCATATAAAGTCAGGAAACATTTCCTGATGTGACATCTTTAAGAAAGATTTTCATTGTACGGTGTGGTGTGGGGCTGTACATTTCTTTAGCGTACACCGCCACCCACCAACACCTGCTGTCAGATATAAATGGTGAGAACGTGTAGGCTTAGTCTACATTGTGCTCTGGAGCCGATCATTGCTTTGAAGGAAAGTTTGTAAGAACAGGAAGCATTATTGATTCAGTGATTTTTCACTCCAGATTGTTTTTGTTTCGTAATCAAATCGGTTTTTAATGTCTCTAACGCTTCCTTGGGTTGCTGCTGGCAAGGAGAAATTACAAATGTATTTTACAACATTTGTAAATATGTATGTCTGATTTGTAGTATTCTGAAATTTGCTTGCATCGATTTAAGTTTTATTTGTATTTTTCTCTTCATTAACGAAGATAGTTTTGCAGATCTTACGGAGGATTTTTTTTTTTTTTTTGTCGTGTTTAAATAATCTTTTTGAAAGAGCAAATTCTGCCTTTACATTCAGTCTGTGCAGTGTTTGGCTAAACAATACTTGCAGCTTTAAGTTGATTTCCACTTATGGCTTTAAAAACACATTTGCTGCTTGTCTAGGTTAGAGTAGTTCTCACATGCACCATGCTAACTCAGAGTGCATCTGCATCTTCCTTTTTGTCTTGTATTCAGCTAATAATAGTATCGTTATAATACTAATAAACACCATTTTTACAATAAGACACGTCATCACAATAAACCTAAAAAATCATATTGATTGTAATCTGGCCCTGAATAAGGGAGCAGCTGAAAGAAGGAAAATTCCCATCCTGTAATCTAGCACGCCAACACCTGGAGCGCTTCACTTTGCTAATGCTAACATGAATGTAACCTAAAACAAAATATTACTGATTGATGCTGAATTATATTTACAGTAGTGACAAACTCACCGTTCCAACAATGGATAAAGTTTAATCTTTAAAATACAGTGGGGATGAAATTGCTAATCTCATGTCGAGTAAGTGCAAACAAAAATAATAACTCTAAAAAAGTGCAATCTGGTCCTCTGGACATTCAAAAAAAAAACAATTTTTATTTTTTTTTTTTTTTGAATGTCCAGAGGACCAGATTGAACTTTTTTGGATTTTTCTACCTGGATTATTGAGCATGCATCAGGATAAAAATAATAACTAATTGTAATAAGATCGAGCAATCTTAAAAACTTATTCTACCTGTCACAATGCTCAAATTTAATGTACTCAGATGTGTTTAAAGTACAGCAGTGATTATATACAGTGAAAGAGGAATTCATGTTCATGACAAGACTTCTCAGAGTCTATCAGATGGTGCTCAGGTGGTTTCTGTAGTCCGCCCTCTCCCCCACCAACTTGTTTGAGGCAGTCGTGGCCAAAGTGGTTCAAAATATCCTGATTCATCCTCAATAATGCAGGTAGAAAAATCCAGGTAGACTGCCTCAAACGAGTCGGCGGGAGAGAGGGCAGACTCCAGAAACCACCTGAGCTCCATCAAACTGGTTGACCCACTATGAGAAGGAGCTATTTATAAGACTGAGTTTGTTGTGGCTCCTCAGACTGATGAAGTCTTTTGGATGAAAGATGAAACGTTTCAACACAAAAGAAACCATCCACTGACTTAACTTTGTTGGATTGTTCTACCTGGATTATTGAGCATGATTCAGAGTACTTTTCAGATTATTGAACATGATAGGTTTCAGGTAATTCTGATTTTCATTTCATCCTTCAAGACACTAAGAATCAGTAAATGTGTTGTAGCTGCTGGATGTTCCCAAATCCATTAAGTTTTTTCCACTTTGACTTAGTTTGACAATGGTGTGATTGCTAAATGCTAGCTTGAATGCCGTTGTATGTGAAGGTGACGAGTGAGCAAGTGGTTACAGACTCTTCTGACAATCAAGGGAAGAGGTGTTTTAACTTCTTCCTCTTCTCTCTTCATTTTGATCCTGTTCTAAATCTTACTGTCAACTAAAATTTAGGGTCTTAGTCCATTTCTCTGGCCTTGGACAACTCAAGTCTCAGAGCAGGTTAAGTAAAAATATTTATGAGGAAAAAAAAGTTTGATTGTGAGCAAAAGTACTGACTGTTTAGTTCCAACAGTCATCGTTTTATATCTGTGATATAAATGGAACGACTTCCTTATGAATTCCTGATAACACGGTTTGTGCCATTGTCACATGTTTCTTCCCCGTTGTAATTATTCCATTGATCCAGATTTACTCATTAGCAGGGCCAATCAATTTTCAGTG
The DNA here is from genome assembly GCF_014905685.2 of Nematolebias whitei. Taxonomy (NCBI): domain Eukaryota; kingdom Metazoa; phylum Chordata; class Actinopteri; order Cyprinodontiformes; family Rivulidae; genus Nematolebias; species Nematolebias whitei. The sequence continues at coordinate 36,097,180 of NC_056511.1, forward strand.
GCATTTGTCTAAGTGAAGTAAATGGAATGATTGCTTCTTGAGCTTTGTTCAATGTGTCAGGCATTATGTGACGTACGTGGGAAGCCTGCCCTATTTGGAGCCTATAATTTGATGAGTGGGCAGACAGCCCACAAGTGGTGAGATCAGAGTGCTAAAAAGCATTGGCGGGGAGAAACATGGCTGGTGCTTACATTCCATTTGGCAGAAGTGGACTGTCTCGCTCTGAATGGTATAGGTGAAGTGGTTTTGAATGGCTATTTGCTCCAGGACCCAAATAAAAAATAAATAAATAAAACGTGCACACACAAACAAACAGCGGGGGAAACCCAGCAAGGGAAAGCCAGTGTCACCAATCTCAGTCCCACAGAGTAGATTAACTCCATTATCAAAGAAGTGTGCGGAAGGAGACTTTTTTTTAATTGCTCTCTTTATATGAGCAGCTTGTCTCAGATTAAGAGAACAAGCACTAAATGTCAGAAGGACTTATTGTGGAAAGGCATTTTCTCAACTGTTTATAATCCACCATCTGTGTCAAAGAAAGAAGTAAAGAGGGCAATTTGAGACGCTCCGAGTACTCGGAGCACTTCAAAATACTTAACATCAATACACGGGAATTTCTCGGGATCTCATTCACATTAAAACCTTATCAGTTTGTATTGGTCGGAAAGGAGGCGGAGGATTGATTATTGATTAGTGCAATGTGTTTTCCTTCCTTCAGGTTCGTCACCAAGAACTGACCATTTGAAAATGGCGAATGCATTGACTTGTTTTATTTTTTATTTTTTAATGATTCTTCAGTTTTATCTCTCTCTTTTATCACAGCTTTAGGACAGGCCAATTATGTGAAAGCCAAAATGTCGAACTCATGTGTCTTATGGGTTTTTAATGCTGTCGGTCAAGTAGAAACGAGTCGAGGGAAAACAGAAGACGAGGTTTTACTATGATTGCATTCGTTTTATGCACAGGATTTATGTACCCTTTCCTATGGAGCTAATATGCCCAATGCAGATGAAAGTCTGAAAGAAAGTCCATTTTCTGGGTGTGAGTGGAAGGGGATGGTGGGGGGTGTCTGGCCAACTGACTGGAGCTGCTGGGAAGGGAGGGTGGGGAGGGAGGGCCAATCAGAGCAGGCTAAACCAAAAAAGGTGGAGGAACACCAGTATGTTATGTTCAACAATCTGGACACTGACTGTGAAAAAAAGTTCATTTCCACAATGATGGAGTCCCCTCCCCCCCTCCCCACCCTGTACTGTATCTCCCAGGCCTCCCCGATTATGGGTTTTACTCTGCGCCCAGTGACCAGAGGGGGGGGCCCTGCTCCTTTGCTGACTATGGCTCCCTGGGGCCCCAAGCGGCTCAGATGCTGCACAGTGAGCATGCCACCTCCGCCTGCAACTCCCCCCTCCAGCACCTACACAGCCCGGATCAATTTAAGAACCCAGGTTTGTATATGAGCATTTATCTCATCCACATTTTTTGTAATTTTCCGTTTGATTCATAACATTATTTTATGCAACTGAACAAATCTTTTGTTTTTTTATAGGCATCTTTTTTCTTTAGAAAAAAAAATCCCATTAAAAATTTTTAGATAAAAAAAACTTGTTGCTGACAAAAGAGCATTGCATGTTCTTCTTCCAATCTTTAAAATTCAGATAGGTTTTTGTTTTGTTTTGTTTTTTGTTATTTTTCTGCCCTTGCTTGCACATGAGGGGCCAAAACATAGAAAATGTAAACTTTCATTTGCATGTGAACGCAACAATTATGATGTCAGAGAGTACGACAGCCTCTCTAACTGAACTCAGGTTTATGTAAAGAAGAGTAAGAGTTGGAGTGATTTCTCAGGTTATTAGTGTTTAAAACAAGCAAAACGGATCTACAAATAAACATTTTCACTCAATACAGACAACTGTACCACTCATGTTACCTTTTGTACTTCCTGTAATTCTTCTTTTTATGTATTCATTGTTGTGAACAGCAAAATAACAAGACTAGATTGGATTAATAGCAACAAACACAATGAAGTAATTTGTTTTGTACTTGAGAGCAGATGTTTATTAAAATCAGATAGAAATGGTATCTCAAACCATGCCAGTTGTCTCTTAGACTCTCTTCACACTGGATTTTGACCCAGCTAGACTTTCTACAACCTACACAAGATATCAGAACAAAACCTCCTTCATTGTGAATCATTACACTGCTGAACTTTTGATATGGTACTCACCAGTTAGGTTTTTCCTGCTATTTTTTGTGCCCCTGAGATGCTCTCCTAGTCCTTCACCACGCTTTATACACCAACTTACATACTGTAACTTTTGCAGATCGTGTCAGGGTGAAGTCACGAGTTAAAAGAACACTCTATGTTAGCATGATTCTAGTGCCATAGGCATCACGTGTGCTCCAAGTTGTTGCCATTACTTTTTCACGGTTTTATCCTAGGCATGAGGTCAGCGTGGCCAATCTTGCTTCAAACTCTTTACAGCTAAGGCTACGTCCGCACTGCAGGCAGCGGCCCAAATCGTAGTTTTATTTACCATATGCAACCCAAATTAAATATTTTCATGGCAGACTGAACGTTCCTGTCGCATTTCATCTGACTTTTACGTCAGTGAGGTCAGGGTAGAGGGATCGATCCAAGTATTAATAGTAATGATACCAACCTTGTGCAGTTTAAATCTTGGATCTATGCACGTCTACAGCTACAGAACAAAAATCCAGTTGCTTCGTCTTTGTTCTTTTTAATATGTCATGGACTGGATCACTGAGAATCTTCAGCAACAAATGATACTAATGTTAGTGTCGGGCCGTATCAATACTGACGTGATGGGATTGATACTTTAGTTTGTTTCTGCGCTCAGTGCATTGCTCCTGTTCCAAAAATGGCACCAGAGGAGCCATTAAGAGGCCAGATTAATTATAAACACTGGACCAAACAAGCCTGCCACATGATTTAGTCAGTTCTGATTGCACAATAACTTCAGAATCACAAATGCTAGCATCCATATTTACTTTGTTAAACATGTGCTGTATGTGATGTCACAATTAGAGGCCAACCGATATATTTATAGGGTCGATAATTTAGGCTGATATAGATGTTTAGGGACCTATCGGTATCTTGATAATTGTCCCATTATACGCCGATATAAACACTTCTAATTTTCATCCCTAAAATGCTGGAACCAGCTGTAATTGTACAATGTATCCAGCAGAGGGTGCATGAGGACTATGTTCAAGTCATGGCCGTTTACTTAAGTTTCACTTTCAGCACAAAGCAGGGAGAAACTAAATACTGTATAACATATTTTGCTGAACAGAGCATGGTAAGTTTATTTTAACTGATCTGTAAAACGAAATAAATCAACAACAATAAATTATCTTCAATCCTCCAACCTGCTTGTCATTAGCCTGCCATTAGCCTGCCATTAGCGTGCCTCTCAAGTTAGCAAGCTAACATTTAGATAACCTAGCATAGGCTATTGCCTTTTACAACTTTATCCAGAACAATAAATCTAATATAGTGGTAAATATATATCAGTGATAATAATGCTATCTTTGTCATCCTTAATGAAATGCATTGTTTGTCTGAAATATTTACGTCTCTGCAAAGAAGAAAAATGCCACTGCAGTCAGTACTAATTAGGCCTTCACAAAACGTGACTGTTTAAACTATTTCTTTGTTTAATTTATATTTTTGTAGCACAGTTGATAAATGGTGAATAGTGGAGGATAGAAAATGTGAACTTGCGTTAGGAAGACTGTTTTTATGACCAGTGCACCACTCGTAAACCTAGAGTGCGACTAATTAAATCGTGGATCTGATTTGCTTAGCTTCATGGTTGCTAACAGCCATGCTAAATAAACAAGCCTCGTTCCACTCGCTGGTTACTTAGATTCGTGGAGGAGGACAAAGCTCAAAGATTTTCAGCCATTATAATAGTTATTGAGAAATAATGATCTTAATAACCTTCCCTTCCCAATATCGGTCTCAGCGATAGCCAGAATGTCTGTATCAGTTAAGCTCTAGTCAGAATATCTTCTACGCATGCAGGTCACCTCAGAACTGTGAACGGTTCGCACTGAAGTCTGATGGAAGCCGCATTTTAATGATAATGTAAACAACTACGCAAAAAAATCATATTTGAACAAAAAAATCAGTGTGAATGCAGTCTAAGCCACATGAGTGCACACAGGTCTCACAACAATGTTACTATCACCACAGTCCACTCAGGACCCCAATAAGCTGTCACCATAAAGGTAAACCACCACAAACTTGGTTGAGGAGTTTTCCATAATTAAAATCATAGTGGGCCTGTCACACTTTATGATGTGTAATTGTGATTAATACACACCTGAAGACCATCTGCGCTCTGGCTATTTTTATTGTTTGTTTGTTTCTGACATCATAGCTGGGACTTTATCTGATGTAAAGAAGGCCTTATAGTGTCACTGACTTCCCAACACGTCACCTCCATTTTTTATATCGGTTACAAAGAATTAGTTAAGAATGAGCTCTGGGTTGTTAAGTTATACAAGTATGGGCCAGGTCTTACACTCAGAATTGAAGTGTTTGCACCCAGCATTGTTGGCATTTGTTTATTTTGCAATAATTCCAGGAAAGCACACAATGACGAGCCTTAAACCAAGATCCTGACCTAAATATTTAGAGGAGTTTGTTTTAGGCATTCGGCTTCAGCACTAATGAGGAAGCAACACTGTTTACCACAGTCTTTTCTTCTGTTAGATCTGTTAAGTTGTGTTCTTTTGTATGACAAGGGAAAAAACGATTTTCTTACATTCTTGCAAATACAAAATAATGCATTTGTCTTGCTAATTTACATGCTGCCATGTGATTAGAGAGGGTCTTGTGTTGAAGTGTCCTCAGCTAGAAGTTGCTCTGTTGGACGCAGATGATGCACACTTTGTTCCCGAAATCCTCTTGAGGTATTGCTTGCTTGATAAAGCGCAGGCTTTTCTCGCCTGAGAGGACACATTCAAATCCTGAGTGAGTCAGCAGAGCTTGATTGCACAGTAACGTGATTTATGTGCGTGTTGTTTGCACGATGGACTTTATATCTGCAGCCAACCTTGACTCTAATTACACCAAAATCAGCAACAACGATTCCATTTATTTGAGCGTTTCAAGTGGATAAAAGCACATAAAAAACATTTTTCAAGATATATGACTCTTTTTTTCCTACATTAAGAGAGCTGATCAGGATTTTAGTAGATAAATATACTGCACAGAATGTTCTAGATTTGTGTTTGTCTTACTTATAAATTGCATTTCTTATGCACAGTACTAGAAATGGGCCTTTTATTATTATTTTTGCTTAACTGTATAAAGTCAGCTGTGCTTGGTCGGCTCTGCAAGCTGAAGCAGTTACTGCCCATCATTTCGCATCAGCTCTGCTAAAATTCAACAGTTAAAGGGATTTGTTATACTTAAGTACACTCATTATACGCTCATTGTGTTTGTGAGTCACTTTCATTTGTTGTTGTTTCGTTGGAAACTATGAACTGTAAGTTGATGATTAGCAACCTGTTTCCAAATACAGTAGTCCCTGGTTTATCGTGGGGTTTACATTCCGGACCCCCCACCCCTGCACACAATAAGTGAAAAACTGCAAAGTAGGAATGCTATTTTTCTTTAAGTATTTTTTTAATTTATTCAACACTTGAGTTAAACTGACATAGATTTCTAAGTTGAAACAACAAACCAAAACAGTTCAGTCAACTACTAAATTTAAATCCATTAAACTAAATCAAAAGTTTATTTTGCAAGAGTTTATTAATCAAGATAACTTGATAATAATGTTTATTCACTCAACTTAAAATTTTAAGTTTTTTTACCCTGCCGGTTCTGGTCCGGTTCTGTACGGCTCTCTGCATCCACTGAGCGCTGAAGTCACTGTGGATAAGGACCAAAATTTTTCAGATCGGATCAAAACTTTCCCTCTATTTCAGCAGAGCAACAGCTGGAAGCACTGTGGGAGCTTCTGGGTAGGGCACTGTTGGCTTCTGGGAAATGTAGTCCATTTGAGTGGCAATACAGTGTAGGCTTATTGACCAAAAACTACAAAATGGCGACACCTTACCGAAGTGTTTTTTTTCCCCCCGTTAACTTTTTACTTATCCTGTACTGTCCCAATCATGTGAGTAATATTAAAGTTGACAGTCATGTGTCGTGTACAATTTTTTTTTCTCATGTACAATCTTACTTCGAAAAACCGTGAAAGAGCGAGTGCAAAAGTCGAACCGCCAAGTAACAAGGGACTACTGTACAGTCATTTTCTGGCCTTTTGCCAAGGTGTGTTTGCACCACAACAACCAAAAACAAAATCATGATACAGTCGTAGTGAGGTTATCACAACTGATCTTGTTTTCATAATAATTAGCAATACAACCACGATCATATGTTTTGTCTAATATGAATTTGTGCTACAGAGTAATACTCATGTCACTTTGTGTTTTGTTTTTCTCCTTTTGTGACTACCAAAGTTAAACTCAGAACCGGTGCAGCTCCTTCTTTTAAATAAATTTAAAAAACAGTTTTACATGAAGAAATGGGGGGGGTGCCTTACTCCAGTAAAAATCACTAGTTAGAGATAATAAGAACTGCCATTTCAACTGAAAAAATCCTTAATTATATAATAAGCCATGCCTCTGGGGGCTGCACAGGCAAGATAAGAGCACGAGCTGCTTGCTGTTTAAAGTTCCTACAGTCAAACAGCACTGTCAACTCCTCGAGACGCGTGTTTAGTCAGATGGCTTCATTTTCCTCGAGTGCTATAAATGGATATCTAAAGCATATTGAGGTGGCTTTAACTGGAGTTAACCCTTCTAATGTAGCTCTGGTAGATGGAGGAGTGGCACATTAAACAGCTCCAGTTTGTTTTTGCCACACGAACACACCGGATGCACTGCAGTCACACTGTGTTGTTTTTAAAGTGTTATACAAAGACCTCCTCTCAGGCATCGCAGGGTTCACTAGCCCATATATACACAAGATTGAGAGTTTTTTTTGTACTCGGAAGATTTTTCTTTTTAACGCAGCTTTTTTTTCTCCTCTCAGTCTGCGTGTGAATAAGGGTGAGACGGAGGGTTATGTGAAGCTGACAGCAAAGGAGATTGCTGTTAAGAGATCACCACGTTTTTCTTCCTCCCTGCCTGTTTTTTCCCTTGTATTGCCAGTGTTATTGGCCTTTAGTGGGCATATGGATTTTCAAAAGACATTTTATTAGTCTGAGTTGCTCTTACTCACAGGGCAAAGGTGGTAAGTCATGTACAGTATTTCTCTTTTATCTCCCACTGAGTTCGGACCTACAAACGAACTCGGTTCAGGCTTTTATGTTGCCAGTTTATGCCTCCTTTTCTTGCCTGACAAAATACTTTTGCTTTTTGCTGGAAGCTACTTCAGTGTACTATAAAAACGGGCAATATTTAGATTGTTCTTGCTTGTAATTCATGTCATGTTTGACAGTACAAGTACTTCAAATGTTTGGGTTCAAAACGCCCCAGAGAAATTCAAAATCTTTACCAACATAGTCTGGAGTAACTCTTCTTACTCCGAAGCAAATACTGCTTTAGAAGTACTCCCTCACATTATGCATGACAACCCTGCAACCTACGTTTACTGGCATGGTGGAAGTACATTAAGCGATGTGCCTGTTTTGTTTTGTGCATGAATACACAAATTGAATGTTACTCTGTGCATAAGACACAAAGCATGTAGACTCAGTTTGGAATATCATACTGGATTCACTCATTTAAAATTGCATAACCCTTAAATCTTACGTCCTTTAAACGGACATTTAATTCAAATTGGATTTATATTCTGAGCTGCAGCATCTGTAAGCTGTTGTATCACCTTTGAAATAAACGTGTGGATCCAGTAACATGTCCATCTGAGTTGTAGCGAGAACGAATGGTGCTCATTGCTGACAGGTGTTCCTAAGCTGCTTTGTTTCTCGCTGTGTTTGTGTGCAGGCACCAACCCTTCCAGGCCCGGAGGATTTCCTGGTGCCAACAGCCCAGGGCCTGTGGCTGACCTGTATGGACCTAGCAACCAGGATTCAGCTGTGGGCAACTACATCAGCGCTGCTAGTCCTCAGCCCGGCTCTGGGTTCGGCCCCAGCATCACGGTGAGTCCTGAAATTCAGCTGTTCTGTCCTGTTTGACCTCATCCTCTGTCAGAACACAGCTGCTAAGATTTGACTTGAAGAAAATGCATGCTGTCTGTGATTACGACTACTTTTAACTTGATACTGCCAGAATCTAATATTATCAGTCACAACCAGATTCTTAGTAAATGTCTTAACTTTAAAACCAAGCTTTAAATAAAATCTTTAAAGTGTTGTACTACTTGGTGTTGAACTCATTTCCAAAAAGTTTGGAACAAGTAAATATTCAATGATTTGCAAAATCTAAAACTATTTACTGATCAGTAAAACATGCAAAGGCAACATAACAAACTGACAATAGTTTAATTTAAAAATAAAAGTTTAAAAAAATGGAGAAAAAAGGAAACAAAAAAATTGGAAAAGTTTAACATTGGTTTATATCTTCTTCTTTTTCGGAGCTCGTTTAGGATGGACATAAAATAAATGGAAATCTAGATACACGTTAGTCTAATGCATTGGTTCCCAACACTGGTCCTTGAGGAACACCATCCTGCATGTTTTAGTCGTTTCTCTGCTCCCACACACCTGATTCAGTGGTTTAATTACTTTCTTAAGTTTGGCAGAAGCCTGTAAATCACCTTTCATTCAAATCAGGTGTGTTGGAGCATAGGAACAACTAAAACATGCAGGATGGTGTTCCTCAGGGACCAAGGTTGGGAACCACTGGTCTAATGGATCAAAATGTAAAGTTAAAGCAGAGGGACTGTCTGGTTTTTGAACATAGTCAAAATCTGTGGAGGCATCAGCAAAGGTTCAAAACATCTGCAGGTTTTTGGAAGCATAAATAGGCATTCAGATATTTTCTTGACAGAGAAAGATTTGACATCTCTTGTTTCTGCACACACCACCTCTGCATAACGCTGTTAAAATAGCTTGGGTGCCAAACCGATCTACTTGTTGTGAATTTGACACGAGATGAACCAAAAATTAAATACGGTAGACGTAGAGCTGTTGGGTAGCTGAAATTCCATGTCAGGCAAAAACAGTAAAAACATCTAAATTTACAGCAGCACGAGTAATTGGTTTCCCACGTCCCTAAACGCTCACACAGAGACTATTATCGGGCGCGCAAAAGTACTAATAGGGTTATTCTGACACTCCGTTTGCACAAAGCAGATTTCATGCAGCTGCATGGGCTTTTTCCAAGCATCATCAGGAGGATAGTTTGAGCGCTGATAAAGCTGCGATGTGCTCAGCTGTCCATGTTCACGTCTGCAGCCAACTCTAATCAGGTGTGAAGAAAAGGGCTGATGCAACAATTTAGTTAGGGTTTATTTTCAGGCCTGTTGATGGCCTTAGATTCTAATTCAGAATATATATTAGTGGTGTCTTGATACCGATACTGGTATTGTTATCTGGTCCAATACCAGTCTCAAGTACTAGTACTTGTACTCATAAAAACACCCTGATATCCAGGACCAAATACCACTTTTATGCCTGGTGATGTCATTTCCTCTTCCTCTTTGCAAGTAACTGAGGACAAATAATAACAAATGTTCGTAATTTAGAGATATTTTAAGATAAACATGTGACATTAAGACAGCAGACTGTTGTTTTTAATTAAAAAAAGTGTGCTTCTAAAGTCATTGTGTAATGTTTAAGTAGTCATTAACTACTTGGTATCAGTACTCAGTTTCAGCAAGTACCCAAACTGAAGTACTTGTGTTCGATCTGAAAAAATTAGCAACAGAATACCTCTAATATTTATTTATTTATTTTTCTAAAGTCTGTTCTTGTGTTATATGTTGTTTTAATTGTATTTTGAAATAGAAATGGAGTTTAAATAAGTTGCATTGCAATCTGGATTACATTATAAATGCAATATTGCCCCTTTTTATTTAAACAAAGTGTCCATTTATCTGTGTCAAATGCTAATATTTATTCCTGTTAGCTGTTCCACCAATCATTTTTGTTGCAGCCTCGGTGGCACCACCTCAGGAAAAAAAAAAGTTTAGAAACTCATCTTTCCAAGAGCTTCAGGTCGCTCCATCATTAGAGCAGCACTTTTACTGCAAGTGCCCTTTTTCATGTGTAGCCGCTTGCTTGCTTTTTTTCCCCCTAGCTAATCAATTAGCTGTCAAACCCAAGTTATAGATTTATCTTTTTAAAACCTGTAGAGACATATTCACTGACAGCAACAAGTTCATCCAGTTTGTTAATGACCTGGCTGTAGTTGTTTGGTTTTTCTTTAAGATAGGAGGACCTTGCTGCGCCTTTACTCAGTGCTTTCATTAATCGCTTTGTTCATTAATGAGTCTAAGAATAATTATTTACATCCTTGCAACCATTTAGACCGGGTTTAAATGTTACTGTGTAGTTAAAGGCATGTTTCTTGAAGAAATGTAGAAAAATTACAGGAATAATATCTAATTCTGATCAGCTTGGTGAGCTAAAGACTAGTCATATCAAACAAAGACCAAAGTGGATAGATGTCCTCTTAGTACAACAGTAGTCTCAAAAATGTCATAGTAGTTTATGTGAACAGTAAATGATAAACCTTCAGACCACTGGTTCCCAAAGTTTGTCATCGGGGGAGTCATGAAACATCAAGGGGATCCTTAAATTGTCTCCAAATATCAAGTTAGATTTTAACCAGATTGTTATTGGTTGATTATTACCATAATTCAGATTCAGAAAATTATTTGTTCATCATTCTTTGTTGAAATCAGGTCTCTCTTGTAAATGAGTCCTCGAGGCTCAATGGGATTAAGCTGTCTAAATAAAGGTTGAATGAATGAAAATAAAAAACTTTATTATCATTGTACTGAAATACAGTGAGATTATGTTCGTACAGTCGTCTGAAAGATGGGCGGAGTGCACGTTGCTGCTGCTACAGGAGCGCGGCCCCTTATCCTTTTTCAGAATACTTTTTAGATAGAAAATGGGGAAAATTCATGAGTATGAACATTACAAAAAAAAAAAAAGATCTCTTCACACCTTGTCCTATCAGGACACAATTTAAGACGTCAAAAAAACTCTGCCAGCAAGCACATTTATGAACACGTTACATATGCATCTGATGACAAGACGGTGAGATTTGTCCATGAAGCACTTCCAGATGGTCCATAGTCCTGAGAAGATGTTGGTCAGCCGGCACAGTTCTGATAAGCCTTCACAGAAGTTCTCTGGGGCAGGGGTGTGTGCGCGATAGACAAAGCTTTTCCTTAGTTTACACGTATCCCAGGTAGTTTTAGTTTCGGAAGATGTGTAACAGGAGCTCCGATACACAGACAGAGAGCAAAAAAAAAAGGCAGGAGGAAATCATGTCTAAAGCAGTGTCTCACAAATAGAAATCCTTGTGATCGGAGTCGTTTGAAGACAGGAATCCATGTTGGTTTTAGCCCCACTTGGACTAGCTGTCAGCTCGTCAAACTGGTCAGAATTAAACTCAACACAGGTGTTGATGAATAGAAAAATAATGTCATCTCAAAAACAGCAACAGTAATTTAAATTAAGCTTCTTTTTTTTGTTCACACATTCCCTGCAGTTTGAAAGATGTTCCAGAGAGGGGCATAAAAAGTGCACATTTAACCTAGTTTGTGGGCACATTCAAATGCAGTAAAGACCATCTACAATGTAACTAAAACAGCTCTGTCCAGGACACTTATTTCAGTCTCTCCACTCTGAATTTTAGACAGCTGTTTCATTATATCCACTCCATATTTCAGATTAGGCTCATCAGCAGAAAATCTCCTGCTGTGTGAACACAAAGCACAAAAAAGGTCTAAATAACAATCTAAACCCGTCTCCTGGACTTCTTCAGTGCTTATGAGTGAAAAAAGACCATTATGTTTCAAGCCTTGTTGTACATGAAGGGATGAAGAACAAAGTTGGCCAAAGAAGACTGAGCCCACTTTTACATGTTACTGTTATTACATTGAACTTCACTAAATAACTAGAGAAACTACATTTCCAGCAAAAATGCAGTATGAATGCTTATTGCTGAAGAACTTGCTGAAAAACAGCTGAAATAAGCTAAAAGCATGCTGAAATGTAGCTGAAATTGAAGAACAAGCCTAAGTTAACAGAAGAAAACTGAAAGTCAGAGTCAGAGAAAGAACACATATTTGCTGAATTCGGTTAAAATAAGCAGAAATTTGCACAAAAATGAGTAAATTAGCTTAAAAAAAAAGGCTGAAATTGGCAAGAAACAGCTGAAAAGCTGAAATTACCAGAAGGAAGTGGAGAGAGCACAAATGTGCCCAGTTAGGCTAAAAGAAGCAGGAATGAGTCAGAGTCAGAGTCAGAGTCAGAGTTTCTTTATTGTCATTCGCACCTCATGTGGTACATGTGGTGGAGCGAAATTATGTACACAGGGTCCCAGTTACATCCAACAATAAAATGTATAAGAAAAACAGTAATAACATCTAAGATATGAACTAAGAAAAACATCAACTAAATATACACTAAGCACTCATAACATAAAACATTGAACATCAGCACAAACATGAACATGAGTCTGTGAGCAGATGTGCACGCATGAACACATCAACATTGAAACAGATCAGCAGCAACATGAAACAGATCAGCAGCAACATGATATGGTTTTTCACAGTGATTATTCTAGTTAGAGATTCATGAGTCTAACAGCCTCAGGGTAGAAGCTGTTCCTCAGTCTAGTGGTTCTACACTTAATGCTCCTTAACCTCCTTCCTGAGGGGAGTGGGGCAAAAAGTGTGTGTGCTGGGTGGGTGGGGTCCTTCATGATGCAGGTGGCCCTCTTCCTGCATCTGGAGGTGTAGATGTCTGTGATGGTGGGGAGGCTGATTCCAACAGATTTCTGTGCAGCCTTCACCACTCTCTGCAAAGCTTTTCTTTCTGCAGCTGTGCAGCCTCCATGCCACACGTTGATGCTGGAGCACAGGATGCTCTCCACTGCACACCTGTAGAAGGAGGTGAGGACTGAGCTTCCCAGACCAGCTCGCCTCAGCCGTCGGAGGAAGTAGAGTCTCTGATGAGCTTTCTTGATCAGGCTGGTGGTGTTGTTGCTCCAGCTGAGGTTGTCATTCATGTGTACACCCAAGTACTTGTAGCTGGAGACCACTTCCACCGCAGATCCTCTTATGTTCAGGGGGGTGTAGGTGTTTTTGTTCCTTCTGAAGTCCACAATCATCTCCTTTGTCTTCTTCACATTGATGTGAAGGTTATTCTCTCTGCACCAGCTCTCCAGGTGTTCCACCTCCTGCCTGTAGCTGGACTCATCATTGTTTGTGATGCATCCCACCACCGCTGTATCATCTGCAAACTTTACAATGTGACAGCCTGGATGGGTAGCTGCACAATCATATGTGAGCAGAGTAAGCAGGAGGGGGCTCAACACACATCCCTGAGGAGAGCCAGTGCTGAGGGTTATGGTGGAGGAGGAGAGGTTGTGGATCCTCACTAACTGTGGTCTGTTTGTTAAAAAGTCTAGTACCCAGTTGCAGATGGAGGGGCTTAGTCCTAGTGTGGATAGTTTGTCCATCAGGGTTTGGGGGATCATGGTGTTGAAGGCGGATATGAAGTCCACAAAGAGCATACGGACGTAAGAGTTTTTCTGCTCCAGGTGGTTGAGTGCAGTGTGGACCACAGAGGAGATGGTATCCTCTGTTGATCGGTTCTCACGGTATGCGTACTGATGAGGGTCCTCGTTGATGTTGATGGTTGTTTTGATGTGAGTCATGACCAGTTTTTCGAAGCATTTAGCGACTATCGGGGTGAGGGCCACTGGCCGATAGTCATTCAGACCAGTCACTGTAGAGCTTTTTGGGACTGGGATGATGGTGGCAGTCTTCAGGCAGGTGGGAACTGTCTCCAGGGTAAGTGAGGTGTTAAAGATGTCTGCCAGCACCACAGATAAGCCACCACCAATGAGCATAAAAAGTGAAAGATATCTTTTTTAAAAAAGGCATAAATTTGCAAAAAAAAAACAGCTGAATAGTAGCTAAAAAGCAGAAAGAAGCTTAAATTACCAAAAGAAAGTTGAGAGACCACAATTGTGCCATATTAGGCTTAAAGACGCAGAAATTAGCACAAAAAAGGTAAAAATGTATCTAGGAAAAAGTAGAGATTTGCCCTAAAAAAACAGCTAAATAGTAGCCAAAATGCAGAAAGAAGCTTAAAATGACAGAAGGAAGTGGAGAGAGCACAACTGTGCCCAATTGGGCTTGAAGAAGCAGAAATGAGCACAAAACAGTGGAACTTATCAGAAACAAGCAGAAATTTGCAAAAACAGATCCAGCTGAATAGTAACTAAAAAGGCAAAAAGAATAAATAGCACAAAAATTATAGAACAAGAAAGATGCCGAAAAACATACGGAATAGGTAAAGTAGTCGGAATAATAAATATAAACAGGATCATATTGGACAAGTACTTTGTACTTCAGCACAAGTTCAACAGCTTCCTTTAGGAAAGTATTTAGTTGTCAGTCAGGTCTAGAAGCATGCTTGTGCTGTTTTACATGTCTAAATCAAGTCTCTCATATATATATATATATATATATATATATAATTTCTGAAGGAAGGTAATTAATGTATGGCGTAACATAGATGGAGGCCCATTAGTACCACAAGCAAGTCCTGCGGGACAAAGTACTCTTTCCAAACACATCATTAACTTAGATTTCCTGCAAAACTAACCTCATTTATTTATTAATATATTGTGCAAAACACTGTGTTCTGGAATCATAGGTTGCATAATGTTTATGCAGAACAAAAACATGCAGAAGATTTAGCTTCTTTTTTATGAGCTGTACAGTTGATTTGATATTCATGCAAAACCAAAAACACCTATTGTTGTTGGGTTTTTGTGTGTGTGTGGCGTGCGTCCTAAGCAAAGCCTTGGTCATTAATAGTTTTAGCTCCACTTCCTGCGTGCCAGAATCTGTTGCAGTCAGTGTAGAAAGCAAAATATTTGCCGGGAAAGACCAGGCTGGCTCGTTTTCAAGACAAATTTACCAGCAAATATTATATAAATGGATTCTAGGCCATTTGTTTCTTTCGTTTTTTTTAATTTGTTGCAACAGTTTGTAAGCACAGATTTTGACACGGTTTGATGCATGGAAGAAGAAAAAAAAAACAAAGAATTGAATCTTCAGGCTTTTTACAATATAACATTTAAAGATGGCTCATTTACGTAACAGATCAGTGAGAAATCTGCTAAATTACAGTCGTGTAGTTCAAGCAGGGGGTTGTGGTTTCATTACAGAATGTCAGCTTGTGTCTGTGATATTACCACATGTTAAATCAAGCACTTCAGAACTGCAGAGTGAATCAAAACGAGAGCAGTAAAGCAGAGAGGTGCAGCAGTCTGACTTCCTGCTCTCAGCCACACGAGCTCTCCATTCAGAACATTAAAACAGGAAATGATTTAGAACTAAAATATGCTCGATAATTCGTTTCTTTAACCGAGGATGCCGTTGAACAGGATGTGCGTATAATCTTTACATCTCACAGCCTCACGGATGAGTTCAGATCCACTGATTTGTCCCTCTTGTCTCGCGCTCTGCTGATTGTGTTAACCTCTTTAGCCATTATGAAAACGGTCACTGCGAAGAAGCAGAAATGATCCTTACTTTTTTAATGCAGGACAATTAGAGCGCAATTAGTTGATTGAGGTGATAAAGACAAATAATCGCTGCTGAAAGTTCCTCTTTTTGTCTGTCTGCAGACCTGCAGCAGGAAATAAACTGAGCTCCAAAATAAATAAATGTAATAAAGTTAAAAAAAACAAACACTGAGGGGTGTTTATGGTGCATGCTTTCAGATTAAATCAATTTGTGTTAGCATGAATGGTGATTGTGTGTATTATCTCTTGCATGTTTTATTTTTTAATATTCAGTGTACCTTTTTATAGCCTGTTAAAGAAGAAAGGATTTAAAGTTTATACTTGTAAATGAGTCACTTTCTTTATTGAGGACATCTAAATCTTTTTAAGATGTTTGCCATTAAAATTGTTGTAATTTTTCAATCTGTGCCTCCATTAAAGACATAAAGAGCTGCTAGTCTGCTGTGCTACTCAACATGATCCAACTGGATCATGGAGGATTAAAGTTGTTTTGATACTCACTTTTCTCTTGTTGACATGCATACTGACCAACGCACTAACTCTTTTAGGGCCCCTTGATTGCGACAGCTTTTACAAATGGATACCATTGAACAGGTGGCCGGTTGCCATCTCATCAGAGGTATTGCATTTAATTTTTTTGTGCATTTCTCTTCATATGTTTGCTTTAGTCACCCCTGTCGAACTGTCGGAGCTGGAAGAAGAAGTGTGTGTGACAGAGTGTGTGTTGCCACCTCAGTAAGGCAGACACAAAGCAGAAAACGCGATCATTCATACCCGGATCGTGACAAAATTATGGTCCATTTGTGTGATTAACAACCACACCAAAGTCACACACATACTACCAGCTCTTCATTTTTGCTCTGTCTTTCTGTTAGAAGTGCTCATCTTGAAGGATGCTCATGATTTTATTTGGACAAATCACATCTCATCCCTACTATACGTCTTACAGCAGTTCGTGATTTATCTCTGTGCTGTCCCAGGAGCAGGACGTGCATAACATCTGTCAAAATAAATGTAAAATAAGCATTTACAAGTGAAGCAGTTGAGATTTTAAGATTTATTTTGCTGAATCTTTATTGTATGCATTATATGTGTAAGAAAATTGATTTGTAAATACATAAATCCCAGAAAAAGAGGACTTTTTACCTGCCTTCAGCTGCTTTTTGTAGCTGTATAGCTCCATTTTATTGTAAAATATTTATTTTTAGTGGAGCTTAGTTGAGCCAAGTCTCCTGTCTATATTTTATGGACGTGTCTAACAGGTGCTGTGCAGGTAGACATAAATAAAATAATATACATTAAACTGCTACCATGGCACATGTTTGACTGACTTATAATAGAACTATGTTTACATATCTTAAAATAATTAAGTTTAGATTAGTTAAATATTTATTTTAGTTGGTGGCATGTAAATCCAACGCTTAAAAACTAACTTGTTGAATGTACAAAATAAAAAAAATACATTTACTAAATTTCCAAAACAATTACTGTAAATTCTTCGTGAAATGATCAGTTCTGTTGTTTTAGCCCAACATGTGTTGGGAATCAGATTTTGAATCTACTATTGTTTCTAAATATAACTGGATCGGCCAAATTCATTTAACAATACGCAGAAAAAGAAACCGTTTGTTTTACCAGGTCTGAAAAGTAAAAGTCCTGTTGCCTTAGTTTATACAGGATGGAGACAGGCAACACAAACGTGCAGTGATTTCTGGTTGACTGAGATATATTTAACTCTTTAGTGTGAAATCAAACAAATGTGACCTTTACCAAGAAAGATTAATTTGACCTAATCAAATTACATTAATTGAATGCTATTTAAAAAATAAAATAAAATAAAAATTCAAAACCATTTTAAAAGATGTTGATCCTGTCGACACTATCCCAGTTATTCATTTAAATTACTTTTTCCCATTACATTAAAATAAATGTTTATCCAGATGACAAGCAGAAACTTAAACAAAACCTATGAAGTACTTCAGAACACCAGAACTTTCACATTAACACGTACCAAAGTACAGAGACAAAATGTTCATAGTTTGTCTGAAAACATTCCCAAAACAACTGTCCTTTGTTTTATTTTATTGTCATTGTTTTAGGTTTGGTCTGTTATTAACTTTTTAAGCCCACAATCAAAGTTTACAGATGACAGGATCAGGGAAAAGTGACAAAAATTTATTTTAGAGCAGGCCGCTCCACTGTTGTTGGGGTTTCTAGGGCACAAAGAAATAGAAGAAAAATACAGTAGTCCCTCATTTATCGCAGGGGTTTCTGTTCTCAGCCGACCAGCGATAAGTGAAAAGCCTCAAAGTAGGAATAGTAGTAGTACATGTAGTAAGTAGTAGTTTATTTTAGTATATACATACATATATATACTGTACATATATATATATATATATATATATATATATATATATATATATATACACACATGCATACATATAT
>NC_056511.1:36115747-36171585 GCF_014905685.2 Nematolebias whitei
AGAGAGAGAGAGAGAGAGAGAGAGAGAGAGAGAGAGAGAGTGTGTGTTTATTTAATGGTCAGAAAAGCTTCATTTTGTCTGGGCGGCTCCATTCATCCATCCATCCTTTGCAGCCGGAGCCGCTAGCTCTCCAGCGTTCCTCTGTCTGCACCAGCTGAGTGAAACGAGCACGCATGGGAGGACTCGCTGTTGCAGTTCTTCAAAATTTAAAGTGTCAGTCAAAAATTGCATTATGAATATGAAAGAAAAAAATGTATATGTCACTTCGAAGTATAAGTCGCAGGACTGACAAATCTATGCAAAAACTGTGACTTATATGCTGGAAAATATGGTAGATTTGGACCATTTTAAATGTATTTCAAACGATTTAAAAAAATTAGGAAGTCTTACAACTGTTATCAATGAAAGCCACAACTGACGATGTTTTCTGAGTTGTAAAATTTCTAACGCTGCTGTTATGTGTTCCTTTTCTTGTCTTTGCTGTCCAGCAGAGTATATCTGGCGGTCCGGGACTGACAGGACGAAGTTTCTAATTGGCTTTGTGTGCAGGTGACCATAATCCAACTTCAAGCACTACAGTGTCACCGATGGCTTAACGAGTGCAAGTCGGAACCATATGAAGAAAAAAAAACGTTTGTCATCTCAGAAAAAGAAACGACTGCTGTACAATACTCCAAACCTCCTTATAACTGCAGCCTGGTTTGGTCACAATGTTTCACGTCACGTTACGTCACGCATCCATTTCCTTCCTCTCCCAGCTCTTTTCTTCTGATTAGGTTTTAGAATGCTTTTTTTCATTTTAGCCTCTTTTTTCTTTCCTGTCATTTTTATTTTCTAGTAGCGTTAATGGATTTTTGTACGAAGTTACACGGCGGGTCACAGCCAAGAAAGTCTGCAAGTCATGTCTTCACCTTCGCATTTTAAAGGAAGAAAAAAAAAAGATTGGGATGTTTCCAGTCAGTCTTTCTGCAAAAAATAAATAAAAAAGAAGAAAGAAAAAAGAAATAGTAGCTTGAAGATTTGAAGAAAAGAAAAGAAAATTGAACGAAGGTATCTAAGTAATAAATTTTAGTAGCCGTTTTATTTCTTGTGATGTCTCGTTTTAAACCATAATTACCTATTTTTGGGCAATACGATGAGGACTCCAATATTTTTATGGTCCTTTTTTATAAATGTTGTTTCTGTTGTTTAGAAATATAAATATATATAAATATATATATAAATATATATATATATGCTATAACAAATTTCATATAACGACATTGTGAATTGAAACTTGAGAAAAAGACGATGTAGCTGTACATATTATTCCAGTCACTGCATATAACCAACTCGGTGAGAGAATAGCATATTTTTGTGATGGTGTGTCAAAAGAAACATGTTTTAGTGTGTGAATAGAAGAAAAAAAGCTGTAAACAATATTCTAAATCTGTTTTTTTGTTTGTTTGTTTTAGTTGTTTTCTTTTTCTTTTTGTCTGCTGGAAGACGATGTAACACAAACAAAACTGAACGCACTTGCTCTGTAAATACTGACGTGTCATACCAGCAAATTTCGGAGCGGTAAGTTGAATCAACACAGTTTTGAGAAACAATAATCATTTAAAGAAAACAAAAACAAAAGAGAGCGAGAGTCTGATTTGGATCATTTTGCTAAGAGAAATAATTTGAAAGGGAAAAGAACATTTAATCCAAAGCACACTGTATGTAGACGTGAAGAACTCGGAGCGGGCTTTTTGCAGCGTTCTGTGCATCCTGACTCTTTTGTACTCCTGAGAGGAAGCCGTTAGCCGTAGCGTTCGTTTCATCCCGCTTGTTCCCGACTCGCTCCGCGGAACACGACAGCCTGCGCTCCGTGCTCGAGCCTTTATATGCTCTGCTCCTCCAATCAGTTCTTTTTAAGAAAGACGTAGGAACGTAACCGTTTTGATACCATACCTCAGCCTTCGTGCGTCGCCGGCGGGTTCTAATTTATTCTGGCGGTGAAACAAACACTGAGAGGTGACAACAGGCGAGCAATCGTTGCACTGTGAGTTTTAAAGTACAGGCCATCCTTCTATTTGCACATGTGTATGTTGGCTTTTTTCAAATAAATAATGAGCGGCCCTGCGCTTTAGGACAGCATGAAGGATTCAGGGGTCAGAGTTTCCTCGACTGGACGAGGTGCATTCACAGAACCGGTACCGGACGTGTCGCGTGTGTTCGACCCTTTCCCCTCATCCGAGGAGATTTATACAGGGTCGGAGAAGACACTGAATTGTTCGCAACCTGCCGCTGCAGCAGGCGTTACGCAGAATGCGACTTATTGCTAATAATAATAATAATTGTTAAAGTCGTCGGTGCCGCTGCAGGTGTGTCTGTTATTTCCTCTTTAATGCACTTCCTGTCTCGTTTTGTTTCATTTGGAAACAACCATGTAATGAATATGCTGGATAGAAGTAAAAGAAATGGAGGTGTGATCAAGTAATAATTTAAAGAAGAAGAAAAAAAATCCTTGTAACGTTCAAATGTAAAAAAAAAAAAAACATGAAAGAAAAGTAAAAAAAAAAAAAAAAGACAGAAAAATGCTTCTTTGCTGAATTCAAGTTTAATCAGAGTTTTATTGATACTTTGTGGTTTATATATTAATAATTGTATTATACTATTAAAATGTACTGTGCATCCATTACGTTTTTCTCTTTCCACCCCCCACGGCCCCAACGCCCTCAGAAAAGACGCTCTCTTTCGTTGCTCATTCATGTATTTCATTAGTGTGTAAAGAAATCCCAGTTAACTTGTAAACAGAGTGCTGTCTTTGATACCAGTGTAGTGCTTTGTTGTTCTCCCTCGCTCTTCCTCTCCTTTCTCTCATATTTATCCCCCCACCCACCTCCCCACGCCCCCACGCTCTTTTTCTATCTCCTGTAATTACAAAGTAGATGTTATATAGGACTCATTTATATAATACTTGTAGTGAATAGTGGAGTTAGGACCAGTCAAGATAGAGCTTTCTCTCAATGATCATCATATTTGCAGATGATTTCAGTTTGTTTGTTTGAGGTTCGTTGTAATTTATTCCCTGTAGGTTTGATTTCTTTTGTTTTTTCTTGGTTTGGTTTTTGCCACTCTAACATGGTTTCAGCTAACCAAAGCTCTCATGGATGAACAATGGAGGAATTGTAAAATGGAGTTGTACACAAGGCATTATTTGGATCCCCACCCTTGAATGTTTCTGAAGGGGGTGTGCCATACTACCTTAAATCCTAACGCTAGATACGCAGGTTATTGTGCAAGAGGGGTGCAAGCTAAAATCATCATACGTTCAAAAAAAATCTTTCTTTTTTTATATCAAGAACTCAGCAACAGAGATGTTTAAACACTCTGGTATTTGTTGATATTTGTGTGTTTTAGGGAGGGGGGACCCAAAAGCCTAGTTTAAGAATATATTTTTTTTTATTTCCAGAAGTTTGAAAAAGACACATTTGACCACGAACTTAACAGTTCGGGAGTGTTTTTTAATTTATTTATTTATTTTGTTTAAACACTTGTGTTCAAACTGTACAAAAAGCACACGTAATTAGTTGTTTCTTAAATGTTTAAACTTATTTGACAAGATATTAAAAGCTGAATTCTTCTGCTTTAAATTATAGTCGTAAATTTTAAACGTTGGATCAAACAAGCTGCTGAAACCAGATGTTTCAGTTTAGCCTTTTCAGTGTGATTACACCTTAACTTAATTTATTTCATTTATTTTAGTTTGCTTCACTGGTGGTAAATATTTATTTATTGCTGATCTATCACATTATTAATAAATAAACATTAATGGATTCACCGTTTTTTATGCAGACTTTAGTATGTCTGACTCCATTTATGATGATAAAAGGCTCATTTAAATAACACGAGGACATTATTTTAAATAATAAGATGCAAATATGAGGTAACCTAAATGTCCACACAACACTTTAAAATGATGTGTTCAGGTGGGGTTCTGTGGGAAAGTTTGGAACAAATACTTTATAACCACAACTTTAAGAAATAAAAAACAAAAGTTGATTTCTGATTGATTGATTGATGGCTAATCTGTGCAGGGCTGAGACCAAAGGAGATTTCTACCAATTTAAAACGACTCCAGTCTTTAAAACGTCACGTGCACATTATCGTATGAACCTTCACACAGTTTTGCATTACGTGGTTATTTCAGCAGGAAGTGCTACAGCTACCTGCTTCTGTTCACACACACAAATAACCACAGAGTGAATAACTAACGCAAAATTTAGAACAATATGAAGATTTCTGAATTGAAATTTGCGTTCACTGCTATGAAACTTTTGAGATTGGAGCTGTTTTAAGAAGGGAGCAACACTTCAGAAGATCTGAACTATCACTTTAAATGAGATTAATGTTTAATGTAATTGTTAAATATATATTCAGCAACATAAACACCATGTTCCTCTTTACATTTGCGTGAGAACATTTGCTGATTAAAACATCTAAAATACTTGACTCAATAATCATT
Source organism: Nematolebias whitei (assembly GCF_014905685.2). Taxonomy (NCBI): domain Eukaryota; kingdom Metazoa; phylum Chordata; class Actinopteri; order Cyprinodontiformes; family Rivulidae; genus Nematolebias; species Nematolebias whitei. Next base: position 36,120,240 of record NC_056511.1, read on the forward strand.
TTCCTGCATTAATCCCGTCATAATCTGGCATATTTTTAAACAAAACTCCTTTATGTTCACTTGCAGAACTGCACAATAAATAGATTGGACTCCTGGCCATTTTAATTATCAAAAGAAGGAAAAACAAAGCTTGAAATGATTCACTTCCCCTCGCACGGCGCATCAGATCTGTTTTTGCGATCGTGTAGCTCAGACTTTAAGGTAGCATGGCTCTGTTACTGTAAATTCATTTAATCTCTAACTGACAGCAGTTTACAGCTGATGAATGTTACACATCTTAGTAGATTAGATTCTCCATTCGGGGAGAGGGGAGGGGTCTCAGTTTAAGAAAAAAAAATACTAAAAGTTTAAAAAAAAAAAATTAAAAAAACATGTCAACCTGGAACGTGTTGACGTTTGTAGTGTACTACCGTATCCATTTAAACTTGAATCTTGAGGCAAGTGCTAGGCAGTGGCCAAACTGTTTTTATCCCATGAGTTGGGAGGGGAGATCAGACCCTGAAGCTGCACGTACTTCTGATATTTCTGTCGTTTTGTTACTATAAACTAATGTCTACCAAAAGCTAGCAGATGAGACATTACAGGCTTTCCTCTATTTCCAATCCCTTAGACTGACTTGGAACGTTCTCGAGGACTTCAGTCCTACAGAGGTCAGTTCAAAGTGGTGCTAATGGTTTTAAAACCAGACGTTTCACCCTTATCTCTGAGAGATACTGGATACAGACCACAACGTTGGTGTTGGAGGCCGCAAAGTGGCTCTAACGTGTTGTTTTGGCTCTTCGTACAGGAAACGCATATAAATACCAGTGGAGGTCGTGTAGTCCGACCTCTTCAAGGTGACAGAAATAACACAAGTTACCACGTGAAGTTGTGTTTTAGGGCGAGTTTCCCTCCAGTCCAAACCATCCCACACATGCTCATGATTAAATATATACACATACAGTTGCAAAATATATATATATAAGTGTGTGTGTGTATGTAACCATGAATATTTATATATTCGCAGTTTTCGCTCATTTGACCTTGTCTGAATAATGTTAGACTGGAGACCTCAGCTGTATAATGAATATTCCTCACACCCAGGTTCATTTAGTTCTAATGCTGTCAATAGCTTCACCGTGACCACCCCACCCCCGGCGTGTTGTCGCGTTCGGAGCGGACCGCCAACACGGGGCGCCCTGGGAGCTCTCAGACTGCACGGACGTCGGTGCGAGGCTCGGCCGTGCTTCCACGGTTGTGCAGGCCGAGCCCAGAGCTCTCCCCACTGCTGTCTCTGCCCATTCCTAACACTTGCCCCTGTTTTTTTATGTTAACCGACTTTTTATGGCGAGAGACAGACAGACTTGACTGACATCTGAAAGCATCTTTCAGGTTATCATATGGCTTTGCTCAAGCCCTATTGTAAAATATACTGAAAATAATAATGGTGACGAGAATGGATGGGGGTCTCTCACATATCAAATGTGGAAAGTCTAATTTTATATTTGTATTTTCAAATAATAATATTGACAAAAAAATGTCTGTGAAAGGTTTCCATCCTCTACTGTGGTCCAGAAATTGATGTGTCTGTCTGGAAAATAACTAAAATAAACTGAATTGTTATATTACTTTTTGTCCATTGTGTTTTCTCTCTGCGTCGGATTACTAAATGTTCTCAGCTGGACCGCACGCCCCGCATGTCAGCGCCCAGGATCACTGGAGGTCATCTGGATTAATAGAGTTGGAGGACCAAGATAAATCTGAGAGGTGAACGGGGATCGGGGGAAAATCTGGCGTGTAATTCTGCTGCCCCTCAGTGGCCTCGCAGCGCCTGATGGAAGCAGCGCGTTCTGAGGAAGACGCTTTGTTTTTCATTTATGTGACAGAAAAACCCGTTTACACTGTTCAAAACTGGAAATTACAGTCAAATACCAATTTCACCGTTCAAAAAATTCAACAGTGTACGACTTAGGATGGCATATGTTATGTCATGAAATAGTTATATAGTAAATCATTTTATAAAGTTTAAAAAATGAAAATAAATGCTGAAATTTTTTAACAGTTTTTAAACCGTTTTAGAAAGTGCAACTGTAAAACATATGTCAGTCATTCTTTTGTTGAATTTATATTTTTGGAAGAAAATATTTGAATTTTACTGTAAGAAATATGATAACATATGACCATACAGTATTTTTATTTTTTAATTGGAAACGTCAAAGCCTTGAACTGTTCTTAGTTTAGGGTCTATCAGTGTATATACACACGCACACACAAACAACTGTTTATGGTAACAAAAATACAGTTTTTAGTTCAAACAAGTCCTTCATCTTTGGCTTTAGATGTCAAAAACTAAAAATTCTGATTTATTTTTTTTTTATCTGGGTCTGAAAATCTGAAAACAAAGTCCATTTTCCAACAGATGTAAATGCTTCAGATGGGTAATCGCAGGTTTATGTTTCAAAGTGCGGGTGAGTTTCTGTGCAGACAGATGTTGTGTTCTCTGCTGCAGATTCAAGGCGCCTTCTTGTTTTTGGTGATTTTAGACGTTTAACTCGGCGCTGCTGGAACTGGGGCGAGGGGGATTCTGTGCAGCGCATGCTTGTCAGGTGAGACCAACATGCTGACAGCTTCATCACTCATTCGGACAAGGTGATCTATTTATTCTGACTCGGATCAATACCGTTCTCAGCCATGTTTTTCACGGCCAGGGCGCCTCAACTTTAGGTCCAGTTTGTCTTTACTTTGTGCGCTGACTGCAGATTTGACCCAAGCTGTTGCTCCCAGTTTGCAGAGAGATTTACAAATGGTAAAACTGGTACAAAGGATTCAGTGAAAACAAGTTTGTCCAGATTGTGGTGACTGTAATAAACCGTCACATTCATGGATGTGCTGAAGCCAGCTGTGTTTTTCACTTCCACGCCTAAATGCTTGACCTTTCCAGCCCACCTGGCTTTAATTAAGTGCTAATTAAACAGCCGCCATCGTGGTCAGAGAGCCGCGCACTCGCCGGCCCTTAAATGCAAGGATTCAGGTCTTTGGTGGTACTCTGCGAGACAATCAGCGCTCATTACGGGAGCTAAATGTCAGCTCGCAGAGGGGAAAAGAAAGCTGCTTCAATCTGTCAAATCAAAGTTGGCTTTTAAAGTAGAAATACAGTTTCAGCGAACGACCATAAATCAGATAAAGTTATTTCTTTCTGAAAAAGGTTTCGCTCTTAGGTTCGCTGTGCTACAGAAGGGTTCAACCATGATTTTCAACTTGTAAGCACTGTTAGTAAAATATCTCATGAACCACTGGGTGGATCTTAATGAAACTCAGAAAGTAATCTAAAACTGATTTAACGTTTGGAGTCGGTCCAATTCAAAATGGTTGCCACAGCTAATTAACCTTAGCAAGCACATAAATGGTTGTAAGTCGGTCAGTTTTACAGATACTGAGCTAAAGTTTGACGTGAGCCGAGAGCCAATCCCAGCACATACTTTAAGCTTAATATTATTTCCAGGTTGATTAAAATGACTAAAAACCTACACAAACTGTCAGCAGGAGATACGGAGTCCTTTTCACGTAAAGCAACTGAAATCCATTCACTGCTTTTTATTTTACTGGAATGGTGCGAAACATTAACACACAAGTGTTCCCAACACGTGTGTGTGCTGCAGCGTCAGGCTCATTTGAAGGCCTCGCCTCGTACCAGCAGCTCCCCATGGGCCGGGGCTAACGGGCTGGATGTGACAGCTCCATGGCGAACACAAACAAGCGCACAAATGTCACAGCGTGGCTGCAACACCCACGCTCCGGCCCCCGTGAAGGTGCAACAAAGACGATCAAACAGTGGCTCGCAGGCACCTCCGTAAGTTCCAGCCTGACGAGGAGGAGGAGGAGGAGGAAGGATACCTGGCTGCCATGCATATTCATGTGGGGCTGCAGGATCCACCCCCCTCCTCTCAGCCTGCGAGGACACCTCTGGGCCCCTCACCATCTATTAACGGTAATTAAGAGTTAGTCTGAAATGCTGGCATGTTTAATTGCCAATTACAGGTGTGTTGGCTAAAGGTGAAGATGACAGCTATTTATGTAAAATAGTGTAAATAACACAAATGTGTTTATACTTTCAAAATAAAAAAAGAACGAAGGGGAATAGAATGAAAGGTTGATCCATGCACAAGCCTGGTATTGTAGGAATTCAAGAGCAATAATAACGTTCAGTGGATGTGCACTTAATTTCATGTGCATCACTAAATTATCTCCCCGCGCAGCCATGTAATGGTTGCTCCTCTTTTGAAGCGGAACATTTTTCTGACAGAGCTGTGTAATAGAGTCAATAGTTGATGAGAAGACTGTTGTGGATGGGGAGATGAGGCACTCAGGTGGCTGCTTCCTGCCAGACTCCGGGCCTAATGTAGCCTTTGGCATGGAAATTGACGTGACATTGATGGGCACTCTCCTGCCAGCAGAGAGCCGTGCGCCTGCACAGCCTTCCAATTCACTAATAATTGCTGATTAAAAACTAGTTAAGAGCCCATGAAAACTCAAATGTGCATTAACCAAATGACCTTCTGGGAATAGCAAACAGTCTGCGGGCCGACGGCGCAGATGGAGTCGTATGTGCGGGTCCACTCGCTTGTTTAGGGAACAAACAGGAAGTTTTCTTTCCACAAAGTGATTTTAATGTTTTAAAACCATCTCATATGGTGTACGTGGATGATGGGAGACTGCAACGAAGCCAAGATTCAACTTGTCTGCTGGATTCCTTAGATAGAGAACTTTACTAATTGGCTTTTAAGTGAATGTTCCTGTAAAGTGCCCTGAGACAACTTTGTTGTGATTTGGTGCTATATAAATAAACTGAATTGAATTGAATTGAATTGAATTGAAAATCATATGTCTGATAATTCAATTCAAAAATATTTTATTAATCCCAAAGGAAAATTAAATGTTGTTATAACAAGTTATTCTCGTTTCAATAGATGTTATGAATAATAATGGCTGTGGGCAGGAAAGGTCACAGCTGATCTGAAGAAATTGGCTGCAGATGCCGTCCGATCCGTCCACCCAGACTCGGATGGCCTCTTGGTTCCTCCGGGCTGCAGGACCGCCCGAATGCCGGGCAGAACTCCTCCCAGAGCGATGGCCACTCCTCACATCAGCCTGCCGAGCTGCTCGTTGCTGTGGACAGCAGGATGCAGGTGTCGGGGGATGATCCCAGTCCTTCTGCTGTCACGAGCCGTGTTTCCTGCTAGTTCCAGAAGCTCAGTGGTCAGGCACTCGAGCACAGCCAGCAGGTAGATGGGAATACATCTACAGCGCCTCCTTTTCAACTCATTTGAGATTTGGGGCTGTAGCTGAGATACTAATTGAGCATTTGAGATGTTGATCAGCTGCTCCCGATTGTAAAAAAAAAAAAAAAAAAGCTTGTTGTCATGGTTATGCGTCATAACAAATGTCCAAAACTAAAAAAAGTTTCTGTAAAAATCCTTCCAGCTGATTTCCATCCAGCCAGAGGAATTAAAGTTTTCAAAAGCAAAACTTCAGAATGAATGTAACAGAGCTGCTCCGACATGCAGCCACACCGAGCGGCGCAATTCTAGGACATGTAAAAAATAAATAAATAATAAATAAAGCTAAAACTGTAAAAACAAATAAATAAAAAGAGTCCATATGAGTTTTAAACTAAGATGATGCATTCATGCTATATACGTAGCTGCAAACACACCAAGTTTAAGCTCAATATCTTAAAAATTGATTGAAGATCGGCTCCGTTACATAGTGAGGGTGGGTAGTCTGGGATCTGACCTTGTGGGGCCTTGGGGTTGATGTGGAGGTGGGTGTATGGGTTTGGGGCCCCGGGGGGGTTGCCGGGGGCTGGGCTCTTGGGGGTACCTGGGCAGGGGGGCACTGCTTTCCCTCTGGGGAAGGCCTGGGTGGTTCTGGGGGATATCTGCTGGTGGCTGCATGCAGGCCCTCAGGTGGTCTGTGGCGGCGGTCGTGGGTCACCTATCTGGTAGCCTGGCTGTGCTGATGTGGGTTCGGGGTGGGCACGGGGGCTTGGGGTTCTGGGGGCTTGTCGCCCCCGGGCTTGGGCCTGTGGGATTCGGGGATCTTGGGCTCTGGCGGGCGGGTTGCCGGGCTCTGGGCCGGCTTGCGCTCTGGTGCCCGGTTCTGGGCGGGGGCCTTCGGCTCGCTGGTGGGTTGTGGGTTCATGGGCTGGGGGGTTGGGTGTTTGGGGGCGTGACCAGTGGCCCCTAGGAGGGGGTAGTTTGACCCAGCCTAGGTGTCTAGTGTGCTATGTGTTTTGAGAGATGTCCGAATGAGGGGTGGGTGTAGTATTTCTTCTGGGGTGGGGATGGGGTGGATGTCCTTGGGGGCGGCCCGGGACTGTGCATGGCCGGCTGGCTGGCCCCTTTCCTGTGGTGGGGGCTCGCTCCCGGTGCTTCCTGGCACTGTCGGCGGTTGGGCGGGCGCTCTTGGCCGGGTCGTCCTGGTGGGGTTTGGCTCCATCTGGTAGCGGGCTGACTGCGGTCTGTGGGGGTCCTGGTGGCCCTCGGGTGTGTAGGCTGCTGGTGCAGCTTCTGGCGGCCCTCGGGGCTCTGTCCCTCTCTGGTCTAGAGCTCAGCGGGCCTGGCGGTCGGTCCAGATGGAGAGGTGTCTTGGCCTCAATCCCTGGGTGGACCTTGGGGGGTGGGGGGGGGGGGGGCTGTTGGGTCAGTGGGGGAGCTGACTCCCTGTGGGAGCATTTGCTCTCACAGTTATTTCTCCCCATCCCTCACCATGCACCTCCACCCTCTTCATTTCAATTCCATACATTTAGGGTTGTTTGGGCTCGGGTGTGCTGCAACAATTTTACATCTTTGTTGACCATAGCCACCTGGGACTCAATTTTATTGTACACCTTAGACATTCATTCATAACATCCTCATGACATTCATATATAGGAACTTGAGGTGGGCACATGGCTATGGGTGGTGGGATGACCTTACTCTCACCCCCTGTGCCTGTGCTCACTTACAACGATTGCATTTAGACACTAGGGTTTGGATAGAGTTGGGGTGGAGGGGAAACTGGCACCATGCCAGCCTTTGCTCCTTCTTCTTTCCTTTTTAATGGCACTATACAACAACACACATCAACAGCACATCTAGGGGTGGGGGTGTATGTGTCGGGGTCTTATTTTTATTTATTTATTTATTTATTTTCTCCTCTTCCTGCCCACCTAGTTCCCTGACTGCCATTCCGGGGGTGGGGTCCGGGAGAAGGGCAGGCCGTCGGGTGTTGACCAGGACTATGTGGGGGTTCAGGGTCTGGGGGTTGCCATGGGCGGTGCTGGCGCTGTGCTCTCCCTGGGGTTGTTTGGACCCCCTGAGCTTGGCTCTTGGGTGCCATGGTTGGCCCGCTGGCCGGGGTGGCTGCCGGGGCCTGGCGGGCGGTCGGCTGGGGGTGCATGCTTGGTTGTTGGCGGTGTGTGGGGGTGGTCGGTGGCGTGTCCTCTTCATGGTGGGGAGGTGTCCTGTCGGCGGGGCATGGCCTGGGCCGGGTCTGGGGTATTGGCTCTTCTCCGCTCAAGAATGAATGGGTTTACCTCCTGGGTTTGGGCATGGGCTGCCCCCTGTAGAGGGCGGGTACATGTCTTGGACCTGGGGGGTATAGAGTGTGTATCGGGAATAAGAATGAAATGTATCATTATTGTATGTCTTTGAGTGAATGAATGTGAGATTGAGATTGAGATTGAGATTGAGATTGAGATTGGGATAGTGTGATTGTGTCTGTGTATGAATGGGTATTTGTTAGGCCGAGACTCGGACTGCCCCCTCTTTGATACAACTGGGGGTGCTTGGCATCGCGCCCCTATCGCGCGGCCCCCTGGTGGGGTGTGCCCTTGCCTGCCGGCGCGCTTGGGGCCCTTGGTATCGGGGGCTGGGCGCTTGGGCGTGTGTCGGCTCGGCCTGGTGTCTGCCTGGTGGGGCTCGGGTCCTCTGGCCCTGTCAGGCCTTGGCCTGGGTGGTGTGAGTCCTCGGTGCCCGGGCCTCGGTGCCTGGACCTGGACCTACATCGGTGCGGCGGGTGCCGACGGAGGCCTATGAGTTTGTCGCTGTTGGCCCCGGGGGGTCACTGTATGTGGTTGCTGGTGGGGATCTTCCGGTTCTCCCCTGTGGTCCGTTCTGGGGGGTGGGTGAGTGGTTCGTCCTGTGTGGGTGGCTCTGGGGGCTCCGCGGTCGGGGTCCCTCCTGGGGTCTTGGGCTCTGGTCCCCCCTTTTTCGTCTACCTCTGGTCTTGGGGGTCGGGTCTCTGCTGCTTCACAGTTACTAATAAATGTTCTATTAGAGAAGCCTTATACACTTATGCATGCTCACAACCACACACAAATAGAAGCAGGGATGCTTATGTAGGCTTTAAATGTAGATATATAGATATGTATGTGAGTGTATATTCATGTGTATGTATGTATGTATGTATATAGGCGTAGGTATGGGTATATATATTTATGGAAACTTACTGCAAAGCCATGAATATTTTAAGTTCTTTATACATATGTATTTTGTTGCTGTGTTTTGTCATGTTCTTTGCAGGTGAACAGACAGTGGCCGGGTGTTTTGACGTGTACTCTATTTGTATATATTTCTTATATTTTGGAGTCTTACTTTGTCTTTTCTTTCTTTCTATCCTATTAAAAAAAAAAAAAAAAAAAACTACACTAGATAGTCACTATAATAAATATTTCATAATAATGGTGTGGAGAGGATGGCTGTAAGGGGAGAAGGGAGGCCATCAAGAAAAAAAAAAAAAAAAATTGATTGAAGTATAGCCGTTTACATGTAGACTCCGACTAATTAGTTCTGGCAGCCATCTTGTACGGGGTTGACTTCAGAAGTTAGTTGTAGATGCACATCCAGTGATTACCTCCTGAATGTTTCATTGAAATCTGCTTGGTTGTTTAAAAGATATTTTGCTAACAAAGACAGGTTTGACTCCAATCGTAATGACAAGTTTAGAAGCAATGCTTTCACACTATGAGTTAAGGAGGAAGCTCAACTACTACCACACCTAATTTAATCCGGATAAATAAAAACTTGACTGAGTTATAACAATTTGTGAGTTCGCTCCATTTGTTTTGCTGTGGCAGCCATCTTGAATAAAGTTGACTCCCAGAGTGAAAAAGCTGTAGCTAATTAACTAATAAAACATCTCTTCTGCAACACTTTTTAAATTTTCAGAACGTCACTCGTTTTTATAAGAAATTTTAAAAAAAAAATGCAGATTGAATGAATTAACTGCAGATGACAAGAATAATTAAAGCCAGATTTCATATAACCAATATCAACACGTTGGTTAAATGACTTCATGGGATATAATTTGTAATGCAATTATTTTTTTCCAAACTCCGAGGGATGATGAGATATCAGTAATCTCATTACTTTGATATGATTCATTATTCTCTAATATAAACGATGCTAATTATGATTTAATGTGAGGTCAAGGCTCAGCAAATTGTCATTGTGCGCCGTTCAGAAGGCGCCTGTGACACCTCATTAAACATTGTTTTTCTGCTTTTCACCAACACAGGTGAGTTTTACTGAAAATACATCCAAATAAATACAAACAAATTTGATCTGGATGGGCAGTATTTGCATGGATATGGGCTCAGTTTCTTATTGGGAAGAGTTTTTTAGTCTGTTTCCAAAGATATTATCGTTTTATTGATCGTAGGCTGTATGAAAAGCAGGAGAGGCCACAAGCCGACTGACTCAGAAAATCCACATATTGTCCCTTCTCTCCCCTCTTGTTATGCTCCAGATGAAGCACGGCACGCCAACAAAAGCCATCGCTTTTGGCTGATACCACAGAGGATGCAGCTGTCTGTTCATTGTTCATCATTATTGTCTTCATGGATCCGATGATGCTCCACAATCAATAGTCGCCTCGGAGCGAGCCGGTGAGCAACAGACTGTGGAGGCAGGTTAGCCCGACAATTATCACCGGAGGACAGAGCAGAAATACAAAGTTAAATGGTCAGGGAGGGAGGGAGAAGTTCTGCTGATGGGGTCACTGTCTGTGGATTACCACTGAGTCTTTTAATTTTACAGAAACTTCAAGCTATTTCCTCCTGTGTGGTCACATTACAGAAACACTGAAGTTCTCTCATTACTATTCTCTCATTCTTCTTCCATTTCCATCAAAGGTTTCAAAGTGCTGCTCTTCTTGCAGCTTTGGAAAAACTCAGAGTGTTTTAAAACATGCAGCCTGACTGAGATTAGTGTGCTTTAACATTTAGTAGCAGTGCATCACACAGAATAACAAAGTTCACTAAGATAATGTCCAAACAACATGGTGTTTTATGGGAAACGGGCACTAAAACTCAGCCGTCGTTGGAGCGCTACATGTCAGTAAAAACTTCAGTCACAGTTTAAACGAGTCACAAAAAGCTGAACTTTATGTGCCTGAAATGACATTTTATTTACCAGTTTGTACACAGTCTCAGTTTATGTTTTATAGGTTTTGTGAACTTTACTACAAAATGTTCTATTTAGAGAGTACAGCAAAAATTTTACAATATATATTTGAGCTGTTTACACTTTTAGTCCCACAAGCTTTCGCTCTAATCTACCCAGATTGCAGAGCATTTATTTTATTTTAGTTTTATTTTATTTAACCTTTATTTATACAGGTTAGTCTCATTGAGTCACAAGGACTCCTTTTCAAGAGGTACCTGTTTCAGACAGACAACATATAGAGTTCAGACAACAACAATAAAAAGTATTCAAATAAAAAATAGTGTTTAAAAACACTGTTACTGTCAGCAGCATGGTCCAATTGTAGACAGACTTGCAGCCGGGGGGGTCAATGCCTCTGGGGAGGTCCAGACGGACAACGGAGGTACGGTCCCGGATGGGCCCAGTGCATGTTGCACCGAGTCGCCCGACAGGAAAAAAAAAGGATGAACCCAAACCCTCGAGGCTCCCACATGCTCGGGCGGACCTCGGTCTATGAAGATCTGTGCGTACCAGATTAGACTCGAAGCTGACGCCCGCAGGGCATGTCTGTGCAAAGCTCAATTTTTACGAACACATACGCGTACTCTGTGTCGCACAATAAACTGCCCGGCGACAAACTGTTTTGTTTGTGACATCAATGTACTTTATATTAAACTCCCCTTCTTCATCCATGGTCTGGTTTAATGGCCTTTTCTTCTGGTTTTTTTTTTCCAAAAGGCAAACGATCTCTTCCTCCTCCTCCATTGACGGCATGACTGAAATGATGAGAAATGAAGGAATTTGTCACGAGAGAATTAAAATCAGGTCCAGCGTGGCTGCGGGAGGGTCTAGAGATTTCCTGGTGGTCTGATGTGTGGGCTGCAGGGCCAGCGCTCCCTGTTGTTTTTTTATTTTTTAGAACTTTTTATTAACAACATATAAACACAGAACACCGCTGAAGCTTGCTGCCAGCTCTGTTTTTTTTTTTTGTTTTGTTTTTTTGTGACCTGTCAATCAATCCAGTAGGCGTGTCATCAAATGACCAATTGGCGACCTCAGTTTGTCCCGACGGTAAACGCCCCTTGCCTGCGGAGCTGGACTGCAGCCGCTCAGTGTGGACGTTCAAGTATAAAGTCTAATATATCTTGTAGTTTCCGCATGGACTGAGGTCCACCTGAGTCTGTGGGAGCTTGTATCGACTCCCATCTTATCTGAGCTCAGTCTCCAGATCAAACTGGAAGTTAGGGCTCTTTTTAAACTGCTGTGTCTCCTGCGTAAAACACTGCAGAAACAATATTTAACCACAAAGTTTCAGGAGGTTTTTCAATATGACTTTTGATACAGTGACTGCTTTTTGTTTTGTTTTTGTTTGTTTCTTTAGGCTTAATTTTTACTCTGCATATCTGTCTGTTTCATTAAGGGAGTACCTGAGAGTAAATACTAATATTATACATAGCCAATATATGAATACTATATAAATGCATTATTAGTCAGACTTTTAGAGTTTTGCCAACTAGTATTTTTTAAATAATTTTATGACTAGTGTCTTTTATCTCTCTGTAACAGTTCAAGTTAAATATGGTGAGGATCATTTGATTTCTGTAGATCTTCTCAAGACCCCAAACTTGGTGTTTCATGACCCACAGTGGGATCCTAACCCCAGCTTTGGGAACCAATGCCCAAATTATGATTTGACTGATAAATAATGAATAAAGTTGGTGTTCAGTTTGCTCCAGGCAGCAGCTGCATCAACACCACAGTTAGTACAGAAATGTTCAACAAACGTTGGATTTATTAAAAAACAGGCCTCGTTAAAGTTGTAAATACAGATTTTTTTTTTCCTGTTTTTGTGGTTAAAAGATGAGTTTTAGTTTAGATCGACTCATTCTGAAGCTCATTTTCTGAACTCTTACAAATAAATTAGGACCATTCTGACAGACAGAGAAATGTGAGACCTGAACAATGATCCACTGCAGAGCAGCTGTGAGACAATATCATCAATAAAACTGATTTATTGTTGCTGCGTTTGAAGAATTTCTGCATTTTCCATCACAAGAGAGTCAAAAAATCTCATAAAATCTGTTTTGCTTGTAACTTCGCCTCAATCACTAATGAGTGTTGGAACCCAGCGTGTTTGACGGCGGCAGCAGCTTTTCTCGTGGATTAGCGGCTCCACGCAGAGTAATCAGACGAGGGGATTTTTCGAGCCATTTTGTCTCCTGATCTGCACAAGCGGGGTCGGGCTTCACGTCCGTTTTTATTTCTCATCAAGAGAACGTGGCTTCAGGACAGAGATGCAACAAATGCATGTTTAAAATGAGGGAAAACATCATAATAATACACTGGGAAGGAGCTTTAGAGCAGAAATACACAAAGAATTGATTTAGTTCCACCCTGAGAGATAAATGAAGTCATGGTGATATGTTGGAAAGTCAATCTGTTGTTGTTTCTGCTCTATGTTTTGCTTCATTTGTGTGTGTGTGTGTGTGTGTGTGTGTTCAGACAACACACACACCCTTATCAATCTCTGCACAATAACAGAAAACAATTTGCTAATGTTTGGAAAATAGCTTTCCCGTCCCGTGCTCCGGCACTGAGAGATGTATGCACAATTTCATAAACACAATCAGCGCGCTGAATGGTGGCACTGATACTCTGACAAAAAAAATCTCATTATTGTTCCTGAGCTATGGAAAAGCAGCCAATGGCCCATATCACACCAAACACACACACACACACCATGAGGCAGCTTGTTGATACAATATGAGTCAGATCGTGTGGATCCTTCTTGTTATCAGGCGTCTGTGTGTTAGCAAAATATCTCGGGAACAACAGTTCAACACAAGTTAGTGGAGCACGTTCATGTAAGAGTCAGACCTTTCTTGGGTGAACACTGTTTTACTGCACACCTGGTATTGGCACAATGCGCCGCCCCCCGGGTGTTTTTAACACCCCCACCTCGCTGAACCCTCACCTTCTCTCTGATCTTGCTCGGCGTGGCTCCAAGGCATCACGGCTCATGACATCAGATCAGCAGCAGCCGCTCGGAGCTGGTGTTTGGCGGTTTAAGGTTCGTGCAACTGGATGCTGCTCCGTCTGCTCAGAGCTGACTCGCATGGTTCTGCTGCTTTCTGTCCTGTCAGGAAGAAGCAGGACTCGTGTGAGACGGTTCTCAACAGAAACGAGGATCTGCAGTAGAGCTCCTGAACTGAGCTGCTGAGAAACGTCATCAATAGTTACAGTTTAAATTCATCATCAGTACATCGGTAATAAATGATAAAAGAAAGCATAAAAACAAAGCTACAAAGCCAAGCACACAATAATGAACTAAAAACTCAATTTAAAACAACGAGTTAAACAGATAAAGTCAATACCAATAAAAATTAAGCAAAATCAAGTCTCAGTTGGGTTGAAGGACATTGAGTAGAAATGAGTTTTCAGACGGTTTTTAAACATGGACAGTGAAGGGGCCTGTCGAACGTGCAAAGGCAGAGCATTCCATGACTTAGACTCGGGGAAGTCCTTGGAGTTTATCAGGAGCATCTGCAGGCTCCTCTGAGGAGACAAAACAACTCTCTAACACATTAATTTAACATTAGTTATTGATAAACAGCCATAACATTTAAGTAAATCCCCTTCACAATTAAATGATGTCCAGTGGTTCATGAGAAATTTTGCTAACAGACGATAGAAGGAAGATGCACAGACTATTAATCACCTGTCTTTAAAGTCCAACACCCACCAGTGTAGTGCTCTTAATGGGTAATCACTGTCGTAGAATATGATGTATGTTTTTTTGCATTTGGACCAGGCTGATGACATCACGTCAGGGCCCGGGCACAGGCAGGTGATGCGCTCTTTCTGTTTCCTCTTCTAAAATAAATGATGGATCTCCCACTTCCTCGTCAAAGTCTGTCCGTCTCCGACTGTTTTTCTTTTCACCTCTGCCTCTTCTGTCTGAGAAGGTTCTGACTCGACAGCTCTGTCCACGTCTAGGTCCACAGCTCCATCCTCCACCTGAAACAGAAACTGCAGCTTCACGTTCAAAGATGACCTCATTGTTTTGACTCAAACACACTAAAACTGACTAAACTAAACCCAGTACATCCTAACTACACAATCCAAACACAATAAGCATCACACACCTCATCACTCCCGCTCTCGTCCATCACCGCTGAACTTCCTTCAACTTCTGCTTCTTTTTCTTCTTCCTGGAGTTTTTTTTGGGCTTGAAAAATAAGTTCAGGCCTCAGACTGAAAGCAGGTGGGGGCCTGTTTGTTTGTTCAGCAGAGGTGGGTGTGACATCACCGCTCTTTTCAGGAAGTGAATGTTTCCAAAGTGACCGAAACAGCTTGAAATCATCACGAAACAATGTTTTTAAAATAAGTGTGTGTTACTTTTTAATGTTTGCCACAGAGCAGTCTCGGTCATATTTCACTGGATAATGTGAAAAAATGGTGGTTGTTGGACTTTATAAGAACCGATATATGGGAATTAAAACTGTAAACTATTTTCTAACTTACGTCAGTGATGGTGGAAACATAACTGTTTATTTTAGAATTGAAAAAAAAAAGAAACATTTAAATGCCAGGTATTTATAAGTGGAAGAAAAAGAACTTTGTTCTTTACTGCAGATCTGTAGACACCTGGACATCAGCAGAAAAATGGAAGTCACGCTCAGAAGAACCTGGATGACGTATTTTTAACAGAGCAAGAAGATTTTAGTTGGATACTAATGCTTTTAAAACCAGTATTCTCTGTCCTTTCATTTATTAGTTGCTGAAAGTGTCACACTGCGCTCCTCCTTTCTGCAGCAGTCCTGAAGTCAGGAGGGACGAGTTCAGACAAAATGTTGAATCAGAGATCAAACCTTTCAGTGACCCTCCTGCGCGGGACAATCACTCTGAGCACGGAGCCCCAGGTGGCCTTCATGAAGTACACAGCAATCAAGGTGAAATTGAGGGGGTGGTGGTAAACACCGGTTCAGCTGTACCCGCTGAGTGGAAAATGTGTGCGCACGTGCGTTTGTGGAGAGGAGGAAGGAGGGCGTCCCGCCGTGTCAACAGCTTCCAGGGTCATCACGGCTCCAAACTGAACTCTCAACACCAGAAAACAACAACAATGCTTTTTATCTATCAGAACACAATGTGGCTGCGGTAGCTCGGTGGTCAGTGCTGTGGTCTTCTAACCCCGAGGCTGCAGGTTCAAGCCCAGGTTGCATCAGGAAGGGCATCCAGTGTAAAACCAATTGTCAAATGTTTCGTGTGAGTTCACTCGCTGTGGTGACCCCCGAAGAACGAAGCAGCCGAAAAACACTTGAATAACAAAAACAGTATTTGAAATGAATGCATGTCGCCCGCCACGCTTCATTTCATGTTGAGAACTTGTGTTGTAGCCATTTTGATCCAAACCTGAAAATAACTGTGATTTCACAAGATCTTCCTCTGTGTGCTGTGAATGACTCTCAGCTACTGCCACGTCCAATGTTAGCTCCATATCTGTAAAACGGACTGACTCGGGGCCATTTTTGTGTTGGCTGTGGCGGCCATCTTGAATCAGGCTGACTCTGTCAGAAACCTAAAACTAACGTTAGTTGTATATGTACACTGATCAATGCCGGAACGCAAATGGTGGGGTTGCGGTCCGGTGTGGGGGAGGGGGTGCGCGGGGGAAGTGGAGGGAGCTTGTGGGTCCTCCTACCCCTTAAACTTTTGAATAAAGTAGATGCTATTTCCTGCATTTTGGTGCAGCCTATTTTAACAGTTGTTAAACATTATGTTTACTTACATTTGCAAACACTTGATTCAATTACTATTTTAGAGAGCAGCAACAGGTTGTGTGTGAACAGAGCAGCTCCCATTCTGTCGTGTCCTACACCCCCCCCCCCCCCCCCCCCCCCACACACACACACACACACACACACACACAGTTCATATTTCTGAGTCGAACTCCTCCGCTTGTTGCTCCTGCTGCTCCAACCTCAGTTACGACTTCTCAGTCATCCAACTAAGACCATCCATCCATCCATCCATCCATCCATCCATCCATCCATCCATCCATCCATTTATTTTAAGGGGGAGCGGTGGCGCAGAGGTTAGAAGATGGGCCTGTGATTGGAAAGTCGCAGGTTCACCTCCCGGTACCATCAAAATGTGGGTGGAAAAGGTGGAACACCCACACCTCCCTCCACCGTCACCTGCCCCACCCTGGGCCCCCGAGCAAGGCCCCCAACCCCCACCATCTGCTCCCCAAACAGGTCTCTCTTGAAAATGAGTTTTCATGGCTCAATGAGACAACCTGTATAAATAAAGGGTAAATGGAAAAAAAATGTAATGAAAGTAAACTGGACTGTCTTTTTGACATTTTGATCGCTGTTATTTTGACAAATTAGCGCCGTTGTTTTGATACGTGATTAATGTGAATAATACACATCAAACATTTCTCTCGTTTTTTGTTTTTTTGTTTTGTTTTTTTACTGTATCTAAGCTTTTTTTATTTATTATGTCTGAAACGTCCGCGTGAGTTCACATCTGCAGTTGTGCACGCTCAGAGCTGTCTGGAGACGCTGCTGTGCATATTGTATGGCAAGCCAAGTGGCCCATTAATGGCTACTTTTACCACATGTCTGGCTATTAATGGGCCACTTGGCTTGCCATACAGATGAAGACACTTCCTCCCTGCAGGACAGTGTTGCTAGGTGTACGATAATTATCGTATTTGTACGACAATTTTGCCCTCTGTACGATGTACGATCAATAATCCCAAAAAAGGCCAAATATACGATAATTTGACCCGTGAATGTGTGGTTGTCCTCAGCCTGTCGCAACTGTCTGTCGGAGTTTTTTTGTGAACCCTGAAGGCATCTGTGTCCGCAAACAGATGCACGATTGGCTGGAAATTCCAGCCAATCACGTTTTTCTAAATGTTACCTACGGGTGACGTATTTGCGTTTGCCTCAGAACAACGGCCATGATTGGCTGAATAGTCCGCTGCGCCCGCCCCATGAGTGAGGAAAAGAATAAAAAGAAAAGAAGAAGAAGCAGAGTCGGTCTGGAAGCGGACCCATCACTACTATAGTGCATTAATAGGTTTGTTATTTTGGTTATGACGGGTGTACGATCATTTCCCTCAAAATACGATCATTTTATGTCTCTAGTACGATAATCCTACATTTCTCACCTGGCAACACTGGCAGGACATGCTGTCTGTGTCTCTGCTGGGCAGGAGCATGTGCACGAGCTGGTGTACCTGCTACAGCCATAATATCCACTCCACAGACTGGGCAACGTCTCCTCTCGTTGTATTTTTAATAAATAATAAAAATTAAAATGTGCTATGACTCTGGACTTTTAGGGGCGGAGATTTGAGTTGCCGGATCCGAGCAAATAGTTGCCGGAACGCACCCGGTTAAACTGAGAGGGTTCTCGGATCTTGTTCCGGCAGGATCCAGCTCAAATAAAGCACTGGTTGTATAGCAGGGCTAGTGGGGGGGAGCCAGCAGCGGGGGGGCCAGACATCCAGTGATTAAAGTTATTATGTAAATAAACCAAAGCTTACAATGATCCGTGACCTTTTAAAATTGTTTACTTTATTGCAATGAATCATAAATGCAATAAGCGGAACCAAATTTTTTTTAATTATTATTAGTTTTTTATGAAGTGGGCCAGATTGAAGTCGCCGCTTGTTGAATAGCTCTGTTGGGTTTTTTAAACTTTACTTCAAATACAACAATCTAAAAAACACACACAAGAGAAGAAAAAAGGAAGCAAACAATAAAAACAATAAATAAAATATTACAAAAATAAAACAAGTTACCAAGTTAAGTTGAATCATTACAGATATTTTTTTGTTTTTATAGCCTTTTTGTTATTTGCAGAACTGATGGTTAAATTGAAGCTGATCCGTGTCGTTAGACAAAAACAATTCATTTACCATCTGTTATAACTCAGTACATTTCTTTCCATTAACACATTTCAAGTTATTCATTTTACTTTAAACAGTTACAAACCTTGTTCCCCCATCGACTGAAGCTCAACTTGAGTTTATAACTTTATCCGTGGCATCTTCTCCGTGTTGTTGTTAGCTTCCACCTGTCGTCTTCCTTTTCTAGTCAAGCTAACTTCCGTTAGCATACTTCCGCTCACAAGGAAGTTACCAAAATAAAAGCATGTAACTTTAAACCCATATTTAATATAAACAGAGGTAAACACTCTGCTGGCTTTACATCTGTGACAAAAGCCTGAGTCTGTTTGTTACACGTTTAATCCACAAGGGGGCGGTGTTGGTCTGCAGCTCCTTCCTTTGTGAGCAGAACATGTTGAACAGAGAATCAGTGACAGAAACATTCAGTTTTTAACTGTACGCTAAAAAACAAATAAAGACAGCGAGTCCTGAACAATCTAATATTTATCAACACACAGAGATGATAGATCTATCCAAACCAGAGAGCAAACACGTTAGACAGAATAAAAAAATACAAGCGATTCATTCTTTACCTTTATTTGACTGCAGCAGGATGAGCCTCAGGTTTTTATTGTTTCAACATTTTGACTCCAAGTTGTGTTTGTCACACACATTATCTCACATATATTAACTTATCAAGGCTTGCTTGAGATCAAATTATGTTATAATTATGTTAAACATGATTATGTTGCATGATGACCTCACCTGAAGACATAACTGAGCAACTGGGATGACTGAACAAAAAATAAAGAAAGAAGAGAAACTTTGGGTTTTCCTCATTATTGCAGCTGCGTTCTTTAGTTTTATGGAAGATTTTCCATTTGTGCTTTAATAAATTATTCTTTTTCTAAGCAGCTGATTGTTTAGGTTTGGGACAACAATAGTCTGAGTTTGTATTTTTGTTCTGTATTTCTCAGCATCTTACTTTGGTTAGAAACAGACTTCATTCAAAATGTGTCATTTAGAGAAGTGCTCATCGAAGTTCTGCTGAGTCATCAGGTTTTGTATTTCTGGTCAGGACATTTTAGGCATTTTACTGACACAAACAACCTGAATGTAAACAGAGAAGCATTATAGGTGCAAACTTTCTCAATTTCAGCGAGTTTTACTGGAAGCTGCAGCTTGTAGCCATTTGTAAAATCCCACAAAAAATACACATGTAATAGTAAAGTGTTAACGGTTTTTTTAAAAGTGAGTCACGTTTTTATACTCGCAGCATGAAAGTCACCATTTTGTCACATTTTAATGGTTTTATTTAGTGTTTTTATTTTTAACTATTGTTAAACCATTGTTTTTTTTTGTTCAGCACTTAGGCCAACAGTGGTTGTTTTTAAATGTGCTTTATAAATAAATTTGATTTTATTGGGGGGGGGGGGGGGTAGTCGTGCAATTATTGATCCAGAAAGAAAAAAAATGTCTGAGGATAATTTATACCAGAAAGATTTACTGAAGAAACTGTAACAACACCAGCCTGTTCCAGTCGATCACAGAGCGGCAATCATCTAAATGTGTAGGTTAGATCAAATAACACTTGGATGAGTGAAAATTAAAAGCATATCTGATCTAACCAGCAGATTTAAACTTTCTCAAAGTGTTTAAAGTCAATTAAAGCTTCAAGCAGCATTGGAGGCCCTCGCAGCAAAGCGCCGCTCCGGCCTTACGGCGACCGCGGGAGCTCCAGCTAGTCCACCCAGTCGCCATCGCGAATGCTCTCGTGCCAATCCCGCACGTGTTCACCACGGGGTGCATTTCCCGAATCTTCGACATCGCCTTCCGTCCATGTCGTTACTTGTCCAGCTGCAGGTTTTACAAGTACAGGCTAAATCTGACCTTCCAGACAGGAGTTATGGTGACTTCCTGTTTTGTTGCGAATGTTTGACAAGCACTTCCTTTATGCTTTTCAACATGTCGCGTGTTAATCAACAGTTAGCGAACAAAGTTTCAGTCTAGTATCTTATACAGTACGAAGCTGGAAGTGTCATCCAATAATCGAACAATACCAATGTGTCTACAAGTGTTCACTGATGAAGCACAAAAACTCAGGTTCAGATCGGATGATGTAACACTGAGATATAACTGTTGGAATAATGTAGGGGCGCACTTGAGTCCAATGTTAAAGAACAATACCATCATCATCCTCCTCCTGTTACAAGGTTAAAAAAACAAAAAAACTTCTAAGTATTGAATTCGAAGCGGCTCTTGACACAGCAGGACTCTTATTTGCGTTCCAGTGATTATTTGTTCTCACTCAAAGGGAAAAGGAGTAGATTGAAGTTAAGTTTAATGAAGTTTGTGGATGCAAGGTTGATTTTTTTTCCATGTCATAACGTAAAAGGCATTCTTAGACTTTTTCAGGGGCTTGCCTTCAGTTTATTCCATCTTATCAAAACTTTCTATATTAAGGTTTGTGTAGTTTAAATGTATTTACTCTTTTCATTTTATGTTTTTAAAATCTAATCTTAAGTTTATGTCACTAAATGTAAGGGGCCTAAGAGAATATGTCAAAAGGAAGGCAATGTTTCTGTACTATAGAAACACAAATCCACATTGTATTCTTTTTCAAGAAACCCATTCAACGGACTCTGATGAAAAATTTTGGTCAAGCCAATGGGGAGATCAGATAACTTGTTCACATGGTACATCCAGATCAGCAGGCGTGGCTATATCATTAAATAACTTTCCAGGAAAAATAATATATACAGAAAATGACAAGTGACAGCCTTGGTCTCGTTCCGTTTTACATATTGACGACTCATTAATAATGCTTGGTAATATTTACGGTTACTGTAACACTTAAAAAAAATAAGGAGCTTCTTACAAATATTGAAGAAAATGTCTAGCAACTTAAAGATTTCCTACTAAATATATCTTATTGGGGAGGGACTGGAATATGGTTATGGATGAAGGACTTGATAGACACCCAAACAAATGTGCAAACTCCCATCCAAACCATATTTTGTCTGATTTCTGTAACAAATTAGGATTTATTGACTTATGGAAAGACAAACATATTAATGAAAAACAGTTATCTTGGTTTAAATCAGATGCATCGAGTAGATCTAGAATATCTAAAAAAAGTTAAATCTGGTCCTCTGGACATTCAAAAACAAAACAAAGCAAAACAATTTTAAAAATGTAGAAACGTTTCGTCTTTCATCCGAAAGACTTCCTCAGTCTGAGGTGCTGCATTCAGCTCAGTCTTATAAATAGCACCTTCTCAGAGTGGATCAACCAGTTTGCTGCTGACAACCAAAACCAGCTGCTCACATGATCAAGAAGGACCGTCAGCCTAACAATGGATCATTAGCACACTGACAGCCATCAGAAATTTGGAGACTTTTGGGATATGTTAAGGCCCTCAAAACGCCAAATCATTTGGCGGAAAAAATTGCAGCTCAGGCCTGAACAGAGAGAGGGGTTTAAAACCAGCAGCGATTAAATATTTGTCCACTAGAGGGAGACATTGACCAACATTCAGGACCTCAGGTCACTGGTGAGGATTGATGATGATGATGAAGCAGTTCTGCACAGAGCAGAGCAACAACACATGTCTTACTCTCTTCTTTAAACAGAAGGTGGCCTAACTGGGAAAATATTTCATTAACGACTGACACTTTCCATTTGAGCTTCTTTATTAAGCATTCAGTTCACATGCCGAATACTTCAGGTTTCAGCGCGTCACCACTTCATCCAGGGGATTTTGAAGTGTTTGCTCCACATTTAAACATCACCAGAACCTTTCTCACTGGGATACGCAGCAAAGCTAAATCCATTTTGTTTAGTTAGTCCAAAATCTCTCTCGACTCCAGGTGATGCCTTCAGCCTCACATGGTCCACGCTCAATAAAGCAGATGAACTGTGGTTGGTTTAGGATGGGATTCCAGCCAGAAATCCTTGTATCAGCTTTAATGGTTAACAGCAGCTCTCTTCATCCAGTTCTCTCATGGAAGTGGGGAAACGGGGCATAGGTGTGTTCATGGGCCCAACACAGGTGGGAATTTACAGCCACTTCTCCATAAACACTATTTTGAAACTAATAAACCACCTGGTTACATACACATTATTGTTTAAAAAAAAAAATCACTACTTTATAATGAAATTGTGTGTAATAGAATTATATTTATGGCAACACAACGGCTCAGTGGTTAGCACTGTTGTTTCACAGCAAGAAGGTCCTTGGTTCAATCCCTGGTTGGACCTGGGGTCTTTCTGTGTGGAGTTCGCATGTTCTTCTCGTGCTTGCCTGGGTTTTCTCCGTGTACTCCGGTTTCCTCCCGCAGACCAAAAACATGCATGTTAGTCTGCCTTCAGGCCCAGACCTCCCTTGCAAAAGAGATCTGTGATCTCAATGGGATTTGTCTGGTTAAATAAAGGTTACTTAATAAAAATATAGAAATCTTTACTAAATAAAAAATGTAGTTCCACTTGCAGGGTGCCCCTAGTGGCCGTGGGGCACTAAGCATCTGCATAGTGGGCCAGGCCTGCTGCTGTATCAGTGGACGCAGCCTCTCCGTGCAGACGAACGGTTTTTAATCCAAATCATTTTTGAAATTTGTTGAATCATCGCTTGCTGGCACTACCACTAAAGTCTGCCTGAAGCAGCTAGCCTGGTTGTGTCACTGCACCATAGGTGTCGCAACCATTACATGTGAAGAGGACGTGTCCCCCCACATGTAAAAAACGTTCATTTGGACCCCCCTTTTTACTGTGAAACGAGTTCAGTCAGCACCTTCTCTTTCTTCGTGAACAAATCCATTCCACTTGATTAATAGAATACTCAAGCCACTAGAAGTCCACTCCAGGTTTTCCTGGTTACCTCCAACTTCCAGCAGCAGCAGTTTCTGCTCTGACTCCTCCTGCCTCGGCTGAAAACGCTCACAGGTGGAGGAGGTGGAGACACCTCTGTGTTGCTCGCTTGCCAGTTTAGCAAACTTAGTGCGGGCAGTTGTTGACCGGTGGGTTGATCATAAACATATATACATGGTTAGGATGTTTGAGAGAAGTGCAGCGCTACGTCTGTAGCGTCTTATCTTAGCAGTAACTGTGACGCTGCAGGTGGAAGAGACGCTGTGTGTTCAGGTGCATTAAAGTTGAAACGTCTTTAAAACCCCACACCTTATTGTCCTCAAGCTTCATGAGAAACATCATTTAGATGAGTAGTGGTGAACACAAGTAAAAAAAATCTCGTGGTAATGCGTTTTATTTCTCTATAAACACAAAATAGTGCCGATCGGTGTGTTAAAGTCATTAAAGTTAAAAAAATGTCTTTAAAACAGCTGAATTTGCACAAACTTGGTGAGAGACATGATTTAAACGGAATTAAAGGAAAGCTAGATGAAATGCTGCTTTTTTGTTCTCTAATGTGGCTGCTAACTAGAACCCACAGAAGAGCTCACATAACTCCTGTTCTGGCCTCCCTGCATTGGCTCCCTGTGCATTTCAGGAGTCATTTTAAAATTCTGGTTCTAACTTTTAGGGCACTTCATGGTCAGGCTCCCAAATATTTACTGGACCTTTTGAAGCCTCTATGTCCCATCAGGACTTTGAGATCTTCAAATCAAATGTTGCTGATAGTTCCGAGAACTTATTTTAAAACACGTGGAGACAGAGCATTCCAAGTGGTGGCCCCCAGGCTTTGGAACGCTCTCCCTCTGTCACTGCGCTGCTCAGATTCCATTGACTCTTTCAAAAATGATCTTAAGACTTATTTATTCAGACTGGCTTTTATTTAAATTTTATTTACTTTTACTTTGTGAAGCACTTTGTGATGTCATTGTCTGTGAAAGGTGCTATATAAATAAATATTACTTACTTACTTACTTACTAATGTACTTTTTTGCACACACGCACACAAACACACAATCCCCCCCCCCCCCACACACACACACACACACACACACACACACAACGTCCCCCCCACACTAAAGATGCTTCCGACACCCATGCACTCACTGCACGATCTGCTCCGTGTATTCAGCTCTGGGTGCAAGAGAGGAGCGCCCAGAATGGTCCTGTATCGTGTGTTGAAGAGGAGCCAACGGTGCATGGACAACTTTTAACGAGAGTCTACGGGCAAAGATTTTTGTGCCCCAGGGCGGAAATATATCAGATGGTTTTGAACAAAACAACTTTACTCATCAACTATAAAATATTTATCTTACACAGCTAAAAAATATATACATATATTCTGAAATATTTGTATTATTTCATTTTTATTTTTTTAATGTCTTATTCAAGGTATTATGTTGGGTGTTTAGTGGTGGGGCGGCGCCCTAGCGCCCTCGATTGGCCAGCCGCCACTGAACGCAGCTCACTGAGCTCCTGGTGGTCTGGACTCTGGAGCATCATGAGGGTCCACGGAGACGGGAGAGGAAAACAGCACAATCTTTCATTAGCTGCAAAATCCCAAAAGTGCTGTTGAAACTCCTCAGCCAGAAATGAGACTTCTGCTGCAGACCTCCTCAGTTTTTCACTTTTTCGTAGCGTTTATTCCCGGTTAGCTTGTCGTAGTTAGCGTGTTTTGTCTGGTAGTGCCTCTTGATATTGAATTCCTTGAAAACAGACAGTCTCTTGGCAAATTAGACAGATGCAATCGTTTCATATTTCATTGAAGAAAAAAAAAAACACGTAAATTTCCACTACAGTAGTTCTGGAACCCTTGCTGTCAACTTTTTTTTTTTTTAAGTTACAGTCGCCATTTTAGAAATGTGCTGGAAAGAATCACACCGCCAACTTCTGGTGAAATATAAAATAGCTTTTTGTACGTGTGTATTTTATACAGTAGTCAACAGTGCTGGGCTGGCGGTCACATATTAAGGATTTTATGAAAGAGGCTGCGGAGCAGTGAAAATTTGAACACGGGTCGCAAATAGCCCCCCGGCCGGAGTTTGGATACGCCTGCATTAAAATTTTAAAAAGGCTCCAGTAATAAAAGAATTAATGTTACCGTTACATTATTTAGTCAAATCTATTAAAAACTATTTTGATTATGTTTTTCCATTAGTTCTATAAAGACAAAGAATCTCCTCTGGCCTCCATGAGGAGGTGCTGCAGCACCCTCTGCACCCTCACTTCCCCAGAGACCGTCTGAAAAACTGAAACCAGTTCCACTAAATCACAAGTTTGGCTGCGTACTGGCACATTAACAGATGGATTGTTGTTCGTTTTCATCGATTTTCTCTTGCAAAACCACAAAAATACTTTGAATTTTATTTATTTGTCAATCATTTCAAAAGCTCCAATCTTCCAAAAACTCTGGACTGATTTTTTTTTTTTTTTTTTTATGTGGAAATAAAAACAAACATTTGTCATAAAACAGGAAAGAAAAAACAAAGTATTTTTTCTCAAAACGGCCATAAAATAGCTGGTCTGAAGAAAAAAGAATTGCAGACTTTCGTCAAACTAAAGGTCTTTAAGAAGCTAAAATTTCATAAACTGCCTTCACACAATGATTATGTCGAGCTTTAAAATAATCAACAGTGTGCAAAATATTTAAGTATTTTTTGAGGAACACTTAATGTCAGAAAGTTAAAACATGGTTTGAAACTTTTGCACAGTGCTGTAAAATCACAGCTGAAATTATTAAAATCATTTTTTAATTTATGCAACCGTAATAAGATTAATTCTTTGGTTTCTAATTTTCCAATCCTGTTGTCATTTTGGAGCCACAGCACTGTGCAAAAGTCTTAAGCCGTTGCATGGAGTCCACAAAGCGCTGAAGGGTAATTAGTCAGATTATTAGAAAAGATGCAGACGATCTGCTCAGTTTTCAAAATAAAACCCAAAACCACTGATGAAGGACATTTAATCAAAACTAAAAACAGTGAACACATGAGCTGTTTTTGTTTTTTATTGACTATTACATCATTCGGAATTTGAGGGTTATCATGCTTTAAAAAAAAAAAAAAAAAACATTGTAATGTGACAATTTTGTTAAATTCAAAACATGAAAAACTAAAGAATCGGACTGCTCTGCTAAAATGCCGACCTGCGAGACGCTTGAGATGCTACCGCCTCGAACGTTGGGAGGCAGAGATGGACACGTGAAGCGAGGGGAGACGAACAGAGGGGAGGAAGAATGTATGAACGAGCTCAAAGATTATTTGAGAGGACGCAAAAATAAAAAGCACAACACGCCTGGTAAAGACCTCACTTCTGTGTTCTTTGCTCACCATACTTAGAACAACCCCCCAAATCTGTTTTCTAGTTGAGACCTCGTTTGAAAAGAGGGATGAGTTAGTCGAGCTAGCTGCAGTGTTTTTAATGCTCGTCACAACTGAACAAAATATTCAGTCTGTATAAAACCTGATGGAAAATTTACTTCAACACATTAACGGTGCTGATAAGGGCAAAAACAGTGTGTGTGTGTGTGGGGGGGGGGGGGGGGGTGACAGCAGCCTCAACTAAAGAAAAAAAATGCATCAAAAACATTTTCATTTTAGACTATTTGTGCATCTATGTTTAAATTAGATTATAAGCCCAAGAATAATATATAGAGCATCTTTAAAACGTGTTAATGAGTCCAGATGTTCATGTGATACACACCAGCAGAAACAGCTGCAAGTCCCCGTTTAAAGTGATCTCGGCTTCAAGTCGTACGATTCTGAAAATGTGAAGCCAGAAAAACTTTTTAATAAATCATAATTTTTCTTTGTTTTCTAAGAACGGGGGGGAAACACAACTAAAATTAAACGTTAAAAAACTAAAACAAATGTACACAAAAAGGGAGAAAAAAAAAATGGCACGGTTATACACTGGAAGCAGATTTTAAAAACAATCAAAACTGCTGGAAGTTTCTCTCCCCACCACCACTAACCTGTCACAGGCACCTGAACATGAAACAAGGAGAGAGGGGTTGGACAATAGAAGAGGAACTTGCATATAACAGGAAGAACTTTCAACACACACACACACACACACACGTCAGTCACAACCTGGAAGCCTGCATCAGCATCTTTGAGGTGATTGCACATCCTGATTTAGAGGTGGGGGGGGGGGGGGTGGTAATAACTCCCCCCTGCCCTCCAGTCACTGATTACTCGTCCCCTCTGTTTCGGGAAGCGGTTTAGTTTTTGGTTTGCAGGCTACAGCTCGAAAACTGATCTGAATAAATGCATATTCAGTGCAGCACTGCTGCTGCAGACAAGTGCTTTAAAAAGACTAGTTTGAGGGTGGGAGCAATGTGGGGAGGGGTGGGGGGGGGGGTCAAATAAAAGCTATTAGTCTTAACATCTTGATCACCCTGTTTCCAGTCGCAAAGTCTTTAATTCTTCCAGCCCAAACTATTTCTCATTAACCCGACTGTGTCGACTCCTCCGTGGATTCTGTGCAATTTGAGCCACTTTATGCCGGATTAATAATTTCCACGAGCACGTGACACAAATATAGATTACTGCTGCCGGACCCGAGGCTGCGGAGCTACACTCAGAACGGTTCCTGTCGAGACGGCAGCGTGACAAACACAAAACCAGACGGCAAAACACAAAATGACAAAATGGAGAGATTTTAAAAAATAAAATTAAAATATTTCCCTTTCTGCTCACAGGTGGCCTGACAGCTGGTTGTTTTTTTTTTTTTTTTTGGGGGGGGGGGGGGGGGGGGGGGGGGGGCACAGTGCTGAGAAGCGTACTTTAAGAGTTACCGCCCAACGTCCAGCAGTATCCATGAGCGCGAACAAGGAACAATCAGCAAAGATGGCAGACAGACAGAAAGACGCACAGAAAACATTTTGTGCTTTCTCAACAAGGAAAAACTGGAAAAATTAAATAATTACAATTTAAGCCAAAGGAAAAGATCAACAAGAAACTATTTGGTGCTTTAACATGACTTAAATTTAGTATTTCCAATAAGAGAAGAAAACAGAACAGTGTTTGGCAAAAACAATGTTTCATATCTGCATGGCTTTAGCAACACTACCTGAGTTAC
Source organism: Nematolebias whitei (assembly GCF_014905685.2). Taxonomy (NCBI): domain Eukaryota; kingdom Metazoa; phylum Chordata; class Actinopteri; order Cyprinodontiformes; family Rivulidae; genus Nematolebias; species Nematolebias whitei. The sequence goes on from NC_056511.1 coordinate 36,148,572, forward strand.
ATTTAATCATTCGGTACTTTAGTTGTTGGTTTAACAGCCCAGAGCCATTCTTTAAGGAGTACTTCTTGTGGATACATATAGATTTTTATAGTCTTTAAGATAAAGATTAATTTGTTTACATAAAGTGCCAGTAATCCACACGTTAACCAAATCTAGATTACAAAGAAACCCTGGACGGTTCCTCAGGGAGGCGGAACGAACCGATCCACATTTAAAGTGATGTCACAGCGGATCGACCAGTTGGAAGAATTTGGGCTCGCTAGGATCTCGTAATCAGAACCTACAGCGCACGCTGACACAAGAGTTAGGAAACTGTGCAACAAAAGTGAAGACGAACTTTAAATGTTTAGAGAAATTAAAAAAGTGAACTGCAGGCTACACCAGCACCTTGTTGATGGTTTAGTAGCTCGTAACATATTTCATGGTGTTATTGCACTCGTCTGCTAAACGTTCTAAAACACCGTCACGTTCCGACACGCCGGGGACCTCAGATTAATATTGCGATGAACAGCGAACTCGTTCATTTACACCAGTAAACAAATTTTAAAACACTGCGCCGTGAAGCTAAACAAAAACAAGCTGAAGATCAGCTGAAGCGTTAAAAAGCAGTACGTGGAGAGAAATGTGGTGATCTGTAGTGATATCCTGAGTGTTGCAGCGGAGCGTGGCGCACAAGACGCGGAACATCTCGTCAGAGGCGAAGCTTCGGGTTCTTCTCTCCTAAACTCAGAACTCATCTACAGACGTGTGTGAACCTGAATTTAAGAACAGTCTGTGAGGATCTCATGACCATCCGAGTGAAATGTATCAAAAGTCTGAAGATAAATGTGAACGGAGACCCGGTGGCAGAAACCGTTAGCGCATCTGAAATAACTAAAGGGGGCGGAGCTTTCCTTCAACTTGGGCACCACGGTACCTCAGCTCTGGGAGGGGGGGGGGTGTCATACAGCAAATTATTTTCATCAGTTCAGTTGTGATACATGTTTTTAAAAACCTGGGCTCTGAGTAGTTTCCTCTAAAGGATTTAAGACGTTCTCTCTTTCTGGATGGAGCCTCGCCGTCGTTTCAACAGGAATCCGAGCATTTGTTCCAAAACTTAAAAGGCTTGTTTTTTTTTTATTCTCCAGAAAGTCCTCTGCTTTCATTCGACATGAACTGAAGCTTGCACACAGTATGGATCATGACTTGATGCATCTACAGTGAGCTCGTCTGAATGCGTGAAGAACGTGACTGAGGCGTCCCCGCAGCTGGACTGGCTGCCGCGGTTCAGGAGATAAAGGCTTGTGGAGCTGCAGTCAGAGACACCTTCCTTTTGTTCAACTCCTGAACATCATCCCTTAAAAGCCACGAGACGAGGACTACCACAGCTAGAAAGTTGCACAGAGTTCATTCATTGTGGTGGAGAGGCACCGATCAACCTGTTTCAGTCCATCCAGAGAGTGTTCGTTCTTATGATGCCCTCCAAACAAAACAAACAATAAAAAACAAACGAAAATAAAATTGTCTTATTATACCCGAGGATCCAGGGGGAAACATGCTTAGATGTCAGAGTTTTCACAGTTGTCACCTTATCCAACAGGATTTTTGTTTTCTCTCTTCAAGGTAGAAAACTGCAGCACCCAGAAGAAAAAGTCTACCTCAGTGATCAGGTCCGTCCTTGGTCTCGTCATAAACCACTACTCTTTTTGGATCTACAGCAGAGAGAGAGAGAGGGGGGGGGGGGGGGGGGGTAAAGAGTTACTCTTCATGCCAGCCTGAGGAGCACATTCATCACCGTTACCCAACAATCAGCTATAAAGAAGGAATAAGAGAAAAGGACAGAGTTTAAAACAAAAGACTGAATGAAAATGTGGCTTCAAGGAGACGGTGAGTTCAGTGAAGCCACCACAGCTGTAGCTCACTGTAGCTCAGGACAACCACCTGCTGCACGGCTCCAGTTCATCGACTCGAACCTCCCGTCTCTACAAACGTCTAGATAAAAGCCAAAACAACTGCTTTGTAGGTTTTCTTTTGCTGACTCTGAGCCTCTTAAAGGAAATTAAAGAAACTAAAACTCATGCAAAACACCTAAAACATTGTGGTGCTCGGGAACCAGAACTAAATATTACACTCAGTAGCCAAACACCCAACTCAAACTGCTCCCGACACTGGCTTCACAGCTAGGCCTGTCACGATAACTAATCTTACTGGGCGATTAATTGTCTCAGAAATTATTGCGATAAACGATAATATTGTTTGAAATTTGACAATAATTAGTAATAATTGTCAAATTTAAGATGAAATGTTGATTAATTTTTGTGTGTAGTACCTTTTTTGACCACTGGATGGAAGTATAAAACTATTTGAACTGAAGGATGGATAGTGAGGGAGCAAGCAGCGTGTCTCTAAGAACAATGGGAGGGAGGTCCCTTGACGTGACATGGGCCACAGACATAAATACGTAGACGCCCCATTGAGCGCTGAATCGTACGTCGTTGCCATTTTAAATGTGGCGAAATTGCCGCAAAGAAATGGACAGAACTTCATAAAGCACCGTTCTACAAAGTGTTTTAAGTTAATCCCCGTCATTCACACACACTAACATATATGGAAAACAAACAGGCACCAAAGAAAAGATTTGTAACTTTTAACATTACAAATGTTAACGCTGCAGCGAGCCAGCCCCCTCAACGGGGCGTCCATCGTTTATGTCTATGACATGGTTGTCTCTCCTTCCTGTTCGTTGGTTCTCAAAATGGCGGACGCTCTGTGTGGTTTGAGCTCTTTAGAATAGAATTTGTCACACAAAGCTTTTAATTTAAAAAAAATCATTAAAACAAGTTCGCAGCTTCTTTTGGCAGGAAAAAAAAAAACTTTTTACACCAAGACACGAGTTTCGATTCTGGAGTTTCGACAAGACGGAGGTTTCAAAATCTCAAAGATCATCTTTTAATCAGCAGATCAGTGTCCCTGAGTTTTCCCTGTCTATAAAATGACATTCTCCAGGATTTCCTTGATTTCCAGAGTCACAGGGAACTCAGAGAACTGATGCAGACGATAGATCGAACTCCCTGAAAACAGCATACACCTGATAATGTCTTCCAGAAACTCATGTCACATTACAAATATAACCTTAAAACTCGTGTGTGCGCAAGAAAAATAAACGAAACTATTGAAAGTTCCTCATCAGCAACAAGAACCACCAACATGAACTTTTTTGTGTCCCCCCCGGATTTCTTTTTTCCTCCAGTGCTCCGTATATTTACCTTGTTTTTGCAAGTTGAAAACGAATTCCATTTCTGTTTGAAGAAAAAAAAAAAAACACGTTAGTTCAGCATCAAGACATGGTCATGAAGACTCACACGCAGCACTGATAAACACTTTCATAAACAAGTTCACTGAAAAACAGAAGAAACTATTAGATTTAATTAGCTTTAATTATTATTAGTCATTCCTGTTTGATCGTGAATGATCTCATCCTCCAAAACATGAGGCTTTTAAAACAGACTTTTTCTGCACAGACACAGAAACTATGATCAAATATGTAACGATAAGTTCTTATGGTAAAAGTAGTAAACCACGGTGTTTTTTGTACTAAAACACCACATATCAGTAAATCAAATGAGATCTTGCCGACACACCAACACAGAAGCACACTTTCAACAGAGCAGTGTTACCTTTAGTGTGATAGGCGACAGCAGCTTTAACATCAAACGACCCCCAGCTACACCTCCTGTCTTTAGCGAGGCTCTGCTCTTTAGGAGACCCAAACAACACAGTGGTTTGCTGGCCCTGTGCAGGCTTAGCACCATTGTCTTTACTGGCAGCCGACCCAGAAGAACCTGCACCTTTAAGCTCAGCCTTTGTATTTTCCTGCAACTTGGCCTCCTCCTCGCTGACCACACAAGGAGAACAAGCGTTTGACACTTGGCAGGCGCCACAAGTCCTTTTCTCTGGGTCTTGAGACAAAGCGCCAGGTTCTATAAATGATGGGCTAACATCAAAAAAGGGCTGGGCAACCTTGTCTCCAACAGTCTGACTCTCGTGTCGAGAAGTCACAGAAGTCTGGTCCTCAGCAGGCACATTTCCTCCTTCTAGTCCCAAGTTGGGCTCGTTGATGAAGGAGAGCCCCCACTGATTCTGGAAGATGTCTCCCAGGGCTTTCTGATTTGTCTGAGCAGCCGGTGGGTCAAGGTGACGAGCGCTCGGGAGCACGGGTTGCATATTTAAAGGGTAGACTAAGAGAGTACACTTCTTAAGCTCACTTGCTTCTCCGTCTACAGGACTTGTTGTAGAGCTACAGTTACTTTCCAAAGATGCTACATTCTCGCCGCTTGGGATAGATGGGGCTGATTGAACACTAGCAGCAGGAACGAAGAAGGTGCCCGAAGACGGGCAGCCGTTTCCATTTCCAGAAACAGGACCATTAGTAAAGCTAGCTGAGGAGATAGTTTTCATAGCAGACATCGGAACTTGAGTCAGTCTTACAGGAGGAAGAGGAGCAGTTACCTCTTCTCCAGTTTGAGCCACTTTATTGAGGTTTTCTTTTACTTTACTTGCATAACTGATCTTAGGAACAATTTTAGCACTGCTATTGTCCACAGGAAACACGGGAGGGGGCTTAAACAAAGTCCACGAGTCCTCTTTTGAAGGTGAGGAAAGCTTGCCTTTGTGCCTTTCTTCGCTTCTTTTACCAAACGTTCCAGCTGTTTTGCCATCCGAGTTTTTCCTTTGAGATTCACCCACTGAAGTCTCCGACGCCACGGTCCGCTTGGCCGCCGACTGAGCTTCGACTTTATGGGCGGCTCTGCCTTTCTCGGTCGCCTCGAGGTTCAAAGCTCCCAGCTCGTGCGTAGTGTTGCGGGGCTGCATGTCTTTGTCTTTATCCCTCGTCACATTATCAGTGTTCTTGGCATTGTTACATCTGGCCTTGCGTTTCTTCGGAGTAGTATATCCACCTTCAGAGCCGCTGCCATCATTGTCCTTGCTAGAATAGCCATTTATAATGAGGCCACAATTTACAACACCATTCTGAAGCAAAGCAGAGTCTCTCTTATCCAAAGGCTGGAGCTCATGAGGACTCAAACCCGCAGCCTTTTCCTTGTCATTTTTATAGTCCATATTCTTCTTATGCCCTGACAGCTTGCTGCTCGCTCTCGGAACAGACGTGTAGAACTTCTGCGTCCCCTTTTGCTTCACATTTGCATTATTTAAGTGTCTGTTGCCGCTGCTGTTCGAAGGATGCGATATAACGACGGTATCAGACAGCCGTGGATTCTTCTCTCCTTCCTCGTCGCTGACGTTTACTTTTTTAACGCCTGAAAGGGGAAATAAAATCAGTTTACACGGAAAAGACAAAAGGAAGCAGTCGTTAAGATTGTACACAAAAGCTTAATTATCCTTTAACCTCAACAGAATTAAAAGAACCAAAGGAGGCTTATTTTGTGGCATTAATACAAACTATCATTTATAAACACATCCCATACAGTTGTCATCCACAAACTACGACCTGATCTGACAGATATCAGTTTTGAAAAAGGAGCAGGAGTCACATTCAGGTAGATTTCCAGGCTTGGCCTTCAGGTGCATCAAGTGCTGTGTCAACGTGGGGCTTCAACCTCCTCGGTGCTTCTCCCACCATGTTTGTTGGCACAACACACACTGCATTTAAAACAGCTTTGCCACAGAGGAACAAACATATTCTTGCCTTTTTTTTTTTTTTAAGAAAATGAACCTTCAAGCGGCTGTCGGCGCTTCCAGTAGTCGCTCAGCTGCGTGGCTTCTCGTTGACCACACAACTTGGGCCTGTCAGCTGGCTAACGGTTAGCTAGCGACCACTAACCGGTAGTTGACGTCAAAAACATCTCGGTACCAGTCGCTGGTCGAGCGATTCCCTCCCTAAACACGACAACGGCATGTTAAAGCGTCAGAGAATCCCACTCGTCCACGGTTTTTCCAACTAGCCGGCTAAGTGTAGCATTAGCTCGCGGAGATATTCTGACATGGCCGACAGGAAATGGCAGCACAGAACATTCCAGCGGAGCCGGCTCGGTTTCCTAAACTGGACACAGACGTGCCGGAATCAAACTGATACAACTTAAGATTACTGGAAATGATGAGCCATGCGCTTATATTAGTGCGTGGCCCGAGGGGAGTTTTACAAAACACTTCGCTACACGAGTAAAGGAAAACTAGGCGGCGAAATCGGTGTTGTGCTGAAAAAAGGCACCCCGTCGTCAAGAGCCCCCCTTCACAAGGAAAGCGCGTTTCAAGGCTCGTTTTTAATACACATGCGGAAAACGCCTAAACGAATTAAAGAGTTGTGCTTCTCGGTCCCGTTAAGGACACGACAATGTCTTGGCAACATATATTTACAGGGTGCTTTTTTTCGGCACAACACCGGCGCACAAGGTCAATCCGCTACCTGTCAAAACCACCAGTAGCGACAACGGTCACGCAGCGTGAGCAGCTCGCGAGCCAAATGTGCGCCTTTCTTATGTGACACGCGACCAAACATGTCTGCTCCCTACCGGCTTCTCGAATTATCCGGAACAGCGACAAAAAAAAAAAAAAAAAAAGGCTAGCTAGCAGGCTAAACTCCCAGTCACGTTAGTTAGCAAATGCTAGTCGGTTCGTTGACATTAGCCGACATTTCTCCGACCTGTTTTCTTCGTCTGCGTTTCCTGATGCTGGCGCTGGAAGTGGCTCTGATCATTTTTCAGACAAGCTGCGCGCTGGGTTGAGCTCCTGTCCCCTCCGTGCTGGTAGTAGTGTCTGTCTTGTGCCCGATCTTTGGGCTGTTCCTCCATTGAAAGTGAAGAACGTCGGACCCGCTCAGCCTGTGTGTGTGTGAGCAGCTCCGGGTCCAATCACTACCAGAGTCAAGCGGAAGCTATTTGCAGCGGCTGTAAACGTCAGCAGTAAAAACGGCTAAAAATGGCTCTATGAGCAGCAACGCACGCGAAATGTTCCGACTTGCAAGGAAAATATATATTTTTTTCTGTGTACAAAGATGTGTATTATTGGAATACAGAGGAAGTGATTTCTTTAAAAAATTTTTTTTTTTTTGGAGTGGGGAAATAACGGGGTGGGGTTCGTGGAAGAGCCAAAATCATATGACCGGAGGCGCTGCCACGTCTCCAAGCGAGTGGACACATTTTGACTGAGGGTCACAGGAAAACCAGCCCCTCTCCTTAAATGGAGAGAGATTTATAAACCTTTTTAAGCCTTACGGAACATTAATATTAGGTTAGGCGGTAAATAGAAATGCACACTTTTGCATATTTAGCCACGCAAATTAAAAGCACGCACACCGGTGCACATAGGAGTAGGACTCCTTATATACGAAATGGTTGAAGCGAATAAAAATAGCAGTCAAAGCATAAATAAGCAGTCTCGTATTAAAAATTAAGATAAACTGTTCTTTTTGCTGGCTTGCTGTCACACTTGAGTTCCCAAGTTTGGTAGACTAATGCAGCAATTTTGCATTTATACGTCAAAAACAGCGCCATGTTTACCATCAAATCAAAGTTTTTCTGCTGTACTTTTATATGTAAATGTACAAAGTGCGCCCTCTGGTGGTAAAACTTACACAGTGCGACCACTTAACCTTATAGTCTGGTCTCCTAAAGCCCTATTCTTGACCCAGGTTAAATTATAATAATAATTATCTGTATGCCCATGTCATGTTACCTAACGATTCTCTGAACTTATTAAAAAAAAAACCTATTTACAAAGTAAACATCGGATACACATCTTCAGTCCAATGCAAGATGGTTGCCACAGGTAAGCGCCTGAAAAAGTTGCTGCCACTCAGACATTTTTAAAGATATGGAGCTAAAATTTGGTGTGGTAGTAGCTGAGAGTCATCTCCAATTTATATTATGTCTGTTAGCAAAATAACAAACCAGTGGAGTAATTTTAATGAATTTCCCAGGAGTAATCAGGGGATGCACGTCTACAACTGATTAACTTTTTGAGTCTCCCCAAATCAGGATGACTACCACACGGCTGGTTCTGGAAAACACAAAATGATTATAACTCGGTCATTTGTCCAGATATTGAGCTAAAATTTGGTGTGGTAGTAGCCGAGAGTCATCCTCAACACAGATCTTGTGAGGTCTCATAATTTTTGCACGGGATGGTATTTTTTATTTATTTACACAGTTTGACTATAAAATTGACATTTCTCATCATATGGTTACCTTAAAACTTCAGAGAGCTTATTGTAGCGTAACAAATAAAGTGAAATGCATTTGATGCTTTTCAAAACCAAACTGATGTTTACGAACTCTTATCAATGATCATCAATCATCACACTCGTAATGTTCACACTAAAAGAAAGCACTCCTGATTTATAACCACCTATAATAATACAGATTTAAGCTGCCCTCCTTTGGTGTACGCACGTGACGGTGACTGCTGCTCTTTCAATAAACTATTTATACAACAGCTGTGTTTGAAGCCTAGATTTATTTTTAAAAAGGCTGGTTTCTAAAAAAAAAAGTTATTTCCAGTCATTTGTGCACAGTCTAGTCTTAAAGAAGCTAAATACTGTGAGGTTTGAGTGTATTTAGATGTTTAAGAGACATGGTATTTTTACCACATCCGAGCAGATTCATGGAGTATAAAGCAGTGCCGCTGTAATGATTCCACCTCTGTAAAGCCTTGATGTGAAAATAAAACATTATGTCTAAATACTCTGTGGAATTATCTGATTAGAAATGTCAAAAACTAATTGAACTCAAACTTATAATGCAAGAAAGCTTATACTAGGTATATAACATTTACCTAATGCTTCTTTTTAGATGGACACCAGAGCTCAAAGCAAATGTTCAAGAAAACGTTCAATTTTTTTATGTTTAACAGTTGAGCTCTTTAAACCTTTAATCAGCACTCAAACTGACAGTCGTTAACAAAAGTGTTTTAATGCTGCGTAATAAGGAACTTCATCGTAAATGAAAACAACATTATTTCAAGTGTGTTGGCTTCAAAATAAAAGCACAATTTGTAGCCATGCTTTTGCAGGAACTTCGTGTTGTAAATGATAAACATCCATATTGGATGATGACGTTTAAGTTATTTTTGTGCCACGCTCAATCAAATCAAATCAATGTACAGAAACGTCTCTGAACGCCTGTTAAACATCTGGCATTTCTCAAAGGAATGCATTTCGCTCCACATCTGTAAATTTGACTCTGCTGCCGTACTGGTGTTTGCTGGAGTCGCTTCTCTGTGGCGGCCATCTTGAATGTGCTTGACTTCAAAGATTCGTCGATCACTTTCTGACCGTTTCGTTAAAATTCACGAGTTATTTTGCTAACAGACAGACAAAGGAACACAAACATGAGTAAAAACATTATTGCCCTCAAATATTTATTCACCTTTCTTTGTTTATCATTTGATAAAAGAGTCATGTTGTCAAAATTTCAATGACCAGGTTTGTAAATAAAGTTCACAGAAAGAAGTGCAGTTCATGGCGATGATTTATTTTGGCGGTCGGGGCCCAGTCAGAACTTTTAAAACCTGCTGGAGAGACCAGTAAAAATAAAATATCCGTCTGGATCAGTTCGGATACGGGCGAAGCTACAACGGCTGCACATACAGAAATGTTTCCTGTAAACCAGTGACCTGCTTGCAGCTACACCAGGGCTATTCAACTGGTGGCCTGGGGGCCACATCTGGCTCACAGGCGAGCTCAGTCTGGCCCCACAGATGAGTTCATTTAAAATAAAACTGGATATTACATAAAAAATATCCACAAGAAACATTTGAAAAATCTGACGTGACAAATATTTGTGTCCAAGTGTTGATCCTGTAGACGAGTTCATTTGAAATATAACAAACTCTTAAATTACATTTACATAATAATTATTATTGCTGGATGTCCAACCCTTGAGCTGCCAGTAATTGTGGCCCCTGATCAATTTTGTATCATATCCCTGATCTATGCTGTAAATTATTGTTTATCGTTTGAAAATCAATAGATCAATTAATCATCATTAACCCAGCACATTTCTTGTAACGCTGTACAGTTTCCTGGTACAACATGTGGTGAAGGACTGAGTCTGTAAAAGTTCTGGTGAAGAGGCCAGAACTGGAAGTCTACTGGGCTCATGGTTCCTTCAGACTGAGACCTGAACGTCCTCGTGTCGTAGAACTTTGTAAGTGAGCCAGTAGAGGACGTTAAACATGAGGAAGCTCATGGGGAAAACAGCTCGGGAGATGGTGTCGATCCTTTTCGCTCGCTCCACGAAGCGCCGCCGTATTTCGTAAAAGCCCAGACCGGGAGGTAAGTCGGCAAAGACTGGCGTTGCGTCCATTTCCGGTGCGCTTCCCGCTGACAGCGCGAGCCCGATGCTTTGGAAGAGGAAGCCCTGCTGCGCTAGCTCCTCCTCCTGGAAGACAAACACACCAGGAGATTAACAACGTTTTAGTTTGAGCTTCCAAATCTGAAGCACCCGCCATCTTGCCAGGTGCTACGTGTATCACGCTGTACAGTTTACATTTACTGTGGAGAACATCCTGTGCTCCAGCATCAACGTGTGGCATGGAGGCTGCACAGAAGTCTGTTGGATTCAGTCTCCCCACCATCACAGACATCTACACCTCCAGATGCAGGAAGAGGGCCACCTGCATCATGAAGGACCCCACTCACCCAGCACACACACTTTTTGCCCCACTCCCCTCAGGAAGGAGGTTGAGGAGCGTTAAGTGTAGAACCACTAGACTGAGGAACAGCTTCTACCCTGAGGCTGTTAGACTCATGAATCTAACCAGAATAATCACTGTGAATAAAAAATCACTGTAATGCCACTTGATTGTTGATATGTGCTGCTGCCTATCCATGCTGCTGATCTCACGCTGCTGATTTATTTCATGCTGCAGTGTTCATTCGTCCTCTTCTGCTCACACTGACTCATGTTCGTGCTGCTGTTGTTCGGCGTATTGTTTTTGTACTATTAGTGCTTAGCGTATTCTTAGTTCATATCTTAGATCTTATTACTGTTTTTCTTTTACAATTTATACTTTTGTTGGATGTAACTGGGACTCTGTGTACACAATTTCATTCCACCACGTCAGAGTCAGAGAGATTTATTTGTCATTTGCATCTCATGTGGTGGAACGAGATTATGTACACAGGGTCCCAGCTACATCCAACAATAAAATGTGAAAGAAAAACAGTAATAAGATCTAAGATATGAACTAAGAAAAACAAACTAAATAATACATTAAGCACTAGTAGCATAGAAACATTACGTCGAACATGATGCAAATGACAATAAAGAACCTTGACCTTGACTTTGACATGCTGAAACCACAAATTTTCCAAGTCTTCTGCAAGTTATGTGCTGCATCATCAGTATAAAAACAAATAGAAACAGCCTTGTTTTACTTATTTAAACACATATTGTGCTTGTTGTGAAAGCAGGGGACTAAAGTTTGCTGTGATGAACCTCCCAACTCCGTCAAGCTTTGATCCAGTGAGCTGCAGCTCATTCTAACCACACTTGTCCACTTAATCTACCTTGAGCTCTGCTATCAGTGTCTGTAGTTACTTAATTATCTTAAAATCATATGTTTTGTCCTCACAATTCTGTAAATATTTAGATCCTTTACAACTTGCACTTTAGTATTTAAACATGGTTAACTGGGATTTTGTCTACCCTATACACTTATGCACTACTTTGCATAGATTTTTATTTTTAAATTAGTAATACAGGTTGGTAACAGGTTATTATTGAGGAAAATATGTTACTAATAATGATCGTATTATATAGGTCAGGTGTCTGCAACTTGCGGCTCTTTGGTCTCTCTGCAGTGGCTCGTTGAAGCTTTGACCAAAAGTTAACATGAAACTCAATTTCATACCCACAACAAAAGAGACAAGTTTTAGCAGTTTTTCTGCAAATAATGTTTGAATAATGCTACTAATAGAAGAAAATGTGGATTAAATTTACCATTAGATACTTCATTTATCCAAAATCCAGCTTTACAGTGGGATCTTTGGAATACCTTTAAGACATATTGCTTCAAACAAATACGGTACATTTGATAACTGTGAAATAAAAAATAATAATAATTAAAGTCAAAGTAAATAAAAGCATTTGTTTTTCATTTAAAAGGTTCAATAAATCACTATTATATGGAAGCGGATTAGGGCCACAATGTGATGTTTTTATTGAATTTTTCAGAATTATGACTTTAACTTTAAATTCTGAGAAAAATAAGTCAGAATCCAGGAATTAAAAAAAAAAATTATTGCACTATTACCCTAATCCTCTTCCCTACTCACTTTAATGTTATGCGTATTATGGCAAAATGAGATACTTAATTACTTTTCCACAAATAAAAGATGGACTCACAAGGTCTGCAGAGTTCAGTGTTTTAATTTTCTATCACAATTTGTCTAACTAGTGTTTTCTTTCCTACTTTGCATAAATACTGTATTTTATTTTGTCCCAAAATGTAAAAATATCAATAAATATCAAAACTCATATACTTTTAATTTTATAATGTCATGCCCACATGCCAGATTCCCTACTTCATCTGTCAAACTCAAGGCCCGGGGACTAAATGGGACCCTTGATGACATCTTATCTGGCCCCCAAGATGTTATTTTAAATGTAAAATACTTTTGTCAGTTTAATTTTTTTCATTAGTATTTGATTATGAAGTCAAAATTGCAACAAAGAACATCATGAGACCAATCAAACTCTTGTTGAGGAACCTGCAATCAAGAAAAGATGTTGGGTATCTGACTTGAGTTCATGTAAATTCTGAAACCAACCCTTGGTTTGAAAAATGTTTTAATTTTGGCCCCCTGTTGTAAGTGGGTTTGACACCCCTGCGGCCTACCCCAACGAACTCGAAGTGGTCCACGGACTTTAATTCTGGTTGTGCTTACTGACCTCGAATTGATTTTATGTGCCACAACTGAACAATGTTGAGTTATTGTGAATGAGTTGAATAAAGTTTGACTTACCTGACTGTTTTGTTTTGCTTAATGCACCTTATAATCTGGTGCGCCTTATAGTAATTTAAGTATGTTGATTAGCACCTACCAAGATGGCGGCACTAATTATTTCCTAATTAGCATAGACTGCACTCTGGTTGTCCATACCAGCATGTCTGTTTCAGTGATTAGACCTATCCCTTTGACTGAATGGGGATCCAGTACATACCCGTGCACAGGCGCTGCACCGCTGGCTGACGCTGCCATGAGAAGGATTGTTTCCTGGTGTGTTGTTTCCTTTCACCTTACTGTCCCCACTTCCCTGCTGACAGCAACAAAAGACACAACTTTCATCTTTACGCTGCTTCAAATTTAAAATTAGCCACACGGTTTTATTTCAGTCATTATTTATGAAGGATGGTGGATCTGGCCTGTTTTTGCAGCTCTTTGGTTTGTTCTCCTAATAATATCCAACAAAACGAGCTACAAAAACTCCCCGATTTAGAAATAAGATGACTTGAGTTAATCGCAGGTCGTTGCTGGCTGCGTTTCTCAGCAGGAGTTCAGCATGCGGCTGAACTGTTGCTCCTGCATAGCCGGGCGCAGCGAATAGCAGGTGACAGCTGCCCGAGGGCCTGAGCGGGTGAGCTGGACTCACAGTTCTCTGCCGCTGCTGCTGCTCTTTCAGCTTCTTCCTCAGTCTGAAGAACTCCTTGTGCTGCCGCGAGACGAAGTTAACAGCTGCGTACTCCAGCAGTGCAGCGAACACGAAGAGGAGGCACACCGCCATCCAGATATCTATGGCTTTGACGTAGGACACCTGCCAAACCAGAGGGACAGCATGTAGGGTAATCAGGGTCGTTTTAGAGGGGCGACGTTGCCACGGTGACGTTATCTGTTTGTGTCCAAAGCACTAAAAGGAAAAGCATGTTTTAGTCTGATGCATTCCATATGTTCCATATCATGCAGGAGTTATATTTCTGTATTTAGCATCAAAATTTGATGCTGCACAGTGTTCGACATATCAGTGGGACTTCACAGTGTGGAGGTATACCTCTAGATCTTTTTAAAAGGGATTCTGTAAAACTATGAACAATTAATATCTCACCTGCTGCACATAGCTCTTTCATCAACCACAGTTTAGAGAAATGGAGATCGTTCTGCTCTGACCGGTCTGCTAAAGGCTAGTCTGAGTGAAGCCAGGACCAGACTGGACGGCTGCTGTTTTCAAGCAACTTCAGTGTTAAAACATCTGCAGTGATTCAAGCTCACACTTTAAACCTTTACGGTGTTGTCAAGTTCTCATTACACAAACATCCATCCATCCATCATCTTTTACCCGCTTCTTCCTTTTTGGCTCACGGGGGTTACTGGTGCCCATATCCAGAAGTCACTGTGTGAGAGGTGGGGCACACCCTGAACAGGTCTCAAGTCCATCACAAGTTACAATTTAGAGTTACCAATCAGCCTAACATGCATGTTTTTGGTCTGTGGGAGGAAACTGGAGTACCTGGAGAAAACCCACACATGCACGGAGAGAACATGCAAACTCCACCCAGAACAGCCCCCGGCAGGGATTTGATCCTGAGAGGCAACAGCTCTACCAACTGGGCCACTGAGCCGCCCCATTAAACAAACATTTACATTAAACTCTATGGTTGTTTGCAGGTGAAAATAGTGGCAGCAGCAGCTAGCAGTAGCAGTTCCAGTGCATTTTGGAACTATTTTAGCAGGAATATCAAAATTATTTCTGGATAAATGACCATGTAAAGGTTTATGAACTATTATGAAATGTTTGTCCTGTTTAAGGGAGGCAGCAGTCCTCTTTGGTTTTGGTCCAGCTCAGACTAGCCACTAGCCCGTCAGCCTGTTCAAATTAATCCCTGTTTCTCTAAACTGATGTTGCTCAAAGAGTTCTCTACCGCAGGTAAGATATTAATTGTTCTTGTTTTCTCAAAATAAACTCATCATTACTTTTATATGTCCCAACAAAATGCCTGTTTTTATAAAACCATTAATTTTAAGTGTTCGTTTTTTACTTCCTGACTGGAAGCTTTGAAGTCAATTTTAATTGGTTGTGTTATCAATTATTGCTTATGTTTTAGATTTTGTATCTCAATATTGCACACATGTAAAAATGGATCTGAAGGGGAAAAAATGGGTATTTAGAGACAGTAATTTATTACCTTACTTATCAACAGTAACATACTTTTATATACTGATTATAAAAAAGATCTTTCTGTTTTAATACATTTGTCATCTAGGTACTAGATAAACGTAATGTGATGACTGACGTTGTTTTAATGTTTTGTTGAATAATGGGGCAGCTGTGGCTGAGTTGTTAGAGCAGTCGTCCTCCAATGCAAGAGTTGGCAGTTAGATTCCACCAACAGTCACTTGTCGAAGTGTCCCTGGGCAAGACACTGAACCCCTCATTGCATCTGATGTGTGTCCCATCAGTGCATGAATGTGATAAAGCTCTGATTATTCTTTGTATAGATCTAGTATGCTGTATGAATGGGTAAATGAGGAAAATTGTAGTGTAAGGTGCTTTGAGATAGAAAGGCGCTAGTACAGTCCATTTAATAAATCTGTACTTTTATTCTGTTTTGTGTAATGTTTGGTTTTATTTTAAAAGATAAAGAAAATTAATCTTGTATCTATCCATCCATCCATTTTCTTCTGCTTATCCGGGGTCAGATCGCAGGGTTAGCAGCCTAAGTAGGGAGGCCCAGACTTCCCTCTCCCCAGCCACTTGGGCCAGCTCCTCCGGGGGAATCCCAAGGTGTTCCCAGGCCAGCCGAGAAACATAGTCTCTCCAGCGTGTCCTGGGTCTTCCTCTGGGTCTCCTCCCAGTGGGACGTGTCCGGAACACCTCACCAGGGAGGCGTCCAGGAGGCATCCTAACCAGATGCCTGAGCCTCCTCAACTGGCTCCTCTCGACGTGGAGAAGCAGCTGCTCTACTCTGAGTCCCTCCCAGATGATTGAGCTTCTCACCCTGTCTCTAAGGGAGAGCCCAGACACCCTGCGGAGAAAACTCATTTCGGCCGCTTGTATCCGAGATCTTGTTCTTTCGGTCACAACCCAAAGCTCATGACCATAGATGAGGGTGGGAACGTAGATCGATCGGTAAATTAAGAGCTTCGCCTTTTGACTCAGCTCTCTCTTCACCACGACAGACCTGTACAGCGCCCGCTTCACTGCAGACGCTGCACCTATCCGCCTATCGATCTCACGTTCCATTTTTCCCTCATTCGTGAACAAGACCTCAAGATACTTGAACTCCTCCACTTGGAGCAGGACCTCCTCCCTGACCCGGAGAGGGCACTCTACCCTTTTCCGGCTCAAGACCATGGCCTCGGATTTGGAGGAACTGATCTTCATCCCGGCCGCGTCGCACTCGGCTGCGAACCGCTCCAGCGAAAGCTGTAGATCACGATCTGATGAAGCCAACAGTACCACATCATCTGCAAAAAGCAGAGATGCAATCCTAAGGCCACCAAAATGGATCCCCTCAACACCTTGGCTGCACCTAGAAATTCTGTCCATAAAAGTTATGAACAGAATCGGTGACAAAGGGCAACCTTGGCGGAGTCCAACTCTCACCGTGAACAAGCCCGACTTACTGCCGGCAATGCGGACCAGGCTCTGACACCGGTCATACAGGGATCTAACAGCCCATATCAAAGGGCCCGGTACCCCATACTCCCAGAGTACCCCCCACAGGGTTCCCCACAGGGTTCCCCAAGGGACGCGGTCGAACACCTTCTCCAAGCCCACAAAGCACATGTAGACCGGTTGGGCAAACTCCCACACACCCTCCTGGATCCTGCTGAGAGTGTAGAGCTGGTCCAGTTAATCTCGTAACGAATCAATAATTCTCAGTCAGGTCATCTGGGCAGTTTCTTTTTTTTTTTTTTTTTTTAGGGACGTTTCATCCTCTATCCTGAGGGCTTCATCAGTCCGAGGAGCTCCAGTAAACTGTTTCCCCACCAAGCAGTAAACTCCTTAAGTGGACCAACCAGTTTGCTGGAGCTAAGATGGTTTCTGGGGGGCATCCTGTCCCTCGTCGACTCCTCCCAGGCACGCAGCCACAGCCAAAGTGGTTCAAGGCAACAAAGTTCATGTTCAATCATCCAGGTATCAAATCCAATAATTCTCAGTCAGGTCTTCTGGACAATTTACAGATGACCTGACTGAGAATTATTGGATTTGATACCTGGATAATTGAACATGAACTTTGTGGTAATTAATCAATTTCAAATATGTTCAAATATTAAATCGAACATTTTTGTCTTTAAACGTTTCATTTAACTAAAATCTGTCCACTGGGTGTACGAGATATTTTGCTAACAGAACGCCGCACACAGAGAGACAAATACAGCGAATTCCATGATCACCTGCATTTTTTCGACAGCTCACAATAATAAACAGTACATGGTGTTTATTAAATGTTAGAGGTCGGACCTTCGGCAGGGAGGCCCTGGAGCCGGAGCTCTGCGTCGTCATGGTGAGCACCGTGGTGATCCCCAACCCCACTCTGGCGGGAGCAGCATCCATGTTGATCCAGAACGACACCCAGGACAGGATGACGGTGAGCAGGCTCGGGATGTACATCTGGATCAGGTAGTAACCCATCTGACGCTCCAGGTAGAACTTGACCTCGATGCAGGTGAATTTACCTGAAGGAGTCACGAGGAGTTAGAAGTTGGAACCGACAGGAGTTCAGGACACCGGGCCGCCCCATGCTCCATACCTGTGTTGTAGTGCTTGGTGCAGTAACCCAGACCTTTCTCCTCTCGTAAAACAAATTGAGGGAGCATCAGGTCGTCGGCCACCTGCACCGCGCCGACATCCAGCCACTCAAAGATCAGGTCGTTCATAGTGTAGCCAACTGGTGGACAAATTAAAGCAACAGTTTAATGGTCAGTAGTTAAGGGCAATATTTTTGGGCCTGCCTTAAAAGCAGCACTCACAGCTCTCCAGCTGCATTGTGCACATCTGGCTGTCCATGGGAAAGTTCTTCAGATCCATGGGACATGACAGCGTCAGTGTCAGCCTAGAAAACACACGCAGTACCACTGTAAGAGAGTTGAACAACAAAAAGCTAACTCCCATGGTTAGTCCTAGAAAGAACACGTATCTCACACTACATTTCCTGGAGTTTTTGTAAACTACGAGCATCTTATGATGAGAAAGGAAGATGTTGTATATAATCTCACACAATATAGCTCAGAGTGTGTATTGAGGATGACTCTCAGCTACTACCACACCAAATTTTAGCTCAATATCCGTATATTTGACTGTTACAGATATTTTTGTATTGGTAATTTGAAGAGTTAATCACTTGAAGATGGACATCCAAATATTGATTTCTGGGAGTTTTGTGTAAAACGTCCAGTGGTTTATGAGATGTTTTGCTAATAAACAAATCCGCACACACAGGCACAGGCAAAAGCATTATTACCCTTTCCCTTGTGACGGCAGACTGTAATGAAAGGTCGGTGGATACCAAGCTAAACAAGCAAAAACTGATTAATTTTCATAAATATTGGCAAAGACTGATCAAGTTCATGTAGCTGACACTTCTTTGATGATTTTAGGAGCATTTGTTATATGTGTGATAAAATTAAAGCTGCACTGGGGAGAAAATATGATTTAGTTTCATCTACAACTATCCTTTTAATAAAGCCATCAATTATATTATCAGTTTATTGTGTGAATGTTTATGAAGCATTCACACTATTGTGATCCATTTTCTTTCTGTACATTTTTTTGGCGCGTTTCTCGTCCTGCAGTTTCAACAAATCATAAATCAAAACATTCAGCTCTTTCAGGACAATCCTGCTATGACTTGTGGTATTGGTGCAACTTTAGCTTTTTGAAATATTAAGCATTTTCTGCCATTTCTTTTATCGTAGGAAATGAACTGAGCTCATTTTACATCCTTCAGATCTTTAGATCTATTTACAACCTTTTACTGCTTCTTTCACATTTTGTGGTGGTTCAGCTTCTTTCAGCTTCCTTGTACAAATTTAAACATTTTTTCAGCTAGGAGGAGTGGCGTACCAAAGAGACCATCTTATCACAAGCAGAACTGGTTTGTTCCACTTTGGAGTAAACTGTTGGAGGAAGAATCAGTTTTGTTGTGTGTTTCCTTGACTGAAGAAGCCTTCCAGATCGAAGGCGAAACGTTTCAGCACAAAAAAAGAAACTATCCAGATGACCTGACTGAAAAATGTTGGATTTTATACCTGGATTATTGAGCATGGACTTTGTTAATTTTTCAGCTACTTTCACCTTTTTTTCCGGCTGTTTTGTGCTCCTTTAAGGATCTTTCTGCGAACTACAACATTTTTGTGCTTCTTCTAACTGCTCATTTCAGCTTGTTGTGCTCCTTTAAGCTTATTTCTGCAAGTTTCAGCTTTTTCTTCTATTTCAGTTACTATTTAGCTGTTTTATGCTAATTTCAGATTTTTCTGCTAATTCCACATTTTTTGCACTCATTTAAACTATTTTCCAGTCTAATTCAGCAAAAATGTTCCCTCTCCACTTCCCTCTTGTAATTTAAGCTTCTTTCTACCTTTTTAGCTACTTTTAAGCTTTTTTTTTTTTGTCGTTGCTAATTTAATCTTTTTTCAGATAATTTCCACTTTTTTGTGCTCATGTCTGCTTCTTTCAGCCTAATTGGACAAACGTGTTCTTTCTACCTTCTACTAATTTAAGCTTCTTCTACATTTCAGCTATCTTTTTCTTTTTTTTTTTTTTACATTTTTAGCTAATTTCAGCTGTTTTCAGATAAATTCAAGGTTTTTTTATAGTAATTTTGGCTACTTTCAACCAAATTAACTTATTTATGCTAATTTCAGCTTGTTATGCTCCTTTTAGCATATTTCTGCTAGTTGCTTTTTCGGCTATTTTAGCTACTATTTAGCTGTTTTATGCTAATTCTAGCTTTTTCAACCATCCATCCCTCCATCCATTATCTTTTACCCGCTTCTTCCATTTTGGGTTACGGGGGTCGCCAGTGCCCATGTCCAGCAATCACTGTGCGAGGGGCGGGGTACACCCTGGACGGGTCGCAAGTCCATCACAGGGACACATAGAGACAAACGAGACAAACAACCATTCACTCTCTCACTCACACCTAGGGACAATTCAGAGTTACCAGTCAGCCTAACATGCATGTTTTTGGTCTGTGGGAGGAAACCGGAGTACCCGGAGAAAACCCACACGTGCACAGAGAGAACATGCAAACTCCATCCAGAATGGCCCCCGGACCGTGATTTGAACCAGGGACCTGCTCGCTGAGAGGCAGCAGCTCTACCAGTTGCACCACCATGCTGCCCCTTTTTCAACTAATTCTACTATATTTTTTTTTAGCTCATTTGAGTTCTTTTTGCTTCCTTCTGGTAGTTTAAGCTTCTTTCAACCTTTTTAGCTACATTTCAGCTGTTTTATTGTTGCTAATTTCAGCTTTTTTTAGCTTATTACCTAATGTTTGTGCTAATTTCTGCTTATTTAAACCTAATTCAGCAAGTGTGTGTTATTTCTGCTTTATTCTACTAATTTAGGCCTGTTCTTCAATTTCAGCTACAATTCAGCATGTTTTTAGCTAATTTCAGTTGTTTCTCAGCAAGTTTTTTCATTCAACCTTTATTTAGACAGGTAAATCCCATTGAGCCTCGAGGACTCATTTACAAGAGAGACCTGATAAGTTTTTCAGCAATAAGCATTCACGCTGCATTTTCTCAGGAAATTAAATTTCTCAAGTTTACTATTATTTTATTGGACCTTTGGCTGATTATCCAGGGTCAAAGGTTAAGCTGAGCTGATGAAGCCTTGGCTCACTTCTAGCAGACATGCTAACAGAGCTTTAAATGATGCTTCTTACACCTTTATTCTACTTAGTAATTTTAACTCGTCACCAACACGCTACATTTCACCTCTGCCTTAGTGCCACTTTATTGCCCAGATTTTAGCCTGCAGTTATACAAAGTAGTTTTATATTGACGTGGTCATGGCGTCTGCTGGACGCTGCAATTACAAATGAGCTGAACTCGAGTGAGGAACGTGTGGAGGGCCATACGGCGTGATTCAAAGTTTTCATTTTCACCAACCATCCATGTCGAGTTCAAATGTGAGCTACAGGGACGTTTCAGCGTTGGTCACCTGATGCTGTAGAGGACGTTTCCGTTCTGGAATATCCGCAGCAGTTTGTTGTCTGTAGTCACCTCGTGAAAGTTTGCTCCCTTTTCGTTCGCAAAGAACAGGTCGGGTTTCCAAATGGAGTCCAACATTGAGGGGTCCAAATCCAAGGAGTCGTCTGGGTACTCCTTATAAGCCAGTCGAGGGTCGTTCCACTGCTGCCGTAGAAACACGTTGAGCCGGTAGTCCTAAAATATGAAGACAGGGTTAGATTTACAAAGATTATAAATATGTGGAAGAAAACGATACAAGCTGAAGTCAAGACATGTGAGGAGCTGGACTCAAATGTTTGTGCATCTAATAATGGTGAGGTTACAAGATAGAAACAAATAAACTGTAAGAAAGGTGAGGGGAACAGCATAGAGTCAGACTTTTAGGTGCTTATAACCTGATCGACAGCGAACAGCACTTCGTTTTATCTGTTAAAGTTTAATTGCTTTCACTTAGAGGTGTTTTAGAAAATGCACAGGGCTCCCCACTCTAAACCTGAATAAATCCAAAGTAAATAAGAGTTTCACCCTCCATGTGCTGCATCAATAAATAAAAAACTGTCTGACAGCAACAGCTCGGACAAAATGAAAAGAAAAAACTGGTGTTATTTAATGTTTAATAGTTGCTTAGAGGTGATAATTAGTTATAATCATTTAATAACAGGAAGTCAAGGCGACAGTCAGTCACCGTGAAAACTTAGGAAGGAGCCAAATATAATTTATAAAATAAAATAATGAGAAGAACAGAGTGAGTACTGACAGCTGGGGTTTGTTGAAAAAGCTGAAACTGAATTAAAAGGAAAAATAAGCAGAATAGAAGCTACAATTAACTAAACTATAACAAGAAGCTAACATTTAAGCTACTGTAGTTAAAAGCTAAAAGTAGTTAAACTATATCTTAAGGCTAAAATTAATTAAACCAACAATTTGAATTAGTAAAACTTAAAACATTAACTAAAAGCTTAAATGAGCAAAATAGTAGATAAAAGCTAAAGCCAGCAAGGCAGAAGCCAAAAGCTAAAAGTGGCAAAGTCAGAGATTATTCTAAAATTAGCAAAACCATAGCTAAAAATAAAATTTAAGTAAACAGCAGCTAAAGGGAGAATATAACTAAACCATTTATTAAAGCTCCAACTAAAAAAACTGTTGCTGATAGCTAAAACCAGCAAAATAGTAGCTAAAACCAGTACAACCATGTGCAACCCATAGATAAAGGCTAAAATTAGACCAATAGCTAAAAGATGGTTTTCATACCTGAATTATTAAAACTGCTGAAATATTTAAAATACCGTAACTACAGAATAAACTAAATAAGAAGACTACTGTGTGAATCAGCAGCTCTGCAGTTTATAAATAGGTAGAAAAACAACTGAAAAAACTGGAGATTTATCTACGCTAAAACTCCTGAGTACAAAGAGAGCAGATTTAGTTAATTTATTTAAAAGGTTAATGCACATTAATCAATGTTCCACAAATATAAACGTGCCAGAGTTAGCACAGCAGCTAAATTTCATCTGTTGTCCTGAGCAGATAAAAATGTTGATGTTGTCAAATTTGATGAAATTTTGCAAAGTTAAATTTTCCTGCATTTGTCTTCTTAATATGTTGCCTAAAAGTAAGATTTCAAGGATTCAAGGATTCAAGTTTCTTTATTTGTCATTCGCACCCATGTGGTACATGTAGTGGAACGAAATTATGTACACAGGGTCCCAGTTACATCCAACAATAAAATGTAAAAGAAAAACAGTAATAAGATATGAACTAAGAAAAACATCAACTAAATAATACACTAAGCACTAATAGCATAAAAACATTATGTCGAACAGCAGCACGAACATGAGTCTGTGTGAGCAGATGAGCACGCATGAACACATCAACATT
>NC_056511.1:36171985-36182322 GCF_014905685.2 Nematolebias whitei
CTCCATCCATCCATCCATCCATCCATCCATCCATCCATCCATCCATCCATCCATCCATCCATCTCTTCTTCTATAGTAACAGATCCAGGAGGCAAACAGAGCGTCGTCATCATCGTACCAACATGTGCAACTTGCTCATGTGACTAAACTTCTGGCCTCTGAAGGAGACGGCACAGGAGGAGCATGCTCAGCCTGTTTGTGTCTCTCACGAGGAGAGAGGAGATATTCCTCTTCCCACCAACTCTCTCCAACTCCAGGGGCATCCAAGACATTCCAAACCAGAGAGGATATACCAACACAATATAGAATTTTAAACTGAATTTAATCCCTTCAGTGAGTTCTGCTCCAGATCCAGGGTCTCCACCCAGTAGGACATGACTGGAAATACAGAGAGAGGCATTCAGGGGAGTCCTAATCAGATGCTCAAACCTCCTCAGGTTCAACTCCTTTCGATGCCAAGAAGCAGCAGCTCTACTCCCAAGACCGTCCAGATGTTATAGGTCCTCAGCTTTTCTCAAAAGCTGAACCTGGCTACGTCTGAAAGGTGGCCAAGTTCTTGCATAAATCAAGAGTTTTAGACTGGCGGTGTTTTAGAACAGCAGCAATCCACTCACAATCAGTTTGGTCAGAATTAAACTCTGTTTCTCTAAACTGGGGTTGTTCAAAAAGCCATATACAACAGATAAGATGTTGTCTGTTTATAACCTTTCCATAGACCCCCACTTCAAAAGATCTAAACTATCCCTTTAAGTACATTTTACATCTTTTACCTGGTTTTATTTATTTAATTTACACTTACACTCTGCTACGTTTTAGTGGGAAACATCCATTTTTCTACCACTCTGCATTTACTTCACAATATTAATTTGATGAGATATAAAGATCAAGACTTTTTCACACACGTTATAAATTTATTAGACATTCAAACAACCGACTGTGACCCTAAAAACAATCAAAGATAAGATTTCCTCATTAAAACTTCTACTTTTTCTGTGGATCTCCGACATGGACAGTAAAGTAGTTCAAACTAGCACCACGAGCTACAACAACAACATGCTGCTGAGTGTTCATTCTGATGATTCACAATTAATGTCACACTGAGTGAATAATGCATCAGCCTGAGGGACTGAATTGGTGCTTTCACTGCTGTATGTACTTCAATGTAGCTTGTACTTTTCTGGAGTAGATTTTATTTTCCTTTATAAAGGATGCTTATTTTGTCACAATTTATATTTTAAAAAAAATTGCAGTATCTGTACTTTTAGTGCAGTAATCAAACACGGAAAAATTAAATGATGTGCTGTTCTTTATTCGAGGCTAACTTGACGTTTTCTACTTCACAGACATATTATTCTTATGCTTTATGATCAGACTCAGTGGAGCGTCTTCATGGAGGGCAGGGATTATTTTTGAAAGACAAATCTTGAGTACCGTACATGCCGCCGTACACGTTGCACCACCGTATAAGTTGCATCAGTCCAAATATGTGTAATAAAGTGGAAAAAAAACATAAATATGTTGCTTCGCTGTATACGTCACATCTATTATGTGTCACCGCTGACTACCCAGAAATGTGGGCCGGTGTTGTGCCAAAAATTGATTGGCGGGGGGCTGCAGCTGAGCGCCGCCTGTCCCGGAGGAACCATCCGATTCACTCCGAGGGTCGGTGATAAGAGGAAAATTACAAGATGGCATTGTCCAGCGTGTAGTGACCTGTCACTGAGAAATATTCCTCGGCTCTTACCTTGAAATAAGACTGCTCGTCAGCTTCTCCTCGGGGAGGAGAGCTCACCGGACGACAGGAGGTCGACTGCCGGGCCAAGCATTCTTAGCAAAGGTTGGTCATCTACACAACTTTCCTTGTTCGTTCTTCTAACAGTGCTATTAGCTCGCTGAAGAAAAATGGGAGCCGATTTCCCGCTCTTAACGTAATTTATACGGACCGGGTGGGGCCCACACAGCAGGTGGGCGTGGACTAAATTTTTCAGTGTAATGCTCCGCATAACGGGATAAACCCACTAAGCGACAGCTCTTAAAGGGCGAAGCCTATACGAAATAGAACAATTATTTGTTTGCTTGAAATTATAGTAAAGGTGTGTCTCAGTTGAACTTTTCTTTAATAAATGCACTTTAATGATCAAATCAGCTGAATTTCAGGTGGCACAGCAAAATGCAGCTGATTTGACGTTTGTTCCAGGAGTTCCGGAGCGAGACGAAGGTGGATTTTTCTGGCAAGCCAAGTGTCTCATTAATAGCCACTTTTACCTATTAATGAGACACTTGGCTTGCCATATTAATCGACCGCCCTCTAGTGGCTGAAAATGGTAGTGTTCAATATTTTCCATGTCAAAATGAATGAAATCGTCAGATCTCAGCCAAAAATTGGATTATAAATATGGGGGGAATACATCACTTCACAGTATAAAGCCCCCAGTATACTACGCACGTACCTCCGCAGGGCATGTCCGCGCAAAGCTCAATTTTTACGACCACACAATAAACTGCCCGGTGACAGACTGTTTTGTATGCGACACCAATGTATTAAGTTCCACTTCTTCATCCGTGATCTGGCCTTTTCTTTTTTTTTTTTTGCCAAGAGGCAAGCGATCTCTTCCTCCTCCATTGACGCCATGACTGAAATGGTGAGACATTGAGGAATTTATCACAAACTAATTAAAATCATTCCCAGCGTGGCTGCAGGAGTGTCTGGAGATTTCCTGTTGGGCTGATCTGTTGTGTGGGCTGCAGGGCCAGTGCTCCCTGTTTTTTTGTATTTTTTTTTAGAACATTTTATGAACAACATATAAACACAGAACACCGCTGCAGCTGAGACTACCAGCTCTCTCTTTTTTTATCGACCTGTCAATCAATCCAGTGGGTGTGTCAGCAAAGGACCAATCGGTGACCTCTATTTGTCCCGAAGGTAAATGCCCCTTGTCTGTGGAGCTGCTCTGCAGCCGCTCAGGATGTACGCTCAAGTATGAAGTCTCAACCCTCCGTGTACGTACGCACGTACCTCCGCGCAGACATACGTACGCGGGAGTATACTGGGAGCTTTAGTCGCAGGCATGCTAATTTATGCAAAAAAAACCTGTGACTTATTCAGCGAAAAATACGGTATAATTTTCCCAGATTTTACACATAGTCTATAGAGCAGAGGTGCAGAGTGTTTGTTAAAGCCCACCTATTAAAAATGGCTGCAGTTATACAAATAATAAAGTACAGAGGAAGAGCCGACCTGGGTTGCACTCACTTTATGTGTTGGGGGCGATGCTCAGCTACTACCACATCAAATTTTAGCTCATTCTCTGTAAGACTGGTTGAGTTATAGCTTTTTTGTTGTTATTTGTTTTCTAAGGTCTTAAAAGGTCTCAAGTTAATCTGCTGATTACCGTACTTCTCGAAAGTCTCATTAAAAGCTGTTCAGTGGCTCTTAAAATATTTTGCTAACACAGAGACACGGTTAATTTTAAGGAACTTTTGTGATCTGCTGGAGCTCAGAGTACATGTTTGTGGCCAGTCTCGGCTACTACCGTTCTAAATTTGAGCTCAATGTTTGTAAAATTACTTGAATTGTTTGTGTTGGCCAAGAGTTCTTTGTTGAAATCAGGTCTCTCTTGTAAATGAGTCCTCGAGGCTCAATGGGATTTACCTGTCTAAATAAAGGTTGATTGATTGAGTGCTTTGCTGTGGTGGCCATTTTGAATTGAGCTGACTCCAAGGTTAATCTGTTGGAAGTGTAGTGGAGAGTTTTATTCACCATGCAGCCTTCATGGGCTTCCTTTTAATTAAATAAAATGTCTGTGTAAGAGAAACGGCATGGATCAGAACTTTGTTTGATCAAATTTATAGAAGGCTTGAGTTACTCTGGACCAGGGGTCTGCAACCTGTGGCTCTGGGGCCACATGTGGCTCCTTGGACACTTTGCATTGTCTCTGAAGCTTTGACCAAAACTAATATGAAACTGACAAAACAAAAGGGCTCGTTTTGACAAATTTCCGGCCAACTATTTTACAAAAATGGAAAAGACAGCACTCACAAAAGGAGTAAAACATGTTAAAAGTGTTTAACGATTGATTTTTGTATTTAAAAATCAATTACAGCAAACTGCATAAAATGAGAACTCACAAAGGCATGTTTTATTTGTCATCAAAATTTGGAACAACTGTGTACATAATTGTCCTTTTTTATTTATATAAATGGTATTTTCTTTTGTCTTAAAATGTAAAAAACATCAATAAATGTTAACGATCATTAGATATTGTTAGTTTTATAATGTCACGTCTACTGGCCAGAAAGCCTCCTCCAAAAAACTTGAAGTCCACGGGCCACCACTGTGGCAGGGTTTGTGTCTCTGAACACATTTTATTCTCCCCCGTCACAGAGCAAAGAGGAGAAATTGGAAATACCATCCATCCGTCCGTTCATCCATCTGTTGAGGCTGGAGGAAAAAGAGGCTTCAGCTCTTTCCTCCAGCCTCAACATTGAAGTTTACAGCAAACCCACTCACACAGATCAGAACCTTCTGTTTGACACTGGAACACAAACTTTCTCTCGTCAGAACTTTACACCACCGGGCCGAACATGTCCCCACAATGATAGTAAAAAAGGAACAGGAACACATCCAAAAAATCTCTCCAAACTTGTGGATATCCCAACCGGGCCGTTGTCAAATCAGCAAACAAATCCAAAAAACACGCTGCAAATGCAAAAGCATTGTCGTCCCATATGTAGCTGGAGTATGTGGAAAACTCAAAAGGATTTTCTCCAAACACAACATCCTGGTGCATTTTAAACCCAACAGGACCTTCAGACAGAAGCTGGTCCATAAGAACAGAACCCCCAAACCCAAACAGAGCAGTGTGTCTGCAGGAATGTTCTGACCTCTAAACGACCTCTCCACAGACGCATGGCTCAGCACCAGAGATTTACCTCTTCAGCGGTCCGTCTACATCTTAAGGATAAGGGACACTGCTGAGGACCACCAGGTCCAGATGTTGGACAGAGAAGACAGATGCTTTGAGAGGGGGGTGAAGGAGGCCATTTACGTCAAATGAGAAAAAAAAAAACATCTTTAAACCAGAGAGGAGGTCTCAGATTTGAACTTTCAAAAACACATAATGCAAATTTAGGCCTGATTCCAGGTCAGCTCCACTCCAATCCACACCTTCATGCAGGTGACCCAAACATCAGTCTGTGAGCCAGACACACAAAGATCCTGACGAGCCTCCAATGAGTGGGGCGAGTAGTTCCAGTCTAGTCTGCATGTGAGTATTTAACCAGGCCTCTCGTGCAGTTTTATAAAACTTGGAACTCCACACACTCCAAACATTTTAGAACTGATAAAGTCGACCGGATGGGAAGCAAAACGTCTTCAGCTTCACAATACAAGTCCAGTTTATTTATTTATTTTACTTTTTTTACTTTTTGGGAGATATATCATGACCTGGATGACTGAGGATCTTCAAATCTTCAAACGCTCACTATTTAAATCCCTCAGCGACGGAGCACAACAGTGTACTGCTTGTTTAGAGAGCAAAGAGGCGGAAATGACTCTTTTGGTCATAAAAGTTGAAGACCCCTGCCCTGGACCATCGCTTTAGTTACGCTACTGTTGAAGAGCATGATGCACCTCTTCATTGTTGTTTTTATTCCATTTACTGTCCGCTATTTGTCAATTTTTTGCTTTTCTGCCAAGTGGCCCAGTGTCCCTTTTGTGTCCATCTGGTGAAGGCACACTCCTGAGTCTGCTGAATTAATTGTAGACATTGCTGCAAAATAAACCAGGAATTACTCACCATAGTTGTTTCTGTGATGGATCCAAAGCTGTTGATGAAGATGTTGCAGGTGACGTTGACCGGAGGGCCTGACAGAAGCAAACCGTCATGAAACATCACAATAATACCAATTTCCTTTAAAATTAGACTTCCCAAACCACTGACCCCGGCAAGGAGCAGAGCTTTTCTGTGGATCTGCTTCCTCCCTTCATACCGTGTTGTGTCTCGATTCGCTAACACGTCCAAGATAGTCAGAATAACGTTGCGTTGTCATTTCTAGCTCCCATTGGTGCAAGTCATCTGTTAGACCATTAAAGACTTAAATGTTTCACCGAGTCATTTCCAAACCTAATTATTTATTGAGCCTTCTTTAGTTAAGTTAATGTATTTGTAGAAAATCAGCTGGGATTCACC
Organism: Nematolebias whitei; assembly: GCF_014905685.2. Lineage (NCBI taxonomy): Eukaryota > Metazoa > Chordata > Actinopteri > Cyprinodontiformes > Rivulidae > Nematolebias > Nematolebias whitei. The sequence continues at coordinate 36,178,177 of NC_056511.1, forward strand.
CCAGCTTGCAGTGACTGACAAGGATGTGGAGCAAGGATGAAATAAATATGAAATGTGACCGCAGAGGCTGAGGGTGAAGTCTGTCAGAGAGAATTTGCTGGCTTCACTCACAAGTGAGGCTCAAGATTGGACTGAAATAGGCCTGTGGGGTAACATGCCTTGGTGATTGCACTTTTCTGTCAGTATAAAATCTAATAGATTTTTTTTTTCTTCAAAAGCCCAAAGGCTGTAGGTCAATATAAAACCATAAGATTTTCTGGTACCACTTTACAATACAGCTCCCCTCATAGATGGCAAAAAAATAATTAATAGATACGTTATTAATTTCTCTATAATGTAGTGGACTAGGCCTGATGTAAAAACTGACCAGATGGACAGAAACTGTCATTTCATTGATTTGAATCCAGAAATACAGTTTGACCCATCCTGAGACTTTCTTTTTTGAATTAATCAAGTGGAAAAGACAATTCTCTATGATCATTACTATTTTACAAATGTTTGATAATCAAATTGTGTTAGTTCAAACAATGTTTACATGTTGAAGTGAACTACTCATTTTTATTTACTTAAACAGTAGTAATGATTTTTAGTCCTCAATTCAAAGTGAAATAAAGTTAGAATACGTTACAGAGTAATGATTCAATTTTTGATCGTCTGCTTTGAAGGGAGCAAATTTGTAAGTGTGTTAGAGTTCAGGTTTCGGTCAACTAAAAAGTTTACTGAAAAGAAATGTCATGTTTAACTTTTACAGCAAGATACCTGAGTAGAGACGCCACTAAGACTGGTTTTCTCCAACAATCTTTCTGTCTGTTCTTAAACAATCTTAATCTCTATCCTTGACTTTCCATAACACCTTACATCACAAACCACACCTCTGTTGGGGTCCATCGACCAATCAGAGGCTCTCAAACGAACCGGAAGTAGAGCCCATTTAAATATCGGCACTTCCTAGTTCAAGAGAGAGCAGATGAGGAGAGGAGTTCAGGAGTTTTGGAATCCAGAATGCAGAGAGTTTGGGAGTTCCTGAATGCAGAACGCGGGCATTCATGGATGCTGCTAAACCAATCAAGCTGAACCAGAGACGATTTTGGGAATTATAACTTCTGTTTGGATAACCTCGCACGACTCTCGAGGTATTTGGCTGTTCTCACTGAGACGCTGAACAGTGGTTGGAAGTGAGACTCCACGCCGGAACTGATCTATCTTCAGAAAAGGTAAAAGTCGACCTTCGCCAAAAGTGTACTGTTGGGACAAGCTGATTTCCGAAGGAGCGTGCACGTTCTGGTTAAAACAGACAAATTCCCTCACACATCTCTCTGTAAGATAAATCTCAATTTTCCATCTTTAAACTCTCCTTTCTGCTAGAAAATTAATCCAGATGTTTTCATTAATGTCTGTGGTGAAGCAACGGAAAATCATGGCCGTATGGTTTTCCTGGTTGTAAAGCTGATTAATTATGTTGTTGTTTTCATATTCTGCCAAATTAATGTAAATGTGTGATGTGTTAAACTTGATTCTGTTAATAAATGACCCACTCGCTTGGTGAGTCAAAGATAATTAACGTCTCACGTCCACATTTCTGTTAAATTCAAAGCACGACATCATCCAGTCCAGAAAGATGAGTGAACCCGTTTAATGTATGAATATATCTCAGGATATGTCATACTACATATTGGTGGCCCGTACGGGGATCGAACCCGCGACCTTGGCGTTATCAGCACCTACAATAAACACTTTATAAATCATTAATAACTGCTTATTATGCATTAATTAATGGTGACAGAGACAAAACCGACCAGTTTCTTGCCAAATAGTGATCCAAATCTGTTCACCTATATATTTCATCTAGAGTTGTTATATTAAACATTTCAGACTAAGTTGTGAGCACAATAAGCATTTGTATACCTATTTTTTTAGGATATAATTTTTTTTAGGATATTTATTGAAAAGTGGTACCAATTTTCTTTTTAAAGACATAGTTCTCACTGACCCATCTGGGGCTGATTTATACGACTCCCGTGCAGATTTTTAAACAAAGTGAGCAGCATTTATCTTTGTTTCGAGCGGTGCTTACCTTTGAAATTGGGTCTGATGCGAGCGTCGTAGCCAGACGTGCGTCCCATCAGTTTGTCCAAGAAGTCTGATGGAGAGGGGGCCTTGGGTGTCCTGCTGGGGAGCTTCATCTCCTTACAGAGCACGGACCTGCCAGGAAATGGGTCAGCCGCACTGTAAAATGGGCTTTTGCCCGTTTGTTGGATCAGCTTATTATTAAACAGTTTAATTAGTTTGGCAGACTACTGGTGGAGGTGCTGACACAAAACATAAATTAAAATTAGATTTTTTTTAAATGGCATCCACAAGAAAACAGATTTTCTTATCAAAGTGAAATAATTTTTGTGAAAAGAGATGGGCTGAGTTTGAGCAGTCACTGAAAAGTGCATTACGGCACGAGTTAGCCATTTTGTAGTTAAATTTTATTGTAATTTTGCATCAACTATGCACAAACTGGTTTGTGTTTCAGTAAAAAATACTACATTGCTGGAAATAGACCATAATGCATTGCGGTTTGAGCCAACACAGAAGGCTAAATAAGGTTGCTAGAAGCTGGTTACTGTGATTTTCAGATATTAATTAATACCAATATCTTCAACATGTCTCCTCCTTAGTCTCTTGCGCTGAGAAATAATAAGAAAACATAACCTAATCTCATATTAAAAACATTTAGGTCCAAATATGAAATGCTGTGAAGATATGTTTGTAATTCACAGCACAAATGACTCACACCCACATTTCAAAACTTAAGCTTTTTTTAATTGCTTTAACTTCATATTAAAACTTTTAGTCTGCACAGAAATGTTTTGTAAGTGATAATAATTTATAATTATAGTATAGAAAAGGTTCTTGTATAGCTACACTTGCAGTTCGTGTTTGCGTCAAACCAAAAATACCAAATACATGTAAATGAATTTTATTTGCGCTAATTATTTTCTCAACTTAAACTGGCAAAATAATCTTGTGAAACTTGTTAATGGGTAATCGTTGTCAATGTAAATATATATATATATATATATCCCATATCCCAAAATAAACTACTACTTACTACTTGTACTGTTAATGTTTATTTAAGCAACATATGACTGTAATTACATCATTCAGGTGTGAATTAACGCTACATTAACTAAAATTAAACAGCTGTTCGGTTGAGGAAACAGCAACAAGCTGAACAAACGGAGTCAAGTAAGGTTAATTTCAGCTAATGTAGAGTTCTTCCACACCAGTTTGAACTTTGTAGTTTTTGAGATACAGTAGTCCCGCGCTACTTCGCGGTTAGTTTTTCGTGGACTTGCTCTCTCGGTTTTTCAAAGTAAAATTGGACATAACACAAAATTGGATGATTGATGGATGAGCTGCACATTGGCATGGAATTTTTATTTAAAATAAATTATTTTATTTAGCACCTGCTACACTTGCATGCAGCCCACAACTGCAGATGAAGCTTCCTTCCATTGTGTCATATCTCCATTCTGCAGCGAAGTGGGCGTGGCCGAGAGTGCTGGCAAGTGGCAGATATCATGACATGCTGTGCTCTTTTAGAGCATTTAGAAATATTGTTTAGACTCTTTCAGGGATGAAGATGTTCACATCCTTGATGGAGAGGAACGATGGTTTGTGAAAAGAAATTGGACATCATTAAACAGGGGTGGAGGCCTCCGTGTCCCCCTCTTACAATGTTGTGATTGCTAGTATCACTCAACCCCCTGTGAATAGCAAGCAGCCATCAGTGTGCTAACGATCCATCGTTAGGCTGATGGTCCTCCTTGATCATGTGAGCAGCTGGTTTTGGTTGTCAGCAGCAAACTGGTTGATCCACTCTGAGAAGGTGCTATTTAAGAGACTGAGCTGAAAACAGCACCTCAGACTGAAGAAATCTTTTGAATGAAAGACGAAACGTTTCTACATTTTCTTTTTATGTCCATAGGACCAGATTGAACTTTTTTAGATTTTTCTACCTGGATTATTGAGCATGCATCAGGATATTGTTTAGAATATTGCAAGTGTGTGTGAAAGGTTTAAAACACCTATATATATATATATATATATATATATATACACATATATATATATATACACATATATATATATATA
>NC_056511.1:36187322-36202150 GCF_014905685.2 Nematolebias whitei
TTTTTTTTTTTTTTTGGGACACCATAAGCCGGTTCAGTTACAACCAGAAAAACTAATCAGGACCAGTGGAGGACTCCAGCACCTAACAGGAAGAGGAGTATATCAGTGTGACACAGTTTTAGATTGGTTGTACATTTCTTTAATTTCTATACATCTATATATATATATCTATATATATATATCTATATCTATATCTCTATATCTATATCTCTATATATATCTATATATATATTTAGGTTTGTGCTATAAAAGCATACAACAACACATATGTACCTCTGCCTCTTATGCAGGCAAAGAAGGAAGACGAGTGGAGACTAGCTATTTAATCTAGCGTCAAACTTGGTCCTTCCATGTGCCAATTTCAGTCGATACAACACAGGTCAGATACATGACATCATTTCTTGCTTGCAGGTCCCTCAACAAAAGTTTAATCTGTCTTATTTAACGTTCTCTGTTGTTCTTTCCACATCAGATTCAAAGATTACTGAAAAATCCTAACTTTTTCCTTCAAAAAAGCATCACAGTTAGCCATCTGACATGAGAGGTCTGCAATAAATCAAGTATTTATAAGTTTATTAAGCAAAATGAGCAGAAATAATATTTTACACTTAAATTATCATACTGGGGGGCCAGATGAGATGTTAACAAGGGTCAGGTTTGGCCCGTGGGCCTTAAATGACCCATGTAATTTAGAGGGAATTACAGCAGGCTTTAGTCCAAACCCAAGATGGTGCAGCTGATAATGAAGCAGTGATGGGCAGATAACTGAAGGTAAAATCCAAATATCTGTTTCTTTTAGGTTCTTACTTGTATTTTCATCCAAAGTATTGTTTTTTTTAATGTGATAACTTTTAAGATTAGCATTTAGTTGAATTCTAAAATCATCTGAGACTTTAGAAGAGTTGCACCTGCTGCTCCTCTGCTTCCTTACAGATGCAACCTTCAACGATGCAGATGAGCTTCAGCTTTCCATCAGTTTGGTTCTTAGTTTGTACACACACAATTTTAATTAAATAAAAAAAAAAAAAACAGTTTTGAATTTGTGACCCCAAGTAATACCACAGATCAATCTTAAAAACAAGAATACCCACCAGAACATAGACTGATGCCAGTAAGGTTTGTTGGCTCCGGTCATGTTTTCTCCTGCCAGTCTCCCACTGACGACGGCGTGATCGTGATGCTCGACTCTTCTGCGGCCCAATCTGATGTCGTAGAAGCACGCAGCATCTCCAGCCTGTTTTCAAACAGAACAGGTTGTGGTTATGCATTACAGAAAAGAAAATGGAGCTGGTACATGATGCAAAATCCTACTGAGGAGTGACTTGTTTACATAAAATATTAAAAGCGAAAGCAGTCATGATGTGAACTGACCACAAGAGGGCACTGTAATCAAACATGGAAAATGTTCTAAATATTTAGAACTTTGGTTTAACTTACCACCCAAATATTGGACCTAGCTTGAAGCTCTGCATTAACTCGATAACCACCGAAGTCAGAGTCCACCTCCAGACCGGCTGACTTGGCGAGATCTACGTTGGGCTCCAGGCCAACTGCTGCAACAATGTGATCCGTTCTCACCTGCAACATCGAGTACAAGATCCTCTGTGAAATTATTGTCCTGAATTAAGCCACATTCGGCTAATATTGTAACCTACCAATCGGCCATCTTTCAGCTGGATTTCCAGTTTATCATCTTTGTAAGCCACAGATTTCACCAGCGCTTCGGAGATGATTTTCACACCCTCTGAAAAACAAAGAAAAAGAATCAACAAGCTTCACGAGGAAAAATCTTTTTTTCCACAGCTGCCAAACTAAATGGGGGAAAAATGAACCTTTCTTGACTTTTTCTGTGGTCCAGTTGCTCAGATACTCAGGCAGCACCTTCCCCATGTTGCCCTTCTCAGGGAACATCTGTACGACCTCCAGTCCAGATTCTGTTGCTAAAAACATTAAAAAAAACAGCAAATTAATTTAAAATCAATTCATTGTATCACTCGTAAACATCAGTCGGATGTTTTCTGTCACATTCGGATTGTTGATTCTCACATTTCCTGCCAAGAGCGCAGGCCAGCTCGCTGCCCAGGAAACCACCTCCAATTATTGTGATGGAGTTTACGCTTCTTGAGACCTTGTCCAGGGATTTGAAGTCATCAATCTAAGGATTAAAAATCTTACATCAACCTCTTTTGCTTCAGTGTGTAATTTATTAACGTTCACAGAAAATACGTTTGACATTGACAAACAAAACCGTCATCCAATTCAAACCCTGACCTTACGAAACAAACTCGTCCTCTTCATCACCTCCTCTCCCGCTCTTTCCAGTACCTGCAGAGTTCTTGGAACGCCACCTGAAGATTAAAAAAATAAATAAATTTGAGTCCAACTAATCTGAATAAAACCTAATCTAAAATAGAGAAATTGCATTTCCAAAATACAGTGTGAATGATTATTGCAGAAGAAAAGAAACAGATTAAATTAGCTAAAACTATGCTGAAATTAAAGAACAAGCTTAAATTAGAAGAAAGCAAAAAGAACACATATTTGCTGAATTAGGTTTCAGAAAAGAGCGTAAAAGTAGGAAATTAGCTAAAAAAAAAAAAGCTTAAATTAGCAACAACAAAAAAATGGCTGAAAACTATCTGAAAGGCAGAAAGAAGAAAGAAGTGAAATGAGCTAAAAAAATGGTATTAGCAGAAAAAGCTAAAATTAGCATAAAACAGCTACAGTAAATAGTAGCTGAAATAGCTAAAACTAGCATATTTAAGATGAAATTAGCATAACAAGCTGAAATTAGCAGAAAAAACGTTAATTGGGCCGAAAGTAGCAGAAAGTCCCATGAAAGGCTTGAATTAATCTGAAAACGGATGAAATTAGCTAACAAAATGCTAAAAAGGTAGCTGAAAATGTAGAACAAGCTTAAATTAGTAAAAGAAAGCAGAAAGAACATGTTTGCCCAATTAGAATGAAAGATGCAGAAATGAGCACAAAAAAAGTGTAAATTATCTGATAAAGGCTGAAATGAGCAAACAAACAGCTGAAAAGTAGCTAAAAAAGCAGAAAGAAGCTTAAATAAGCAGAAGTGGAGAGAACACACTTTTGTTGAATTAGACTGAAAAAAGTGTAAGAGTGTAAAATATGTGAAATTAGTTGAAAATGTTTAAATTTGCACAAGGAAGCTGAAAGAAGCTGAAGCAGAACAAAATGTGACAGGAGCAGTAAAAGGTTATAAACATATCTAAAGATTTGAAGGATGGAAAATGAGCTCAATTCATTTTCTATGAGGGAAAAAAATGGCAGAAGAGGCTAAATATTTAAAAAAGCTAAAGTTGTACCAAAATTCATAGTAGGATTGTCCTGAAAGAGCTGAATGTTTTGATATGATTTGTTGAAATAGCACAAAAACTGTGGAACGAGAAAGATGCTGAAAAATGGATGGAAGAAAAATGGATCCCAAAAGTGTGAATGCTTAATTATTATTCACACAATCAGGCGTTCTTACCTGTAGCAATCAAACACTTGTCGTATGAAATCTCAGTGTCATCGTCCAGTTTGACTTTGTTTCCCCTCACGTCCATGTGAACCACCTAAAATATATTCAACCCATCGTTTACCTCCTGTTTTACAGGTTTATTTATCCATTGAACATATATCAACCTCATTAAGCATTTCATTTGGAAAAGATAATCCCTGCAATGAATATAGCATTCAGTTTCTTTAATAAACTCTTACAGATCAAGAAACAAGTAAAAACCACAAACCTTTTTGTTGGTGAGAATAGCCACTCCTCCATTTTCTGCGCTGTCCAAATCCTCTGGATTGATGTAAAATGACGGCGGCTGGAAGTAAATACTGTCAGAGAAATGCAAAAGTTAAAATCATTAGACATTTTCAACAATAAAAATATATATATTTATTGTTTTTAAAACTTTTGCTTGAAAAGAATATTGAAATTATACAATCAGCAAGTGTTACAAGCCAAAACACACATTTAACTCTAATTTAATCATAGAATGCTCATTCTTGTACATGCATTGTTAGAACCACATCATAAACTTTAGTCATTAAAATGGGTAAATATATATATTTAGATTTGATTTACTATATTTAGATTTGATTTACTACAAGTGTAAATATCAAAGTCTGTTATTGTTGCGCTTCTTGCAGCCTTATTTTCCAGTTTTCAGCTATTGATAAATTTCAAGTGTTAAGCTTTTTTAGCAGCATTTTCACATGAAATGTTAATTATTCTAGTTATTTTTACTACTTTAACTCTTCAGTACGTTTGGATAAAGCTTGTCGTTTTTGTTTGTCAGTAGTTTTTGGATTTACCCCGAACACTGAGGGCAACATGCACACAGAGCAAGAGTTGTGTCTCAACGTATCGACAGGATGTGTTCAAGTAGTCAGAAAGTTCAGTTTACCTTTAGTTTATTATTTTTAACTGGACCACAACGGTAAATTCATATACCACATTACGTCCTCTCCTGATAACTGCCTTAATGAACTTAAATCTCGTTCTTCTTCAAAGTTCCTTAAATAAACAGTGAACTCCTCTTCATTAGAACAAAACCAACATCCTCTAAAGCTGACGTTACTCACATTTTAGTGGACAAAACCTTTGCTTTTTATGTGTTTTGATGTTTTAATACGTTGCTGTTGCTTGTACCCTCAGTTCAGTGTCCTTGAGTGTCAAAGGCACATCTAAGGAAAACGTATTATTATTATTATCGTCATCTGTGACGGCTTTTGTTGTTGCCGTCAGTTTCAGAGTTTCCATGGAGACAATACAATCAGATAATGTGCGTTTCTGTAAATAAGTAAATAATAATAATTTTTTAAAGAGTGTGGACCAATAAAGCTGAAATGCTGAAGCCAGAGCTAATAAATGTCTGAGCATTACAGAGAAAGCTGATTCAACACCATCATTTCACTTTATGATAGATTATTAAATCAGAAGCAACCTGAGTGTATTTAGAATCAGCACCAGTGCCTGAAAGAAACCAGAGAATAAAGCAAATTAGGTTAAAACAGCTGACCAGACTCAAACCCACCTTCTTTCTTTTCCGTTCCACTGTTTGAAGCGCAGCGTTTCTGTCACACTGGGATCATCAGAAAACCACAGCTCTTTAGAAAGAGGTGGTCTCATGTAAGGAAGGTCCAGCTCATCGGTCACAATGAGAACCTGACAACAACAACAACAAGTCGATGTGGTGACGTTCACAGAACCGGAGGACAAAACTGTATTTTGGGTGAACGTAGAGCCACGACTGACTTTAGCACCGGGGTCTCTGGCTCGAATTGATCGTGCTGCAGCGAAAGAGGCGGTGCCTCCTCCAATCAGGAGGTAGGGGGTGTGAGAGGGCAGCCTGTGGGAGGGAGGTGTGGAGTCTGCTGCTGGAGTTTACAGAGAAAGCAAAGACGAACAGAAGAGAAGGGGAGAAGCAAAACATTAATCAGCGAACACAAGCATCTAAATGGATAAAAAAAAAAAAAGTTCAATAGAAAGAAGTGAAATTTGCTTTGCAAGAACCAAAATGATGTGAAAAGAACAAAAAGACATAAAAAATATGTACAGTGTATAAAGGTGCTTGAAAGGTGGAGAAACAAAAAACTAAAAGCATGGTGCCGTGTCTGCCTCCCCTCTCCAACTGTAAGATCAACTCACCACTTTTTGTCAAACCTTCAGGCTGAAGCTCAGGAGGTTCTGCTGCAGAGGGTTCTGCTAGTGTGACCAAATCATCAGCTGGTCAGAATGAGACAACAGAAACATCCGAGGTGGTAGATGAACATCACAACGTCCTCATAAATACAACTCCAGTTATTCCATAGATTCATTAAATGCATTATAGCAGAAGGACCAAGCTTTGAGCCTGCAGAGTTCTTTGGAGCGTTCAGTCACACAGAACCAACAAACTGATGGTCCAATTACACAGACAGACTTAGATTTGTAAAAAGAATAAAATGATTAAAGTCGACAGTTTTAAATAGTGTGACCAGCAAGAAAAACACAGAAGTGTCATCTGTCGAGGTTTCATTTACTGTGAACAGAAACAAAAAGTAAAACATGCCCCCCCAAAGGAAACATCAAAGTTTATGGACTTTTTGGAAATAGACAAGTCACATAATTAACAGAAGAGCAGAACAACTCAGGAAACCTTCAGTATAAACAAACAAAAAAAGGAGAATTTTAAATAATTGGGTGTTTTGTAGCAGCTGGAGTCATCAAACAGATGTTCAGCATTTATCCTCATCTCGTCACTCTTAATTTTAAATGATCAAAAAATATGTCTGCCTGATAAAATATCTAAGACAACCTGGAGGTGGTTCACTTGTTTCACTGGGGGCTGCTGCCTTTGCGACGGGTGCTGCTGCCTCAGGCGGGGGGCTCGGTTCCTCTGGTGAAGATGCAGCTTCGGGCTTCGGCTCAGAAAGAGCTGAGGGAGAAGAGAATCAAACTTGAGCCCAAAATATAAAACAAGTCCAAACTAAGGCTGCTTACAGACTTTGCAAGAACAGAGAAATGTGTTCATTTTCTCAAGCTGTCAAGAACAAGAACAAAGTCTGTTTAGGCCATGATATACTTCATGAGAAACCCACCGCAGGACTCCCTGCCTCCCACTAGCATCACCACTCATGTCTGAACTTGGCGTTCTTTAGCCTTTGCCAATTTGTCATGAAGGAAATGTTTTATTTTATTTATTTTGTTTCCCAACAAGTGGTCTCCTCCATGCACATTTGGGCTTCCTCATTCCACAAACCAACCATTTGTGTCTTTAAAGATGTGTTATATAGGTTTTCATACTTAAACACTGCCTCGGCTAGCTGTTTCTGACCAATCACACAACTGTTCTTGGACACTGCCAAGAAAAAAAGCTTTGTGCAGACAGCATGTTGAGAATACAATGACGTTCTTGTTCTTGCAGCCCTGCGAACGAGAACAAACGTCTCACTTCTCATGAAGTATAACGCAGCCTGGAGTAGTAAAAGACATCTAAAAAAAAATAATGGAAAATTAAAGTTAAGATAAAAGGCACTGCATATTTTAAACTAATCCACTAATTATCATGTAATTGTACATGTCTGTTCGCCTGTTAGCAAAATATCTTAAGAACCTCTGGATGGAATTTAATGAAATTCTCAGAAAGTAATCACTGAATGTTCCTCAACGACTGATTCACTTTTTAAGTCAGCTTCAATCGAGATGGCTCCTGCAGCATACAAAAATACAAAAACGGCTATAACTAAGTCACTTATACAGATATTAAGCTTAACTTTAGTAGCTGAGACTCTTCCCCGTCACACACGCCGGGTGTTAACAGATTGTGCAACATTTTTGTTTAAAACTTTGGCACAAGTAGGAGGGTGATATGCTTTCCTTTAAGAAATGCCACTTTCATAAAAAAAACAGTGTCACTGGGAATTTGTTGCGACGTCTTCAAATCTTCTGTTTTCATGGCAACAGAGAGGAAGCTGAACTGGGCGCTGCAGAGTCAGCTGATTCAGAGTCAGCTCTTACAGTAAATTACTTCAAACCAAGACTAAAAAATAAACTGTTCCCATAAAAACAGACACTGAGGTTTGCAGCATAATAAGTTTCACTCTCTTATTACCATGAGTGACATTTGACCAGTCAAATGATAATCATAATAATAGTATCATTAATAATAATGATAATAGTCAATGATAAAGAATTCACTTCCACAGCTACAATACACATTAAAAATTCAACAGCATTCCTTGAAGGAATGCATATCACCCGCCACCTGTTACAACAGAATCTTGTACTAAGGCTACGTTCACATTGCAGGTCCTGACGCTCAAGTCTGTTTTTATTTTTATAAGCATTTTAATTTAATCGCGCCCATTTTCAGACTAACTTGTTTAAGGTTCTGAGATGACAGAAGACGTGACGTCACACTGAGCACGCCGTCTTTATGGACGTCACTTTGGATGCTACACCTGTCAGCATGTTCTTAAGTTGTCGTGCAATTGAAGCAAACTAAATGATCTGCCATGCTTGTTTTATTCAGTGGTTAAATTGGGTCTTGTTCTCTGGTGCAGAATTATGTTTCTAGAGTGGGAATGACAAACTGAAAGTAGGAGAGAAACCAACTGGAGCATCAACCCTGTCAAGCTAGTATCGATACAATCCAACACCAGATGTGGTGTAGATCTCAATCAAGCAGCAACATGGACATGAAAAAACTAAACAACCCACACACACAATTATATGGAGTTCTGAGCTTTAAACTGCAAGTCACTGCCATCGAGAATATCAACATTAGGATAAGTCTGTATACTCCTACTTGAATGATGCGACTGTGGTTGTGTTGGAAAACATCAGATATGTATCTGACTTAGTACCACATATGAAAGTGACCTGGGTCAGATTTGTCACATTCAGGCTGTCATTAAAAAAAAATCTGATATAGTTTGCATATTTACCTGTCTAAATAAAGGTCGAACGAATGAATATGGGAAAAAATTGGACCACTTTCACCTGTAGTTTGAACGAAGATTGTCTTATGATGAGAAGAGACGGAGCAGTTTTTGTCAAACCTCGTGAAAGTTTCAGGAGTGATTTGTGATAAAGGGTTTCAGCAAAGATCAAAGGAAAAGTGTGCAAGACAGTGGTGAGACCAGCTATGTTGTATGGTCTGGAGACAGTGGCATTGGGATGTTAGAAATGCAGCTGCCAGGAAAAAGACCAAGAGGACATGTATGGATGCAGTCAGAGAGGACATGGAGGTAGTTGGAGTGAGGACAGAGAGAGATGGAGGAGGATGACTCGCTGTGGAGACCCTGAAGACGGAAAGGGCGAAAGAAATGAATGATGTTGCAAGATGTCACGAGATCTGTTTGCACTAGCATTTAATGTTTTATGTGTTGTCATCATTGTATGTTCCCATACAATGGCACAATTGGCTCTCTGCATTTAAACCATCGCACCTGGGATGCACTTAGGTGGAGCAGTATTGAAGGCGCCCGGGGAGCAATTGGGGATAGGGTGTCCTGCTCACAGACACCACAACTACTACCACACAAAATTTTAGCTTAATATCTCTAAAACTGAGTAACCTTGTACTGTTGCTATTGTGGATTAGCTGTGGCAGCCTCTTGAACTGAGCTGACTTTCCCCTAGAGTGTTGTTAAAATCCATCCAGCAGTTCATGAGATATTTAGCTAACAGTCAGACACACAAACACAAGAAAAATGTCTTGGGGCGATAATGAAAAGACATAACTCCGAGTCTCTCACCATCTCTTAGCAGAAATAAATTCAGAGCTGAGATAAAAACATGACTTCTGAAAGAATAAAATCGACTCACTGGGCGGCTCTGACTGGATGTGGGAGGTTGATCTTTCCATACGTTTCATATATATTTCATGATCTTCCTTCAAGGTTATAAGAGTCTGTGAAATTAAACACATTCAGTTCAACTTTCCCTTCATGCAAAATTAAACAAGCTGATCTGATGGAAAAGAGTGTTGTAACAGCTCGGCCAAAACGATCCCATAGTGAACATCTGTCGTAATCTAAATCAACCCCTAGAAGGTTTCATGGGGGGGGAAAAAAAATCTGCCACGCATTTATTCTTGTTTGTGTTATTTATTTATTTACATTTTGGTGATGTCAGTAAGCTTGATAGTTCCTGATAAAGCCTAAAAATTATTTTAACTTTTTCCCTCAGGATTCTTTCAAATGCTCCTGTAACCTCACAGCACAGTAACGTGACTACCCTCTACTGTTCCTTGGGGATAAATTCACCACAGGGAAATCCCAATATAAATGCATTTTCTGATCCCATTATTATCAGATCATATAAAAATTTCAGTAATTTATTTAATTTGTACCTCTATCACTATGACAAATAAGGAACCTTGAATCCATGAATAATTAAAATTTTTATATTGCTCACTTGGTGATGCTTTGAATTTTACTAGGGGTGCTACCCACCGATTGCAGTTTTCTGGCTGATCACCGATCTCTAAAATACCTGACCTGCCAAATCAAATTTTGGCCGATACCGATTTTGTTTTATAAGCGACACTGTCAGGTGTTATAAGGTCACAACACCTTCAATTTTCCAATCTTATTTTATTGAAAAACATAACCTTGAACAATATCCTAGAATCAATACAAACTTGTTTTAACTGGCCATGAAGTAGCGCTCTGAATATAAATGAAGTTCAGACAATTGTTAAAACTACAAAACAATCTGTAAAATCGGTTTCTCATGTAAATATCGGCTGATCGTCAATCACCAAAAATTAAAGAAAACCCCTACAGGGACGAACTTCAGCTCACCCCGGAAGACGTACGTCTTCCTGGTTGGACGTTGCTGTTGAGTTCTGCCTGTCATTTCATCCAACAAAATTGTTTCAGTTTGGACGTAAAGAGCAAAATCACTCTTGCTTGTTTCATGAGTAAATGTTTAGTTTTAAAAAAGCAGTTCTGCGCGCCTGCAGGCTGAAGGATCGGACGCTCCATGGATCAGAACGGCTCGCTCTGGTTGACTTGACTGAAATCAGGACATCAATAGCGGATGCACCGAGCTGCAGCAGCTGGTAATATATCCACGGTTTAATAGAAGCAAACAATAAAACAAAAACTTGCATTGTGCACAAGTAGAGTTTTAGAAAATATACATTTTTGTTTAAATTAAAAAAGATTTAGAAAAAAAAACACGTTAACCAAGTCACACATGTAGATTCACTAAAAAAGCCACCTGATCTGACTCAGACTTCAACCTGTACTTTTTTTTTCATTGTCAGAAAAAAATCCTTTAGAGTATACTAATGAAGGGAAATTATTTTTTTTAAATAAAGATCCTGAAAGATTAAAAAGTCAAGATAAGTCATTTAAATTTGATATTTTTATTTCAGGCTGAGACAGCTCTAATGAAATGACTAGTTTATTGTGGGAAAAAAAGGATTATTAAGTAGTTAAGTAAGGTGGTGGATTATTCCCCTAAAGACCCCTTAAAGTTATGAAGTTAAAGGACATTCCAAGGGTTAAACGTAGTCACTAATCATATGAGAACATGTGATTTTTATGGTCAGGCAGTCTGTTGGACGTTCTTAGTTATCAAGTTCTGAATTTATCAAAATAAAAGACCAAACGCTGTTTAAAACTTTCACTCAGCTTCTTATTCATTGTTCGGGTACAGTTTTAATCAGATCAAAGCTAAATGTGTAGAATAAAAAAACTTCCCAAACAGATTCCTAACGTTTGTTGTCAAAACATCTAAATCTTTCCAGGACAGACTCACTCACATATGCCAGACCACCAACAAAAGTTGCTCCCAACACGAGGGCGTACTTTAGGTTGTCTCCACCTCCCCCCAACAGCCCGGTGGACATGTGAGCCACAGGGACACACGTAGGTATTCTGACATTGTTCAACCCTGGAAAACACATGACGTAACAAAAACAAGAGTGAAATAAAATACACAAAAACTCACATTGTTGTGAATAAGTTCCTGCCTGCTGTTCTTTACAGCGTTACTTCAGTTTATTAAGGTGAGCAGGTATTTGTTTCTGCAGAGCTCTTAATGTCTTTCCACAGTGTTTCAGGCGAGTTGAGAGCTGGACTTTGAGTCATTGCAACACTGATTTACTTCTTCAGCCATTCAGGTTGTTTTTTTAACATGATCTGATTCAGGCAGAGTTTCAGTTGTCGGCCAGATGAACTCATATTTGACTCTTTGTTGGTTCAGAGGAGCTCATAGTGTTCAGGTCCTGCAGCACCTCCACCAGTGAGCTTACTGAATGTGACTCTATGCATGACCATCAAACATCTACAACACATTAGTTTCGTTTGTCCAAAAGACATTGTTCCAGGACTCGTTTACTTTGTTTTGAAGCCTCTTTGCTAATCCAATTAATCATTTTATCTTTTAATCAACAAGTTATATAATACACTTCTTCAGCGGTCTTCTAAATTCAACATCCTGAAGAGGCTTGACATTGCTTACATGCAGTTCTTAAAAGTGCTTTTTCACTGCTTGTTTCTTTCTATTTTTCATAAAAGAACTACCAGCACACAGTGTGAGCCGTTAGTCTTCCCAAAAATTGAAAAAATAAAGTTTAGAATGACGAAGAGCAAATTACTTTTTAATCCTATTCAGACTGATTGGCACCAAAATGCTGAAATCTTTCTTTCTTTCTTTGAAACGCACCTAAATGTTTCAGACTTGCAAACTGCCACAAGTTTTGCCATTCATTCACAATTATTAATGACCAGTTAATTCAATCATTTTATTAGCAGGACCTGGCTGCTGTTTAGACTCTCAGGTTCTATAGAAGTAATAAGGATGACCTCTAAACTCAGCGTTTATGCACTTTGAATTTTTTCTCCCAAAAATGACACACTGTAAAAAGTAATTTCAAATTTTTCTTCTGAGTGTTTTATTTAAGGTCCTGATTTTAAGATGTGCTGCCTGTACACAGGAAATGCATGTGAAAGTATAGAAAGGTGAAGACAATTCATTTAGAGCAACATTTCAGCTTTTACTTCTAGGTGTTTACATCTGGATTTGACATGCAGCTGTGATATTTTTAGGTGTGCAAAAGTATTGGAACATGTGACAGATGAGTTGTGTTATGCAGCTGTGTCCTATTACATCAAACTCTCAGTTTTGAGAATAGGCTCAAAACTTCTGAGACAAAGTTTTCTGGATTGGTGATTCTTCATCATGTAGCAAGACGATGATCCAAAATACACACAGCCAAAACAATAAACAAGTTCTTCAGGGGGAAATTGTATGGTTCCAGACGTAAACTCTATAGAGGAGCACTTTACCTGCTGAAGAGGAGACTGAAAGAACTTAAACCCAACCAAAATGAATGACAACTGCAAGGGGCCTGGAAAAAGCTAAAAAAGTTTGGTTACGTCAACGTGTCACGGGCTTTGATTTTAAACTAGATCTTAAGTAACATTCACTTTAATCCATTTTAAGTCCATCTCTTCCAATACATTTAGCCATTTTTAGGTGACCCATTCCAAATAACACCATCTTCTAAATTGTGTGACCAATCCAGATGTAAACACCTGGAAGTAAAATATGAAATGTTGCTTTCTTGATGTCAGTCCCACGTGTTTTCAGTCGAAAGCAAATGGAAATAAATCAGCCTTACCATTCCAATACTGTTCAAGGAGAATGTAGATGTTGAAACAAAGAGCTTGACAAACTTTGACATGATAATGACTCTGTATCCACATGTGCTGAAGAATTTGGGTAACTAAATATAGCACCCACTTAACACCCACAATATGAGCTGCCACCCCTTCCATGAACTTATAATAATGTGCCAGCGTTTATCCTTTAACACAGGAAGTAAACACAAAGTTATTGAGGTAAAGTAGACCATGAAAGCTAAAGAAAGTCGTAGAAAATGGAGAACCTGTCTAAAAGAACTGACTGCAGACATGATTTAAAATAGATATTATTTACTGGAAATGCTTTGTTGTGGGCTACACATTAGGTTGTCTCAGAAAATTACATAACTTTGTTTGGTGCTAAATACCTGCAAAATACCTGCAAACAACTAGCTACTTAGCTTACTAGTAAACATAAGTCAGATTAGCTTTAGCTAAGCTAACGGGACTGAACAGCGTGAGGTTTGGTGGCATAATACAGTAGAACTTCATTCATTCAATAATATTTGGTTGTAGGCCAGTCAACCGAGCCAGCAACTAGTTTCCTTCACCCACCTGGTCTTCTCACATTCTGCCGGCAGGCTGTTGATGAGGCTCGAACGAGAGGCACAAGTTTTTTACACACCGTCCTACATTTCAGCATTGTGGCTCAGCTCTGCTGTAACACAGCGCCCACGTCAACTGCCCACAAGCCGGACAGAAAGCTAGTTACAGTAAATTAAACAAGACAAACAGCTGTCAACTAGCAGCGCCACACCGACCGCACGCCGCCAAGGCCAGAGACAGGTCATACGTTTCGTGTAGGGGAGCGATGGGAGACCGACGGCAGAGACGCTTTAGAAATGAAGATATGTCACCGCGGAAGCGAACGAACATGGATAACGCCGGTGGGGGAAAAAAATGGCGTCGCTTCAACCGTAACAAGCGAACGTTCGCATTTAAGATTTTGACACAATGTTTGTGTTTTTAATTTTTATATAGAGGAACTGAACACGTTTACTGTTATAAATTGAATGTAAATGTTAGGTGAGTTTACACATAGGGCCTGTATCTGACGCCGATATGTTGGTTTGTCGGGGGATTATCTTGACGTTTTAAGGCTCTTTGGTAACTGCCGTAAAGCCCGGTCTTCTTCGTCGTAAACGTGCAGATAAAGGAAGCTCCATGGAGCTGCTGCCCCCTACAGGTGTTTATTTACCATAGCAACTAAAATGGTGCTCAAACTGGGGACTCTCACTCCTGCTGTGAGTTACCATAGATATAAACACTAAATACAGCATTGACCGCTATCGCCAGTAGAGCCGCCATCTTGGAACGGTCGACCACTCCACTCAGTGTAACCTGTTTGACAGGAGCAATGAAGTATCTGCACGTTTAGTTAGTCAAAGCTGAATAATAAACTTATTCTCACGATTTTTTCCTGTGTAAATCTTAGGCGTACAGCCATTAAAGCTGAACACATGGTTCAGTGTTTTTAAATATTCTTGGTGGAGTTAACATTAACACTAATAAAATATTCTTATGACAAGTTTTGCAAAACTCACAGTCACTGATACATTTTTATTATCTATCTATACGATCGATCGATCAATCGATCGATAGATCGATAGATAGAAAGATAGATAGATAGATAGATAGATAGATAGATAGATAGATAGATAGATAGA
>NC_056511.1:36202160-36203080 GCF_014905685.2 Nematolebias whitei
AGATAGATAGATAGATAGATAGATAGATAGATAGATAGATAGATAGAAAGAAAGTTGGGACACTAAACAAATTGTGAATAAAAACTGAATGCAATGATGTGGAGATGGCAAATGTCAATATTTTATTCGTAATATAACATAGATGACAGATCAAAAGTTTAATCAGAGTAAATGTATCATTTTAAAGGAAAAATATGTTGATTCAAAATTTCACACTGTCAACAAATCACAAAAATGTTGGGACAAGTAGCAATAAGTGGCTGGAAAAAGGAAACTGAACATATAACGAACAGCTGGAAGACCAATTAACACTAATTAGGTCAATTGACAACATGATTGGGTATAAAAAGAGCTTCTCAGAGTGTCAGTGTCTCTCAGAAGCCAAAATGGTATGAGGATCACCAATTCCACTATTGTTGCACAGACAGATAGTGCAGCAATACCAGAATGGTGTTATCCAGCGTAAAATAGCAATGACTTTTAAGTTATCATCATCAACCGTGCATAACATCATAAAAAGATTCAGATAATCTGGAACAATCGCTGTGCGTAAGAGTCAAGGCCGTAAAACTCTACTGGATGCTCGTGATCTCCGGGCCCTTAAACGTCACTGCACCTCAAACAGGAATGCCACTGTCAAGGAAATAACAGAATGGGCTCAGGAATACTTCCAGAAAACATTGTCGGTGAACACAATCCACCGTTGCCAGCTGAAAATCTACAGTGCAAAGAGGAAGCCATTTCTAAGCAAGCTCAACAAGCTCAGACGTTTGCACTGGGCCAGGGGTCATTTAAAATGGAGTGTGGCAAAATGGAAGACTGTTCTGTGGTCAGATGAGTCACGATTTAAAGTTCTTTATGGAACACTGGGACGCCATGTCATCCGGACCAGAGAGGACAAGGATAGCCCAAGTTGTTAT
>NC_056511.1:36208080-36297180 GCF_014905685.2 Nematolebias whitei
ACTCTTTCTTTTCTCTGTTGTCTTCTATTTATATATATATATATAAAAGCTGACATGCAGACTGTTGAAGTTCATTAAAAGGGTCTATTTTGTGCAAAAGTTTTAAGCCACCCAACATTTGTTTATCATTTTTATCACAAGTGATTTTTGTATGATCTATTAAAATAATAATAATAAATCACCAGCAGTAGTTCCTCAAGTTTCCTGACTGCATGACTGATGAAGCTCTGGGGTGAGGTGGGAGTGTGTTTCTACTAAGCCTTTACTGCACAGTTTAAAATCATTTTCAAAGAGAAAAGATGAAGCCGTTTCCTATCAGACACATTTATTGGTTGTTTTTGTTCGTCATAAATGCTGTACGCTCAGAAGATGTGTTTGAAGGCAGCTCAGAGCACCAGAGGATGGCAGCAGTAGCGACAGTTCGACAGAGCAGGACAGACAGGCGGGACTTTGTGATTAGGCCTGAATATCTCGAGTGTTGACTCGAAAGCCTGGCCCGTGTGCAAAGCTGTGGCCAAGCAGATAATATTCAAATTCTGTGACTGTGAAAAACACTGGAGGCAATGAAACTGAAACTGTGAAAGATACACATTTACATACAATTTTTTTAATACATATACTTGGAGGTTTCTAGAGTTGTGTTTTTCCGAGACAGACAAGCAGCTGCTGTTCAACTAGCCAAACATGGCCAACAAAGAGCCAGAGAAAACTTTTGTTTTTAATGCTGCGATGTGAGCGAGAGGAGGAAAGAGCATGAGAAGTGGCACAAGCTGAAGGAATAAGCCAAGCAGATGTGGATGATGAGGTTCTGGGGGGGTGGGGGGTGCTACACTGGAGACTTTGTACAATGACCACTCAGGAAGTGGCTGAGGGATCCATTCAGAGAAATCAGCTACTAAGATTTGGAGAAAAAAAACCTTCAGCACAATTGCTGAGGTACCTGTTTCGTTATAAGTCGTTGGTATGTTGCAAGTTAATCAAATCACACGATTTACTATGGCAGCAGCCATCTTGGATTTTGATCTGGCAACCCAATCTTCAAAAGGAAGCTTTCTCATGCTTAAATGTTGCCACACACCAAAATGGAAGCTGGCACCTCACTTATTTTTCAAGTTATCATGCTCATCAAAGCATGCAGGCCGGATGGAAGGACACAGATGGAAAAACGGAAGGACAGACGTATGGACGAAGGGTATTTCCAATTCCCCCTTTTCACCCTGACATGGTAAACTAACTGCAGCATGAGCTGTTTGAGGACAGCAGCAAACCACTTTAATCAGTCAGAACACAACTCTACTTGTTCAAACTGTCTAAAGAGCTATCTACAACAGGTAAGATATTGTTCGATGGGAATATCCATAGAACCCAACTTTTGAAGATAAGAACTATCCTTTTAATCATAAAGCCACTTTCTGAAACCCTCAGAAAAATAATAAAAGAGTTTCCTCTGGTGGAAGATGAATATTTAAATAATATTAAACAACATATGAACATAATGCAGACATTAGACACACTCTGACTTACTGAAGCTACTTTTTAAAATTTGATTACATGCATAAACCTGCAGCATTAATGCAAACAGTCTCCGAGGAGTTTAACGAGCGCTTTTGTTTTGTCACCTGTTTACACAGGAGCGAGATATTTTACTCTGGAAATCTGCTCAGTAAATAATTCAATCGTGCGTTATCTTTTAACAAGGGTCAAGCAAAGGAACGAAATAAAGCAGATCTACTGAGACTGTCCTAAAGCTCCAGCCACTTCGCCTTTTTCTTTTTTTTCAGTTAATATTTAAGCATGGCCCGAGAAGCCGTCTGACATTTAAATCAGCAAGAAAACCACTTCTTTTTTTCTGCAGAGCTTGAAGAACTGCAGTGAGTGTGCAGAGGACAGTGTCTGAACAGAAAAGTGTCGTCCTCATAATGCAGCATGGCTTCAGATGACACGCGAGCCTCTAAATCTATCAAAACTGAACATCTGTATCTGTTTCTCCTCTCCCTCAGGCTCCATCTAAACACTTCTCTTTCTCTCCCCCCTCCTCTCTCAGTCTCTCTCTCTCTCTCTCCTCCTCTCTGTCAGTGCGTTGTTTCTTTTACTTCCTTCTTTCTGTCTGTGCTGAATACCAGAACACACAGGATGTGCTTCACAGTGCTCTCAGTTTCACAGCAGCAGCAGCAGCAGCTGGACTGAGGACACTCTGCAGCAACATGAGCGCCGGGGTGGTGGTGTGCACCGGCTGGCTCGTCAAATCCCCCCCGGAGAAGAAACTCAAGAGATTTGTGAGTATAAGCAGACATCAGACACTTGTTTTGTGGACCCTCTGTTAGGACGGTGAGGCAGATTGAGGGTTTAGGGTTCTCCAGATTATTATTCTGGGATTATTTACCTCCCAGAACTGAAACTGCGTTAGAACCATGATTAGAGCTGAGGGCTCCAACTCAAGGAGCAAGTATGAAGAGCATCAGGCCCTCATTGTTGTGTGTGGTAGTTGTTGTGTGTGTGTGTGTGGGGGGGGGGGGGTGTCATGTGATAATGTGAGGCTGCTCTGTCCATCCCTACGTGTGATGAGTGCATGGATTGTGAAACATGGGAAGTAATGTCAGCAGCAGGCAGACGCTGCAGCAGCTTTATGACGGCTGTTTGCACTTCCTCTGCACGACTGAAGGAGGTGTGTGCGTGCGTGTGTGCGTGCATGGGGAGGGGGGTTGTGTTCTAACAGGCAGTGCAAGGAAAAGAGTGGGTGTTTGTGTTAATGAAGGTTATGCTGTAGGTTCAGGGCTGGAAGTAGAAACTTATTCTAGCAGACTATGCAAATCCTGCTGATGTGTGTGGGTGTGTGTGTGGGGGGTTGCCTCATTCAAATGTGAGCTGCTGGCACATGAGGGCATGAAAATGTGAATTTTCCTCATCAGAGCAACACTTGTGCGCTGCTTTACGTTCCAACTCCACCCTCTGTTGAACGTTTCGGTTTCTGGGATGAAGATTTTAAATTAGTTGGAGGCGTGATGTCAGATTTGATCCAAACGAGACGGTTTTAGGATTAAATGGGACTAGCATTTCCTGTCCGAGATTTAAACTTGTGATGAGAAAAGGAAACATGATGTGAACTCTCACCTTCAGGGTGTGTGTCATGTGTGACTCTCAGTTACCACCACAGCCAATTTGAGCTCATCGGTTATAAACCTGACTGGATTATGACTGTGTGCTTGTTGTTGGTCTGGGCTGACTCCAACAGCTGTAGATGTACATCTAATCGTTACTTTCATTGAATTTCACCAAGCTGATCACAAGATATTTTGCTAACAGACAAGCCTTGAGCTTGAACAGAATCAGTTTGCTCGCAGCAGAGGTTCAACCTGCGCTCAGATGTTTTAATCCGTCGGTGAGTGAGTCATTTGTGCTAATGTATAAATGACTGGTCACCACGGACGACCAGACGTTATAATTTTAACCGACTGGTCACGTGACGGCAGCACAGAAGACGCAGGTGTGTCAGAATCACCAGCTGTGGGTGAAACTCTTAAAGTTCAACATCTTTTTGTTTTAATGGAACAAATATGAGCTTTGTTTTTATTAAAGTAAACTTTGAACATTCAATAAAAGATATGTTCTCCTTGGCTCTATTTTCTGAGAAAGCAAAACTCTTCTTAACCTTAACTTCTCTGACACACAGAACAATGTTTGTTTGTTGGCGTTAAACTTTGCATGATGGGAACACCTATAGGAGGTGACAGCTGTAGTTTTGTTTTCCTCTCAGACCTGTGGAGGGTTTTATCAGCAGAAGTCTGGCAGGTCTACACATTTCCTGGTTTAAAAAATGACTGGCTTGTGGAGCAGATCAGCAACATGCTGCTAAAAAACAGCAAGATTTCACACAAGACACACAAAGATGATGCTTCTGTTAAGCTCGCCCACATTACTTGCTTGATTTTAATATTGCTGATAATTAATGTGAAAGTTTTTAAATCATTCTCACTATCGAGAAAGTTTTTCTTCCATACGTTGTTCAGCACGTAACTCATTCAGCAGTTTTTGTTGTACGTCAACAATTCACCAATCAAAACCTTCAGCTCATTCAGGACTTTCACGCTGTGACTGAGTTTTTGTGTTTGTGCAGCTTTTACTTTTTGAAATATTTATCTTCGTCGTCCATGTTTTCCTCATTGAAAATGAATGGAGCTCTCTCCACATCCTTCAAACACTTCAAGCTGTTAGAAACCTTTTACTGCTCATTTTAGCTTTTGTTCTGGTTCAGCTTCTTTCAGCTAATTTCAGCTAATTTCTTTGTTTTATGCTCTATTCCAAAGGTGGGCAAGACTTTTTTTCCCAAAGGGCCACATCAAGACGTTTAAAGCAATCAAAGGGCCACATAGAGAATTGGAAAACAAATTTTCTTTATGACAAATAATCTAGATTTTTCAGTCTTTGTCTCATTGTAGCATAGTTAGCATGCTTTATAAAACATGTCTTTCCAATATCTTTTAGGAATACAGTATAAGATATATTCTGTAAAATGGCTCTTGTGACAATATTATACACGTTAACTTAACATGTTATACATGTTAGCAGAAATATGCAAAACAAACATATATATTTGTATTTCTGTCTTTAAGGTTCAGTGTAGTTCTGGAAACATGGTGACTTAAAAATGTTATTTTTGTAAAGTTTTGCATAAAATGTTTACATTTCTTTAAGTCTTGTTGATAAATTGATGTTTTTTTTTTTTTAATCAATCTCTTTTCTTCTTTTTTTTTAACTAAGGGTATTGGGGGCCTGATGGAAATTGTCCAAGCACCACTTTTGGCCCTGGGCCCTTAGTTGCCTATGTCTGCTCTGTTCGGTATCTTTCAGAAAAATGTAGTGTTGTTCTGTTTTTTCAGCTGCTTTTGTAATGTTTTTCTGCTAATTTTAGCCTTTTTTGTTGTGCTGGTTTCACCTTTTGTGCATCTTTCTAATAATTTCAACATTTCATGCTTCTTTCAGACTCTTTCTACTAATTTCAGCAATTTTTTTTCTTTTTCAGCTACTTTTTTGTAATTTCAACTTTTTTCTGTTGATTTCATTTTTTTGTTTTGCAATTTTCATTACTTTTGTAACCTGTTCAGGCTCTCATTTCCTATTTCAGCTTATTCTGCTACATTTATGCTCTATTCATCTTTTTTCTACACATTTTTGCTGTTTTTCTGCTGCTTTCAGCAAATGTCAGCTGTTTAAATTCAACTGGCGTTAACAGTTCAGCGCTGAAAACTTTTCAGCAGCTTTCAGCAATATTCACTCAGAAATAAGCGTTTGCGCTGCATTTTCACAGGAAATACAATTTCTCTGTTTAAATCTTGAACTGTCTTTCTGTGACTTGGACGACCCCTTGGAGGTTTTATGAAGTATTTATTACGAGGTGATCTTTCAAAGTGTAAACAGAGCAAGTGTTGTGTTTTTCAGCTTGTTTTCAGTGTAAGGCTGTGACCAAAAGTTGTATAAATAACTCTTTCGTTAGACATTTTCTGCTAAATACAGTGAACTTCCTCTTCTCTGTACTTCTGGGAAACAGAAGTTGAGGTTCCTCTTAGTGACCAAAACAAAAGCCAAAAAAAAAAAAGTTTGCTGTTTGGTTCCAGAGTTTTAATCTGTCAGTTTACGACCTCCAGCTTAATTGGGTGTTTTAATTAGTTCTACAAAAAGCCGTCCAGTTCACGAAGTTGTAATGTGTTTAAATAAACCTGAAACAATAAAACGGACTCTGTCACCTGCAGGCATGGCGCAAACGTTGGTTTGTTCTCCGAACCGGTCGCATGTGTGGGAATCCAGATGTGCTGGAGTACTACCAGAGCAAGAACTCCAAGAAGCCCATCCGAACCATCGACCTGAAGGAGTGCGAGGTGGAGATGCTCAACGGGCAGCTCCGGATCAAACGGGACTTTCACGGGAAGCACCTCTTTGTAGTGAAAACGTCCTCTCGGATCTTCTACCTGGTGGCCAAAACCGAGGAGGAGATGAACAGCTGGATCAGGAACATCAGTCAAATCTGCCATTTTAGGAGTCTGGAGGAGGCAGGTAGAGACACACGTTTAGCTCTTTTCTGCTTTGAAACGGCACAGAAGACATTTATTGTGTGAACGTTTATGAAGTATCACAATATTGTGATCCATGTTTCTTCTGTACATTTTTCAGCATCTTTCTCGTTCCACAGTTTTTGTGCTATTTCAACAAATCAAATGTCAAAACATTCAGCTTGTTCACGAGAAGGGTGCTATGACTTTTGGTATTGGTGCAGCTTTAGCTGTTTGAAATATTTAGTGTTCTTTTCTGACACTTTTCCTCATAGAAAATGAATTGAGCTCATTTTACATCCTTCAAATCTTTAAACATTTTTTTCAGCTACTTTCATCTAATTTTGGCTGTTTTTTCTGTTGTTTTGTGCTCCATTCTGATTCTTTCTGCTAACTACAACATTTTTGTGCTTCTTCCAACTTCTGCTCATTTAAGCTTGTTCCTTTTCAGCTAACTTTTTAGCATTTTTTAGCTAATGTCAGCTGTTTTCAGATAAACTCAAGATTTTTGTGGTAATTTCTGTGACTTTCAGCCTAATTAACTTCTTTCTAGTAATTTCAGCTTGTTATGCTTTCAGCTTGCTAGTTTCAGTTTTTCTGCTATTTTAGCTACTATTTAGCTATTTTGTACTAAATTTAGATTTTTCAGCTAATTCCACATTTTTTAAGCTTCTTCCACTTCCTTCTAGTAGTTTAAGCATCTTTCTGCCTTTGCAGCTAATTTTAGATAATTTCAGCTTTTTAGTGAATTTCCAAATTTTTGTGACAATTTCTGCTTATTTAAACCAAATTCAGCAAATATGTGTTCTTCCTGCTTTCGTCTGCTAACTTGCTCTTCAATTTCAGCTACATTTCAGCATGTTTTAGCTCATTTCAGCTGTTTTTCAGCAAGTTCTTCAACAATAAACACAATTTCTCTAGTTCTGCTTTGTTTGTGTCCAAGTAAAAAAATAATAACTGGGGCACCTTCTGAAGTTGAGCCATGCTCATGAAAAATGGTGACAGATACACAAATAAACCTTTTATTTTCAAATCTGTCAGTTTATATCGTATTCAGTCAGTCGCAGTTTTAGTTTGTTTTAACTTTTATTTAAAAAAAGATGTTTCTATGCACAAAGTGCAGAGGAAATTAGTGAGCCTGCTCTCTGAGTACAACCATTAGAACATGGTGCTGTTTTTTATTTTTTCAACTGGAACAACATTATAAGTTAAGTTCTTTGGTATATCGTTAGTTGCTAAATACACTTGTTCAAAAAAAAAAAAAAAAAAAAGCTCCGGCACTCTAACAACTTTGTTTCAACAAAGGAAGTGATGCACGAGGTCAGAACGGCTCATCTGCTGATTTTGTTGGTTTGTTTTTCAGCTTACAGCTAAAAGGGCTGGTCATGTTTCCACTGTAGTTCAAACATATTAGACGTGCAGCTTTAAATGAAACACCCGTGCCCACAGCTGCAGTGATCACTGCAGACTTATTTGTTCAAGATGTGTTCACACAAGTACCAGCTTTGGTCAACATTCAGACGACTACAAGGGCACAGAGTTCAGGCCTGCGCCAAGGTTAGCTTTCTGATTCGCAGAAAGATCCAGACCTGCAGCAAGTCGTGACTTCTACTCCAAGTTTCACCAAATTCATCTGGGTGTCGTCGTACAATCATGCCGAAAACAAAGAGACGCACGGACTGACCAATGGGGTCTAGATGTGCAGTAAAATAATTTAAAAAATTGCCTCAACACTGAAAATAAAACTGAAAAGTCTAAAAGTATTGCAAAGCCATGAAGACTGGTTTAAAGAAAATGTATAAAGACACAAAATATGCACAATAGTTTCCTCAAATCAGTGGTTAATGTGTCTTAAAATTAAAAATGATGTGTTTACTTACAGAAACAGTCAAATTGACTGAAAACAGTTTAACAGTGGTGGCATCCACGGAAGAGCCATTTGCGATAGAGAAGTCCAACAATGTTGCTGTGTTAGTACATATTTATACTTAGATTTGTTGAGTAAAGTATACAGATTATAAAAAACCAGCAAACTCACTGGTTTGAAGACATTTTGCAAAAACTGAGTTTGAGTGTCGAGCTCTCTCTTCATGGCGCTCCACTGCCCTGCTTGATCCCAGATATTTATTCTTCATTTCTTTTCCTTTATTTAACCACGTTAAATCCATACTGAGATCACCAGCTCATTTACGAGGGGGATCTGGAGAAAACGTGAATAACGCACATCATAAAAGTTACAGAAATCAAACATAATTAAAGGACAATTTGAACAATTCAAACATTCATAAAATACAGAAACTATAAGAACAAAATAACATTATTTAAATTAAAAACACTGGCACTGAATGGATTCATGATGCTTTTGTCTGTTCTAAATAATTAAAAAAAAAACATTAGATCTGATATATCTTTAAATATTCTTGGCCCCCTTCTTCTCCCTTTTTTGCATTTAGCAGCAGATTCACTTTTTATTTCTGTTTCTATTTGCTCAGTTTCTGCACTTGTCTCGTTCCGCCATGATTGTTTATCTATTCTGCAGGGAGCTTTTTTGCCCTCCATCACAGCGTGAAGAGGGGACTTGGAAACTCCCTCCGTCCATCCGTTCATCTTGTGAACTGGATAGATTAACAAATAAGTGAGGCGCTGACTTTCATTTTGCTGTGTGGCTGCATCTAAGTGTAAAAAAAGGTCCTTATAAAAAAGATTGGTTCACATCAAAATCCAAGATGGCCACCACCATAAATAGATGTAAAAACCGGCCACCCTGATCATTTGAGGAAACTATGCGTTCTACTTTTTATATTGCTTAAATATATAATTTTTTTAATGATTGGGGTGGTCGCTGGGGTGGTCGAAGATTACGCTATGGCGGGCAAGGCCACCATCGGCCACCCCCCGGCTCCACCATTGCGCCTGGGTGCGGAAAAATGCGTCCCTCTGTGCCGCTTCAGACAACAACAAAAATCTACCTCTGTTCTTCTCCACAGTGTAACTCCTACCCACTTGAATATCTTGCACCAAAAACATTAAGGTCAAATTCTCTGTTCAATTCCTGTCCAAAAAAACCACTCATCTCAAAACCTACAAACATTCACTACTCAAATCCCTCAGCGACGGGGGGAGTTCGTACCCACATTTCAGAATTGCATGTCTGGAAAACTCCTGCTGACTCTTTCAAACTGCACCATATAATTCAGTATAAACTCTTGTTAATGTTTTATTTTATAGATTGCATCGAGTAGCTTTAATTCAAGAAAGATCTGCAGACCTGAGCCGTGTGTCACCTGGTTAATTTTACCACATCGAGCCGACCACAGCGCTGATATCAGATCTGTAAAACAGGATTTCCCTCGATATGAGCTCTTAAACTTTCATGCAGTTGTGGGTAAAAACCGCAAGATGCATATCACGCCTCTCTGCAGCGACATTTTGTTCTATGTTAAAACTAACCTTTAACTATTTCCAACGACTTGTTTTTATTTCTCAGCACAGTATTTATTTATTCATTTACTGAACTAAATTTAAATGCGTGAAGCAGAGAAGCAAAACTTAATTGACGAAGCGCGGCCTCACATTATCAGCTGGTTGTTTGTGTAAAGATGTTCCCAACAGTTAAAAATGATTTACAAGTTGCAAGATGACAGAGAGACAAACTTATGTGTAAATTTATTTCTAAATGCCTCTGATGCATGGCTATTCAAATGGCGCCCCGGAGGCCAAATCAGGCTCACTGGTGACCTCAGTTTGGCCCACCAATGGCAGTGTTGTATAAAGTACCTAAAAGTGGTATTTCAGTGAAAGTACCTTACCATAAAACCATGTACTTAAAGTAAGAGTATTAAGTAAAAGTGATTGGTTAGAGTTTCCAAAACAACATTTATTGGTGCAGTATCCAATTACAAAACTTGGACAGTTTGAAGTGAACAATGAAAGATTTCCTCTCTAATAGTCTGTCACTGTTAGAAACCTCCATCATGGTGGTCACGTCCATAATGAGACTAGCCTCGGCAGCGCTTGCTCTATGGTTGGCTTGGCGGAACGATCTAGACTGCTACTTCCGTTGGTTGCCCTTGACAACAAACATGCAATTTTCTTCTAATTCTATATTGTAGGAACAAGTAACAAAGATAGTTAAGGGAGATGCATCAGAGTAAAAGTACACATTTTACTGAGTAAACATAGTGGAGTAAAAGTGAAAGTCGCTAGAAACGTCAATAACGAAGTAAAGATACGTCAAAATTCTAATTAAGTACAGTAACAAAGTATTTCTACTTTTTTACATTACACTGACCAATGGGTTCATTTTTAAATAAAACTAGATTTTAAACCATAAACAAAGTTGCTTATTGACAATAACTGGTGGATGTCCGGCCCCTGAGCAGTTGAGTTAAATAGTCCTGATCTAATGCACCGTGGGGTAAACGCTTGAATCTATAGCCGCTTCACCGTTTCCTTAAGTGAAAGTTCAACGAGTGCATTTTTATAAAAAGAGATCTTAAGGCCAGTCTGTTAGAACTGTTCGTCTGCATGAAAGAGATACAACAACAGCACCAAGCTGCTGATACTCTGCTTTTTATGTCCCCGTGAGTCCCGAGCAGAATCAGAAAAGTCGACAGTTGTAGCGTGAACTGATAATGCTGAACACAGATATGTGTTTGTCTTTTATCTGTTGCTGCAGCTTTTTTCTCCCAACAGTGTGAAGCACAAAAAGATTACATCTAAATTTCAAGTTTTAACTTTTGCAAAGAGTTGTTGTTTTTTTTTTACCCATAAGAAAACATAAAACATCAATGCTTCCTGAGGACATTTAGGAGATTTTTTTTTTTCTTTTTGGTGATAGGAGGCTGTGCAGAGACGGCCTTGACTCGAAGGTCTGGAGTGAAATGGAATGAAAGAAATTTCTGATGGAGAGCCAAACTGACTAAAACAGAGACAGAATATCCAAACAAAGGAGAAGAAAAGGGACGTAGAAGTGTGTCTGCCTTCAGTGCCTGTTTAAAAAAAAACACTTAAAGCAAAGCGAGCTGAAGTGTTTTTGAGTACAGATTGATTTGATACGTTAAATACCTTCTATATGTCTGTGTCTGCTTGTTTGGGATCAGAGAGCACCGAGGAGGGATTCTCTTTGACGCCCACCTCAAACCAGCCGTCAGTGGACAGCTCTGACCGAGCGTCCGTAGCAAGCCAGCCAGATTCAGGCCACCCACGAGATTACCTCTTCCTGTCACAGTGTGAGACGGGGAGCGTAAGCACCAGTAGGTATGTGCAGCCTGATCTGTAAAGCGTTTGACCCATTGCAGCCAGCTGGTTGTGTTGATCTAACGTGTTCCCTTTACGTATCCGTAGACACGACAGCTTCTCAACCTCTGACATCTCTTTGGAGCAGAGGTTATCAGACGATGCAGCCAAAGACCTCCTCCTCGAGTCCTCCTCATCTTCCGTCTCTTACCCGAGTCCATCTCTTATACCCCACGTGCTGCTGAGCAACCCTCCCTTCAGCGCTCCCTACACCTTCACGGCCTTACCCTCGTCCGCCTCCTCGCCGTTGCGCCACTGCGTCGCCAACGTCTTCCAGTTCGACAAACCCTACCCTTCCAGCTTGTTCGAGGCAACTGGCGATGCGCAAACGCCACCTCCACTACCGCCCAAACCGAATCACCTGGCAGAGCTGCTGAATGAAGACAGAGGTCAAAGGTCGAGGACACTGTGCGCTCAGCATTTTCAAGCCGGGGCGCCGTTATTCTCCCGGAGAACCTCACTGTCGAGCTTGGACCATTTCAGCATAGGTCAGTGTTTAATGTAATGTCCACAACGCACAAAAATGGATAAATCTGCTATTATCAAGATAAAATACACACCTGCTGGTTATTATTTTAGGGCTACATGTGGATTCAAACCTAAACCAGCTGTGACAGCTGAAAAAAATTATGATAATCTGTGTGTGTTTTTTAGGCAACACTGACAGCAGATTAACAAGAAACAGAAGACAAAGTGTCAATCTGGTAAGAGTTGCTGAAAATGGACACGTTTCAAGTCTTTTATTTGAACAGTTTGAAAGTAAGATGACTCTTGTGTTTGTGCAGTAAAAGGGTTAACTTTGTAGCCTTAGAATTAGCTGCAGGTTTTCTCAGCGTAGCACAAAACCCCCTACAGCAAACTGTTAGCCTGGCTTTGTCCCCATACGATAAAAATCTGCTAACATCATGTTCAGAGTTTGTTGATTATAATCTTTATTTAGGGAAAACAAACAGAAAAAAGATCTGAATGTTGTCATTTTTCAGAGATCCTTAGTCTGCACTTTTTAAATGTCCAAACGTATTCACAATGAATAAAGAGTTGGGTTATTTTAGAGCAGATTTACCTACAAACCTCATATTATCTTATGTAGCAGAACAACTACCAGCAAACCCAGTGTTTTTTAGTACAAACACACCAAAAAGTAGCTGTATGCGAACTTTGTGGTGTGTTAACATTCTTTGGATTGTATGAAAAGAAAAAGTCCTTTCTAGCTCAATCCCTGTGTGGTCATTAAATGTGTGAATTTAAATAAAATCTAAAATTTTAACTGGACTTTTCAGCCACGTCTTCCTCTGACAAACCAATCAGGAAGTAAATAAATATATGAAGGTAAACAATGTTGCTAATTTAGCAACAACACTGTTAGTAAAACTGTACAGAGAAGACCGTGTACACAACTCGAAGACAAATTCAGTTTCAAACGTAAACTTTTTAAAAACTCAGAAATTGTCACAAGGACAAAGCCTAGCTAGATGTTAGTTAGCTAAATGGAGCTAACTAGCTTCTGTTAACAGAGAGGTAGAGGATAGATGTCCAAGTGTTCCTGAAAGCAATAGTTCAGATGTTTAAAATCAAGGTTCTGTCAAAAGGTTATACATACAAAAAAAACACTTTCTGTTTAACAAAAAGGGGGGTTTCGTTCTGACCAGACAAAGAAGCTAAGTGCTAATCTGACCAAAATATTGCTGTTGTCTTAAAATAGCTACAATAAAATGATAAAAACTGCATAGCCATCATGCAAAAGAGTTATTTTATAAATCCTTACATTCCTGTTGATTTGCTTTTGCATGTTTTTCCCAGCAGAAATATGATGCTCGTGTTTTAGGAGCCCAAGATGCTCCAGAAGTGCTACAGCTAGCTGCTTCTGCTTTTTGTGCTCGTGAGTTACCACAGAATTCTGGGTAAAAAGAAAGTTTGATCAAGATACTCGTCCAAGTATTTGCACAATGACAAGTTGAAAACAAAAGACGGCACGTCGTGGGAAGTGAATTTACACGCATAACCGTGCAATGGCATTTAATGTTATTTTATGTTTTTATTTTTTAGCTTTAACCTAAAAAACAAAGTACCACATAGCCATAAGATTCTCCTTATAAGTTAGATAATCCAATCAATTATATATCATTAAATAGATCTAACAATATTTATTTTATATTGGTACACACGAAGAGCAATGTAACTACGTTTTGGAGCCTTTTTTCTCAAGTATGTTGTGTTTACTAATTCACATTTTACTCCTGGCCAAGGTTGCACAAAATTGTAAAACAGTGCAATTGCTAATTGATGAATATTGCAACAACAATAAATCCACATATTCCTCGTTCAGTTTTTTTTCTAGTGCCATTGTGGCCCATAACACGCTTTAGTGTTGCTTTAGCATTGCTTTAGCATTTAGCTTTAGCATTTCAGCCACGCTCTTCTAAATCAGCCGTGGGCATTTAAGATAGTGAGGATGGTGGCTGTTCTTGCAATGTGTTGTGTGTCGTTTGAGATGTCCTGATGGTGACGTAAAGGTTTTTTAAAACAGTGTTTGCATGAACCACTCTGATTTTTTTAGAATGAAATTGTTTTAAGATGGCAGCAATCCACTTTAGCTGTATTTTGACCTCATGCTAACCATTAGCTTATAAATCAGATCAGAACTCAACTTGTTTTTTCAAACTAAGGTTTAAAATACTATTTACGTACATAAAGGTGCATAAGTTATTTTTGCCGTACAGCACTTTGATTGACCTTGTTGTTGTTTTAAGTGCTTTATAAATAAAGTGGTATGGTATGGTATAATAAATAAGGTATTTTTAGTTTGTAGCCTTTCCACAGAAACCAACTACAAAATGTCTGAACTACAGCTCCTGTAATTTTTTTTTACAAACGCAGAGATAAAAAATATTAAAAGGTTAGCAAAGCCATGTGAAATCAACCACAAGGCAGCCCTGCAAAAAAACTTTATGTTTTTTCTCTAAATGCAGACAGAGTTTGTAATAAAGCGATAAAATTATGAGTGTTGTTATTTTATCACTGACTCTTATGCGGTCAGACCTCATGAATAGTTTCTTGTTTAGCACCAGATCCTGTGGAATGCAGGTTTTAACCCCGAGGAGTGTATGTACTGTATATTTCAGATACAATCATGTTGTTTTGCTCAAACTATTTGTGCCCCAAAGTGGGGGGAAGTTTTCTTTTCATAAAACAAACCAAGGAATTGTGATTTTTTTTTAAAAATGTAGCAAACATTAGCTTTATAAACTCTTTCAGCTGGACATTAGATCTGCTTTAATTCACCTGTGTGATCACGTGGTACTTTGGTCTTGCAGCCTTGTTTAAACAACAGACAAGTTCAAAGCTACCAGGATGACTCGTATGTCCCCATGGCATCGCCCTCTCCCTCTGGAACGTCTGTCCAGTGTGACAGTTATATCCCCATGAGCCCCAGGACCTTCAGCTTCCTCGGTACGAACGGCAGCGCTGAGTCTTCCTCATCGCTCAGCTCGCCAACGTGCCAAACTGGAGATCCTGCACCGCCTCCAATTCATCGGCACCTCAAGCCACGCTTAAGGAGAGGTGAGATTCCTATCAGTCCTGAGCAGCTTGTTAGAACTTTTCTAAAAGTGGGGTTGTGTGGAGTTGTTGTACGTAGTATCTTACCTGCAACATGACAAAGTCAGACTAACAGCTAGTCATGGTGTATGTGCATCATCTAAAGCCACTCATATGTTTTTAATTGTTGAGCAAAGTAAGTTTGTTAGCATGTTAGCATAGCATGTCTAAAAATATCTCACCAATCACTGACTGGACTTCAATGAAAATCTCAGAAATTGATCTACAACTGATTCACTTTCGGAGTCAAACCAATTCAAGATGGCTGCCTCAGCTAACTGAGGCCGTAGCAAACACAAAAATTGCTATGACTGTCAGTTTTAGAAATACTGAGGTAAAACTTGGTGTGGTAGTAGCTAAGAGTTACCCCAAACACATAGTCTGAGCACTAAGTGATTGTTTAAGCTTTGCCATTACGGGAGTCAACTGTTAGCCAAATATCTCATGAGCCAGAGGCCAGATTTCAAGGAAACTCAGAAAGTATTCACTTGACATGCATCTAAAACTTATAAACCTTTAACCAAGTCAACATTGCCACCACAGCCATTACTGTAGCAAACACAAACGTTGCTGTAATGCAGGCAGTTTTACAGATGATGAGCTGAAAGTTAGTGTGGTAGTAGCTGAGCCATCCCCAACTCATACTCTAAAGGCACTAGATGTTTATATATTTTGCAGTAACTATTAAAAGCAACTTTTGTTGGCCAAACACCTCATGAATCCTGAAGATCTACAACTGACTGACTCTTAGAATCAACCCAATTCAAGATGTCCGCCACAGCTAAGTGACCTTAGCCAACAGAAAATGCCTAGAAGTTTTACAAATATTGGGCTGAAATGGAATGTGGTAGTAACTGAGTCATTCATAACATCCTCCGAGTGCCAGCGGAAATCCTGTACAATGTTGTATTCATGGTTTGACCAAATGTCTGTAACTCCATCCCTTCACAACATTGAGTGATGCGAGTTGAAAACTCAAATATTTCATCGAGGAATGCTCAGCCTTCAACTAAACTTTGTTCCTTTTGCATCAGACAAGTGTTTGCATTGTTGCTATTTTTCTAACGTTTGTGTTGCTATGTGCAACTGCGTGCACATTGGCTGCTGAACTTTTCACGTCACCGATCAGCTGAGTTGATCTGAGTCTCTGTATGAACGGGCTCGTACAGATGGCCTCTTATCCTCTGAGACAAAGGCAACGGAGCTTTTAAAAACTCTCACGTTCGCTGATTGAGTTTTGAGTTGAAACGGGCAGCAATTTGAGACATATCTACCGGTAATTCGTGAACGCAGCACATAGCAACACGGACGTTTGAGTATGAAAATAGTGTCAACATAAACAACAGCTTAATGTAAAAATACTTCATGATGCACTTCCCTCTGTTTGGAAAAATTTGAGTTGGAGTTAGTTCAGACAGCAGATGTTTGCTTCTGAATGGCTCTGATTAGCCGTTAGCTCGGCTCCCCTTTAAGAATTTCTTCCTGTTTCTTCAAACCAAGTCTAATCTGATATTTACTTACGCATAACTCGACACTACCCCCTAATTCCAACTAACTCTGATATTATCTTTAACTGGAAGCTGTCAGTCTGTTGCACGTATGTAATCTGTAATGTATCTTATACACAAAAACTCACACATGCACTGTTGATTTATGAAAAACGTCAGTTCATGATTTGAATAGATGTTTGATACACATTTTATATCTCTTATCTGACTTTCTTGTGCAAAGTTTCCAAATTTCCAAGCAATACATTTCCTTTATCTTGATCCACAGCTCGGCCCCCACCTCTGGACTTGAGAGGCCTCTCTACAATCACCGAATGTCCCACTCATATTCCTTTAAGCAAAGCAATTACTGAATTATGGTGAGAAGAAACACATTGATGCACTTTAAACCATGAATGACACAACCACCTTGATTAGATTCAAACAAGGCTTCCATTCTTATTTTGTATGATTCAAATATAGTGTTAAAATTATAACTTAAACCTTGTTTTAGAAGGTTTATATTGAAAAAATTATAAACAGTATCTTACCTGTTGTAGATAGCTTTTGACAGCATTTTTGATAGTCAGTTTCTGGTCTAGAAGTGGAAGCAGTCGCAGGATTGTTGCAAGATTATACATTTGTTAGGGTCGTATGGAATAATTAAAATGTTCTTTGCTTTTTTAAGACATTCAGTTGTTTATCACGTGTACATTTTACATTTAGATTCCTTTGTAACTTCAGTGTGTCTTTGTGTCCCTGTAGCTTCCCAGCAAACCCCTCACCTCTTGACAGAAGGCTTGAGAATGGGGACAGTTCAAGCAATGAAGTGACAAACTGCTCTGCTTTGGTAAGATCTGAAATTAAAGACGTTTTTGTACAATATATTTGTAGTTTACAGACTGTGACTCAACCAGGCAATTAAACAAAAGATATCAGCTCACACCTTGAGTGTTTAATTCAGGGGTTCCCAACCATGGTCCTTGAGGAACGCCATCCTGCATGTTTTAGTTGTTTCCCTGTTCCAACACACCTAATCAGCGATTTTATTATTTCCTGAAGTTCTGCCAAAGCCTGTTAAGCACCCATTCATTCAAATCAGGTGTGTCAAAGCAGGGAAACAACTAAAACATGCAGGACTGGGCTCCTCGAGGACCAGGGTTGGGAACCACTGATTTGATTTATACA
Source organism: Nematolebias whitei (assembly GCF_014905685.2). NCBI lineage: Eukaryota > Metazoa > Chordata > Actinopteri > Cyprinodontiformes > Rivulidae > Nematolebias > Nematolebias whitei. The sequence continues at coordinate 36,225,695 of NC_056511.1, forward strand.
TCAAAATATGATGCCACCTGATCTGAAAAGTTAAACTTAACTTTAGGTCAAAGTAAAATAAAGTTAGTTTGTACAATCTTATATTATGAGCCAGATTCAGGTCAATATAAACTTCAGTTTTTCTTCTTTTTTTGTATAAAACAAGAATCTATGACCATCTGTTAATGGATAGTGTTCTGAAATGTCACATACCTTGACAAAAACATGAAAAGGAACAAATAAATTTGTAATGACTCTTTTAGTCTAAATTTATTTGTGTATTTATAAAAGTGGGATGTTATTTTGCAATTGATTTTGTCCACATTTGTCAAATCTTTTAATGAAATAATCAATAATTGGACATTTTGTTCATCCCCTAAAGAGAAAAGCTCAGTAACACCTATTTGCTTTCTCTGGCAGGAATCGAGGCCCTTGTCCTGTCTCACCTTTGATGGAACCGTTCAGCCCTGGACCAGAAGCTCGAACTTGGATTATTTGTCACTGGATTTCAACTCTGCATCCCCCTCGCCTGTACAAAAGGTATGCTTTGGTGAACAATGCATGAGAAGAAGTAATCAAATAACATTTTAATTTTTTTAAAACGGCAAACTATACAGCATATATGTTTTCTTTTGGCAATGAAAAATGCATATTCTGCAAAGAAAGCCAGATCCAGTGAGTCAGAATCAGAGGTCAAAACATTTTGTGCACAGGCATCATTTTATCTGAGAACAGTCAGTTGTTTAGTTTCAATAAAGTTGAACAAATTCTTAATTTCAGGATCAATAACTTCTAAATAGACTCTCAGCTCACTGTAAAATCACAATCACCTCACCTCTATGACAGAAAAGTGGATTATCATTCAACAGTTTAATATAAATCAAAACAAGTTTAGCACCAAGAATGGCGAATGTTTAGGGACCGTCAACAAAAGTCACGAGGATTAAAATTCACTAGAATGAAACAAACGCTCATATTTCTAACCGTTAGTATGACTTTAACAGGAAACAAATGGGTGATTCAGAAGGGATTTACATGACACCACAAACAACATTACTGTTATTAGTGAATATTTTAACTTACTGTTGATGTATAGACAGTCCCTAAACTCGTTTTTCCTCTTGTGGTGTGTTTGTTTAAGCCAGTTTTGCACTGATCTGTGATAGTTGGCAACAAATTTGGAAGTGAATTTTCAAAATATTGACAATTCTCAGTTTCCTGTAGTGAGTTGCAGGGCCTTGCTCTTGTGCTGTCTCAAACTTTGTGAGTCAGAGAGGACAAGTAATTTGAGATTACTTTGTGAGGAGTTGGTTAAATTGTGATAAAAATCAATTACTGATAGTAGCAACAGGAAAAAAAGATGTGCTGCAGGTGAGCCTGATCTTCATCCATCAGCTTTAACACTTCTTCTCATTCATGATAAAGTGATTGCTGAACTAGGAAGAGGTCCAGTATTCATAATACCCAGACTTTTCAGAACAGTCGTGTCACTGTTGTGTGACATTCTTGCAACTGTCGAGCAGTACTTGTGACAAAAATTTGTAGTTTGGTTTGGTTGCAAAGATGCCAAAAACCAGTCACTAAGGAGTACAAGTCAGTCTTGTGCCGGTTCCAAGCCTGGGTAAATGGTGAGGGTTGTGTCAGGAAGGGTATCTGGCAAATTAGTTTTAGCAAAAGTGTTTTACGTCAGTTTATCAAATGACACCATTACAGATCGGTCGAGGCCCGGGTTAACAACAACCACCACTGGTGCTGATGACAAACAGGGTGCCGGTGGAAATTGTGCCACTGTTTGTTGAAGACAATGAGGAGGGAAGTGTGTCGGGAGACAAAGGAAGAAGAGGAAAGTCAGGAATGTAGGACTGAAGGTGGCAACTCTAAATGTGGGGGCAATAACAGGCAAAGGTAGAGAGTTGGCTGACATGATGCAGAGAAGGAAGGTAGATGTTTTGTGTGTCCAAGAGACTAAGTGAAAGGGCAGCAAGGCTCGCAGCATTGGAGCAGGGTTTAAACTGTTTCACCATGGTGTGAATAGAAAGAAAAATGAAGTAGGGATGATCCTGAAGGAGGAGTTGGCAAAGAATGTAGTAGAGGAGAAGAGGGGGTGATGTGCCTGAAGGTAGAAGTAGAAGGTCTGATGCTAAACATGTCAGTGGTTTTGCGCCACATGTTGGATGTGATATAGAGGATAAAGAGAAATTTTTGAAGGATCTGGATGAAGTGATAGAGTATTCCCAAGAAAGGGAAAGTGGTAATAAGAACAGACCTGAATAGACATGTAGGTGAAGGAAACAGAGGGGATGAGGAAGTAATGGGTAGGTTTGGTGTCAAAAAAAGAAACCAGGAAGGACAGATGGTGGTGGATTTTGCCAAGAGAATGGAAATGACTGTAGTCAACACATTTTCAAAAGAGGGAGGAACACAGAGTGACCTATAAGAGTGGAGGCAGGAGAACGCATGTCGACTACATTCTGTGTAGAAGAGGAAACCTGAGGGAGATCGGGGACTGTGGCATCAGGTTGTGGCAGGGGAGAATGTGGCCAGATAGCATTGGATGGTTGTGTGTAGCATGACTGTTGTTGTGAAGAAGAGAAAAAGAGAAAAATCAGAGAAGACCAAATGGTGGATGCTGAGGAAGGAAGTGTGATAGAACGTAAAAATGTATTTAATAAGCAAACTTTTATAGTCACATGGGAAAATGAAGGGTTCACTGGAAGCTCAGGTTGATAAGAGTTTCTTCACGAACCTCCTTTACTCCTTAAGAGTACTGACTGACCTTAGGTATCTCGAATCCTTCATCCTCCCTGTTCATTAAAAATAATGATGACTTGGCTGTTTTCCTGATTTAAACCTTAAATCTCAGGCTGCATCTTTTCACCTGTTTTCTTAAGAACTCCTGTACCAATGCAGACATGTTCCTGTTTTTAGTTTTCTACATTCGCCTTAGAATCTAGCTGTTTTTTTGTTGTTGTTGTTGCCTTTTCCTTTTAGCCATCCTATTTGTAAAAAAAAAAACAAAAAAAAAAACTGCAGTATGACTTTTTATAATTGTTTATTGTTGTTGCTGTTGTCCATTGTTGTCATCTTTCTTTGTTGAAATCAGGTCTCTCTTGTAAATGAGTCCTCGAGGCTCAATGGGATTTAACTGTCTAAATAAAGGTTGATTGATTGATATTAGGAAATGTGTGTGTGTAACTGAAAGGTCTATAAAAGGTCAGTTAATTGTTCGTTCGGGGCTTCACTTTTGCACTGCAGGCAGACGGAGCCTTCGGATGCTTGTTTAAGCCTCTGAAATAAAGACACTTGCAAGATCAGATCTGATCTCTTGATTTAGCTCAGCAACTTACTTCTCACTGTTTGTTAAAGTTTCCACAACAGAAGACTGTTGTGAGGAGTTTAGAGAGGAGCTGTTAAAGGCTCTGGATGGTAAGAAAGCGCTTCCAGATGACTGGACTAGTACAGCAACAGTAATTACTGTAGAGAGAGAAGTAGAAAGGTACTTGGTGTGTCATCTGGACAAAGAATGGATGATAAGGAAGCCTAGTGGTGGAATAGTGAAGTGCAGGAAGCTATTCAAAGAAAGCGGTTAGCCAAGAAGAAATATGACAGTGAGAGGACTGAAGAGAGGAGACAGGAATATAAGGAGATGGAATGTAGAGTAAAGAGGGAGGTAGCTACGGCTAAGCAGAAAGCATATGATGAGTTGTATGGGAGGCTGGATACTAAAGTGGGCAGGAAGGACTTGTAGCGATTGGCAAGACAGAGGGATCAGGCTGGAAAGGATGTGCAGCAGGTTAGGCTTGTTAAAGATAGGACTGTAATGTTCTAACAAGTGAGGAGAGTGTGATATGAAGCTAGAAGGAGTACTTTGAGGAGCTAATGAATGAAGAGAATGAAAGAGAAAGAAGAGTAGAGGTCATAGAGACTGTGGACCAGGAAATGGAAAAGATTGGAGAGGGTTAAATTCGGAAAGCTCTGAAAAGACGGAAGAAGGGAAAAGCAGTAGAACCTGATGACATACCAGTGGAGGTTTGGAAATGTCTTAGACAGATGGCAGTGAGCTTTTTGACTCATATATTCAATGGCATATTTGAGGGCGAGAAAAAGCCTGAGGAATGGAGAAGTGCGCTGGTGCCCATTTTTAAGAACAAGGGTGGTGTACAGAGTTGTAGCAACTACAGGGGAATTAAGTTGATGAGCCACACGATGAAGATCTGGGAGAGAATTGTGGAAGCTAGAGCTAGACAAGAGGTGAATATTTGTGAGCAGCAGTATGGTTTCATGCCAAGAAAGAGCACAACAGACACCATCTTTGTTTTGAGGATGCTGATGAAGTACAGAGGGTGTCAGAAAGAACTCCATTGTGTCTTTGTGGATTTAGAAAAAGCATATGACAGGACGCCAAAGGAGGAGGTGTAGTGTTGCATGAGGAACACTGGAGTGGCAGAGAAGTATGTTAGACTGGTACAGGACATGTATGAAGACAGCAGGATAGTGGTTAAATGTGTTGTAGGAGTGACAGATAGCTTCAAGGTGGTGGTGGGATTGCATCAAGGATCAACTCCGAGTCCCTTCTTATTTGCTCTGGTGATGGACAAACTAACCTGCTCTTCATTCTCACCACAGATCACAATGTCATCTACAAACATCATAGTCCGCGAGGATTCCTGCCTGACCTCATCTGTTTGCAGATGACATTGTGATCTGTGGTGAGAACAAAGAGCAGGTGGAAGAGAATTTGGAGAGGTGCAGGTATGCACTTGAAAGAAGAAAGTCAGCCTTAGTGAGACAGAGTTCATATGTGTGAATGAGAGGAAGGCTGGTGGAACAGTGAGGCTACAAGAAGCAGATGTCACAAAGGTGCAGGACTTCAAGTACTTGGGGTCCACTGTTCAGGAAACGGGGAGTGTGGTAAAGAGGTGAAAAATAGAGTCCAGGCAGGATGGAGTGGATGGAGAAAGGTTTCAGGAGTAATTGTGATAAAAGAGTGGCAGCAAAGGTCAAAGGAAACGTTTACAAGACATTTTGTGAAACCAGCTATGTTGTATGGTCTGGAGACAGAGGCATGGACAAAAAGACAGGAGAAAGAACTGGAAGTGGCAGAAATGAAGATGTTGAGGTTCTCCTTAGGGGTGACAAGGATGGATAATATTAAGAATGAGATCATCAGAGGTACAGCACAAGTTGAAAAACTGGGAGATAAAGTTAAAGAGACTAGACTGAGATGGTTTGGACATGTCCAGAGGAGGAACAGTGGGTATATTGGTAGAAGGATGTTAGAAATGCAGCTGCCAGGAAAAAGACAGAGGAGATACATGGATGCAGATAGAGAGGACATGGAGGTAGATGGAGTGAAGACAGAGAATGCAGAGGACAGAGTGAGATGGAGGAGTGTGGCACTGTGGCAACCCCTGAAGAAGTAGAAGTTTGCATAAATGCCAGATATAGCGGTGTAAAATACATGCAAACTGGCAGTTTTTGGCTCAAAGTTGTACTTTAGTTTAAACATGAATGTTAGATTTACTGCCTCAGCTTTACGTTTAAACAACACAACATGTGCTGCACAAAGACCCCAGTATCATTACAAAATCTATGCACAACTTTAATAAACAGAAGGAAGAATTTTTTTTAGTACCTCTGATACCTCTGGATAGCTCTTTGAACAACCTCGGTTTTTCAGTTTATTTCTGACATGATTGACAAGCTAACAAATCTGAATTAATTCTCACAGTATTGTCTTCTGTTCTGTGACTCCTCGTGTCTCCCAGAAGCCATTCCTGTCTGACGAGTACAAGGTGGACTACGTGCAGGTGGACGAGAAGAAGACTCAGGCCCTTCAAAACACCAAGATGGAGTGGACAGATGTGCGTCAGTCAAAAACATAAACACAACACATCTGATTGCACAAATATGGGTAAAGAAAAACAATAACGAACGCTCACGGAGGATCAACCGCCATGTGAAAGCACTTTGAAGGACAACACTGAAGTAAAACAGCAAGAGCAAAGAAGCAATTAGATGTTTTTTTATTTGTTTGTTTTGTTTTTTGTAGAGAACACACAACATTTGCACTGGTTAAGAGCTGAACTGTATATACTACTCAGTTATGCAACAATCACTGTGATTTTTCTGCTCATTGTAGCCCAAAAGGTTCAATCAGTTTTATTAAGATAGAAAAAAAACCTGTAAATATTTGTATAAACAAATGTAATATAAAACTTTAAATCTGGGTGTTTGAGTTTCATTATGAGCATTCATTGCAGTATACTTCAGTTGAACATTTTGTACATTTTATTAGCATGTTTGTAACTTTTTTTTTTCTGGGCTCCATGGTTACACACGTGTTGCGTCACGGACATGCGCAGAGCGGAGTTAGGGAATGGCGGCTAGTGAGAAGTACAGAGAGGGAAGTCATCGCCGTATTTATGTTTACATGATCATCACCTCCTATTTGAACGCTGTGACCACCTGAGAGAGGCAGAGGACAGGGTGGAGAGGGAGGAAGACATTTTGCTAAAATAGATAAAAAACAGTCGACTCACATCGCTCCCGCAGACCTCCGCGTTTCTTCTTCTACGGTTTTGCTGCGGTGCACCGACAATTAACTCACAAACTGGATGGCGAGGAGGGGAACCACAGTGTGTTTTCAACAGTCTTTCGGGGGGGACACTGGTGTGTGTGAGACTTAACGGTGATAGCAAACACCACGGCTAGCTTAACGGCAGCTGGAGACAAATGAAGGCGGCCAAAGCTGCTCCGCGGCCTGCCTCGACCTCCAGCCAGCCCGAGTAAAGAAGTTAAAGCCAAGTTAGCTCCGAGGCACAGCTCGGCTGGACCCGGGCCGTGTGGCCAGGCGGTGTGCGGGTAAGTCCCTTCACTCCAACACTCTGAGGTGGTTTTAAACTGTTTTTTTGGTGTGTGTGTGTGTGAACAAATCCAGACTGCGTGTCTTTGTTTGCCCCCATGAAAAGACTCCACCACCGCAGAGCTAATGCCATGTAGCCTGTTGCTTCACCTGAAAACCTTTGCTTGACGTTTAAGTTAAATACATTAATGTAGCAAACACACTGGTATCAAAAGTAGATTCATAAAGCTCAATGTGCATTCTATGGATTTTTAATGCAGGGATATTCCACACAAAATGGTCCTAAATAAAAAGTTGAATGTATTTTTTATGTAGACACCAAACAACAATGATGTGGTAGCTCCCCCGGTTGTATCTGTGATAGGGCATCAAATAGAAAAGAAAAGAGCATCTAGTTTCTAAACTTTATTATCAAATGCAACATACAAATCCACAGTTGCACAAAGTTTTGAAAGTCTACACAAGGTACATATTTGTGGTTTACAGTTTTTTATTCACCCAATTACAACTGAAGGAAAAAAAAAACGTAACTACAATCTTTTAATTGTTTTTGTAAAATGAAAAGTTGATCATAAAACAGCCTAACATTTCTGATTCAAAGGTGAAACAAGTGTACAAATATAATGCAGCAAAGTGCATCAAAATTGATCAAATTTCACCTTGAACTTGTGGAACATGTTACGTACGTTACATAAAAACTGACCTGTATCAAACAACATACAGCTTTCAGGTATTGCTATAGTCAAACTGCATTGCAGAAAGAGCACAATATGATGACACTGCATTATATAATATATAACATTAATACTGGATGGTAACCCTTAATATTTTCCAGATAAAATTAATAAAATAACATCTTCACCACCAGTGTCGAGCCTACTGTGCCAACCATGCTGCTGATGTCATGCTGCTGATTTATTTCATGCTGATGTGTTCATTCGTACTCATCTACTCACAGATTCATGTTCGTGCTGTTGTTGTTCGGCGTTTTGTTTTTGCACTATTAAGTGTTTAGCGTATTTCTTAGTTCATATCTTAGATCTTATTACAGTTTTACCTTTACAATTTATACTTTTGTTGGATGTAACTGGGACCCTGTGTACACAATTTTGTTCCACCACATGTACCACATGTGATGTGAATGACAATAAAGAAACCTTAACTTGAGCAACTGGTGCAGATGGGTCCAATCTGCCAAGTACATTGTACTTGTAGTGCAAAACATGAACTTACATAGGCCAGTACCATTTTGCTTTTCTAGCTGACTGCATGATAATTCAATTCAGTTTATTTATAATAGCACCAAGTCACAACACAAGTTGTCTCAGGGCCCAGAACAGAAACATTCACATACATAAAAAGCCTATTTACCGGTAGTAAAGTTATCTTTCTAAGGAAGTACCAATGACAGAAACAATTGTCTTAACATCGTATTTAACCAAAGCTCTGTCACCATCCCTAAATAAAATCATGCATACATAGCACTTAGTAAATTCAATATCATATCTGTTTATAATAAATGGAGTGAATTGACTAATTGGATTTAAATCTGGATCCATGATTCAGACTTCTTGTTGTGAATTGGTGCTTTATAAATGCTGAATCATGTACACTTCATTTCAGAAGTATTCAGCCCTAAATTATCCTAACAAGTTTAATAGTTGCTGCTTTTTATGACAACAAAATGTCATTGTGTTGGTTTGATCAAAGGTTAGTATTTCTGAGTGACTTTTGGGAGGAATTTCTCTTGTGCCAATATCGCCGCTCAGAAATGCATCTGCTGTTCTAGAAGTGCCATAGTACAATTATGTTTAAAAAGAGGAAACTAAAAGATTTGTTTTCTTGACAGACTTATCCAACTTAACTACTGGTAATCATTTGACATGACTGCTGCCTGTAATTTATAATTTTTATATATTAAAGACTACTCCCAAGATTTCACTCCACTTTTTATCAATATCAAATATTTCTACTGACAGAGCCTTACCTGTAGAAAATACATTAAGAGTGTTTAGGGAGTCAAACTTCAAAATTCAGAAGAACTTTATCTACAGAACTGCATCTAAAAATGGAAGACGTTAATAAAATAAAAGTTAAAGTTCCTGACTGATAGATGCATAGACGAGCGGTTCATTAGTTCTATGATGGGATATAATTTTGGAAGAATAGATGATTGTGCTCGAGCATCCTGTGCTCGAGCATCAATGTGTGGCATGGAGGCTGCACAGCTGCAGAAAGAAAAGCTTTGCAGAGAGTGGTGAAGGCTGCACAGAAATCTGTTGGAATCAGCCTCCCCACCATCACAGACATCTACACCTCCAGATGCAGGAAGAGGGCCACCTGCATCATGAAGGACCCCACTCACCCAGCACACATACTTTTTGCCCCACTCCCCTCAGGAAGGAGGTTAAGGAGCATTAAATGTAGAACCACTAGACTGAGGAACAGCTTCTACCCTGAGGCTGTTAGACTCATGAATCTCCAACTAGAATAATCACTGTGAAAAACCATATCATGTTGCTGCTGATCTGTTTCATGTTGCTGCTGATCTGTTTCAATGTTGATGTGTTCATGCGTGCACATCTGCTCACAGACTCATGTTCATGTTTGTGCTGATGTTCAATGTTTTATGTTATGAGTGCTTAGTGTATATTTAGTTGATGTTTTTCTTAGTTCATATCTTAGATGTTATTACTGTTTTTCTTATACATTTTATTGTTGGATGTAACTGGGACCCTGTGTACATAATTTCGCTCCACCACATGTACCACATGAGGTGCGAATGACAATAAAGAAACTCTGACTCTGACTCTGACTCTGATAAAATTAATATTAAAACAAATTAGAACAACAGATTAGAAATAAATATTTGTGCAAAAAACAGTAGTGCAATGCAAACAGGCATATTCATTCTACTTACGAACAGGATGGCAGGACAAGACAGACTTTAGCCATTAGAAAATATACCGTATTTTCCGCCGTACACGTCGCACCGCCCTATAAGTTGCGTCAGTGCAAATATGTCTAATAAAGTGGAAAAAAACATAAATAAGTTGCTTCCCCATGTACGTTGCATCTATTATGCGTCACCGCTGACAACCTGTAAATGTGTGCCGGTGTTGTGCCAAAAATTGATTAGCTGCCAAATGGTGTGGGAGCGTGCTGGGAGGACACACTGTGCATTTCTTCGAAATCTAACAAGATAACCACCTAAAAACAATTATTTGTTTGCTCGACTTTATAATAAAGGTGTGTCTCAGTTGAACTTTTACTTAATAAATGCACTTTAATGGACAGATCAGCTGCATATTGCCGGTTCGGCATAGTGAAACAACGCTGATTTGACGGTTGCTCCAGGCGAGCTGGACGAAGGTGGCAGGCTGTGGCAAGCTGATTGTGTCACGGTTGTGTCATTAATAGCCACTTTAACCTATTACATGACACAACGGCATGCCATACTACTCGAGTGCCATCTAGTGGCTGAAATTGGTAGTGTTCTATATTTTCAGTGTCGGAATGAATGAAAACGGTCATATCTCAGCCAAAACTTAGTTTATAAATATAAGAAAAAATACATAAATACGTTGCTTTGTGGTATACATCTCAGTGTATGTAAATTATGCAAAAAACTGTGACTTATAGGCCGAAAAATACAGTATGTATGCATGTATATATGTATGTCTCTATATTCGTATAAGCAAAAGTCAGCATGGTAAATTTACTATTTCCCAAACTTATTTTATTCTTTAAGAAAATATAAACTATTTTTAAAATAACCTTTTGAGAGTTTTTTTTTTTTAATATATATTTATCAAATAAGAGTTACAGAGTCACAGTTATGGTTGCCATTCTGAAAACTATTTGTGAACCTAAAGTTTTAAAATATGCTACATAAATGCAGTTCACCATAACACGACATTCACAAGTTCAGCCCTGAAGTGTATTCAGCGTTTACAGTTTTACTGAAATGAAGGAATTTAACAAAATTAATCTCGTAATGTTTTGAAGAAGACTTGAACTGTTTAGGGTCATGAATTTAAATGTAAATGTTTAGGACTATAAATCAAAAACGGTTCAAATGCATGGAGTTTTCTTGTGCAAGTGTTGCTTAATTTAAAGTAAATATTTATTCTTAACCAAAAATAGATATAAATTTGTACATTTGAGTGTGTGTAAGTGTTGTTGGAACCCTGTAAATGTGATTTAAATTTTTTTCTTCTTCACTACAGGGTTCAGATGGAGGAAACGCTCTTACCATCAGCTGATCTTTAAACCTCAACCATTATGACTTCTTTCCGACTCTTGCTTTTCTAAACGTAGCAGCCATGACTTCTCATAAAAGAGAAGAGCTGCTGAGTGATGGCAAGGACTCGTCCTCGGTCCCTGGTCAGCTTTACCGTCGCGGTCCCGATGGCGCCACAGAGGAGCTTCAGTCAGATCCGGTGAACACAACATCAAAATCTCAAAAAACCTGGAAATTAAGAAGGACTGCCTTGACTTTCTTTGGTGTTAGAAGTATCTGTATTTTACCCAGCTTTTTCAGAGGGAGGATCAAAAATCAGGGCAAGAAAGAAATCTGCAGAAGCAAAACGCATGACGGGCTGAGTAAGGTCGGTCATGACGACAGTCCCAGGAGCGAGTACGTCTCGACTGGAGATTTGGAGTACCACAGCCAGAGGGATGCAGCAGGAGAGCTCCACGGTAGCTGTCACAGTGAATGTAGTCACCCTGCCGCCGACCAGAAATCACTGACTCTCGGCCGGCAGAGAAAAGGTTTGAGGAGTCTTTTTCAAAGTTTTAAGCAGCACAGAGCTCAGAGAAATGCTGAACCAGGGAAGACTGCTGAATCCTCCCCTCAGTGCAAGAAAGATGTGCCTGTTGTCCAGCGCAACCCCATCCTGTATGCCACCGAGTGCCTGGGATCTGAACCCGATGTGCCTGATTTTGCAGCTGTGTTGTGCAATGTTTCCCACGGTCTCCGTTGTAGTCATGAAGATGTGGTGGCATTAGAAAACTGTGCAGAACGGGAGAGTCCAAACTCTGAGCTTGATGTTCAGGCACGTAATGATCAACTTGAGGACGTGAATTCAAACGTCGGAGTTTCTTGTAAATATGAGACTTCTAGGCGTTCCAGCGAGCCATGTCTGAAAATGCAGGTGGCTCCTGAGCCCATGTTGAAGTCTCAAACTGCTGCCAGCTCATCCGATCAGCTGAATATGATTTTTGGAGACGTGGCATCTTTAAAGAGTTTCGATTCGCTCACCGGATGCGGGGACATAATCGCAGATCAGGAGGACGACAGCTTCACGGAGAGCACCGTTTCTGGAGAGCGGAGCAGAAACGGAGGGAAGAGGGCCTCTTGTTATCTTACCTATCAGGGTGGGGGGGAAGAAATGGCCTCGCCTGAGGATTTGAATGACACGGGTCTTCGGGACTTCTGGGCAAACAACACATCGGAGGAGGTCTGCTGTACTTGTGATCCAGAGCTGGCAGATGTGACTGAGCTGACGAGTTCTAACAATATGGACGTGCTGAACAGCAGCAGCACACAGCAGGCTGGTGGCATGGACACCTCCTCTATTGCCGATGATTTAACCCCTCAAAGTGAACATCAGGAGTCCGTTCCAAACAGTGATGAGGGCTATTATGATTCTACCACCCCTGGGCCAGATGAGGGGCAGGAAAAAAGGGACCGGTTAAGAGCAGCCAGTCTACCCAGGGACAGTTATAGTGGTGATGCTCTCTATGAACTGTTCGCACCTGATGAGAGCCTGATCAGTCCTCGTTACGAGAGCAAATCGCAGCTTCCCAGTTTGAAACACTGTGACTATTTCACTGAGCCAGTCGGCGCGACGGATCCCGCCTTTGTTCCCGAAATGAGTGGCTTACAAATAAGTGCCGAGTTGTACAAAGACAGTTTTTTCGAAATGCCAAGCATGTGCGGAAAATCCTCGCTGTTGACGCAAAATAGGGTGGGTCTGCAGGAAATAAGAGGGAATAAAAACTGCAACTTGAATTCCAAACCTGAAACTTCAGTCGGCGTGAATAAGATGAAACAAGATGTATTTAATGAAAAGAGAAATGTTGCTTCCGCTGAGAAAATAAAATCCACAAAGAACAGCTGTGAGAGTAGGCAAAGAAGTTTATCGTTTGGAAGCACGTCTGACCCAGATTTTGAGACTTTTTGTGAACCCAAAGAAGAGCATCTTGAGGAAAACAAACCGGTGGCTTTGCCGTATAAAAACATCAGCCCTCAGTCTGAAGACTCTAATAGTTACTCTGAAGACGGGCAGGCGGTGTGTTTCTCTCAAGCACTTGTGGACTACACCAAACACGCTGAAATGCTGAGCGACTTGGAGACGAACTCTGCCCTCACTCCAAATATGGAGGCCTTACCTACCATCGTCACGTTTGACGTCGTAGATCTGCATAACGAGGGGGAATACGACGAGCAGATCCACATGAATCTGGAAGAGGACACGTCGCTGCCCTTTCAGGAGTTTGGAGAAAGCTACCTACAAAAAGATGCGTTTGCTGAGTGCGATTATCAGATGTTGGAATTGTACGACCAGAGCCTGATCAGCAACACATGGGCTGTTGCCAGTCTCCCACGGCACTTAGGCCTTACGAGAGTTAGCCAGTCCACTCTGAGCCCGCTGTCCTCGGACAGAAGTAGGTCTTTAGACACAGAAAGCCTTGACACCTACGGAGAAAACAGAGCTGCTGTAGTTTCTTGTCCTCAAGCTGAAGAGGACTTTGAGAGAGACTGTTCACTGTATTATACGAATAATGTATCTGCATCAGAGGTCAGGGACGCTAACAGCACCTCAGCCTTAGCGTGGCAGACAATGTCAGAGGTGGCTTTGAGCCTTCCTTTGACAACTGGAGAAATCACAGAAAAGGTCCAGAGTCTTGGCCAACCCCAAGCAGAACACAAGCTGTTCCCCTGCTCCTCGAACCATAATTTTCTAAAGTCTACATCACAGCATCAAGACTCTAACCCTTCGGACAACGTGAGCGATTTGGTTTCGCAGAGTGCAGAACTTTACGGTAGACAGCGTCACCTTCCTTTGCCGTCTGATTCTCGTTTACCGCAAAGCTCCTTGGTTTACTCGGGGCTCATGGAGGTAGACTCGGATATCAGTGATGATGTTTTTTACAAGGCTTCTGCTGGTTTGCAGTCCTGTAACCAGAGCAGACCCTCGGCTGGTAGGGACGGTCTGTCGTACGGTAGGAGTCCACTGAATGCAGCTGTGTTTACGGATGAAACATAAATGGATGTGATGATCCCTGTGGCCTGCAGTGAGCACCCTGAAGCTACGAGCAATGAGAGGCGCTTTATCACATCAATATGAGTTAGTGGTTTTCATCTAAAGTTTTTTTCTCTTGCACAGTCATGATTTTTAATTTTCTGTGATGGAAATTGATATTGAATTTAGAAACAACCTTAAATGTAGAGTTTAAATCTCACTTCCATCAAGGCCTAGACAACTTTTTTTTTTCTTTCTGTTTTTTCATATCTGTTACTTCGCACACGTTACACAGATCTTGGTTAAAGGTATTTATAGAAACAAATGTTTAATTTGCTGTATAACTGCCCACGGTGTATAATGACATTAATTTTTACTAGAATGTTAGTCCCACGTGTAGCCTCAGTGTGCAGGTCTCAGCTGTAACGCTTCACTTTGCTTCAAGGGTTTTGATCATTTGTTCATTTGTTGCCTTTGAACACATGAGTGCTTAATGTTTTTAAATGTTTACAACTTCTCGCTGCTGTATTCATGTCCATTTTTACTGGTTTTACTGAATTTCTGACATGTTTTGCGTTTTGAAAGCAACAGATAAATATCTCAGTCCTTGATCACAGAAGCTCCAACACCTTCAGTCTCAGATTTCTGTAACTTGTTGCTATTTTGGGTTTGGTCTTGTCATGTCAGCTGGTTTGACTTCTTAACCCAACACAAGATAAGCCGATATAGGAAATGCACTGATAGTGATAGTATATGATCATGATAGGATTTTAACGACAGCCGTCATTTCATTTACATACAGTAGACAGCTTTGCAAGGCAAAACTCCCAACATTTGTGTAGCTCATTTCACATGCAAATAAAAAAGATGGAGCAGATTCACATAAAGCACCAAGGAACCTGTGCTGGAGCACGTTAAGGAAAAGTTAAATTGGAGAAGTAACTAATTTGGAGAGGGAAAAGTACAGAATAAGTTCATGTTTGCTTTTAGCCCGACAAAACAGCCTGACTTCCTTTTTTTTTTATTTAATTTTTTTAATATTTTTTTTTTTTGTGGTAATTTTTAGCAGCTTGACAAAGTGCAAAATTCTTACTGCAATTATGCACTCTGTCTTTTACTATTGGAAGTGTCTGGATGGAAGTTACATGTTTAGGTAAACATCTTGTGAAACCATTTTATAGCATAATATTAAATATCAATGAATTTGTATTTATATTTTCAGCTGTTTTTAGACTGTTGTGTACAGAATGGTTGTTACAAATTGTCTAAATGTTTTTTTCCCCCCTCTGAAAACCTGTTTTTGTTATGTCTAAATAGAACATTGCCTTACACAAAAATAAACCTGACGAATACAATTTATTTTGTCTTATCTTGTTCTTGTTACTGTCATTGTGGATCTGAGGTACTATATGTTCCCATCCAGCAGTCTGTCTGACAAGGTGGTTAGAAGAGAAGGGATGCCCTGGCACAAAAAGGCCATTATGCAAGTTTACATTAACCAACACCTAAAGTGAAATTGTCACACACAAAATAAACCCCATCATTTAAATGCTGGGCTGCTTTAATGGAGGTCAACACTAATGCTGAACTTCCCCTGATCAGTATGTGGTTGGAAATCAGAGACTTGTGTATGCATGCAAATTTAAATAACCTGTTATCCTACAGGAGTGCCTTTACGGTTGTCTGATCAGACTTGGTGTAAAAATTAACAAATTGGCTTGATGGGATTCAAAACCCAATAAAGTCTAAAACGTTTTTTCGGTTTGTAGCACTTGGCCTATGCTAAATGTATTTAGTTGTTTTCCAAAAGTAGTGTTTGCACATGTGTGGAATAGTGGCATTTATCAAATCACAGATTAGATCAAATAAAATTGGTTCGTGAAGGTTTTTTTGCCCATGTGTCACATTTACTCGTTTCCCTCGCCTTATCTGGCAACCCTGAGCAAACTGCGACAGCGCCAATGGCAGCAAAACAGAACTGTTCCAGGCGAGGAGGATGACAGCAACAAGGTGAGAGGAGATGAGCGCCGTTTGAAGAAGTCACCCGTGCCACTGATGTGCGTGCACAGTAGGTAAGAGAGTCGTGATGCGTTGCCGTCATTTCAGCATCGTCTGAAATATTACATGACCCGTCAACTTTATCTCTAGTTACGGTAATATTTTGGCTAAATTGTTAGCAGATGCTCAGCAGCTGAGGCTAACGTTAGCAGCTAGGCGTTTTAAGTTGACCGTTAACTAGTGGTGTTGTGTCGTGCTACGTTCCCACGGTCGAATGTGTTCCCCCACCAGGCTCCGCCCAGCCCAGCCATCGAAAAAGGCGCGTATTTGCTGAAAAGTTGACGTCGCCGTTTGGACGGGGCGGAGCTGTCGGAGAAGCATCTTGACGGGACGAACGCAATTCGACAGAACACCAACTTGCCTGACAAGCTATACTAGGTTAGCGATAGCTTGAAATAAACTTGAAATAAACGTTATATTATCAATTTCTTCACATTTGACCAGCTAGTTACCTCGAATTAGTCAGAAATGATTCATCCGAGACGTTGACACCGTATTGTTCAGTTAGCTAAGCCATGTTAAAATAGCTTCCTAGCGTATGCTAACAGCATCTCGGGCCTGAAGGTGCCAAAGCAGTTATTTTCTGATAAATGGTGTCTCAAAGATGGTGTTTTGTGCAACACTTGTGACATTTGTTTTAAAAAAAGTTTCATTAATTGAACTTGTCACGTGCTGTCACACTGTACATCAGTGGCATCCTGAAGTCAAGACGCTGTTAAGGAGCTGCTAAACATCAGTTTGGGATTGACGTGTCAACTTGTTGGATATTTCTGAACAAGAACTTAAAAAACGAAACATATATTTGCTTTAAATGTCTGCTTTCATTAGCGTTCTCCTAATGGGGTTATGTATTTGGCTATAATTTAAGTAATACTGTATTTTTAATCTCAGTGTTTTATCACGTTCAAAAGAGCTAAAATAATTTCGTTAAAGTTCACAGATTTCAGCGGAAATCAGAATTAGCGGAGACAAGTTGTTTCAGGGGTGATATTATGGACATGATATACTGCATAAAGTTTGATAAAAGTTCAGTTTATTCGTGCTTTTTTTTTATCCAAACAGGTGCAGCTTTAACATGTGATTAACACAAATGTGACAGAAAATTTCCCCAGCAAGTGATTGTCTGCTGAAATATTATAAAGCTTCATCATAAGTTAATGATTTGGACATAATGTACACTTGAGGTGCCTGCATGATTAAAAAAAGCATGTTTTTCTCAGTGGCAACAGTTTTTCCTTTACTTGGAAGGGCTACTTTGATTCACTTGACAAATGGGGAAATTCTTTGTTTTGTTTGTGCACAAGAGATGGCCTGTAAACAAATCCCGTCATCAGTTTAGTGGAATGAATCCAAGCCAACATTCAGCCTCTAGATGCAGCAGCACAAATGTCACTGGTCTAATGAGTCAGATGATGGGAGCATAGTGCCATCATCTGATCAAAGCCAAAAAGGTAATAAGATCACAACGTTTTGCTTGGCTCTGAGCCCTGGATGACAGTTTTTCTGTAACTTTTCTTTGTTTTTGTTTGTTTTATTGAAACCTATCAAAAATCAAAATGCATACCTCTAATTGAAAAATACGTTAGCAGTGGTCTTCATGCTTGTAGGAGTAGCAGATTAACAACAACAAAGCGGTTTCATTGGAACGCGTTGATTATTTGCTGCTGGAGTCTCGGTTCAATAACGTTTATGTTGTGTAGTTTGGAACTGGTTTAGTTATTTCACATGCTGGAAAATGCATAATGTTGGCATCAACATCATGAAAAGTAGTCGTCCTCTTCTGTATGTATTTTTTATATATATATATATATATATATATATATGTATTATATATATATATATATATATATGTATTATATATATATATATATATATAACTTTTTTATTTAGATTGAAAAACAGTAAAATTAGGAGGTTGTCTAACCCTGTAATGAGTTTTGCAAGGTGAAAATGACAACTCTTTCTCACTTCTTTGTGCACCTTCCCTTTAATTCTGCCAAAATTGTATTATAACAGTTTCTTTCCTCATCTCAAAGCATTTGCGTTTCTCTGTAAATCCCTGCAAAGTACTGAAACTGAAACTGATCTGAATCGATGGAAACGCCACAATACTGATTCCTTGTAATGCTGCAAAGCTACCTGTTAGCTTTATCTCAAACTAAAAAGTATACCAAATTGTTAAATGGACCAATAACAGCCTTCAGTGTAGTTCATCATGCCGTTACTTTATTCTGTGTCGGGTCAGCAGTGTAAAAAGACATCTTACTTCACTTGTTGCTATGCAGGAGATGGTGAGTGTGCAGAGATGGTCCAGAGGCCTTGCTGAGAGTAAAGCTTGTGAATCTGGAGGTGGACTGGAAAGGACTGAAAGAGCTCTGCCACGTTGAGCATGTATTGATATGCTCATAAAATGACTCAAATGGCAGTAGGCAGTGTGAGCTGTTCCATGGGATCTGTCACTAATTCTCAAGGCGTCACAACAGTCCTGTTTAGCTTTTTTACTTTAGATATTCAAGCTAAAACTTGTTCCTCATACAAATTTTAATCAGTGCGAACCCATAAAGGTATATTTATTTAGCTGTTGGCTGGCTATAAAAAATATTTGTCCACCTTTTGTAGCATTAGTGTCTGCCTTTGGGATTGTTGTTAGTGACGTACTGAAACAGGATCCCAGTCACTGCAGTGGAGGTGGACTTGTCTTGTTTTTTTTTTAGTGGTCAGGACTGAAAATAAAGAGACCATGTAAAATATTATTGTCACGTTTTGCTTCAGAATTCACTTTCTCAAGATTTTCGGAGTGGACTTTGAGCGCAGCTGAAAGTGTTCTGCATTTACTGGCTGCATGAACAGAGATGATGAGCCGTGTTTGTGTTAGTCGTGACTGGTAAAAGGAGTTAGCTGATGACAAGGCTGTGTTGCTAAGCAACCCACATCATGGGCTGTGCCTCTTGAAGCTTGAAGCTCGCCGTACTCCACTTTATGCAAGACGAGAGGAGAGTGAATCCTAACGTGTCTTCCAAATCTTTGGAATAGTTTTGATTATCAGTATTTGTGTGTGTGTGTGTGTGGGGGGGGGGGGGGGGGAGATAAGCGGTGTTGCCTCCTGCAGGCTCCTCTGCAGTCCCCGTGCTGCTTTATCACACAACAGTCGTGCTCCCGGTGGAGTTCTGTTCAGTTCTGATTATCTGTCAGAGGGCTGGAGGCGCAGGGATACACTGCTCAGCCCACACTATCTCAGGTTTTGCTAACTCGTGCGCTCACTCCATGTGTGAATGGGCTCAAACGTTGCTTGTGTGAGACCTGTAAGTTGGTTTTTTTGCGCACGCAGAAAGAGCAGCAGCATTGTTCTGTGGTTGCATTAGCACATTTTGTACCAGACTGTGATTTTGATTTTAAAGTCAGTCAGCTGAAGAGACAGCCAAACTGTTATTTGGTAATGTCTGTGCTTTTCCACAAGGTCCAAACGTGGTGCTGGAGAAATTCAGTGATTTGATTAGTGATTTAATATCTAACCTTTGCACACATGCAGTATTACTGCTGCTGTTCTGGTGTTGAAGCTTTACTGTAGTTTTCACAAGTTTAGCCTTTATAATCCACATAGACTGTACAATTTTACCTTTTCATTACATACTTTAAATGCACCAAAGAATCAAAGTAATTTCTTTCAGAATAGTTCTGAAGTTTAGGTTTAGCAGCATATCACCTGTACTGACCTTTGTGTTTTTGCTCTTTTACAGGATTATGTAGTTCCACTTTCCCTCCTCGAGTAGGAGAAACCACATTACTTTGGCCCTATATAAAGAATTTGAAGTGTTAAGGTCCAACAGTGAGGATGATTCCCTGGCTGCGTCGGAGGTGAGGAAGCATGGAGCGGAAAGCTGAGGTGTCGAGACTAACGTGATGGCAACATGGTCCGTGGTGGAGAAGCTCAAAATGGAGAAACGCCCATGCAGGGAGGAGAACACTGACTCAAGAGAGGCCCGGCATGCCGCCGACGAGTCTGAGAATGGAAGCAGCTCGGAGAGCGAGTCGGAGGAGCAGCAGCACCGGAGGGTTCCGGTGAGCACCAGCGGCTGCAAGAGGAGAGAGCCCTTGGCTATCACCAAACCCCACCGTCAGCTCTGCCGCTCGCCGTGCCTCGACCGGCCCAGTTTTTCCCAGAGCAGCACCGTGCAGGATTTTCGCGACGATGACACCAGCGCAGCACCGGGGATCAAACTTGCCAGTGGAAGAGAGTACCAGTCAAAGATGGAGTTTGCTCTGAAGTTAGGCTATTCGGGAGAGCAGGTGGAGGTGGTGCTCAACAAGCTGGGAGCCACGGCGCTGATCAACGACGTTCTTGCCGAGTTGGTTCGACTCGGAAACAAAGTGGAGCCTGAACTTCAACCTTGCAGCAGCACGTTCACATCAATATCACGGTCCCCTTGTGTTAAAGAAGCTGTTAGTCCTGAAGTTTCAGTGGAAGAGGATCCTGTGGAAGTGTATGATAACCTCAGACCTATTGTCATTGATGGTTCAAATGTGGCGATGAGGTAAGACACTCCTAAAGACGATCATACACACATATTTAAGGTTGTTTTAGTTGGATGTCTGTTCCTTTAGTCATTGGGAAGCCTTGCGCTATCGTGTGTTTTCTAGCCATGGGAACAAAGAGGTATTCTCTTGCCGTGGTATCCAGCTTGCTGTTGAGTGGTTTTTGGAGAAAGGGCATAAAGACATCACTGTGTTTGTCCCAGCCTGGAGAAAGGAGCAATCAAGACCTGACGCCCTCATCACAGGTACTACAAGTGTTTATACAGCTGCTGACCATTCACAGGACATAAAATATTACATTGATGTTACCTGAATAAAAAGTTGAAACGAATATGTGGCTGTTTTATATAAAAGTATCCAGGTATTAAATCACTTCCTCTTACAGATCAGGAAATCCTGCGCAAGCTAGAGAAAGAGAAAATCCTGGTTTTCACCCCGTCTCGAAGAGTTCAGGGCAGAAGAGTGGTGTGCTATGATGATCGCTTCATAGTGAAGCTGGCTTATGATTCTGATGGAATTATTGTGTCAAACGACAACTACAGGGACTTGCAGAACGAGAAGCCAGAGTGGAAGAAGTTTATAGAAGAGCGCCTCCTGATGTATTCATTTGTTAATGACAAGTGAGAAAACCTGATTGTATTTTTTTATTATTACTAATTATGTAAAATACTTATACTGATTTAGCCAGTGGCCATAACAATACATTTTAGCTGAGATACTCTTTGTTAGAAATGTCACATTTGTTTTAAAGCAAAGTATTTTATGTACTTGGGTTTTTTTTTAAGCAGTTTAAGATTATCTGCCTATGGCATACGCCGACTGGGTTAGTGTGTCATGATTTTTTTTTTTTTAGGAAATTGGGAGTGACAGTTTTTTCTATTTTTTGGTAAAAACACTTTGTGCTGGCTGTAATTCTGTTGCTTTTGGTTGGCTGTTTTTAATAGGTTCATGCCACCTGATGATCCATTGGGAAGACATGGGCCAAGCTTAGAAAATTTTCTTCGCAAGAGACCTGTTGTTCCAGAGCACAAAAAACAGCCTTGCCCCTATGGTAAGTTTCTGTTGTTAAGCAGTTTCTAATTTCTAAACAGATCATGTTCAACCCTTGGGTTGTTCTTTCTTTTAAACCAGGAAAAAAGTGCACATATGGACATAAGTGCAAATACTACCATCCCGAGCGTGTCAACCAACCGCTGCGCTCTGTGGCTGATGAGCTGCGAGCCTTTGCCAAATTGTCTGCAGTAAAAACAATGAGTGAGGGGGCTTTAGCTAAATGTGGCACTGGCCCAGCAGCTGTAAAGGGCGACAGCAGTTCTGAAGCCAAACGCGTGGCACCCAAACGTCAGTCCGATCCCAGCATTCGCTCAGTGGCCTGTGAACCTCCAGAGGCGCTCTCTGTTGTTCGGAAGTCTGAGACAAATTCAGTGCCTTCCCTCGTGTCTGCTCTCAGTGTGCCCACCATGCAGCCTGCCAAGAGCCACGCAGCTGGAGCCTTGAACACACGATCTGCCAGCAGCCCGGTTCCAGGTTCTCTGCAGTTTGCTCACAATTCCCTGGAGCACATGTCCAGTGTACAATACCCTCCTATTTTAGTCACTAACAGTCACGGCGCCTCTGTAACGTACGGTGAACAGTTCCCCAAGTATGACTCAGTTAGCGACCACGGATACTATTCACTCCACAGTGATTTTTCAAACATGAGCATGAGCAGCATGCAAAACGTTGACAGTTTCTGTAGCATGGAGCACGAGCATGTGTATCAGAGAAATCCTAGCCACTGCCCTGAATCCTGCCTCAGCCACTCCAACAGTGACTCGTTCTCCTCGTACGGTGACATGTACCCAAGCTCTGTTGACAGCAGCCTGGAGGAGAGCATCAAAGGGCAGCAGCAAGCTCCTGCCCAAAATAGGATGCAGGCCTTCTCCCGTGGGTTTCGTCATGAAGCGCTGTCGAGAGTACAGAGTTATGGACCAGAGGAGCCGAAACAGGGTTCCCGCAAACAGTCCGAAGCTCACCTGGCACCACATATCCAGCATGCTGCAGTGGGAGCTCGATCTAGCTGTCCCGGAGACTACCCACTCACTCAGAATGTCCTCCCGCCTTTATCCTCGCAGCCAACCAGGTCTCTAGGTATGACTCGAATGGACAGCATATCGGACTCGAGGCTGTATGACAGCAACCCAATGAGACAGAGGCGACCGCCGCTGTGCCGCGAGCAGCACGCAAGCTGGGACCCTCTGCCTTGTGGGAACGAGTCCTTTGGATATCATTCATATCCACTCAGTAACAGCTTGATGCCATGTTGCGAACGGGTGATGGTCCGCAGCATGCCAGACAAAATGGAACAAATCTGGAACTCGCCGTGGGAGACCCCATCTGCAGTCGAACACCAAGAGCGTTACGTTATTCCAGATCACCAGTATCAGACGTACAGGAACCTTTGTAATATCTTTCCTGCTTACATAGTCCACTCAGTCATGGAGAAGAACCCTCATTTGACAGATCCACAACAGCTGGCTGCTGTCATTGTTACAAAACTGAGGTCGGGACACTGAGCAGCTATAAAAGATAAGGTAATGAGTAATTTGATTACCAATTAGGCATTTGTTAAATGTTGCTACAAAGTGCAACATCTGCCCTCAGGAGCTACTAATTTTGTTTTGGTTCTCTGGTGAGAACCGTAGCGATCAGAGTAAATATTGCTAAGATGGCACTAATCAAAATGTTTTACATGAAGTGTGGTGTAACCTACATGATGCAAAGGCACACCTTTTATTAATGACACATTCATACTACTTGACCAGGAGCAGCTTAGTTGCATTTGTTTGACAGTTCATTTAAAAATTGACTAAAGTACATTTTATAACAAATAGCAGGAATGCAAAATTCTGCGAAAAGTGTCACTGAAATAAAAGCTCTTAAAACAACTGACATTGAGTTGTGTCAAAAGCAATATGTCCATTTTAAAAATCAATCCAGTAATGAGACAGGTGTTCTGTAAATTAAATGGAAAAAAGGAAATACATTTTATTAATGAAATTCAAAACATTTTATATTACTTCATATACTGATCGTTTCTACATTATGAAGTTATTCAGATGTATTTTATGCATTGTATTTCCTCAGTACATATTTCATATTATATCCAATTTATGATGATCAGCAGAATACATCCCAGCCTTGTATTTCTAAATAATATATATTTCTCATGAAAGGCCCCCTTCACTCGGTACGATGACCTCACTCATTTCCACAACTTACAGAAACTATTAGAACTAGAGGTCGACTGAGACGAGTTTTTCTATGGCAGAGACCGATCTTTAGAAACCAGGGCAGCAGAGAGCCAATTTTCAACAATTTTTTAAACTATTATTATTATTATTATTATTATAACATGTTTCAAGTAACAAAACAACAATATGCACATATGCATATTTTAAATAAATGTCTATTTCACAACCATTCGAAGAACTTGTACAGTTAATATAAAAGCCTTTTCGCTTAAAAAACTAATTTGGGTTACAGGAAGCTGGTAATTTCTCTACACATGGTCCAATGAATTCAGTTCAATTCAGTTTATTTATATAGCGCCAAATCACAACAAAGTTGTTTCAGGGCACTTTACAGAAACATTCACACATAGAAAAGCCAATTAGTAAAGTTCTCTATCTAAGGAAGCCAGAATTCAGTCAGCCAATTACAGTAGTCCCTCGCTACTTCACTTAACTCGCTCTTTCATGGTTTTTCAAAGTAAGATTGGACATGACACACAACTGGCTGATTGATGGATGAGACACACGATCAGAATGTATTTTTTACTTTAAATAAATTTAAAATTATTTAGCACCTGCCGCATCTGTGTGCAGCCCACATGTGCAGGGAGAAGCTCCCTGCAGCCTGTCATGACCTCCGCATCAGAGAAGTGGGCGTGGCCAAGAGCGCTGGCAGGTGGCAAAGAGCAGCCGGAGGCAGAGAGCAGAGATCATGACATGCTGTGACCTTTTAGAGCGTTTTTAGAGTTTAGAAACCTTGTTTAGAATATCGCAAGAGTGTGGGAAGGGTTTTTCACTTATCGCGGGGGTGCTGAGAACAGAACACCCTGCGATAAACGAGGGACTACTATAATCCATCTATCAAATTAAAATGTTGCTGGATTGATTCAGATTTGGAAAACCTCCAACAATCTTGACGTTACTATGCTCACTAAATAGGTTTTTTAATTCTAGTAGTAATAGTAGTAGGACTTACTCTTTCATGGATTTTCAACGTAATATTGTTTATATTGTTTTCCCGGTGGCCTGGCCTGCTCAGTGATCGCCGAGTGGCCCCCTCCTTTCTCTTCACAACAGGTGGGCGCACAACCTGTTTGTGTGGCTCTGCTCTGCTGTGACTGCCTCAGAAAGAGAAAGGCAGGGGGTGGGGTCTGTCTTTCCCCATGCTGCTGTGGGAGCTTCAGTGAGGCGGACACCAGAATGAGCAGCATGGGTTGTTCATTTAAAATAATCAAGCGCGACCCGAACGGAGCCTTAACCCAAACCGACCCGAATGGAGCCGGGACATTTCCGGTTCTGGAAATGTCCCTGTGCTCACGATGGCCAGTCTGCCCCCAAGCGCTGATTGGCTCAGTAACCATAGCATCAGTCTGTCTGTTCTCTCTCGCTGTGCTCTTTTAGAGCATTAGAGAGTTTAGAACATTGTTAAGAACATTGCAAGAACATGGGAAGGGTTTATAAAACCTTAAAATATATATAAATACTAAGATAAATATAACATCCCTACTTCGTGGATTTTCACCTATCATGGGGCTGTCTGGAACGTAACCCCTGTGATAAGTGAGGGACTACTGTATTCTTTTGCTTTTCAGTTGATCTACTATCCTCTGAAAAGCTCTCCTCTACCTCATCATGCTATGTATATGCCGGCCCTAGCATAACTTTCTCAGACGTGCCAAGAAGCAAATATGCAGTAGAGGAACACGCTACATTAGCACAATACCATGGGTATCACATCAGAGCCACGTAGTTTCCTTGACCGTGTTACAATCATGAGCAGAGCTCAAGTATAAGACTAGCATGGTTGGTCCTGCTTCAAGGTCTCATTGACAAATTCACACCGATGTTCATGGTCCACAGATCATGGCTCCAACCAAGACCTCAGTACACTACCACGATGATAAAACACCACAACCTTTGTGAACCTATCAGATTCTGTTATGTGTAAGAGGAATCTAACTGGCTTTTTAATTTTTTTAAATTTTATATCATAGTGAGGTCATCATAGTGAGGTCATCATCCAGTGAGAAGGGGGCCTACAACTGAGCTCGTTGGTTAATGCCAGCCAAGAGATCATCAACAAAAAACCTGCATAGCAACAGAGTCAAATTAACAAGCAACATCTCCAACATTTATTTTTTCCAAGTGACACGTGTCAATATTTTATATCGCAGCTTTTCTGAAGCTCCTGATCAGGTCTTGTGAATGTGTTCTGAAAGGCATCTAAAGTGTTCGTAGTACAGTTGAAGTATAAATAACTTTGCTTTAGATCTGCCTCCGCTGTAGATATTTGTTGCAATATACATATAAATATATATATTTTTTTCTTTTTTGTGCATTTATTTTAAAAGTTAAGAGGGAGGTAGATGAATACCTCACAGCATGAACTATGACATAATGGCCTTATATCTGAATGACCTCATGCTTTAGTCATCGTCTGATTGGTTCCAGTGGATGTTTGTGTCATCAAAGCCTCCTAGTTTTAAATGTTAAGCACTATCACAATATCTAAAAAAAGATATATTTTCTCAGCGTCACTTAAGAAAGCTACTATTTTGGTAGAATTTGACTGTGCACTAAGCAAGCCAAAAGAAGGTTTGACTTGTACACATGTGCACAGATTTATGTACATAATATGTCACAAAAGCCATTATTTTAAAGTTATTTATAAGCTGCTAAATAATGCCAAAAAAATAATTTTATTAGTGTTACTAGTAATATAAATATTTACTTAGTATTTTGTTTGTTTTATTTAGATTAATTGGATTATAGTTTAAAGTAACATCAGCATTTGGAAAATTTTCTCGTATATGTATATATAGTTTACTGATCTTAAATGCTGCGTCCAAGATTTTGCTTATTTATCTACTTGTCAAATCTGCTGTGCTGACTGTTTTCAGTGTAGAAATAATCCTAGTATCTTTGTTTAGACCAGTAGTTCTGCAGGACCAGAAGTTGTAAGAGCAGGTTTAATTGAGTTTTACATATGAAAAGAAATGGATGCTCTGATTTCTTTTAAAAACCCAATTGCTGATGACACGTTAATTTATCCAACAGCACTGCTGGAAGGTAGTGTTGCTACATTCAAAGTCAAGACCTAAACTGTTTTCACACAAAACCTCCAGAGAATTTCAGATTTCTCTTTTACGAGCAGTTCATTTAATTACGGTAACTTATTTATAATATGTCTCCAATTTATCTAGAATTCATTTGTTTAACCAGGAATACACAATAATTAATGTTCAACCAGTGCCGGAGTTACAGTTCTGTTAAAAACTATTTACTTTAGTAGGACCTAAATAACATAAAGTTGGTAATTTCATGCCTTAACCGAAGCTGGTTTCCTTATGTGCATGTAAATCTGGTCAAAAAATAACAAAAAAAGAATTCCCCAGGCTTCGGAGTAACTTCAGCAGGAACAGATTGATGAAACTTACCAGACTGAAACAGTATTTGTCATCCCAGTTAAATGTTTGCACAAGTTTCCATTTGTCAAATGTCAGAATCTGGCTGGATCAGTTGCACTTGGTGCATGCTAATATTGATATTCTGCGAAATAATAGCTTTCAAAACAAAACAAAAAAGTTTTTCATGCCCCAGAAAGCATATCAGAGTTAACTTTTCCTGTTGGGCTTTTGGGAGAGTTCAGACTGCCAAAATATACGTGTACAATAATACAATGCACACATACAGCGTGTAGAAGTACCATGGAAATGTTTGGCTATGGCTTGCTGCACATTGCTCTCAGGATGCTTTCAATTTTCTAATTTTGACTTTATTCATGCCAGGAACTCATCACTGGCTATAGTGCACTCTGATCTAGAAGTGATATACAGTATTTTGTGAAAATCCTACATGTAACATGTAGTACGTAAAGTTAGCTCTGTAAATTTGACACGTGGCGTCTGCACACTTTGTACTTCTTGTTTTTCCATTCTTTGCACCTTGAGATTTTTTAGCAGTGAGCTACGAAGGGGGAACTTGTATGTGGTTCAACTTCACTTTGACAAATTCTCTGCGGGGGGGTCCAAGTTTGGCGCTGCTGTTACCAAACCAGATTGGATCTTTAAACTTGCCCTATAAGGGCACATCGGTTTCATTAAGCACATTGATGTTCCAAGGAGGTCAAACGACTCTTAATTAACGAGCTGCCACCCTCAAGACATGAAACATGCATCTAAAACTAGAAGGTTGCACCCTGCAAGCAAACCCCTTATCACAGGTTTAGACTTGGAATGCTTTTAAAGGGAAATGCCACTTATTTCCACAAGTCAGAAATGTTAAAGTGCATGATTTGGTATATTAAAAACCCCTTACTGAATTGATCTTAAAGAAAAAAACATGAGTCCGCTAGCAAAAATGCTTTGACAGACAACATATTGCGGCATTTTTATTATCTTACAGAATAATTTATTATATAACAGTGCAGTAAATGAAGCAACATTAGAGAACGTTTTTTTGATGCTGCAAAACTATATTTGTGTTTGTGAGAAAATAAATTGTGCACATTTTTAAAGTAAGTGGTATTACTCTTTATTGGGCTAACTATGGGCGCCTGACTGTCTCATTGGTGGTGCTTTAAAATCAATTTCTTTATAATATTTGGATCTAAATGTGGTAAATGAGCAGACATTAAGACGTGGGGAAAAAAGCTGAATGTGTTTCGCCCAAATGAGTTTTGGGCTTTGCTGACTTTGTTTTTTCATGAAAAAGGACAAGGCCACTTTAGGCCGTTTGTCTGTTCATGAGAAGGTGAAACAAACTGCCTAAATGTTTCTTCATGTGAAACAATCAGATTGCAAGGCTGCTGTCAAGGTTGTTTCTGGCATTTGGCTCAAAGTTTGCGTGCCATCCCCCTTTTCCTTGAGATAGGTGAGTTAACAAAAACACGTTCTCAGTAGACACAAGACTGAACGGATGTCTGCTGTCACTAAAAACTTGAATTAAAAGTTATTTATAATGGCTTATTTGAAAACCAAATGACATCAAATTGGTTATGATTTACATTTAACTGATATTAATTATTTTAATCTGACCACTGTAGTTGTCCATTGCCTACAATACAGCACCAGCACTTCGAGTGATAGTTGAGATTGTTTTAAGTAGGGTTCTATGGAAAGGTTGTGAACAATTAATATCTTACCTGTTGTGGATAGTTCTTTGAAGTATCTCAGTATGGAAAAGTAAATTTAAATTGAGACCAGATCGACAGTCTAGCAACTTGTATTTATTTATGTTATTTATTTATTTTTGTGTGTATGTTTTCAACATGTCAAGTTATTTCCTAACGTTGCTTTTCTGGTCAGTCTCCCCCCCCCCCCCCCCCCCCAACACTTCTAACACCCATTCTAATAAAATTAAAACTCAGTTCCTTCGTTTGTTTCTGCCATCACATTTTATTTTGAAAGGAATATAAAGTGGAAACAAATGTTATGGGTGAGCTCAGCTTTACTGCCAGAATATGTGCAGCCCACCTGCACATTGATGCAGATGGGACTGGTTCAAGTCCCTGGCTAGCAGGATTAGTAGCAGCACCACTTCCTGTGCCCAAAGCCTCAGTTTAATTAGAAAATGTTTTTAGCAGCAAAACTTATGAAGCAAACTTTAATTTACTGCAAGCCCCACCTGTGTGGGCATGGTGATTTAAAAAAAAAAAGCAAAAACATGAATATTTAAAAATCTGAATATTTAAAGAATAATTTACCATTACCCACTAATTTGAAGCGTTTTTTACTTAAAACGCCTCCAATCTATTAAAATTCATTGCGTTCATGTAAACACTGTGTTTTATAAACTTTTACATAAATGTCAAATCTGCATTACCTGATGATTCAAAGAATACTTGTGGTTATTTACAAATTGTTGTGTAAACTGTTTAAGTACAAACATAAATCGCAGTGAAATTTTAGGATTGAAGTTGTTTTAAAACGCAGCAGTTCCGTTTGTTTTTGAGTCCATGTGGACTAGCCATCAGCTCATCAGTCCTGTCAGAATCGAGCACTGTTTTTCCAGACTGTGGTGTTTTAAACAAATAGCTTCAAAATGTTAGATATTACTCTAAGGACTTAGTGTCTTTAATTTAGACCACAAATAGTTGTTTTAATAGTGTAGAAATCATTTAATTCAAAATGTGTTTTTTACACCAAGGTTAAAAAAATCGTCTTAGACTTTTTGCTCTAATCCTAAATTATTTATTGGACAAAATCCAAACAGGAACTGTATTTTTCAGGGCAATGGACGACTTCCACATAAAAAAAAACAAAAAACTCACTATCACTGCAAAACGTCTTCAGTCAAGTATTTTAGTGTCTAATCAGGAAGTTGAAGTAAAGAACAGAATAATGCCGCCTTTTATTCCCTTTCTGTGTGCCGCAAACAACTAAGCCACAAATGTCTAGAACTGACTTTTGCTTGTTGATACAAATTGTATCTATACCTTGAATGTAACAAAATATGAAATGTATATTATGAATATAGTTTTATTTTAAATAAAGGGGGGGGGATCAATGCCATAATGTTTGTGACACCGTGTGTCACTGGGAGTAGCCCATTGGTATGTACTAACTCTTACTGGGTACAGTTGTTAATTTGCAGGGACATTTACGTGCTACATAAAAGTGCACAGATGCCCTGTGTACAGCAGTAAGCATCATGTCCTCTCTGTATATAGTCACACGTGTGTGTGTATACAGTATATATAGAACTACAACACTTGAGTTGTTTATATATTTAGATAATTTGTGTTGTAACCCGTGCATCTTGGTTAAGTGCATCTATTCTGATCTGTCTGCTTTATGCTATTTTAATGGGAATTTCAGTATTTTTGGATATATTTTTGCCTAATAAATCATGCCAAAGTTGTTCTTGGGCGGCTTCGTCAGATGTGGTTTTCAAATGATTCAGCACACGGGTTGTCATCAATGACTTATATATTTACAAAGGATTTTTTTTTTTTTAATTCACACACTAAGCTGTGAGCAGCTAAACAACAAACACAAACCTGTGTCTGGTCTGGGGGGGTGTTAAAAACCTGTTCCAGGAACTTCTGTCTGTTATTTGCTGTTTTCTGCGTCCCATCAACCGGATGCAGACGGCCCGATCGGTGCCGTAGCGACACTGATGGAATCTATCACCAGATTTGATTTGTGCTTGTTTGTTGCTCTTTTAAAGGAATAGTCTGATCATTTGTTAAAAGATCTTCTGTCTAATAATTCTCAGTAGTTAGTACCTTATCAATCAGTCCTAGAGCAAAGTATGGAGAAAGCGGCAGGCTATGCTAATGGTTAGCTAAACAGAGGCCCATTCTTGTTATCGTTTGTCAGGCAACAACCTTTTCTCAAAAGCAACATCCCAGCGTTAGCTAATAATAAACCTCTGCACATTTGCACATTGCTGTCTGTTTATTTTGTCGCCATTTTTTCAACTGAACGTCTACGTAATTTTGTGCCTCTTGGCACTATCATCGGCCCATGTACATTTGTGTAGAGACGCAGACGTTGTTTGGTTGAGAAAACGGCGACAAACTAAACTAAAGTTTAGTTTTTAGTGTAAGTTTAACATTAGCTTTGTTAATATTAGTATTAGCTAAAATGTGTCTTTATTTTTTTTTTTTTTTTAGAAACAGTTGTTTTATAAGCCTGATAAACGATATGAAATGGACCCTCATTTGGCTAGCTGTTAGCCTAGCCTGAAAGACAACTTTAGTTTCTTACTTTATACTTCATGCTCTCTGACTAATAACTTTGACGAGGAGCTAACTATTGATAACTATTTGACAGTGTGGTAATTTCTTAAGTGATGTTCTACTCTTTTATGATACGGGGAAATTTTAACACTGGCTTTTTCTGGAGCGTTGGGCAGTTGATTTAATGACCGACGCTTAATGTTCATGAAGCACTGGTGTGTTGAATTGTGATCTGTTTTATTATATAATCACTCACTCTGTAAATGAATAACTTTGGTATCTGAGGCCAGTTTGCATTAAACCAGTGTTTGTTTCAAAATGTTAAGATCTTTATTGTCAGTATAAAATTACGCTCAAATGCGCTGTTGTTGGCTAAGGTCAAAACCAAAGTGATTTTTTTGATGTGTGCACATTTTGTACCTGTCATAAAAACTGGTAAAGAAAAAATAAGTGTCTTGCAGTTTGTGCCACCGTATAGAATTAAGGGAGTACAAAATGCAGAAACAAGACAGGTACACGTATTTTAACATGACTGTACATATACAGTACACAGTGTAATACTCAGGTTTAGTCATACAAACATTTGAAATGACAGACTTTGTTTTCTAATATGGAGAAAGGTTCACCTCTGAAGTGTGTAGGTCTCCTGTTTGAGTACACTAATGTGACTGCTCATGTAAAAAAAAGGGAGAACTGTACAGCAAGTTTTTTTTTTTTTTTTTTTGTTGTTGTTGTGATGATCTGAAGTATTGTAATCCACACTGACTGGAAAGCATAGATTTTCTAGACCAAAATATGCTAAAATAGACTGTTTGGGTCTGAGGACTCAAACAAAATGTAAGTCTTAATGACAAACTGTGTTTCTCTCCGTAAATAAAGTAAAATTCTGTTCAAACTGTGTTCTGATGTTCTTTTTTGACGACCGAAATTTCAATTTTGAATTATCAAAAATGTATTAAACTGCCTAGCATGGTTATTTCCATGAAATTATATGGGTAGCAGCTAGCTGTAGCACTTCTGGCAAGTACATCCTCGTATTTCTGCCAGAACAACTATATAACGTTCAACTTACCGTGTTTGTATGAACCGCTAGGAAAGTTTTAAGATGGAGGCAATCCATTTTGGTCCTAGCTCGGCTCAATCTTGTCAAGATTAAACTCAGTTTCTTGAACTTGAGTCTGTAGTGAGTACTCATTCATACGTTCTTGCTGCTGTTTAATACAGTAGTCCCTCGTTTATCTCGGGGATCCGTACCGTGAAGCCCTGTGATTAGTGAAAATCCACCAAGTAGGAATAGTAATACTACTAAACCTACTACTAATAGTAGTAAGTTTATTTTAGTATATATATATATATATATATATATATATATATATATATATATATATCTCAAGGTGTATTAAACCCTTCCCACACTCTTGCAATATTCTAAACAATGTTTCTAAACTCTAAGCGCTCTAAAAGAGCACAGAATGTCGTGATTTCAGTTCTCTGCCTCCGCTGCGTTTTGCCACCTGCAAGCGCTTGACCACGCCCACTTCCTCGCTCTGCATAGAGAACAGCTGATCAGCTGCAGCAGGAAGTTTATCCTGCAGTGTGGGCTACACAAAACTATAGCAGGTGCTAAATAATTTAAAACAATTTATTTTAAGTAAAAATTCCATGTCGATTGTGCGGCTCCTCCATCAATCAGCCAATTGTGTGTCATGTCCAATCTTATTTTGAAAAACCGCGATAGAGCGAGTCCACGATAAATGAACTGAGAAGTAGTGAGGGACTACTGCATACTGTATTATTTTATGTTATTAGTGTTTAGCATATTTCTTACTATACCATTTTATTTATAGAGCACTTAAAACAGCTATAAGGCCAACCAAAGTGCTGTACAGACAGAACAACAGACAACACACGAAGCAACATACAAAATGAAGTAAATCAGAATATAGACATAAAAACGATGCAGATAATAAATATGACGACAAACCAGTGTGGAGCATACAGGTTCACAACACACATCATCTGGTGTTGAAAGCTACTGAATAGTAGTGAGTTTTTAAACGGGATTTGAAAACCGAGAGGGAGGGGCCCTGTCTGACAAGCAGAGGTAACTCGTTCCAAAGTCTTGGTCCTGCTACAGAGAAGGCCCTGTCACCTCTGCGCTTAAGACGAGTTCTTGAATCTGTTAGTGCATCATTAACATTTGTTTAGTGCATATCTTATTGTATATCTTAGATCCTTATACTGTATACTGCTTCTTTTATACTTTGTTTTATTGGTATAACTGGGACCTTGCATACACAATTTTGTCCCACCTCACGTACCACATGTGATGTGAATGACAATAATGATACTTGAACTTGGTCATTCGAAGAACTATACAGCAGGTAAGATATGAATTGTTCATGAACTTTCTACAGAGCTTACAAAAATATAAGTAAAAGTACTATACAAGACTCGTTTCTGTAGTTCTAAACCACTACAAAAAGCAAACATTCCACTAGAGCAATGACTTATTCACAATTTTGTTCATGTCAACATTGCTGAAAAACTTTTTTAATCCTTTCAATACATAAACTTCAAAGAGAGAATGATCAGATGATAACAAATATCTTGTCCACTTCCTGGCATCATTGTCACGAGATAAATTGAGTGGTTTATTCAGCTGTCAGTGGTTATAATGTTATGGCTGATGAGTATTTTTCATAGATTTGACAGTCATTTTAAATTAACAAGTAATGTGGAATAAAACTAATTTCTGCATCTTATAAAAGATAAAAATGTTTGCTGTCAGGATACAGTGGTAGTTTACTGTAGTTTTGGGACGTGACTCAGTTTTAGAACACACCTGAAAAGATGAGAAATCATTAGAATAGGAATTTAATTTCACTTTTATACTATTAGATCAGGGTTCTGCAATCTGTGGATCTGGAAAATCTTTATTTTGTAGGAAAAGAGGCAGGAATGATTGTTCAGATTAAAAAAGTTGCAGACCCTGTACTGGAACAAGCCTTTCAGCTGCTGCACACGTGCGCCCTCTGCTGGCTGAATAGTCTAATAGCTTCTTACTTGAATGAATTTGGGCACAAAAACTTTAATGATTTTATAACTAGTTACAATAAAATGATGAATTTAAGTAAATAAAAATGTGATCTATGCTTTGCATATTAATATAAAATTACTACTGTGCCTAACAGATATTTTATAAGTAACTTTTTTTAAATCAAACATAGTTATTTAGCTCCAAAGTGACATGTACAGAGAGACATGACTGAACCCCTCATAAGGCATGGTATTTATGGATGTAGTCCTGCGTCAGAAAACAATTAAAATGTATCAGTACTTGCATTTAAAAAATGACTTGAGACAAATTAAAAAAAATAAAATTAGGATTTCATCCATCCATTATCTCTACCCACTACTTCACCGGTTGCGGGGGTCAAGGATGCCTGTGTCCATCAGTTATTGTAGAGAGGTGAGGGACACCATGGACAGGTCAAAGTCCATCAGAGGAACACACAAAGACAAATGAGACAACCATTCACATGCTCACTCACACCTGAACAATTTAGAGTTACCAATTAGCCTAACATTTAATGTTTCTGGTCCATGGGGGGATTGTTTTAACTTGACTTAATAAGAAGTGTGTTTTTAAAAATGAAGAGCAGTTCAGCTTCTTTTAAATTAAATTTTAGGATTGTTACACATGTTTTAATATTGTTTTGTTCACCTTAGTGGGAGATAATGACACAATTGTGTAGGTCCGTCCGTTCACCATTAGCCGTGCCTTCAGAGAACATGACCTTATCTTGCTTTTGAATGGAGAGCACCCATGCTGCTGCTTCTCTGAACCGAGACCGTGGGAGGTCGTTCTGCCCTGGAAGAGACGGACGTGAGTCAGCATTCGAACACAATGATGCCTCAGTGCTGTTAACCAGCCAGTCTGCTGTGACTTCTTCATGAAGCCACCGGTGATTTTACTTTCAAAACACAAAACGCGAGTGAGCACTGTCTTCGTTCCTGTCTGTGTTTTGCCCAAGTCCTCCTGCAAAGATCTAAAATCACTGATACATGTACCGGAAAGGCCCTGGTCGTCAGTGAAAGACTCAAGTTTCACATCTCATTCCTGTACTTTCAGGCACACCCTTAAAAATCAAGTGGTCTCAAGTCTTGTCCTTTGTGATTCACCGTTTTATGGCACACTTTAAGCCAACTGATCCAGATACTATTTACTTCAGTTTAGGGTTTTGACTGCCTTATAAGATGTGGAGGTAAAAACAAGGAGAGTAAAATCAGAGAAGAATACCAAATGGTGGAAGTTGAAGAAGGACGAATGTTGTGAGGAGTTCAGAGAGGAGCTGTTAAAGAGCTTCAAGATGACTGGGCTACTACACAACAGTAATTAGAGAGACAGGTAGGAAAGTACTTGGTGTGTCATCTGGACAGAGAATGGATGATAAGGAAGCCTAGTGGTGGAATAGTGAAGTGCAGGAAGCTATTCAAAGAAAGAGGTTAGCCAAGAAGAAATATGACAGTGAGAGGACTGAAGAGAAATACAAGGAGATGCAAGGTAGAGCAAAAGGAAAGATAAGTGAGGCTGAAGTTCAGAAAGCTCTGAAAATAATGAAGAAAGGGAAGGCAGTAGGACCTGATGGCCAGTGGAGGTTTGGAAAGGTCTCGGAGAGGTGAGGTTTTTGACTCAAATATTCAATGGCATATTTGAGGGCGAGAATATGCTTGAGGAATTTAGAAGAAGTGTGCTGGAGACCATTTTTAACAACAAGGGTGATGTACAGACTTGTAACTGCTGATGGAGAAGTACAGAGAGGGTCAGAAAGAACTTTGTGGTGTCCGTGGATTTAGAGAAATGACAGGGTGCCAAGGGAGGGGGTGTGGTGTTGCATGAGTAACTCTGGAGTGGCAGAGAAGTATGTTAGACTGGTACAGGACATGTTTGAGGACAACGGGACAGTGGTGAGATGTGCTGTAGGAGTGACAGATAGCTTCAAGGTGGAGGTGGGAGTGCATCAAGGATCAACTCTGAGCCCCTTCTTGTTTGCTCTGGTGATGGACAGACTAACAGATGACGTCAGGCAGGAATCCCCGTGGACGATGATGTTTGCAGATGATGGGATCTGTGGTGAGGAGAACTTGGAGAGGTGGAGGTATGCACTTGAAAGAAGAAGGATGAAAGTCAGTCATACAGCCGGACAGAGTACACGTGTGTGAATGAGAGGGTGGCAGATGGAACAGTGCGGCTACCAGGAGTTAAGTTTAATGTTATAACCCCAGTCAGTGGGACAGGTGGGTTCATGCATGGCTCAGCTTCCAGTGATCAAATGTCACAAATTGCACTTATAGTATTTATTAAATAGAACATAGGAATTTATTAAACTCTTATTCTGAGCAATTTTCATGATAATCTGTTGACCTGAAAGTTGTTTTTGAAGCACTAGAATCAAGATGATTTGATCCAATCATTAGTTGAAATTTGCTTTTTTAATTCCTCTAAAATTGCATAACGTATTTATTTGTCAATTAATTTTACAGAAAATGTGTATTTTCTTTTTCATTTTTAAGCTGAATCCAATAAAATGAGTTTTAATTCAATTTGGGAGCTTAATATTTGTTAGTCATTGCTAGTATGAAAACCTGTCTGGGCCTGTCCAGGGCTTAATTGGAGCCGGATCCTGTGGGAACAGGATCTGGGACCTCTCTTATTTTGACAGGGTGCGTTCCGGTAACTGTCTGCTTGGATCCGGTAACTCTCAGGCTTACTAATAAAGTTATGAACAAATATGTCTTCCTTGAACGAAAAAAACTTATACTGAATATGTAAACCCAAACTCATTACATAAACACTCATTTTAAACACAACAGCCACTTACAAGGATCTTAATATCACGAGCTGCTCATTTAAGTAAACATTTCTGCTTCTACCCTTAAAATAATCTCTGCCCCCTAAAAATCCAAAGTCATCGTGAAATTTTGTTGAAAAAAACTCAAAAATATAATTAAACAGCCCAACTAAATTGCAAATCAGTTTGACAGTTTAAGTGGGTCATTAATAAAATTTTGATTATTTATTAATAATACGATAGAAATGATTGATGTGTATTATTCGGTGCTAATTTATCAAAATAACAGCAATCAAAATGTTGAAAAGACAGTCTTCTCACTGTCCTTAGTTGGACAATTAAGAACTGAAGCACTTTAAGGCATTGGCAATCGAGATTGGAGCATGAGCGAGCAAGTGGTGCATGGGGGTGAGTGACGAGCTAACCAGGCAGTCGTACGCGGGCAAGAGCCCACAGACAGCTGCCAGGAACAGATGGAGGAGGCGCCTGGAGGTTTCACATGTGGAGTCATACATTAAGGAGCAGGAGAGTGAATTCAGCTGAGGAGAGTCAGGCATCAAGTAAGGGGTGGGGGGTAGGATGCTTGACAGAAGCATGTGTTTACAAATGTAGGTAAACATAGATGTTTAACAACCCGTTAAAATACACCAAAATGCAGGACATCATCTAAATATTCAGAATGTTATAGGGAATAACCCCCAGACCCCCCCCACCCCCACCCCACCTGTCTATTTGCGTTCCAGCATAGATCTGTTTACAAATTAAGCCATGGGCCTGTCCCCCAAAGTTTCATGATCTTAGCTACGCCTCTGAACATAAACTCGTTTGAAGTGAGCACTGGTTTGTCCTCAAAAGGAACCTAAATGTAAAAGACTGGAGTCTGGATGTTTGTGTCTGCTGAAAGTGGGCTATGGGGTGCCATTTGTAAAGTTGCTCAGTCAAAAATTAACATCAATATTTTGGTTTATTTAGCTTTTAATATGAAAAAAAAATAGAGGTTATTATTTTCAAAGTCATATTTTCACCATGTTATTAATGGGGGGAGTGGTGGCGCAGAGGCTACAAGATGGGCCTGTAATCAGAAAGTTTCAGGATCAACTCCTGGTACCGTCAACATCAAAATGTGGATGGAAAAGGTGGAGCACACACACCTCCCTCCACCCTCATTTGCCCCACTCTGGGCCCGTGTGCAAGGCCCTTAACACCCACCATCTGCTCCCTAAAAAATGTGTTCTCGTGGCTCAATGAGACTACCTGTATAAATAAAGGGTAAATTAAAAACAATAATAATAATAATACATTTATAAATGTCATCCCAACTAAATATTTAATTTACACCTAAATATTTAGTTTACTAACTAAATATTTAACTTGCAAGTTAATATTTAGTTGGGAACTATGACATTTATAAATGTATGAAAAACATGGTAAAACTATGACTTTGAAAATAATAACCCCTATTTTTTTTCTTATTAAAAGCTAAATAAACCAAAATATTGATGTTAATTTTTGAATGGGAACTTTACAAACGGCACCCCATACAGGGGGGACCTTTTTGTTTGTTTGTTTGTTTGTTTGTGTAGACTCGGACCCAGGCTGGTGACGCACCGGCGGCAGGCGGAGTCAGTCAGGAGCCGGCCTGAATCCTCCCTCCCTCCCTCCCTCCGCCCGGCTGCTGTCCTGTCATCGGTCTCTGGGTGTGGTTTTTCGGCAGCAGCGGGGGTACCGTACCGTTAGCAGTCCGACTTCAAGACGAAACAAAGAGCGACTCTCCCTGGAGCTCAGGCTTTAAAACACTCGAGCTTTCCTTTAAGAGTACGGTCTGAGTCCTCGAACCGGGAGGGCGTTTGTTCTGATGGGAGAAAGTTTTCTGCCGAACTAGTCGTTTACGAACTTTTTTAAATTTTTTTTAACATAAAAGCCGGACTAAAAGAAGGGAAAGATGCCGAAAACGGTAAGACTGGCTGAATATCAGCGTTCTGTTTTGTCCCGGGCCTTTGTTTCACCTCCTTTCAAGCTCTAACGGCCGCTGCTGCTGAATATTAAAGCTAACGGTGTTTGAATCGCATCCTAACTGCTACTTTCCGTTAAGTGTGTGCGCGTGCGCGCTACCGCCCGTTGCCTTTGGTTCACTCAAATTAGCGCCTTTTTTTAAACAAACCCTTAATCCAAACTCAAGGCTTAAAAAAAACGAATTTAAACGCGTCATTATGAAGGTAAATCCGCAGCCTTGAAATGTCGCTTTTTATTTTTTTAAGGGAGGAGGGGTTCAGCGGAAGTGTGGCCTGCAGTAGCCACTAAGCTAGCACTGTTTTTACAACCAGGCCTCCTTTCTTAACAAGAAGGGGTTTAAACCCTCATTCAGGCCAGCTGTGCTGCCCGAACCACTGGGAAACCCAGGGCCCAGTTTACTCTCGGTGTAATAATCTGAGCTGTGGATGAAAAGGTCCAAAAGATCCAAACTTTACTGAAATTCTGCAGGGGTCTGGTCATGTTCTGCACAAAGGGGCCAACACAAAGACTAGTCTGTTGTGCAGACAGCTGTAAAAGGAAAAAGAGACAAAGCTGTCATTTCTGCTCACATCTTCACTGGATGAAGGTGGGTTCAAACCCACCCTTATAAATTTCCACCGATGAAGACTTTTGCCCACCTTTTGTAAATTACAACAATTTTCTGCACATTTTCGTACAAGATAACTACACGCACAATCTGACTTAAAAGGAAAGTGCACAGCTTTGGAAATAGGTTTTAAATAGTAAATATCTTACCTGTTTCACACAGCTCTCTGAATTACCTCATCTTGGAAACTTAATTTAATTCTGACCAGATCAGACTGATGAGCTAATGGCTAGTCAGAGCAGTGCCAGGTCCAAAGTGGATCGCTGAAAACTCAAATCTGGGATGGTTCATGGCACTGCTGTTTTCTAAATTTTACTTTGTTGTCAGTTTTGCACCCTGGAAGATATATATATATATATAAATATACATATATAATTTATTAGGGGTGCACCAATAAATTGGCCGACCAATTTATCGGCCCCGATTTTCTTAATTTTGGGATATCGGAAATCGTCCGATACTTACATGAGAAACCCATTTTACTCATTTTTTTGTTTTAACAACAATTGTCTGAACTTCATTTTTATTTCAGAGCACTACGTCATGGCCAGTTAAAACAAGTTTTTATTGTTTCTAGGATATTGTTCAAGTGTATGTTTTTCAACAAAATAATATTGGAAAATATTGAAGGTGCATTGTGACCTGACAGTGTCACTTATATAACAAAATCGGTATTGGCCAAAATCGGAATCGGCAGGTCAGACTTTTTAGAAATCAGTGATTGGTGATCAGCCAGAAAACTGCAATCGGTGCACCCCTAATAGGACTGCGATGCGATTACAAAAGATTATTGATGAATTTTGATTGTCTGGGAACTTTAATAACCATGACACTCTTTTACATAAATAAACACAGATTTATATATTTTCACGCCCAATATAGAAAACACAATAACACATGTCATTAAGCCTTTTTATTAAACAGGCTGCTCCAACAATTGGCATAGATGCTAACTTAACATTGAAAACACCATAGAAAAGCTAATATGATTAGCATTGTGTTTAAGACTTGATATTTTTTGCACTAACAAAATGTCTTGAAATCATTACTAATGACATGTTATATTAACTTCAACTCTGATTGACAGACATTTGTCAGGTTTCTGTGAGGACAAGATGAAAAAGATGATAAATGCAGCTTTACTGCAACATGTTTTCTCTACAGGAAGCTACTGGAACTTGATTAGGATAAATGACACCACGCTTCAACTACTCTGTTTTTTCTAAAAGCAGCAGCACAGATTAACAATGACAAAATCAATTTTTAATATTGGTTAATCGATTCAGAATCTTGCATGTCCGTAATGTGACGCAACAAAAAATTAATTTTACCCCCCCCAACTCTACCAATGATGACCTATGCATTTCTAAGTAAAGGCTTTGAATCACCGCATGAAATTGTTGTTAATGTAAATTTTTATAAGATGGTAAAACATTTGATTGTCTTTGAATGAGACTGTGCTAAATAGATGTCACACTTACAACAGTGTTTTTGTTTAAATCACTATTATTGGCTACATTTATTGTGTAGTTTTCTATGCAAACCATGTAGAACATAAAACTTTAGTTGAAACGGTTCCCAGTTCTGTACCTGCTCCCTTCCTGTAGTATTGTTTCTGCCCATACTTCCTCCACATTTTTTCCGTCTGTCACCCGGAATAAAATGTTAGGCATTGTTATCGCTGACATAAACGTTACACACCTATTTGTTGGTCGGCTATGAAAAGAATTTACTGCTGGGCCATTTAATGTCTGTGAACTTTAACTCTAGGAACCATCATGTTTGAAGTATAGTGTGTACATTTAAGCTTTCATATATTATTTATTAGACTTGAACAAGCCTTAATCCTCTTACAAGTGTTTTCCAGGCTGATGTCAGGCATTTTTACATTTTGCTATAAGGCTGGTGGGCTGTTGATCTCAGCAGCATTTCTGCAGTAACAGGAACCTCAAACACCTCAGGACTTGCTGTTTGATCGGTGTAGAGAAGGTGCAGATGTGTTGAGACTGTAGCCAGCTTGTTATAAAGAGGGAACTAATGGTGGACTGAATAGATGGTAAAGCGGAAGCAGCAGGTTTCGGAGGTGTATTAATAACCATTGTGTGATTTGTGGCCATTGTGTTTCATTTACACGGATGAATTAAAGCTCAAGAAATAGATTCACCTGACGAAGGTGACGTTTCTCCAGATTCAACCCCTGCTTCTACACCCGGTGGTCGGTTTCCTTTTCTTAAACTCTTGGCGCCGTGCTCAAGCAGCAGACGAAAGGCAACGACACAGGGAAGTGAGATGAACTTTTTCAGCTGGACCAGAATTCACTCCACGGTCAGTGAAGGTTAAGCTTCTCCGCTATAGCTGACTCAAAAAACAGGAAGTTCACGGCTTATTAAAAGTTTTTCAGGGCGCTGCTTCAGTTCTCTAGTTTTTCCAAAACAAGTTTCTTTTTTCTTTTTTTTTATCCTGTTCTTATACATTTCACAGTTTCTAAAACTTAGTCTTTGCTGGGCTGCTCTTGGCCGTGCTTCAGTTTCCCAAGGAAGTCATGTAGTGACTCAAGGTTTCTGCACTTACATCAGTTCCTTTCCGGTAATTTCCTCTCCCTGCAGCCTTATAAGGACTTTCACATCACAGGCTGGCTGGTCTCCTCCCTGCTTCCCCCAGCGAGCTCCTCAGAAGCCATGCTCCTCTTCAGATTACATTAGAGCAGCACGACACATACAGAACTCACTGTATTCATGTGTTCATCAGCCTAATCATTGACTTTACAACAGTTGCATTGTTGTATTTAAATTA
This sequence comes from Nematolebias whitei, assembly GCF_014905685.2. Lineage (NCBI taxonomy): Eukaryota > Metazoa > Chordata > Actinopteri > Cyprinodontiformes > Rivulidae > Nematolebias > Nematolebias whitei. The sequence goes on from NC_056511.1 coordinate 36,268,604, forward strand.
GTTATCTATGATTACATTTTGTTCACCTACTTCTACAGAAATTATTACTAAAATACTTCCATTTAAAAATAACTTTAGCCTTCAAACGTTAAAAAAAGAGAAATGCATTTACTGTAAAAATGCAGTGTGAAATGCTTATCGTTGAATGATTTTTATTGAAAGCTGCTGAAACCAGCTGAAAAGGTTTCATTGCTAAAACTGTAAATACAAATTGAATTTGAACAGCTGACATTTGCTGAAAGCAAAAGCTGAATAGAGCAGAAATGTAGCTGAAAGGAGCATAATACGATGCGTAACTAGGCAGAGAAAGGCTGAATAGATTACAAAAAATAATGTGAAATTATTAGAAATATGGTCTAAAGGCAGAAGAAATGGCAGGAAAAAGGCTAAGAATAGCGGAAATAATACCTAAAAAGTAGCTGAAAAACAGAAAAAAGCTTAATTTAGCAATAGGAGCCGAAATTAGCAGAAAGAAGTGGAAAATAACAGAATTAAAACAAAAATTGAAATGAGCAGTAAAAGATTTCAAACAGCACAAAGTGTTTGAAGGATGTGAAGAGCGCTCCATTCATTTTCAATGACAAAAACATGGCCGACAAAGATAAATATATCAAAAAGTAAAAGTTGCACAAACACCAAAACTTACAGCAGGAATGTCCTGAATGAGCTGAACCTTTTGATGCATGAATTGTTGAAATAGAACAAAACTGCTGAATGAGTTGCGTGCCAAAATATGTACGGAAGAAAAACGGATCTCAGTGGTGAGAATGATTGATTTAAAAACATTCACATGATGAAAAGCCTAGGATTCATGGGACAGATGCACATCATCTGCTGTTGACAAATTTCTAAATTGTAGCCGTTTTGGTCAAACCATTTTCAGTCTCGTGCTGTGTTGTGCATGACTCTCAGCTACTACCACATCAATTTTTATCTTGATATCTAAAATTGACTGAATTGTAGCAATGTTTATGATGGCTAATTTGGATTAGCTGTCACTGGCATAACAAACTGGACGGCCATTGTAGATGTACATCCAGTGATGCCTTTCTAAGGTTTCATCAAAATTTGCCCAGTCAGTCAGGAGATATTTTGCCAACAGGCAAACATTGTTGACTCTAGCAGATAATGTTAATGTTATAACGGTAAGCAGACATTTTGAGTGGAGTGTGTGAAAGAGCTACCACTTTATTTATAGAGCACTTTAAACAGCGACAAGGCCAACCAAAGTGCTGTACAGACAAAACAACAGGCAACACAAAGCAATATACAAAATGAGGTAAATCAGAATATAGACATAAAAACGATGCAGATAATGACAACAAACCAGTGTGGAGCATACAGGATCAAAACACAGATCATCTGGTGTTGAAAGCCACCGAATAGTAGTGGGTTTTTAAATGGGACTTGAAAACCGAGAGGGAGGGGGACTGTCTGACAAGCAGAGGTAACTCGTTCCAAAGTCTTGGTCCTGCTACAGAGAAGGCCCTGTCACCTCTGCGCTTAAGACAAGATCCTGGAACTGTGAGGAGCAACTGGTCCGCTGACCTCAGGGAACGCGGTGGGACATACGGTTGTTATGTAAATATTGTATATTTGACTTTAATACTAAAAGCCTTGTATAATTTCCAACTCATTTAGCCAGGGCTGCAGTTTTGCTTTCTTACTTTCCATCTTCCTGTTTGGGCTCATGTCAGTGTTGATGCAGCAGGTTGTTTTAGGTTCAGAAGAAGCCACTTATCAAAACTCACCAGCTCTGCCCAGTGCAGGACGGGAGTTGTGTTTGTCATTGGAAGCACTGGACTTTTTAACGAGTGTGTCTATGGAGACGTGGTGAATGAAAAGAGCTGGAGGTATGCAGGCAGCAGATTAAATGGGTCTGCGGGATACATAGCACAGCAGATTAGGCTCGAGAGGAGCTGAAGGTGGTGGAAAAACTTCAATCAAAACTTGTGGCGTTTTTACTAAAATAGCTTTTTTTTAAATTATTTCTGCTTCAAAACTGTGAACACATAACAATTCAAGAAGTAAGTACTACTTTTACTGATCATTTTTAACTATTTTTATAAGCTTGTGTTGATCTATTGCAATCTAATTCATATAATCTAATCATTATCTGTATAAATAAAGGTTGAATGAAAATCACACCATGTTCCAGTGTGGTAGAGTCTAAATACCGAAGAATATGAGCCTATTATTTTAATTAGTCTCTTCTTATAATCAAAGTGGGCGACAAAATCAGTCAAATTCAAACTCTAATCTTCATAAAGGAATGAAACTGTTGAGCCGGAGTTGATGTAGTTTCTGTGCGACCAAAGTGTGGGTTTAGTTTGTTTTCCAACCTCTATACTTTGACCTGCTAAAATATGAGCCACCTTGGTTCTACGTGGAGGAACAGAAGTCATAAAACCACACGAGTATCAGAAGTAGCGTCTGTTCTGTACGACCGAACACTAGGCTCGGCTTTGAAAGGAAGTGTGTTAGGTAGGATGCCTTTTTAAAATTAATGTTTGGAGAGTATTTATTTCAGTTCAGTTCATTTATATAGCACTATGTCACAACAGAAGTTGTCTCAGGGCACTGTACAAAAACTATCAAGTACATTATAAAAGCCAATTAGTAAAAGTTCTCTATCTGAGGAAGCCAGCAGATTATGTTGAATCTTCAATTAGTTGCAGTCTCCCATCCTGAGCAAGCATACTGGCAACAGTGGAAAGGAAAAACTCCCTTTTTAACAGGAAGAAACCTCCAGCAGAACCAGGCTCAGGATGAGCGGCCATCTGCTTCAACTGGGGTTTGAAAGAACAGAAAGGAGAAATGGTCAAAAACAGAATGACAGGTCCAGATGTGCTTTCTATAGGAAAAAAGACAACAAAAAAATGCATTTTAAGGATCGAAATGAATACAAATACAAACCAGTAGAGTAGAGCAAATAAAGACAACAGCAGAGTTAGGAAATTACCAATAGGTCAATTTGTCCTTCAGCAGTCTAAACCTATAGCAGCATAACTAAGGGATAGCTAAGGAAAGACTTAAGCCTAATCTTAAAAGTAGACGATGTGTCAGCCTTACGGACAGAAACTGGAAGAGATGTGTGTCTTTTACCTTCAGTTATCAGGCTTCACAAGAGAGGAGTCTGATAACTGAAAGCTCTGCCTCCCATTCTGTTTTGGAAACTCTAGGAACCAGAAGTAAGCCTGCAGTCCAAGAGTGAAGTGCTCTGTTGGGAAAATATGGAACAATAAGATCTGTAATATAAGATGGAGCTAGGTTGTTGAGGGCTTTGTAGGTTAGAAGTAAGAATTTGAATTCTATTCTGAATTTGACAGGGAGCCAATGGAGAGAAGCTAAAACTGGAGAGATATAATCTCTCCTACTAACTCTCATTAAAACTCTGGCAGCAGCATTTTAGATCATCTGAAGACCTTTTAAATAATTTTTTGGACACCCGGATAATAAACCATCACAATATTCCAGCCTAGACATGATAAACGCATGAACCAGTTTTTCTGCATTTTTTTGTATTTGCATTTGTGAACGAGCTGTAATTTATAGGTATCTGTAAGTTCAATCACGGGTATACTAAACAACAAAAAATCATCACTTGTCGCTTAAAGGCGAAGTGGACAATTATGATTTTGCTTGTGTCTGTTAGCAAAATATCTAAAAACATTGGACTGATGTCCTTCAAGGAGTACCCTGTCTCTAATTTGGTGACATTTTAAAAGAACAAGCTGCTTAAAGAGTTGACCTTTTTTGGTGTGTGGTCCTCTGCTCTGACAGGAACCTCATCCTCTCCTCACACTTCCTGTCACTCAGTTTGAACTTGGTCATGAGGTTTCTACAGTGCACAAAGGTGCACGGACAGACACTGCAGCCAAATTAACATAAAGCAGAAACCGAGACCAAAAATCAGAGTGGTGCTACTCATGTCTAAACTGACAAACTCCGTCGGTTTTTGTTGCAGCGATACATTTTTGTTGGTATATTGCAATTATAATACACCAGTGTTGGATAATAATACAAACCGGATTACAAAAAAGTTGGGACACTAAACAAATTGTGAATAAAAACTGAATGCAATGATGTGGAGGTGCCAACATCTAATATTTTGTTCAGAATAGAACACAAATCACAGATCAAAAGTTTAAACTGAGAGAATGTATCATTTTAAGGGAAAAATCTGTTTTTTCCAAATTTCATGGCGTCAACAAATCCCAAAAAAGTTGGGACAAGTCCATTTTTACCACTGTGTGGCATCATCCCCCCTTCTTCTTACAACACTCAACAGATGTCTGGGGACAGAGGAGACCAGTTTCTCAAGTTTAGAAATAGGAATGCTCTCCCATTCATGTCTAATACAGGCCTCTAACTGTTCAATCGTCTTGGGCCTTCTTTGTCGCACCTTCCTCTTTATGATGCGCCAAATGTTCTCTATAGGTGAAAGATCTGGACTGCAGGCTGGCCATTTCAGTACCCGGATCCTTCTTCTACAAAGCCATGATGTTGTGATTGCTGCAGAATGTGGTCTGGCATTATCATGTTGAAAAATGCAGGGTCTTCCCTGAAAGAGATGACGTCTAGATGGGAGCATATGTTGTTCTAGAACCTGAACATAGTTCTCTGCATTAATGGTGCCTTTCCAGACATGCAAGCTGCCCATGCCACAAGTGCTCATGCAACCCCATACCATCAGTGATGCAGGCTTCTGAACGGAGCGTTGATAACAACTTGGGCTATCCTTGTCCTCTCTGGTCCGGATGACATGGTGTCCCAGTGTTCCATACAGAACTTCAAATCGTGACTCATCTGACCACAGAACAGTCTTCCATTTTGCCACACTCCATTTTAAATGACCCCTGGCCCAGTGCAAACGTCTGAGCTTGTGGAGCTTGCTTAGAAATGGCTTCCTCTTTGCACTGTAGAGTTTCAGCTGGCAACGGCGGATGGCACGGTAGATTGTGTTCACTGACAAATGCTTTCTGGAAGTATTCCTAAGCCCATTCTGTTATTTCCTTGACAGTGGCATTCCTGTTTGAGGTGCAGTGACGTTTAAGGGCCCGGAGATCACGAGCATCCAGTAGAGTTTTACGGCCTTGACCCTTACGCACAGTAATTGTTCCAGATTCTCTGAATCTTTTGATGATGTTATGCACGGTTGATGATGATAACTTAAAAGTCATTGCTATTTTACGCTGGGTAACACCATTCTGGTATTGCTGCACTATCTGTCTGTGCAACAATGGTGGAATTGGTGATCCTCTTACCATCTTGGCTTCTGAGAGACACTGACACTCTGAGAAGCTCTTTTTATTCCCAATCATATTGTCAATTGACCTAATTATTATTAATTGTTCTTCCAGCTGTTCGTTATATGCTCAATTTCCCTTTTCCAGCCACTTATTGCTACTTGTCCCAACATTTTTGGGATTTGTTGACACTGTGAAATTTTGAATCAACATATTTTTCCTTTAAAATGTTACATTTACTCAGATTAAACTTTTGATCTGTCATCTATGTTATATTACGAATAAAATATTGACATTTGCCATCTCCACATCATTGCATTCAGTTTTTATTCACAATTTGTTTAGTGTCCAAACTTTTTTGGAATCCGTTTTGTAGTTTATTTCTTATTTAGAGCACAACATGCTTGTTGTCTTGTTCACATGTCTAGTCACATGATTTACCCTTAGGTTATTTGACAGGATGAAGCATTAGAGCAGGATTTGTTGACTGTGCCTCACATTTCTCATTTATATTAAAACTATCTAAACTGTTTAATGTTCACAATTTAGCTTAAATCACACAAATACCTTTTATTAATCACATTGTTTCTCTTGTTAAGGAATCAAGGTGAACTTGATTTAAAAATTATTTTTGATGACTCAGATGTACGACCAGATCTATCAGCCGTTAAGCGTTTGTGTATTAGTACAACAAACCACGCGTATCGTACTCGGTGTTGGGGACGTGCTGCTCTGTCGTCCTAAAGAAATGTCAGTCCACAGTTTGCTTCTTTTGTGTTACTAAGAGATTTATCTTTGTCGTCTTGGCTCGAGTTAAAAGGACTGTGGTTGTGAATCACACACACACTGAGATAACACCAGGTTGAGAATGTAAGAACAGGACAAGTGCCAGTCTCTTAAATATTTAGAACATATTAATCTTTGTTAAATATACTGTTTGATCAAAGCGTACCATTGTATAAATAAGCTTTACTTATTTAGTAGTTTTGCTTCCTGTTTCTGGTGGTGTAACCTGGGCGTTTTCCTCTGTTCACCTCTGCATGAACTTGTCTATTGAGTTTTTATTTCCTTTAATCTTTTAGTGAAGTTTATGTAATTCTGTGTTTTGTGACAAGCACAACTTTTAAAAAAAATTCTTTATATGCCAGAGTTTTCATCTTACCAGAACATTTCTAGATTTCCTGTGGATTTGCAGCCATGTGGTATTTATGATAATGATGGTTTGACTTCTACATAGTACTGTAATGTACATTTTTAAAGTAGTTAGTGTAGTTTATTAAAAACTGGTGGGGTAAAATCAACAGAAATTATGTGTTTAACATGACTTTCTTTTGGTTTGAGATGCACCCAAACCAGGCTGAATATCACAGGGTATTCTTTAAATTTGTTAAATTGTTTAAAGTGCACCCATGTTACGCGCACCAGAATAAGGAAAATATCTAAAACTTAGTTTCAATGGCAGCTGTCATTTATACACATGCTGCATGCATATAATTATTATTATTATTATTGTTGTTGTTATTATTCATATACTTCTAAATAAATTGATACAATTTTGTGGTGTAAATGTTTATGCTGCTGTTGCTTCAATAGCTCTGATATAAAAAAAAGTTTAACTTTATTTTAAAAGTCTTTCAGAAGATTTTAACAATATTTTTCACTGCATTCTGCTCAAATTTAAAAACTAAAGCTTTGACTGTCTTTAAATTTGCTGGCATCAAGGAAACCAAAGAAAAACTATAAACTTTAAGCAATAAATTAGAAATAAAACTATCAGTAATATTAAAATTCCATAATCGGACTTTATATTTTGTAGAAAATATTTATTTGCATATTTTCCATTATCGATTACTATATTAATTCCCCTTTATGTTATGACTAAATTTATGCTGTTGCTTTTTTTTGTTACTATATTTATTTCAGATAAGTGTCTTTTAATAAAGTCTTTCAGCAACACAATAATTATAAGAATAATAAATAAACACTTTCTAATGAGCTCCTGTTAAACTTTGTTTGTGGTTAGGTCACAAAACGTTAAGACGAAGTCGTGGAAACTTCACACATGGTGTCAAAGTGGTGTTTTTTTTCTGTGTGCTAAAAATAGAACCTGAAGCACTTTTGACTGCTGGCTGTGAGACACACCCAAACCAGGCAGAAAATTGAGAAGCGTAGTTCCCTTTTCATGCAAGACGAACCATTCTGACTCCAGAAATAAAACCGCTTAATCACAGGCAGGGTGATGGTGCTGGTGAGCTGAACTCTATCTGCACAGTTCCTCTCCGTTCAGATGTTCCGCCTTAATTCTTCCTTAAATAAAAATAACTTTTTTTAGCTACACTGGACTCCTCACTGCTGGGGGTGGCAGGAAGTGACGGAGAGGCGAGTGTCCTGAGCTGTAAATGGGGGTCTGCTGACAGGGATGGGAAAGAACGCAGCTCTATCAGCCCCACTACTGGGAAATAATGCATCGCATTGTTGGGGAGGGCAGGCGAGGGCCTCCGCCTGCTCAGTTATTTCCCGATAGGCACGCTGTTTGCATCAGCTCTTAAAGAGAAAGTGGGAAATTCCTGTCCAGTCAGCTTTCTAACCACAAGATCACGGTTAACTCCGAGTAACCTCTTTGAGTATTAACGGTTAAATGAATACATCAACTTTTGATAAATAGGTTTGGATGACTCAATGACTGTGACCGTTTTCAAATAAAAAGCTCTCTGGCTGTAACGAACTGTTGAGGCTTCATGAAGAGAAAACCAACCCTATTTTCAGATATTGTTGCCAAAATCCAGAGTTGAACTGCATGCAGGTTTTCTCGATTCATGACAGGATATAGACAACTCTCATGAGAGAGCGCTGTTTAGCTGTCTCGCCTCGCAAGGCCCAGCCTCCAGAGGATATGGTTACTTCCTGTAGATAAGTTCTGAGCTCAGACCGGGACAGACTGGCACAGTTTTTACAGCACAGTGTGGAGCCATGGGGCAGGGTCTTTAGTTAATTCTGATTTTCTTTTCCTCAAAAACAATAAGATGATGGGTTTCAGGGGGGTAGATGTTCACTTATTGAACCTATTTTGAGTAAATGGATATGTGTAGTCTTCTGCTTAGGGCTGGATGATATGGCCAATACTTTTATCACAATATATTTCTTAATTTTGATCAATAACAATATAATTCCAATATCGATATAAACAATATAAAAGCCTCAGAAAAACTGTACAGATAAATTAATGTTCACCTTTTATTTGTAGCCTTCACAAAAAATTGAAATCACTGTCAAATAAACATAAAACTCTCAACTTTGTCAATATTAATAGTTTTAACTTTAAACAACAACATAACCTAACCCATGCAGCAAACATCTGCGTTTGCTGCATGGGTTTCTCTTTTGATAAAGATGGGGGAGTTGTTTCAGGGACACATTGGCTCAAACTTTTGTGCTTCATCTACTGATTCTCAGCATATTCTATCAAGAGGAACAAGTTAGATTTGTTCCCACCGCTAATTGGAACGACTCTCCGTCACATTTTGCAGCACACTGACTGAAACCTGCAGTTTATTGGATCTTAGATAGCTGAACCACTTCTGCACCACCGGATTAGTCTTTCCTCTCTTATCAGTGATGTCATCTGCTTTCTCTTCGCTTGTGAAAGCTTGTTCAGTCACATTCTGACGGTCATGGGTGCTCATTTCGAAGTGAAAACTTTACGCGCGTTGGAGATTAGCCTAGCCTGCTACCGCTAACGCCTTCTGGACTCGAGCTCTGCGTAACATCTACGTCACCACGCATTTGCGTAGTTGTGTCGCAGTTTTTCTGTTCGGGTTGAAACTGAAGCGGCCACTTCAAACCGAACAGAAAAAGAAATGTCAGTGAAACGCTGCAATCATATCGAATTATCGAAAATGTGCTTAAAACTCATATCACCATTATTGAATAAAAATATATTTTGACATATATCGATATCCATTGTCCAGCCCTACTTGCACTTGTAACATATTTTTTATTTGACGTTACATTTGTTTTTGATTAAAGGTTTTAAAGTGTAGAGAATTGTTTACAACTCAAGAAACAAATTTGTCGTTTCTTATCAAAGCATTTGTTCAAACTTTTCCAGCTTGTTGAAATGCTCTAAATGTACTCGGTGTTTCCCCTAACATTATCCAAGGAGGGCGCCCCACACGGTCAACAGAACTGAGTGCCCTGCTTACCAAAACACGCCCCGCCACTGCAAGTTCTGCTAACAGTCATGGAGCAGAGATTGTTCGAAGTGGCTTCAACCTAGCATTAGTAACGTAGCGCTCCGCTAACCCCCGGCCAACACTCACACGCTGTCTGACAAGCGCCTTGCCAAAGCCAGTAATGTAGGGGAAACACTGCTCTCTGTGTCTCGTCTGTTAATTTCCCTATTTTCTTTGTTTCTCAGATCAGTGTCAGAGTCACCACCATGGATGCTGAGCTGGAGTTCGCCATTCAGCCCAACACGACAGGAAAGCAGCTCTTTGACCAGGTAGGGGAGACTCCCCCCTCTGACTGTTCATCAAACCCTCATGTCTGCACTTAAATACATCTGAACCTAAACGTTTTACCTTAAAGCCAAGATTCTTAATGGTTTTACACACATTTGACATTATTTTGAAGCCAGTCTAATTCAAGATGGCTGTCACAGCCAGCAGTCATAGAAAACACAAAAATGACTAACTTTTAAAGTATTATAGATATTAACCTAAAATGGTGCAGTAGAAGCTGAGATTGCTCCACAACACATGCTGTATTACTTAGAATCAGCTTTGTATGTCTGTTAGCGAACTACTTCGTGATCCACTAGACTGTTTATAATGGAGCTTTCAGGAAGATTGTGTGGACGTGAATCTTCAACTGATTATCCTTTTGCGCTAACCCAATTCATGATGGCCGCCACAGCCAACTGACCTTAGAAAATGCAAAAATAGCTTTAGTGCAGTCATGTTTTACAGATGTGCTAAAACTTGGTGTGGTTCTAGCTCACATTCATTCACAACACATGCTCAGATTTTAGCATCAAGTGTTAACCCTGTTTGTCTGTTAGCATAATGTCCCATGAACCAGATTTTTTAAAATAAAGTAACCATTGGCTATTCATCTACAACAGAGCAATTTTTGCAGTCAGTCAAATTCAAGATGGCCTCCATAGCTAAATTATATAAGCCAACACAAAAATTGCTCTAACTAAACCAGTTTTACTCGTACTGAGCTAAAATCTGGTGTGGTAGTAGCTGAGAGTCATTCTCACAACTGGCACTCTGGACATGATGTATTGCACTCATCTCATTTCTTTAAAGTTTTGAACAAAACAGTTACAACGTTGCTGTTTCTCAACTTAAAATGGTTTTACTTTAAAACTCATGGAGTGTGGCGGGCGATATGCATTCCTTCAAGAAGACTTGGCCTTTAACGTTTTACTGCATTGCATTGTGTTATTCAGTAAACTACTCATTATTTTCTTACAAGAGTGATAATCACCTGGCTAACTAATTTCTGTTTGAACAGAAAATGTGTCTGTCTAAAAGAAAAGAAAAAAGAAAGGCTAGTAGGCTCAATCATCCCGGTAGATAACAAAATAAACACGGTTAAGTCATGTCATCTGGACCATTTACAGAAACTAAACTTAAATGTTCTCTGAAGCAGCGCTGGGTTACAGAGCTTTTTCTGTGACTGGAAATCCATAAATAATATAAAAATAGAATTCCCCGAAGGAACAAATATTAACTGTTGCCTCACAAAGTTTCAAACAAAGATGAAGCTCAATTTTAGATGTTTAGAGGATGTGTTGGGGATGACTCTCAGCTACTACCACACCATATTTTACCTCAGTATTTGTTGTAGTTATAGTTAGTCATTTTATGTTGGCTAAGTATGATTAGTTCAAATGTTAATCAATATTAGATGTATTTTCAATGATTGTGAGTTTAAAATTCCTCCATTGGTTCAAGAGATATTTTATTAACAGACGAACAGACAGGCTTATACAGTACATGATCGCTCATAGCAACAAACGTTAATCTTCCAGGTGATTAGACAAGAGTTTGTACAAATACAAAACAACTTTTTTCTAGAAACAAACATTTTTAACTTTTTACACGCCTCAAAACAAAAATATATTGATATTATCAGTTTTACTGACAGCTGCTATATCGAAGAAAAGCTTGACATATTCTTTATTTTTTTAATTTAGTGTCTTTACTCCACTTGTGTTTCCTCTGACTTCATTTTTAAACACCTTCACAGATCATTACAACAGGCTCACTTTGAATTTTCTTCACTCATTAAACTTTAAACAGAAAATTTGTTCTTGTCAGAGTGAACCTAGGGATGTGGCGTTCACTGACAGCAGGAAAAAAATCAGATCTTGTAGCTGGTCTCTTGTCAAGTAAAAACCTGACTGGTGCACCCCCTCTATAAAATCAAACGGGCAGATGTGATGAAAGTTGCAACTGAAGAAACAAAGACAGCAGACAAATGGAGTCAAAATGTTTCTGCTTCCACTGTTTGTAGAATAGCTGTAAAGTAGCAGATTTCCACGAGGCATTAATAAGCAGCATAAAAGTCATTAAATGGATTAAGCCCATTTTAAGGCCTTAAATGGCATTAAAAAGCATTACATTTTAATCTCAGTGTCAATAAATATTTTTCATTAATTTTCAAGAAAAATGAGCAATTTTGGAAACCTCTCAGCCGAACTCGCTCATTGGGGTGATATATAGAGTAAAACGCAGAACCATTGTTACTGCTTATTGTTTTTGACCGGGCTGTATTCAAATGTCAGAAGATCGCAGGTTAGAGGGAAAGCATGAGAACTAAAGGAGCAGAAACAAAACGGGTAAATTCCAGCTAAAGTGGCTGGAAAAGGAGGAGTTTGGAGCACAGCTGCAGCCCATTGATGGTCAGGATGGTGAAGGATTTGGAAAGAGAAAAACGAGCTGTAGTGGTCAACTTGTGGAAAGGTGAGCCGGTGTTGTGCCAAAAAATTGTTTAGCCGCTGTGGGTGCACACATGTTTTTGGATCGTTAAAAGCAGCTAAGCTGAGAAGCTAAGCTACGAGCTAAGCTAACAGGCCAACCTCAGGGAAAAAACCTCTGACTTGTCGAAGCTCCAAAAATTCATGGTTGAAACCCGTGCCTTCGTGTAAAACGTTGTTTTTCTCTGCTAAAAGAAGCTGAGAACTGGTTTACTGATTTTTTTTTAATTAAAAACTTTGTTTGAAAAAAGCTATGCTAAAGAGCTCAAACCACATAGAGAATCTGCCATTTTGAGCACTGAAAAAAAAATTGAGAGACAGCCCATGTCACGTCAAGGGGACTCCCTCCCATTTTTCTTAGAGACACGCTGCTCGCTCCCTCACTATCCATCCTTCGGTTCAAACTTATACTGTCATCTGGTGGTTGAAAAAGATCCTACACTCAAAAAAATTCAACCAACATTTCTTCTTAAATTTGACAATAATTACTAATTATTGTCAAATTTTAAACAATGTTATCGTTTATCACAAAAATTTCTGTGACAATCGCCCAGCAAAATTTGAGAGCACAGAATGTCTTGATTTCAGCTCTCTGCCTCCAGCTGCACTCTTGGCCACGCCCACTTCTCTGCTCTGCACAGAGATCAGCTGCAGGAGGAAGTTATCCCACACAGCTGTGGGCTGCACACAGGTGCTAAATCATTTAAAATAATTTATTAAAAAAAAAAAATCCATGCCGATCGTGTGGTCCATCCATCGATCAGCCATTGTGTGTCATGCCCAATCTTTTTACTTTGAAAAACCGCGATGGATCGAGTCCATGAAAAACGAACCACGAAGTAGCGAGGGACTACTGTATTGCATTATACTTTTCCAATTCTATTTATTTATGCACCACCTTCATTTTACTTCATTTTATGTAAAGTGTGGATTTTTGTGCCAACTCTTGTTGTTTGCACCAAATATATAAAAGTCACGTTCAGTTCAGTAGGGCTTGATAGGTGTCGTGTGGCAGTAATCCATGGCTAGATATTTATTTCTCCTATTCAGAATTTACCATTTGATCATGTTTTATCTGCTAACTTCCATTTGATGGACATGTATTAGCTCATGCATTCACCATTGATGGCATTAAAAAAGTAAAAGAAAGGCATTATAAAGCATTACGTTTGATTGCTGATTTCTGCAGAAACCATGTGTAGAAACTTGATCTGGTGAGATTTTTTTTTAGGCAGAAAGTTGCAAAATGAGAGAACTTTAAAACTGAGTGAGAGTAATCAGCACCGTCTATTCATGGAGCTTTGGGGTCAAAAGGTCACACACCAGGTCAGTAGGTCTGAAATGTTGAAACCACAGCAAGAGGTGCTCTATTATTCTTTATTGTTTCAGACTGTTGGGGGGTGGAAGACGGGGTACACCTGAATCCCATCAGGTCAGCAGTCCATCACAGGGCGGACACACAAACGGAAAACAAGTCCACTAAAATTTTATGAAGAATGTGTGTGTGTGTGCGTGCGTGCGTGCGTGCGTGTGTGTGTGAACAAAGAGAGCTTAAAAGTACTGAAGAAGAGTTATAACAGAAGAACACCAGCTAATACCAAAGGGGGCAAAAATACTAGATAAAAGCTGCAAGTAGCCAATGGCTAGTTACAGACTAAAATTGGCAAATGGCTAACCATCCGTCCATCCATCCATTACCTTTTACCCGCTTCTTCCATTTTGGGTCACGGGGGTCGCTGGTGCCCATGTCCAGCAAGCACTGTGCGAGGGGCGGGGTACACCCTGGACAGGTCTCCAGTCCATCACAGCGACACATGGGGACAAACGAGACAAACAACCATTCACTCTCTCACTCACACCTAGAGACAATTTAGAGTTACCAATCAGTCTAACATGCATGTTTTTGGTCTGTGGGAGGAAACTGGAGTACCTGGAGAAAACCCACACATTAACGGAGAGAACATGCAAACTCCACACAGAAAGGCCCCCAGACCGGGATTTGAACCAGGGACCTGCTCGCTGAGAGGCAGCAGCTCTACCAGTTGTGCCACCGTGCTGCCCCAAATGGCTAACCAACAGCTAAAAATAACAAAAGACAAAACTAAAAGTTACAAATACTAAAGTGCTAGCTAAAAGTTCAAAGGAGCAAAAAGCTAGCTAAATGTAGCAAAAGGATAGCTTAAAGTTAAAAGTAGCAAATGGATTGTTAGTGGCTAAAATTAGCAAATAGCTTAAAGTAACAAAAGATGAACTAATAACAAATAGTAAAGTTATAGTTAAAAGTAGCAAAAAGCTAGCTAAATTTTGTAAAAGGCTAGCTTAAAGGTAAAAGTAGCAAATGTATTGTTATTGGCTAAAATGAGCAAATAGTTAACTATCAGCTGTACGTACCAAAAGACTAAATGGAAGTTAAAGGTAGTAAAGTGTTAACTTGCACCTTAAAGTAGCAGAACAGCTCATAGCAGCCGTCTCCTGATTGAGCTGAGATGTAGGAATGGCTGTAGGAGCAGCAAAGTGTGCAGAAGCAGTTCTATTGCAAAAACCACGTGGAAAACTAAAAAACACGATCAATGACCTACAAACCTTCAAGTTGTATAAAATCACCAGGCAGCCTGACGTTTCTAAACGTTTCTGTGTGGGAGGAAACTGGATCATTTGGAGAAAGCCCGAACAAACAAAAAAACAACCTAAAGCTGCAATCAGGGAATCCCTGGCTAAGATTTCATGGAAAAACCTCCTCACCACAGCACCATTACATCACTCTGAGGTATTTCAGTAACTCGTACTTAAAGTTACTGTAACAACATCTTTGTGTTTTCAGGTTGTAAAAACCATTGGACTGCGAGAGGTCTGGTACTTTGGACTTCAGTACCAGGATACAAAGGGTTTCTCCACATGGCTGAAGCTCAATAAGAAGGTTAGCTCTTCATAATAATTGTTCCTTAAAGCTTTTTAGCTCTTTAACAAGATCAACCTGTTCTGTTACAATCAAAAGCTACTTGAAGTCCACCCCTCACTTGTGCCACGTCTTGTTTTAGGTGACAGCCCAGGATGTGAGGAAGGAAAGCCCGCTGCTGTTTAAGTTTCGTGCCAAGTTCTTTCCCGAGGATGTTTCGGAGGAGCTGATCCAGGAAGCCACGCAGCGGCTGTTCTTCCTGCAGGTGAAGGAGGCCATCCTAAACGACGACATCTACTGCCCTCCAGAGACGGCCGTGCTCCTGGCCTCCTATGCCGTGCAGGCCAAGTTCGCCGACTACAACAAGGAGGTGCACACGCCGGGCTATCTGAGTGGGGAAAACCTGCTCCCTCAGAGGTAACTCCAGCTTTTCTCATTCATCCCACCTCACCATCTAGTCATAGGTTTTTATCTGTCTGACACTCGGTCGTCTCGTGTTTCTAGAGTTCTGGATCAGCACAAGCTCAACAAGGAGCAGTGGGAGGAGAGGATTCAAGTGTGGCACGAAGAACACAAAGGCATGATGAGGTGTGCTCTCCTGTTATAATGTTTGTTAGCAAAATAGCTGATGACCCTCTCTGAAGTATGACTGAGAGCCTCCTCTTAACGTCCACAGGGAGGAGTCCATGATGGAGTACCTGAAGATCGCTCAGGACCTGGAGATGTACGGAGTCAACTACTTCAACATCAAGAACAAGAAAGGAACTGAGCTGTGGCTCGGGGTGGACGCCCTCGGCCTCAACATTTACGAGCAGAACGACAAGTGAGCGATCCCACCAGCGGGGTTTGGTTTTCATCATGGCTGCAGAGTGAACCTCAGAGCTGATCAGGGCTTTTTATTGTTGCCTTTTCTTACAGAATGACTCCCAAAATTGGCTTTCCCTGGAGTGAAATAAGGAACATTTCCTTCAACGACAAGAAGTTCGTCATCAAACCCATTGACAAGAAAGCCCCTGTACGTAAACTCTTAACAGAAATCACCATTTAGGAATGTCTTCTATAAATGTTTAGCACTTGCTGCTACAGAGCAACGGGTCTGTGTTTTTGATGATGTCTGTGTGTGTACGTTAGCCGGTCTGTTAGCAAAATATCTTACAAAATCCTGAATGAATTTGGCTGAAATTCTCAGAATGTAATCACTGGATGCACATCTTCAACTGATTAACTTTTAGAGTTCAGCCTTTTCAAGTTGGCTGCCACAGCTAAGTAGCATTAGAAAACAAAAACTGTTCATAACTCATCCAGTTTTATAGTTACTGAGCTGAAGTTTGATGCGGTAGTAGCTGAGACTCATCCTCACCACATACTCTGAGAGCTAGCATGTCTCTTATGAGATTTCCAAAGTTTGATCAACATGACCATAACTGTCTTTTCACATGATAAGATTAATTTATTTTAAACTGATGAATCTCTGCAATGTTGGATCTGTAGGACTTTGTATTCTATGCCCCGAGACTGCGCATCAACAAGCGCATCCTGGCTCTGTGCATGGGGAACCACGAGCTGTACATGCGCCGCCGCAAGCCGGACACCATCGAAGTGCAGCAGATGAAGGCTCAGGCCCGGGAGGAGAAGAACCACAAAAAGATGGAGCGGTAACAACATGAGTTTATTCTGATGGTCCAGGAAAAATAACTTGACGCTGCCACAGGGTTTCCACGGAGCATCAGACAAAGTTAAAAGTCATTAAATGGATTTAGATAAATTGAAAGCCTTAAATGGCATTACAAATTAAATATTAAATAATTCATATTAAATTTGTATCTCGGTGGCATTAAATATTTTTTCATTAGTTTTCAATAAAAATGAGCGATTTTGGAAACCGCTCAGCCGGACTCGCTCATCTTGGCAATATATTAGAGTAACACGCAGAACCATTATTGTTTCTGGCCGGTCAGTGCTCACCTGTCTTTGAGGAAAAATGGGAAACTTCTGGAGCCGAAACAAAATGGGTGAACTTCGGCTGACGTGGCTGGAAAACAAGGACTTTAGAGCACGGCTGCAGCCTGTTGATGGTCAGGATGGGGAAGGATTTTACAGAAAAATTAAGAACCAAAACAGAATCTGTGGAAGGTGAGCCGGTGTTGTGCAAAAAAATGTTTAGCCACCTCTGGAGCCTGTTTGTGTCTTTTAGTTTGATTCACTGTTTTTTTTTCTGCTTTAGTTCTTGAATTAAACAATGTTAACACTAAAAGATGAATATTCGTATGCCCAAGATTATAGTAAACAGTAAACAACAGGTTTATTACAGACAGAATGATGATGATGACTCACAGAATCGTTTTGGGTTTCAAACATTAGTTCACCACAGCAAGAATCGATGAAGCATGGGGCCATGTCAGAATCAAGAAACCATGGTATGCTTTTTTGATGCATTTGATTTACCCCTGACTCTGATGTAGAGAGCAACAACCACAATGTCATGAAGAGCTACTGATCCAGTGCACCGCCTTCATTAAAGTGTGGATCTTTGCACTTTTGAACTACTTCTTTTGTTTGCACTAAACAAATCGGTCAGATTCAGAGCTGAAGAAGGGCTTGATAGACCTGTTGAACACACATGTGGGGCAGTGATCCACATTCCTGACACTGCTCATTCAGCTTTTCACAGTTTCATCATGTTTTATCTGCTACCTTCCATTTGATGATTATTTAAGGTAAAGCACATATTCATGGTGTTTGATTAAGAGTCTGACTTTCAACACGCTTTGTCCACCTCCAGTGGATCAAGCCCAACAATTATTTTTTTCTTCATAACTTTTCAAAAGCTCGCCATCTATTGTCTCTAAAAGGTCCTTTAGCATTTGAAGAAGCCATCGATGAGGAACATTTAGAAAAATGCCCTTGCCTCCCAAAAATCCTCTCATAACGGTGTGCACAGAAAATACTGGTTACAGGTATCCTATGAGCATGGTGGTTTTTCTGGTAGGACTATTTTCTAATGCAGTCTAATGGGAACTATATTTGACAGTGGTTATTTATTTATGCACCTTTATTTAACCAGGCAAGTCTCACTGAGATCTCTTTTGCGAAGCAGGCCTGAAGGCAGCCTAACAGTGACAGTAAAAGTATCTACAAACATACATGATGATGCTTCATGCCTCTTTTGGATCTGGGGTGTTTATTTAAATAAGTATGAATTGAAAAGAAAAGCTTGTGAACTAAGGATGTATTCATTGTCAGTGGCATTAAAAAGCATTAAATTGGATTGGCTGATTTCTGCAGAAACCCTGAGTCAGATATTCTAGACCACAGCAGAATGATGGGTTTGATGGGAATGATAGTTTCCGTCAAGTACCATGATCATGTACTCTGCTTAGATGGTTGGGACTAATCCAAGCCATCATGCTTTGTTTCCATTAGAGCGCTGCTGGAGAACGAGAAGAGGAAAAGAGAACTCGCAGAAAAAGAGAAGGAGAAGATTGAGAAGGAAAAGGAGGAGCTGATGGAGCGACTAAAGCAGATCGAGGAGCAAACGAAAAAAGCCCAGCAAGGTGGGTGACGTTTTCTGAACGCCAACAAAACTAGATGTTGTGCTGTAATCAGTCTGACCATGTGTGTGTGTGTGCGCGCAGAGCTGGAGGAGCAGACACACAGGGCTCTGGAGCTGGAGCACGAGAGGAAGCGAGCTCAGGTGGAGGCTGAGCGTCTGGAGTCGGAGCTGAAGGGAGCCGAGGAGGCCAAGATGTCTCTGCTGCAACAGTCGGAGAACCAGATGAAGAACCAGGAACACCTGGTAATTTTTCAACAACACCTACTAATCATAAACACATGATTTTAAACAGATGGAGAAGTTACATGTTTGTAAAGTTGTCTATAGTTGATGTCAGTAAAACATTTAATTTTGCTGTTTCAGGCCACTGAGTTGGCTGAGCTGACTTCAAAGATTTCCCTGCTGGAGGACGCTAAGAAGAAGAAAGAAGACGAGGCGACAGAGTGGCAACAAAAGGTCTCCGTTATTTATTCTCTTCTCTTTCTGCTGACTCCACATAAATACCTTTTTTAAACACTAATGGAGTGTTTATTCAGAAAGGGAAGGTTGCACATAAATCAATTTTCTTGTCTTGTAACTGGACTGCTTTCTTTAGTTCTTCTAATAAAATAAAAAACGTATTTAGTAGAATTTCTCACTTTCAGCTTTATTTTTAGTGTTGCTGGCAATATATTTTAGATGCATTTCTATTTTCTAAATAAAAATGGAGGAAGACTATAAAGGTAGTTTTTAATCATCACATCCTTTTTTCTATTTTTAACTTTAAAAAGTTGATAACTTTGTTTTTGCCCTCTCTTTATGCATGTTGAGACAGTGTAAATATAGAAAACTGTTAACATTGTTCTCCTTTTGCTGTTGAACAAATTGAACTCTGCTGCCACCTTGTGGTGAGGAGTGAGCAGACGTGCTCACAAATTCTTGCTGCAATCATTTAGAAAAGATCTGGTAGAAAAATAGTTAATTTGAATAAATTAGCTGTTTTATTAAAAACGCACCTTTCAGTCTGGATGATTAGTTTTATTATGTGATGGTAAATTAATATTTGTTGAGCTACTGACTGCTTATAGAAATAAAAACTGCTTAAAGCTGATGACTGATAAAAGATCAGCCCTCTCATCCCCACACCTGTTGGTGACAAACCCATTCTTGAATTCGTCAGGCAACCATGGTGCAGGAGGATCTGGAGAAAACCAAAGAAGAGCTCAAGAACAAAGTGATGGCGGTTCAGGAGCCCGTCAACACAGAGAACGACCACGACGAGAACGATGAGGACAGCGCCGAGGCCAGCGCCGAGTTCACGGCGGCGGCCACGTACAAGGACCGCAGCGAGGAGGAGAGGATGACCGAGGCGGAGAAGAACGAGCGCTTGCAGAAACATCTACTGGTAAGACTTTCCTCTCGTCTCGCAGCGATCAAAGTGATAAAAGCTGCTCGTAAACACACATTTAAAACAATTAGATGCACCGCAGCTTTACCGGTTTCACAAGTGGCTGTGACACAAATTACACAAGTTAATTCACAGCGCTGCTGTGTTGACTGTGCACAAAACTTTACTCCTTATCAGCATTTGATGGCTGTCTACAGATTATTAACCTGGTATAAATAATAAAACTACAGATTTATATGTATTTACAGTTAATTAGCAGATGTTTTGATGTCAAACTGAGTTAAAATGCAAAAACAAATGTGTAAATTGCCAACAAAAGGTTAGTCTTTGTTGAACATATATATGTATACATACCATATTTTCTGCCATACCTGTTGCACCGCCCTATAAGTTGCATCAGTCCAAATGTGTCTAAAAAAGTGTATAAATTCATAAATATGTCACTTCACCGTACACGTCGCATCTATTATGCGTCATGGTTGACAACCTGGAAATGTTGGCCGGTGTTTTGCCAAAAATTGATGGGCTGTCAAATGGCAGCTGTGGGAGTGTGCACAGGAGGACTTTAACAAGATTAACACTTAAAAACAATTATTTGTTTGCTCAAAATTATAGTAAAGGTGTGTCTGTCTAACATTTGCTAATAAAAGGGCTTTAATGGTCAAATAAGCTGTATTTGCTGCCTCGGTGCTCCAGGAGCACGTAGAGAGAGGAAAAAAATAAGGGGGAACGCTGCTTGTTTCTTTGAAATTTAACAAGAAAAGCACCTAAAACAATTATTTGTTTGCTCAAAATTATAGCAAAGGGGTGTCTCAGTTGAACTTTTACTTAATAAATGCACTTTAATGGTCAAATTAGCTGCATTTCGTCGGGGCGGTGCAGCTCGTTTGACTTGCTCCAAGCAGCAAGCAGAATGAAGGTGGGGGTATGGCAAGCCGACTGAGAATCTTCTCCAGCTATTAATGACACAGTCATCCAGGACATGGTAAATTCAAAAAAGTGCAAGACAAAACCATTAAAGTATAAAGTATAATAAATAAAGTCCAGTTGTTTTTTTTGTATTGAACTTTTTTGAATTTGTCATTATAGCCACTTTTACCTATTACATGATACAAAGGCATGCCATACAGTTACTACTACTACTCTGCTGCAATCAAGTGGCTGAAAGTGGTACTGTTCAATTATTTTTTCAGTCAGAATGAATGGAAACGGTCATATCTCAGCCAAAAATTGGTTTATAAATATGGGAAAAAATTAATAAATATATCACGTCGGCCTATAAGTCGCAGGGGATGTAAATTATGCAACAACAAAAAAAATGCAACTTATAGGCCGAAAAATACGGCATATATTTAGTGCGGCAAAATTTATCAAATTACATTGTTTGTTTTGTTTATTTCTAAAATCTAAAATCATCTTTCTTTGTTGAAATCAGGTCTCTCTTGTAAATGAGTCCTCGAGGCTCAATGGGATTTACCTGTATAAATAAAGGTTGATTGATAAAATGCAGATCAAAAACACACATGCTTCATATTAACAGTCATAAAGTGCAACAAAGGAGGATGTTGGTGTTGAACAGGTCAAATCTCATATCAAGACCAAACGTTTCAGCTCCACACAGACCTCAGCTGCTCTCCTCACCTCTCACCAACAGCCTGTTAAAAACACATGATTCAACACTGTGGTAAACATGTCTCTGTCCCAACTTTAGACAATAAATTCAGGATGAAATTTTCAGTTTCCACATTTTAAACTTCTCCCCAGTTCTTCTGAACAGCCTGCCACAGTTTTGGAAACAGAGTTGCAAAACAGTTTAGAAAAATGGTGCAAAACACAATTTGTATCGTCTTGCACCGCCGTAAATAAGAATGAACCTCTTGATTTGTATCACTGCAACATGTTGCTGTAAATGTGTGTGTGCGTGCGTGTGTGTGTGTGTGTGTGCAGGCTTTAAGCTCGGAGCTCGCCAACGCTCGGGACGAGACCAAGAAAACGGTGAACGACATGATCCATGCAGAGAACATGAAGGCCGGCCGCGACAAGTACAGGACCCTGAAACAGATCCGGTCAGGAAACACCAAACAGCGCATCGACGAGTTCGAGTGCATGTGATGCGCCATGCCCGCCCACGCACAGGGGGCGGGGCCTTTCTGGACTGTTGTCCTGCTTCACCCCAAGCTGTCTTCTCCGCTCCCCAAACGAATCAGCTCAGCAACATATCGTGGCTGCAACAAGCAACGGCACAGTGTACAGAACCAGAAAATTCCAATTCTTCTTGTTTCGAAATTAGATTTTTAGGCAAGTCACTGGTTTTAAAGGGACATACTGTAATTTAGTAGTACATTCCCGATGAGGGGTTTATGTAGCATATTAGCATTTATGACACAGCGAGCATGAACTTTTAGATTCTTTCTATATTTTTGTCCCCGTTCAGTATCCTGGTGTCAAAATAAAAGCTTCAGACTTGAATTGAAAAGTTAAAATCCGGATCAAACACGCAGATTTCTGCCGGATTTTCTTTTACGCACGGCTTCTCCCCGTTATGCATCCCTTCATACATTATGATTCTGTGTTCAAGGATTATCAGAGCAGTATTATGTTGTTTTGTTTGTTTGTTTTTGCCAATTAAATTTTGTTCTTTTAATTTCTGCCATCTGTTACAGCTCAGACAGTATTTACATCCCACTCTGTGATATTAACGATTGATCATTTAGAAGTTTTTGTTTTTATTGATTTGCTGCTTTAAGCTTTTTCATACACTTAAAATAATTGGCAACAAACCGTTTTTCAGCCTTTAAACACTGAGCTTTAAATCATTCGGTTAATATTTGACTTTAACTTTGTCATTTGAATTTAGTAATATTTATCTTGCCTTAAATAAGGTCACGTTTAGAGCTGAATGTAGTTAATGATTCTGTTTTAAATTAAGCTGTGTAGTTCTGTTTTAGTTTTCTGGTGAACGACTGCCAAATAAATCATCCGAATGAGTAAAAATTGACGTTTAAATTAATTACCTGGCTGTATTTTTGGAATTTCAGACCAATTTTCCCCCCAGTGTTTAAAAAAACTGCATTTGTTTCAGATGTGCACTGGAAGTTTAGTCGAAGCCCAGTCAGAAAGGACATTTTAAACACATTCGTTTTCATTTTGCGTGCTTTATAATTGGGATTTTACAGTTGTGATAAATTGAGATGCCAAAAAGACATTTGGGGGCGGGAGGGGTGTTATTGCACAACAGAAATCCCCAATTTTTTCTTAAAAAAACCCATCTGTTTTTGTTAAACTAGAACATTTGAACTTACTGAAGAACTCGCAGCGAACTGAAGGAACAAAAGGGTGATGCAGATAATAAAACGTGCCATAAATTAAAGTAGTTTTTAAGAATTTCTGGTGCCATTTTCCCTAAATTGTTTTTTAGTGTCGTTTAGAAATTAATGTTTTAAAGATCTATTCACACAAATGTATTTTAGAGATCGATATTTTTGCAAACTTTTATTTTCATGTCTCTTACCGAATTAAAAACTTGTACCGGGATGCTCTTTCCCCCACAAATACAGTGTGTACTCCTGTTTTCTACATGTATTTACCATGAAATGTTAAGAAGCAAACAAATGGAAGTGTTTTCTACATAAAGCTCTGTGTTTTAGCACCATGATTGTAGCAAACGGTCTCTAGAAGTGTCTGTTGTCTCGAGTCAGAAAGGACTGAACGGTTGTAAACTGACAGACAGTGCCTTGCCCAGCTTATTCATCAGATCTTGCCTCTTTTAAGTCTTTCATGAATTAATAAAAGTTGAAAGTGCTTGCTCTTTCTGTCTTTTTTAACCGGAATTTGTCTGCAAATTAGGATAATTTCAACTAGATATTTCTAAAACCCATTAACAACATGAGCCGTTTGTAATAGTCAAAGTTGAGAAAAGATGTAATGTAAAAACTGTAAGGGTAAAAAGATTCAATTTATTTATATAGTGTCAAGTCCTTACAGAAGTCTCAGCACTGAACAAAAACATTCACAAAAATTATAAAAGCCAATTAGTAAAAGGAAGCCAGCAGATTGTGCTGAATCTTCACCTCGTCACAGTCTCCCATCCTGAACAAGCACAAAGGCAACAGTGGAAAGAAAAACTCCCTTTTAACAGGAAGAAGAAACTTCCAGCAGAACCAGACTCGGTACAAGTGACCAGGACAGGAAGGAGGAACAGACACAGAATGGCAGGTCCAGGTGTACTTTCTATTGGAAGAAAGACAAAACACATTAAGGATTAAAATAATGACAAATACAAGCAGGTAGAGCAAGTAAAGACCAGCAGAGAGGAAATTGGTCAATTCATCAGCCTATAGCAGCATAACTAAGGGATACGTCCGGAAAGTCCCAAGCTGACCCTAACTATAGAATTTATCAAAAAGGAAAGACTTAAGCTTAGTCTTAAAAGTAAACAAGGTGTTAAAGCTGCTGCCAGGTGTTTTATTAGGGTCACCATGGTAATATAGTAGAAAGAAAAAAAGTAAGTCTCGAAAGGTTAAAGTTCTTACTTTAGAACCCAACAATTTTCAGTCAGGTCATCTGGACAGTTTCTTTGCGCTGAAACGTTACAGCACAAAGAAACTGTCCAGATGACCTGACTGAAAATTGTTGGATTGTATACCTGGATTATTGAGCATGGACTTTGTTGGTTTTGAACCAGTTTGACATGACTGTCGACAAGGAAGAGAGCTGGCACTGGAGGAGGGGGCGTGCCAAAGAGACCATCTTGGCACCAGCGTAACTGGTTTGTTCCACTTTGGAGTAAGCTGTTTGGGGGAAGAATCAGTTTTGTGTTGTGTGTTTCCTTGACTGATGAAGCCTTCTGGATGGATGGTGAAACGTTTCAGCACACACAAAAAAAAAAAAATGTCCAGATGACCTGACTAAAAATTGTTGGATTGTATATCTGGATTATTGAGCATGGACTTTGTTGGTTTTAACCAGTTTGAAATGACTGTCGACGAGGAAGGATTATTGAGCGTGGACTTTGTTGGGTTACTTTAGAACGTTCTATTTGATCCTGCTCATGTTACTCATGAGCTGATGCAGCATCCTGGTGGCATGTTGTTGGACAAGTATCTGGTTATCCCTGGACAGTAGGCATCAGAGGCGACTGGCCGTCATAGACATGGAAATTATATTTCCAGTGTTTTGTAGATATGATGAGTTGAAAAGACACTTTGCTTCCAGTTTTGAGGACATCAGTCTGAGTTCAGGTACAGTGGAAGTCTATGGGGGTTTGGATGTGGGCTGTCTGCGCTCTGAGGGGATTAGGACCTTCCTGAGCCCCCTCATGTAAACTTTACTCATCCGATTGCTCTGCAAGGTGTCCAGGAAATGATTTTGTGAAGTTTAATGATGACACTGCTGTTGTTGGATTGATTTCCAACAACAACAAGATTATTTTATTTTATTTACCCTTTATTTATACAGGTAGTTTCATTGAGCCACGAGAACTCATTTTCAAGAGAGACCTGTTTAGAGAGCAGATGGCGGAGGTTAAGGGCCTTGTTCAGGGGCCCAGGGTGGAGGCAGGTGTGGGTGTTCCACCTTTTGATGTTGACGGTACCGGGAGTTGAACCTGCGACTTTTTGATCACATGCCCATCTTCTAACCTCTTGCGTCACCGCTCCCCCTAAAAATAGAAAGGAAAGGAGACAGATTTGTGTAAAACAGGTGAGAACAGTTGAATACTTGGCCCAGTATATGTGTGATGACCTCACATGGGTCATAAATGCAGCCAGCATGGGCAAGAAGGCTCACCAATAACTTTTTAATATTTTTACAAGGAGGTTGAAGCATACCGGCCTCAGTGCTGCTGTGTTGACTTCCTTTTACCAGCATGTGGAGATCTGGACATTTTTCATCATAGTCTGGTTTGAAAATTGTTCTGAGGGTGCTGAAAACAATAGTTTCCCTCCCATCCCTCAAAGCTCAGAAAAGACTGAGGAACAGCTTTTTCCAGAAGGCTCCTCTGGACTTTATTTTTTTATGAACTTTAGGTCATTTATTGTATTTTTTCATTTATTTTCACCTGGTCTCAAACATTTTAGGTTCTCCCTTGTCTCACACATGATGGATTACAGTAAGTTAAAACAGGGGACAGGTGGAAGATAACTTGGAGAGGTGCATAAATTTGAAAGAATGAAAGTCAGCCGTAGTAAGACAGAGTGCATGTGTGTGAATGAGAGGGTGGCCGGTGGAACAGTGAGGCTACAAGGAGCAGAGGTCACAAAGGTGCAGGACTTCAAGTATTTGGGGTCCACTGTCCAGGAAAATGAGGAGTGTGGTAAAGTCAAAGTCTCTTTATTTGTCATTCGCATCACATGTGGTGGAACAAAATTGTGTACATAGGGTCCCAGTTACATCCAACAAAAGTATAAATTGTAAAGAAAAACAATATTAAGATAAAAAATATGAACTAAGAAAAATGCTAAACTTAGAATACACTAAACACCAATAGTACAAAAACAATACACTGAACAACAGCAGCACGAACATGAGTCTGTGTGAGCAGGTGAAAGAGGTGAGAGTCCAGGCACGATGGAGTGGATGGAGAAAAGTTTCAGAAGTGATTTGTAACAAAAAGGTGTCAACAAAGGTCAAAGGAAAAGTTTACAAGACAGTGGTGAGACCAGACATGTTGTATGGTCTGGAGACGGAGACATGGACAAAAAGACAGGAGACAGAACTGGAAGTGGCAGAAATGAAGATGTTGAGGTTCTCCTGAGGAGAGACAAGGATGGATAAGATTAGGAATGAGATCACCAGAGGTACAGCACAGGTTGAACAACTGGGAGATAAAGTTAGAGAGACCAGACTGAGATGGTTTGGACATGTCCAGAGGAGGGACAGTGGTTTGGACATGTCCAGAGGAGGGACAGGGGGTATATTGGTAGAAGGATGTTAGAAATGCAGCTGCCAGGAAAAAGAGAAAGAGGATATACATGGATTTAGTTAGAGAGGACATGGAGGTAGCTGGAGTGAAGACAGAGGACGCAGAGGACAGAGATAGAGGAGGACGACTCACTGTGGAAAGCCTGAAGAGGAAACAGAATTAGAAGCAATGGGAGGCTCGTTACATTTGGATGTAAAGCTTTTATATATTTTTTGACAGCAGAATGATCATTATCAATAAAATGTCTGGAAAAACAAGCTCAAACCTAAACCATGACAAGTGTCAAATGTCCAGTTGAGTCACAGAAAACCCTCTTTTGTGTGATCAGTTTAAACTTTGAACAGTGTTTCTGTCAAATTCACCTGAGCTCCAAAGATTTCTGGGTGTTCTTACAGTTTTTAACCAACACCTCATTGTTGTGCAAGTACAAACTTTTCAGAGGTGATCGATGTGACGCCATCAAGGGTCAAAGCACACCTGTTCCAATTAAGCTGCTCGTTTTGACGCCGCGGCTGTAAGAGAGGCGGCAAAGAGAAAATCATGACAGAAAGAGAAGAATAAAATAATGTTACTGCACGGTAAGTCATACAGGCATCCACAAGGTGGCTCATTGCTTGTTGCCACGACAACCTCCATCTGCATCAAAGGTGATGATTAAAAGTTTTCATTTCTTCCCATGTTGGATCTGTTTTTTAATCTTCATAAACCTTTAACATAAAACCACAGTAAGTTTGACTTAAGTGTAAACAGTGTAAACAAACCAACACGAGCTCGTGGCCGAGGAGGAAACAGCCTCACACACACTTTGCTTGAACGTTCTGCAAATGATGTTTCTGCAAACAGCTCTAAAATATGTCAGAGTCGGTTTTCTTTCCCCACCAGTGTCACCCACAGCGCTGCCACATGAACCCCATTAGGAAGAGTCAGGTTCAAACTCCAGCATGCAACAAACCTGCTGACAGACAGGCGAGGAAATATAAAAACACTTCTCTGTTTTGCAGTTGGAGTCTTTAAAAATGAGTGCAGACAGCAGAAAGCATCTGTCTCCTCACTTTTATTTATTATTTTACTTTTTTTAAAAGCACACTCCCAGAACCGCCGGCTCCTGCTGCCTGGGAGCAACACAAAAATACACAAACCAAGTAAAGTAAAACTCTTTACGTGTCTCCACTGTAGAGAAAATGTTGACGTAACAATATGATGCATAGTTTACTTATTAGTATTATATATCTGAACATTTTATTTATGTGTGTGTGTTCAAGTTCAAGTTGTGTTTATTTGTCATATGCAAGGGTAACACAGGGTTAACAGTACAATGAAATGCTCAGGATGAGAAGAACCAACGTGACTCGGTAAAAAATCAAAGAACAAACCAACATGAAAATACTAAACGCATGCAGTAAGGGTACACAAAAAAGTACCAAAAAGTGAAAAAGTAATTATAATATTTAAAATGTCCTAAAGAGAGATATTGAGCAACAACATGGTAGAATATAACGGTGCAGCAGGATGAATTTGAATTTATACGTTTTTCAAGGTAGTAATATAAGCTAGATGCACAGTACACACACATATATATATA